>NW_027507686.1:58185993-59385993 GCF_037356315.1 Lithobates pipiens
GAGGAGAGTGCCAGATGGCTAAGGCCCTCGTGGACATCACTAGAGAGAGATGAGGCTTAGTAAGTAATTAAGGGCTGCTGGGGAGGCTGCTACACACAAAAGGTTTTTCAGAAAACACATTAAGAAAAAAAAAACCTTCTGCCTTTACAACTCCTTTAACCACTTGCTTACTGGGCACTTAAACCCCCCTCAGTCCCAGACCAATTTTCAGCTTTCAGCGCTGATGCACTTTGAATGACAATTGCGCGGTCATACAACACTGTACCCAAATGAAATTTTTATCATTTTTTTCCCACAAATAGAGCTTTCTTTTGGTGGTATTTAGTTACAGCTCGGAGTTTTATTTTTTGCTAAACAAACAAAAAAAGATGCAAAAAAAAATAAAAAATCATGTTTTAATAGTTTGTTATAAAATTTTGCAAACGGGTCATTTTTCTCCTTCATTGAAGTGCGCTGATTAGGCGGCACTGATAGGCTGCATTGGTGGGCACTGATGGGCTGCATTGGTGGGCCCTGATGGGCTGCATTGGTGGGCACTGATGGGCTGCATTGGTGGGCACTGATGGGCTGCATTGGTGGGCACTGATAGGCTGCATTGGTGGGCACTGATAGGCTGCACTGGTGGGCACTGATAGGCATAGTTAAGGCGGCACTAATAGGCACAGATAAGGCGGCACCGATGGGCACAGATAAGGCGGCACTGATGGGCAAAGATGGGCACAGATAAGATGGCACGGATGGGTGGCACGGATAAGTGGCACGGATGGGTGGCACGGATGGGCACTGATAGGTACCACTGATAGATGGGACTGATGGGCACTGATAGGTGGCACTGATAGGTGGCTCTGATAGGTGGCACTGCTGGGCACTGATGGGCGGCACTGCTGGGCACTGATGGGTGGCACTGCTGGGCACTGATGGGCGGCACTGGGGTGCAGCACCTTTGAGGCAGATTGTGGGCACTGTGGGTGGCACTGTGGGTGGCACTGTGGGCACTATGGGCACTGCTGGGTGGCACTGACAGGGGGCACTTACTTTTATTCAGGATGGCACTGCAGGGGGCAGGTGGGCACTGGCAGGGGGCAGGTGGTCGCTTGTATTGCTGGCCGTGATCGGCTTTTTTTTTTCTTTTTTTTTTCCGATTACCGGCTCCATTCTATCACATGATCAGCTGTCATTGGCTGACAGCTGATCACGTGATAAGGGGGTCGTGATCGACCCCTTGCACGGATCGGTGATCAAGCGAGTCTGATGGACTCGCCGATCACAGAGTGCGCCGCGCGCGCCCCTCAGGGGGCGCGCAGGCCGCTCGTGCACGGGACGACGTCAATAGACGTAGTCCCGGAAAACTAGGTCTGCGCTAATGCCGTCATTTGGCAATAGCGCGGATCCCAAGTGGTTAACATACACACACAGCTTCTAAATCTTTAACTTCTGCTAGGGCAGACAGTGTTCAAATCTAATTTACAACTGATATTGAGATCTGCTAGCACAGTACAGACAGGGTTAATTATGACAAACACAACTCCCCAAATCTATTTAAGATTTTGGAGTTTCCATAAAAGTGCATCTAAAAAAATGTAAGCTTTCATTGTTAAATATTTATTGTATATTATGCTATGTGAATGAGAACATGTTAGAAATATATACACATACAGTATATAATATAAATAAAATGTATACCAAGCAGTAGGTGTTTTTTTTACAAAAGTGGCAGAAAAAATGGAAATACACTTTAAAGGGGAGTTTCATCCAAAAGTGGAACTTCCTCTTTAAGCACTCCTCGCCCCCTTACATACCACATTTGTCATGTAATTTTTTTTTTGGGGGGGCGAGGGGAGTGGCTGCCTAGTTTTCAGTGGTACTTCTTGTCCCACTTCCTGCTTCCATCTACGGGCCGCCTAGGCGACTCCTCCTCTCCCCCTAGGTGGCCCCTCCCTCTCGTCAATCTTCAGGGACATGTCATAGGTCTCAGAAGATTGCCTTCCACTCGGAGAGTGCAGTGCACGCCCGGCAATGAATCCGCAAGCTGTCAAGTTTCAGTGGAGGTTCCACAGAGAGGAGGGAGAGAGGAGAGGGAGAGAGGATGGAGACTCCATGCGGCTGCATCGCTAGACTGTGGGACAGCTGAGTGTCTGTTTATTAAAAGTCAGCAGCTACACTTTTTGTAGCTGCTGACTTTTAATAACAAAAAAAAGCCTAGAACTCTGCTTTAAGTGCTGATTCCCAAGTGCAGTAACGCATAGTAACCAATCAGCATTCACTGTACTGTCATTGTAGGAGTTAAATTGGAAGTCCATTCAAATACTACATACCTTCCAACATTTTTATTGGGAATGAGGCATACTTGCAAACATATGTAGTCATAGGATACGCCCCCTGACACACACCCTTAAGGGAGAATTAACCAAAAAAAGGTTAATTAAATCCACAAGGACTTTTTTTTACCACTCCTATTCCTTTATATCTGCTTTTAAAATTTAAAAAGGCAGCAATTTAGAATTTGGATGAAAGGTTTAGCACTGGGAAACACTTTTTGAAAGATAAAAAGTGCATTTTATATACAACTATAAAGATCAGACGAAAATGAGGGACAAATCAGGGGGACAGAGGGACATTGCTCCAAATCAGGGACCGTCCCTCGAAATCTTGGACAGTTGGGAACTATGCTTACTATACCTTAATCTGCTCCCACCTCCATTCTAAGCCTATTATAACTACCCTGCAAAGGAAAGATGTCTATACTTACCTATTCTGAGAGCATTCCGGACACATGATTGGCTCCCAGCGGCGGCTTCAGTGTAGAGGATGGATCGTCGGCAACGTATACCTCATAGTAAGCCTGTGGGTGACGTTATTGTACAGGCTCTGCAGCTGTTGTCAGTGATCTCTCCTCTTCACTGAAGCCAGCCCCTGGGGTGATCAGGGTACTGGACCTGAGTGCCCCCCAAACAGGTAAGTATAGACAATCTAGTAGTCAGAATGGAGGTGGGAACAGATTTAATTATAGTTGTATTTGACTGGGCGTCTACTTTAGAATAAATTCCAATTCGTTGAAATAGGTTACTGCACTAACGTTATCCAGAGTTATTCTGAAAAAAGATACCAAACCTACTTGCAGCTGTTGGTCTCATGTTGGGGTCTTGATGCCAGCACAGGTTGATGATCCGACTTAGATCCATGCGTTGACTTTGTGGGAGATTGCTGCATTTTAAAATGATGTCGATGCTCGGCTGGGGCCTGTGACCTCTCATTACTAATGTGTCCCGTTTCAAAGGGTCCATGTCTGTTCCAAAAGTAAATACACAAATGCATTAAAAGAACCAGGATATGCAATTTATTGCTTTTTAACAGTGTATTATTTCTTACATACAGCACCATGCACAAGTGTTACTAAACCCACAACAGTAAAATCAGTCTGTATATGCAGTAAAGCAGGCTTGTTATACTCACTGTGGAACCTAAGGGCTAAATCCTCTGCATTGTGTAAAAAAGGCTTGATCCTGTCTTCTCTGTTCCTCCCCTTCTTCCACAGTCCCCAAACCATCTCTGGATATTACAGAGGTTAGGGGACAAACTGCAATGCTCACATGGTTTTTTTCTTGGGAGAGTACGCAATCAGCACTGCCTAGACAGAGGGTCGGGGTCCTGCATCCTCACAGGACAATCATGGGAGAATGAAAACGCCTATGAGCTTTAACCAGACACTAACAGAAGTCACAAGACTGCTATATACTGCTGATTAAAAAAGGTATTTAGAAGTTTCTATTTACTAAAATAATTGCATTTCCATGTTCTGTGTGGGAAACAAAATATAGTGAATGCAGAGTGCTGGTTTTAGTAACACTTTAAAGGCCACGGCTCCATGTCTGAATGAACACAGAGAGCTGTGACTCTAGTCGGGTAAAAAAAATATGCCTCTAATCGTCCATGGACAAATAAGATAACATTGATCTGCTTATACGGGCAAAATGCAAAACTCCTGTAAATGCAGCCTTTTTTAAAGCCCAGTGTGCATGGAGCCCAAATGTTGTATTCTTTTGTATATAAAAGAGATAAAGTGCAGCGCTTGGCCACTAAATGTGAATGTGGCCTAACAAATATAAATATTTATATTTGTTAGGCCACATTCACATTAAGTGCCGGTTCACACAGGAGCGACTTGTCCAGGCGACTTAGCCGCCTGACAAGTCGCGCTCCGTTCTGTACTATGGAACCGTTCTAATAGGAGCGACTCAAGTCGCTCCGACTTAGAAAAAGGTTCCTGTACTACTTTTGGGGCGACTTCAGGCGACTTGCATTGACTTCTATACAGAAGTCGTTTTGCAAGTCGCCGCTGAAGTCGTGTGCAGGTCGCGTCTGTGAGTCGCGCTGCAAGTCGTGCCGCCCCTGTGTGAACCGAGCCTTAGTGGCCAAGCGCTGCACTTTACCTCTTTTGTTTTCTTTGTGCCCAGTATCCTGGTTATGGTGTTCAGCTGGTGATTTTTTATTAGTTTATATTAGTTTTTTACTATATATATATATATATATATATATATATATATATATATATATATATATACATAAGCCACCATACATTATATTATAGACCAAGGATATGCAATTAGTGGACCTCCAGCTGTTGCAGAATTACAAGTCCCATGAGGCATAGCAAGACTCTGATAGCCACAAGCATGACACCCAGAGGCAGAGGCATGATGGGACTTGTAGTTTTGCAACAGCTGGAGGTCCACTAATTGCATATCCCTGTTATAGACCCATAATGCAGACCACTGAACTTGATTTAAAGTGATATAAAGGCAATATTTTTTTTTTTAATAACAAAAATGTCATACTTACCTGCTCTGTGTAGCGGTTTCCCACAAGGCAGCCCCTATCCTGCCCTTCTCGGGTCCCCCCGCCAGCACTCCTGGCCCCTCCCTCCTGTCAAGTGCCCCCATTGCAAGTAGCTTGCAACGGGGGCACCCAAGCATGCACACTCCTAGGCCGCTGCTCTGGGTGTCCACTTGCACACAGAGTCGTGGCTCGCCCCCCCCATTGGCTCACTGGCTGAGACTGACAGCAGCAGGAGCCAATGGCTCCCACTGATATCTCAGTCAATGAGGAGAAAGAGACCCAAAAGAGCTAAGGCTCCTGCGCATAGCACTGGAGAAAGATCAGGCTCAGATAAGTATTGGAAGAGGAAGGGGGGGGGGGGGGGTAACAATGCATAGCATGTGCAAGCTAAACATACTTCTTCTAGTTGTTGTCTTTGTAACCCTGAAGTATTTATAAAATGTTGTCAACTTTCTTTCACTTTGACCAAAAAAAGTTTCACGTCATCCATTTACAGTTTCCCCGTATAAATCAAATAGAAAGCTGTAAAAATCAGGATTTGTGCCCCAGTGGATTCATGTGCCTGCATGTGAACCCTTTAAAATACACTAAAGAGCAAACAATACAGGTAGGTGGGCAAGTATAGAGTGTCAAAAAAGTAGTCCACATTATTGTTATCATAATACAGGATTTTTATAGCACCAACAGTTTGCGCGGCTCTTTACAATATAAAGGGGGACAGTAAAATTACAACACAGTTCAATACAGAAGAAATAGGAGGGCCTTGCTCATGGAGCTTACAATCTAAAGGGAAGGCCCACACCCCTTAAAGGAGAATTGTATAAAAAAACAAGATTGGTTAAACCCACAAGAGATTTTTTTTTAGGTACCAACGTTTATCGCTATTCCACGAGTGCGTGCAATTATAAAGCGTGACATGTTTGGTATCTATTTACTCAGCCTAACATCATCTTTCATATTATACCAAAAAAATTGGGATAACTATACTGTTTTTTTTTTTTTTAATTCATGAAAATGTCCCTTTCCCCAAAAAATTGCATTTAAAACACCGCTGCACAAATACTGTGTGACATAAAATATTGCAACAATCGCCATTTTATTCTCTAGATTCTCTGCTTAAAAAAAAAAAAAAAAAAAAATATATATATATATATATATATATATATATATATAAAATGTTTGGGGGTTCTAAGTAATTTTCTAGCAAAAAATAGGGATTTTAATTCGCAAACACCAAATGTCAGAAATAGGCTTAGTCATGAAATAATAAAATATTTACAAAAATGTGAGGGGTGTACTCACTTTTCTGAGATACTGTATATCTCATAGTTTGTAGACGCTATAACTTTCATGCAAACCAATCAATATACACTTATTGCGATTTTTTTTTACCAAAGACGGAGCAGAATATGTTGGCCAAAATTCATGAAGAAATTCGATTTTTTATATTTTTTTATTGAATATGCTTTAAGGCAGAAATGAAAAAAAAATAAATAAAAAAAATTATATATATATATATATATATATATATATATATATATATTTTTTTTTTTCAACACCTTCAGTCGTTTATATAATATAAAAAACCCAGTAGTGATCAAATACCACCAAAAGAAAGCTCTATTTGTATAAAAAAAAAATAATGATATATTATTATTATTTTTCAGGATTTATATAACGCCAACAGTTTGCACAGCGCTTTACAACACTTACAATACAAATCAATACAGGAGGGACTAGAGGGCCCTGCTCGTTAGAGCTTACATTTCGTTTGGATACATTGTTTCGTGAAAACAATGTAGTGATAAGACACCTTATCACTTTATTTATATTCATTTTTATTTTTATGGACTTTGTTTATCAGCTTTATATCATTATGGACTGTGTGTGATTCACGGAGCACGAGCACTTTATAGGATATTTATTTTTTATTGCAAGACACTATTTTATGTTACGTATTTATATTGTTTTATAGCACAGGTTTTATTAATTGATGAGTATTAGTAGCGTGGCACAGTATATATAATTATTTTTTTCACATTGTGGGGGAAGGGCAGACAGCTGTTCTCAGTTTTTAGTTTACGGTAGCTTATAGTGTGATACGAGGTTTCACCCATTGGTTAAAAAAAGGGGGTACATCCCTGAAGCTTTTCCTGAAAATTTGGATGTTAGTGCAAATAAAAAAAGTATCATAGACAGTACTCGATTATTTTTGATGCATTGCGCTAATACTGCTCTACAGTCAACTCAAGGAACCCATATATAAGATGAAACATGTAATCTTTTTTCTTTTCTTCACCTGTTATAAACAGACCTATTAATATATTAAACCAATGCGTTTCATTTGGGTTGGCGTTTTGCCCTCCTTTGTTAATGGCTATAAAAATGGAAATTGTACAACGGAGAGCAATTGTATTCTGTGCTGTATGGTAATGCCAGCCAAACATTTCCAGTAACAGAAGCACCTTGCACAACTAGTTCTGCAACATTCCCACCACGCTCAATAACCCCAACTACAGCTGGCTCCATTCCTAAAATGTTTAACTTAACAGGAAATATAAACAGAATACAGGAGAGCAGTATGGAAGCAAATGTAAGAGTGAGCCAAGAAAGCATTCCTAGCATAGGAAACATTTTATTTCACATTTATTTAGTGCAATGATAAAAAAAAAAAAAAATGCGGCTCGCTGCAACTTTCAGTACAGGGTACAGCACGTGCATTTTCTCTAGGGATAAATGTTAGCTCCTGTAATATACAGTATATCCCAAAAGTCAGTACACCCGTCACATTTTTGTAAATATTTTATTATATCTTTTCATGTGACAACACTGAAGAAATTACACTTTGCTACAATGTAAAGTAGTGAGTGTACAGCTTGTATAACAGTGTACATTTGCTGTCCCCTCAAAATAACTCAACACACAGCCATTAATGTCTAAACCACTGGCAAAAAAAGTGAGTACACCCCTAAGTGAAAATGTCCCAATTGGGCCCAATTAGCCATTTTCCCTGCCTGGCGTCATGTGACTTGTTGGTTTTACAAGGTCTCAGGTGTGAATGGGGAGCAGGTGTGTTAAATTTGGTGTTATCGCTGTCACTGTGTCATACTGGTCACTGGACGTTCAACATGGCACCTCATGGCAAAGAACTCTCTGAGGATCTGAAAATTTAAATTGCTGCTCTACATAAAGATGGCCTAGGCTATAAGAAGATTGTCAAGACCCTGAAACTGAGCTGCAGCACAGGTTCCTCCATCCATGTCATACAGCATAGATGGATGAATCTGCAGTGCTGGATATTGCATTGTACAGGTAGCTTTAAATGAAAGGCAGACAGGAGGGTGCTGATAGGGCCACTCACAAACTAATTTCGGATGGTTCATCAAGGCCAGCTAAAATCCGCTGAGTGTACGATCAGCTTTAGATCATTAGGCATCTTGCCAATTTACAGAGTTGCCAAACCTCATCCAGGGCCAAAAACATCTGCTGCAGTAACTACATTTTGCCACTTGATCCCCTCAGTCTTCCAGGTTGAATGATACTCAGGGGCATCATGGACCCACCTGAGGGGGCATCGCCATAGTGCCCTAACACTGGAGAAGATCTGAACAGCCCCTTATGTGTTACCTGACCAGTCCGAAAACCTTGAAAAGGTTAGTATAACAACCAGGGCAGCCCCCAGAGTTGGGGGTCAGGGTGGGGTGTGCCTCCAATGTGCCTTGAGTTCCATTTTATATACATCTGTTTGTGTATACAAGATTGTAATCATCACTTGCATTGAAACTGAACAGCTGGATTTTTACAGAATTGTCAATACTTTGGTATGGTTAGATTGGAAAAGGCTCAGCCTATGGTGAGCAAGCCAACTGGCATGTCTACTGGAGTAGGGACAGAATTTTTTAAAATTAAAAGTTCTGCAAGGGTTTCCAGAAAACCAGTAATAGACATCTTTAAAAAATGATAAAAAGATCAGTATTAGCAAACCAGGGAAGGCCACTAGGGATGGCCGAACGGTTCGCCCGGCGGTCGTTTCGCGGCGAATTTCAGCTGTTCGCCGTCCACCCGATCGGGGGACTATTGCCGCCGTTCGCCCGGCGGACTTCCGTGTTTACTGTGTAAAATAACTTTGACCTATGATGACACATCCATCATGGGGTACAGGACAGCCAATTGAAACATTACAGCACATGGACACTTGGACATTCCCCCTAACTTATAAATAGACCCGATCCGGCGGCCATTTTACATTCTTTCTACTGTCACTATAGGGAGAGGTTGCCGTGTGGAGCAGGGAGAGACTTCAGTGACCCAAATCGCTAGCTATTAGGTCCACAAAAGTTCTTTTAGGACTGGTATCATGGTATAGGTGTTAGGTGTAGTTCAGGATATAGGTTTGAGGCAGTGCTGTGCTAGTGATTGTTGCAGCAGCCTGAGTGTCTTTTGTCAGTGTAGAGAAAGGGACAGGATGTTGTGTGCAGCAGGGACAGTCAGTTTAATCATTAGCTGTTACTATTAGGCCCACAAAAGTGCTATTCAAGTTATTGTTCCAGCAGCCTCTGTTTTGTCAGTTTAAATAGGGACAGTCAGGAAGCTGTGTGTGAGGCAGTGAGGGACAGTCAGTTTAATCAGTAGCTGTTACTATTAGGTCCACAAAGGTTCTTTTCAGGACTGGTATGGTAATAGGCTTGTACACGTATAATATTCTTTCTTCCAAATATAGAAAGAATATTACTGTATTTGCTGGCGTATAAGACTACCTTTTACACTTAAAAAAAATGCCCAAAAATCGGGGGTCGTCTTATACGCCGGGTATACAGGTATACAATGCTGCCCGATGGATGTCAGCCCCCAAATGTCTGCTAATACTGTATGTGGCTTCAAATACAAACAGTATACGCCGTTGAGCCAATCCCGGCGAGCAATGTATTCTATTAATGAATACAGAGCCTGCTTGGATTGGAGTAGCAACCTCTGCCAATCCAAGCAGGCTACATAGAGTAGTGAGAGAGAGAGAGAGGCAAGGGCTGGTGATGCTACAGCCTCTGCCAATCCAAGCAGGCGTGGTATTCATTAAAATAATACACCGCTCACCATACTTCCCTGGGTAAATCCATTCACTGATCTCCTACTACTATACATCCTGCTGTTTTCCTTTGAAGTCCCAGGCACCCAAGAGGGACAGGTAAATCTGGGACATATGACAGGGGGGTTATTAAATGCATTTTGGTGGACAATTCCCATAGAAAGTAACCCAAAAGTGGTATAGGTTTGGTTAGTGAAAAATTCTACTTTCCAGAGTTGTGGCATTCAATAGATCTCTGTTTGTTTTATTATTGTTTGATTTACTTTATGACATAACACAGCATGGCGGATGAGTAGTTGGCATTCTTGCTTTGTATTTTTTAATCGTTCTAATGTTTTTTTTAAATGGCGTTGCCTCAGAAGGGGGGTAGTCTTATACCGCGAGTATTGCCCAAAACCTATGTTTTCACTTGAAAAATAGGGGGTCGTCTTATACGCCCAGTCGTTTTATACGCCGGCAAATACGGTATACTTGACTGCTGCCCTTCTGCTGCAGTAGTCCTTTATCAGTATAGGGACTGAGGTACAGTCTGCTAATCATTCACAACCTACTTGTTCCACAAAGGTCCTAATAAGGACTGGTAAGGTCTAGGGTACTACAGTATATAGGGTTGAGTGAGGTACAGTCTGCTAATCCTTAAGGACTGGTATATCACGGTGCTGGTGTCAGTGCTTTATGTCACGCTGCTGATGTCAGTGCTCTCTATCACGGTGCTGGTGTCAGATCACTCGATCACGGTGCAGGTGTCAGTGCTCTATATCATGGTGCTGGTGCTGGTGATCATCTCCTGCACCCTCTTCTTTGCCTACCCTGACCTTCCCTCGCCTCCATTGTCTCAAGAGTCCTGAATTGTCAGAATTTCACATATAATAAAAGAATGCTTGTAGTTGTCGATCCCAGATTCACCTCATACATGTGTTATATCATTGGCCATGTGGTGGGACTATGTGTGCACAGCTAGTAATTATTTTGTGGCTGCAAATATGACCTGTAGGTTTGTAAAGTTCACCATCCCTGTGATGTGCTGACTTCCTCCTGGGGCTGCTTATTATGAGGGGCTCCCACCATCCCTGTGCTATGCTGACTTCCTCCTGGGGCTGCTTATTATGAGGGGCTCCCACCATCCCTGTGCTGTGCTGACTTCCTCCTGGGGCTGCTTATTATGAGGGGCTCCCACCATCCCTGTGCTGTGCTGACTTCCTCCTGGGGTTGTACCTCTGCTGTGCATATTATGAGGGGCTCCCACCATCCCTGTGCTATGCTCATTATGAGGCACTCCTACCATCCATGTGCTGTGCTGACTTCCTCCTGGGGCTGTACCTCTGCTGTGCATATTATGAGGGGCTCCCACCATCCCTGTGCTATGCTCATTATGAAGGGCTCCCACCATCCCTGTGCTATGCTGACTTCCTCCTGGGGCCGCTTACGGTGTAGGTGTCAGTGCTGTATATCACGGTGCTGGTGTCAGTGCTGTATATCACGGTGCTGGTGTCAGTGCTTTATGTCACGCTGCTGATGTCAGTGCTTCTCTATCACGGTGCTGGTGTCAGATCACTCTATCACGGTGCAGGTGTCAATGCTGTATGTCACGCTGCTGATGTCAGTGCTCTCTATCACGGTGCTGGTGTCAGATCACTCTATCACGGTACAGGTGTCATTGCTTTATGTCACGTTGCTGATGTCAGTGCTCTCTATCACGCAGCTGGTGTCAGATCACTCTATCACGGTGCAGGTGTCATTGCTGTATGTCACGCTGCTGATGTCAGTGCTGTATATCATGGTGCTGGTGTCAGTGCTGTATATCACGGTGCTGGTGTCATTGCTGTATGTCACGCTGCTGGTGATCATCTCCTGCACCCTCTTCTTTGCCTACCCTGACCTTCCCTCTCCTCCATTGCCTTCATGCGCTCCACAGTCCTGAATTGTCAGAATTTCACATATAAAAAAAGAATGCTTGTAGTTGTCGATCCCAGATTCACCTCATACATGTGTTATGTCATTGGCCATGTGGTGGGACTATGTTTGCACAGCTAGTAATTATTTTGTGGCTGCAAATTTGACCTGTAGGTTTGCAAAGTTCGCCTCCCATTGAAGTCAATGGGGCCTGCCGCGAACGCTATGGTTCGCGAACTATCGGCCGCGTTCGCGGTCCGCGTCCGCGAAACGTCCCGTTGGAAGTTCGTCCATCACTAAAGGCCACTAATGGTACGTGAAATGTGATTAGTTGTTGCTAGTAACTGCAGATTGACATTTTTACATTTAAAATAAAGTCACCAAGTCCTTACCTTGGAATGGACATTTTCTGCTCACAAGTTCATGCGCACAGATCCCAAAGCTAAAGACAAAAATATATATATTTAACCACCTTTTTGGAAATGTATATAAATCTGCATTTTCAGATCTTATTCTTGTTGTATGTTACAATTTGGGCATAATTTATCTCTGCCACGTGATTTCTGTAGTCGTCTTATTATCTGCAGGCGTGACTGGCACCAATGGTACAGTTGGGCCCCAATGCTAGCTGACTACAGAGTTAGGAACAACGACTGCCCCCTTTACAGCTGCTACACAGGGGCCTTTACTTATTGCCTATGATAAGAGGTACTTCTCAGGGGACATTGTATTATATCTTAGTCATTTTCCTAGAGTGCACTCCAGACCAGCTATAGCAGGCAGGTCCAAAGTCTGGCCCACGGGCCAATTGCGGCCTGTGTTCCGGTTTAATCCCCGGTAATTTGGATATATACCGTATTTATCTGCTTATCTCCTGCTTACTTTGTGGTGTCTGTAATAGGAAATCTTGTCTCCTGGGCTGCCATTGAACGACTGTTCTATCATAGGAGGTGGGACTTTGTATTAAAGAGGCCCTCCTTTTCCCCTCCGAGGCTGCAGATGGGCATCGATCAGACTGCACTGATCGCAATGGTGAGGCTGCATTTTATGGCAATGGTGAGGCTGCATTCATGGCAATGGTCAGGCTGCATTCATGGCACATGTGAGGATGCATTCATGGCACATGTGAGGCTGCATTCATGACACATGTGAGGCTGCATTCATGGCACATGTGAGGCTGCACCGATAGAAATGGTGAGGCTGCATTCATGGCAATGGTGAGGATACATTCAGGGCAATGATGATGCTGCATTGATTGCAATGGTAAGGCTGCATTCATGGCAAATGTTAGGCTGCATTGATGTCAATGGTGAGGCTGCATTGATGTCAATGGTGAGGCTGCATTCAGAGACTGCTTTAATGGCAATGGTGAAGCTGCAGTTGGGCACTGATTCAGCTGCATTGATGGGCACTGACCCTTATTTTGCTTCACAGTTCTTTATTTAATTAATTTTTTTCCTTAACCCCCCTGGCGGTATTCCCGAGTCTGACTCGGGGTGGATTTTTTATACCAAGAGCGGTATCCCCGAGTCAGACTCGGGGACTGCATCGCTGGATCCAGGAGGAGGTTTACTTACCTTCTCCCTCGGATCCAGCGTTGTCTCCCCGCTGTACGAGCGAGCCGTGTCTCGCTCGATGCATTACATTGCCGATCTCCGTGCCCTGCGAGCGTTGCGACGCACGGGCACGGAGATCGGCGCCAAATTCAAAAAGTGAAACAAACAGTAAACATACAGTATAATGTAATCTTACAGATTACATTGCTGTATGTAAATATTTCACATCCCCGTTGTCCCTAGTGGTCTGCCCAGTGTCCTGCATGCAGTTTTATGTAATAAAAACTGTTCTTTATGCCTGGAAACTGGAGATTGCCCATAGCAACCAAAACTGTCACTGTACATCAAAAATGATTTTAGACCAGCTAGAAAACAGCGATAATAAATTAGAATCACTCGCAGAATTGAGCGATAGCGATTTGTGGGGAGATCCGTCATCAAATACTGAAAAGTAATGACAGTGACAATTCTGCAACTGAGCAAATTTCAGTGTTTTTGATTTGATTACATTATTGAATAATTTTTATTATTGTTATATTATTATTTGGTACAATTATTTATAATTATTTATTATATTATAATTTATGATTTAATTTTTCAAACTTTATCATACCCGGGATGTCTGCTAGACTCTGGTTTGGACAGATTTAAGAGAGTTATTCCTAAGAATTGCAGGACTACAATATAAAACGCCAAATTTTCATGCAAAATAATGGTACCGCTTTTAGCACCTAAAATCCAAAATAATCGTACCGCCAGGGAGGTTAAACTTCCCTCTTAAAGTGAAGGTGCGTGTTATATGCCTATAAATACGGTATATCCAAATAACACGCCTGAGCTCATCCTAAGTCCTGAGCAGCGCTCAGGGATTCGTTGGGACCACAAAAGATTATATTATATATATATATATATATATATATATATATATATATATATATATATATATATATATATATATATATATATATATATATATATATATATATATACACACACACACACACAAATAACATGCCCAAGCTCATCTCTTCACCACAAACAGCCACAAAGGAGAGAGAATTCTTGTTGGGCAGTGTATTAGTGCTCGGACGAACACACTTAGACCAAATTTTAATGGTTCAAAGAATGTCAGCAAAATGGTTGGCCCTCACGCATGTTCACTTCATCAAATCTGGCCCTCTTTGAAAAAAGTTTGGACACCCCTGAGCTATACTATTATTATTCACATTGCAGTCAATACTTATATGCACTGTTTACTGCTGACTCTTGAGTTAATTCCAGTCTAGTGATACAAAATTCTATTCTTAGATACTTTGGCATAGTAATTATGTTGAGTTAAAGGCATTGAACCTTGTGTTCCAATAGGGGGGTGCAGTAACTTTCACTCAACCAGGTGTGTCAGAGGGGTTGAAATTATTCTTGGAGTCGAGGTGCAGAACAGAGAACCCAGATTACCAAGCGGCTCCTGTAGGGGTAGCGGCTGCTCCTGTTTAGAGTTATTGACCAGACACTATGGCTGGAAGGTCAGATCTGCTGGTGTAAAATCTCCTAACCAGAACAAAATACAGTATGATCACATTGGCTGGTAAAATCTATTTACAGCATTGGTAACGGATGGGGAAATTCCACAGAAAAAAAACGAACCTGTACATATCATCTGCTGTTGTTGGTTCATGACCCTGTAGCCGTTGAGGTGACATATAGACTCTGTGTGTTTTATTTTCAGAAATCGAAAGCTTTGGTAAGTCCAGTGCTTGGACATCTGAAAGCTAAAAAAATAAAAAAATAAATATCTATCTATCTATGATAATCTATATATCTCTACATCTCTATATATCTATCTATACATATATATATATATATATATCTATATCTAGAGAGAGAGAGAGAGAGAGAGAGAGAGAGATAGATAGATAGATATATATCTATATCTCTCTCTCTCTCTCTATATATATATATATATAGGTAAGTGACACATAATGGGCTACTATGCGATGCATAGCAGTCCATTATGCTTTGCCTTTGCAGGGAATCAAAGAGGAAGTAAATCCATCAGGGTTTACTTCCTCTTTAAAACTTCCAAACATCTTTATTACTGTCTATGAATCTTTTAAACAGAAATTTCTACTCCATCTGTCTTACCTTTACATGGTACCGGTCATCCAAAAGAATATTGCAGGGCTTCAGGCGCTGGTGCGCTATAGAAGGGTGAAGGTGGTGTAAGAAAGTCAAACCCTCAGCAACATCTCTCAGGATCCTGATACATAGACTCAGTGGAAGCACGGGATACAAATCACGCTGTAACCAGACAAAACAAACATTTAACCCTCCAGAAATGGAAGAATTTTTTAAAACAAATCTTAATGCCTAAGCACAATTTTGCAACTTTGACTGTGTTAGTAAAACCGGTGGGGGGTTATATACTAAAGGAAAATCCACTTTGCACTGAAAGTGCACTTGGAAGTGCAGTCACTGCAGATCTGAGGGGGACATGCAAGGAAAATAAAAAAGAAAATTTTAGCTTGCACATGATTGGATGATAAAATCAGCAGAGCTTCCCCTCATTTCAGATCTACCCCTTAGATTTAGAGCGACTGCACTGCCAAGTGCACTTGCAGTGCAAAGTGGATTTGCCTTTCATAAATAACCCCCGGTATACTTTGTACATCCAGGTGGATTATACCATATTTTTCAGGACAAATTGGGCTTTCATTTGGTAATGGAAATCTCCTGATTTTTGTTCATTATCGAAGGAAAACTGGCCCAAAATTGAAAAAAAATATTGTAAAAAAAACAAAACATTTTTTTAAATTGTATATTTCTTGCTACAACCATAACCTTCCACCAAAGAACAACCCAAATAAATTTTTCCTGCTGCTGACGATCACAGCGATACCACATATGTGTATATTAGTAGTTGTTTGAACCCGCAGTACAGCCCAAAAACAATAGTGCGCATTTTTGCTTTTTTTTATCCTACCTAACACACTATGGGGGTTATTTACGAAAGGCAAATCCACTTTGCACTGAAAGTGCACTTGGAAGTGCAGTCACTGCAAATCTGAGGGGTAGATCTGAAATGAGGGGAAGCTCTGCTGATTTTATCATTAAATCATGTGCAAGCTAAAATGCTGTTTTTTATTTTCCTTGCATGTCCCCCTCAGATCTACAGCGACTGCACTTCCAAGTGCACTTATAGTGAAAAGTGGAGTTGCCTTTCGTAAATAACCCCCATTGACACTAATAAAAAGATTAAAAAATCCTGTCTGAAAAAAAAAAAGAAATACTGACCCTGACCTTTGACCTCGACCTTGACCCAAACATTAACCCTGCCAGTGACCTGGATCAAACCTTTTTTTTTATTTAATACATTTTTTTTTTCTTTTTTTACACACACACTTTTTTCTTCTTCTCCACATGAAGAGACAGAGAGATGCAATGAGGGTTATTTATGAAAGGCAAATCCAATTTGCACTACAAGTGCACTTGGAAATGCAGTAGCTGTAAATCTAAGGGGTGGTCTGAAATGAGGGGAAGCTCTGCTGATTTTATCATCCAATCATGTGCAGGCTAAAATGCTGTTTTTTGGAAGGGATCTAATTTTTCAGGGGGATGGGGGGGGGGGGGTCTATTGTTGCTAGGGAAGTCTATTTTGGTGGTGGGGGATATATTGTTGCTAGGGGAGGGGTCATTTGTTGCTGGGAGGTATCCACTGTTGAGGGAGGGTCCGATTGCTGCTGGCTGCGGGGAGATCTGCTGCTGCCAGGGGTGTATTGTTGCTGGGGGGTATTTTGTTGGGGGTGGTCCAATGTTGCCGGGGGATCTATTGTTACTGGGAGTGTCTATTGTTACTGGGGGATTCTATTGTTACTGGGGGGATTCTATTGTTGCTTGGGGGATCCATTGTTGCTGGGGGATCTATTGTTGCTGGGAAGATCTATTGTTGCTGGGGGATCTATTGTTACTGGGGGGATTCTATTGTTGCTGGGGGTGTGTATTGTTACTGGGGGGAATCTATTGTTGCTTGGGGGATCCATTGTTGCTGGGGGGTCTATTGTTGCTGGGGAGATCTATTGTTGCTGGGGATGTGTATTGTTACTGGGGGGAATCTATTGTTGCTTGGGGGATCCATTGTTGCTGGGGGTGTCTATTGTTGCTGGGGGATCTATTGTTGCTGGGGAATCTATTGTTGCTCGGGAGATCTATAGTTGCTGGGGGGGTCTATTGTTGCTGGGGGGTCTATTGTTGCTGGGGGGTCTATTGTTACTGGGGAGATCTATTGTTGCTGGGGAGATCTATTGCTGCTGGCAACTGGAGGGTCACCTAAAGTAGGCTGTGAGGGATCTGTTGTTGCTGCTGGGGGTCTATTGTTGCGATGGGGGTATTTTGTTTACACACACAGATCCACGGTCCTGCTCAGTAACTAGCGATCTTGGGTGGCTGGCGGAAATCGCGGCCGCAAGGCACGCTCCGCGGTGGGCATGTGCGCATGCCCCCTATACCCCCCTAGGAAGTGATTAATATTATTACATCATAATGTACTTAGGTAAGGGACTTTACCTCTAACAGTGACCACACTAGACTTTACCTTCATCACCTGCTTACTAGGCTACACCCAAGAAAACATATTTCTCTATAATTAGATGTAATATTGACGTCTGAAGGTTTTGCCATTCCTAATACAAAAAAAACGTTTAAGGTTTTTCCTATGTGTTGTATACTTTGTATGCAGTACTATTCACATTCTGATGAGGTTAGTAGTAGCTCTGATTGTATTTCCGTATAGGAGTGGAGGCTTGGGTGACATCATCAGATTTTGCTCTCATATATTTGGCAGTTATACAGAAGCTCAGACTTTTTTGACATTTACAGTTTACAGGTGCTGAGATCAGGGAATTTCTACTTCTTTCCACGTACCTCAAATAGAAAGGACATATTTTATTGTAATTTTAATGACATACAAAATTTAGCTAAAACATCAAAGATATTGATTTTGGGGAACAAAATACTTCTGTTTTCCCCTCATTTAGTTAGGGATGTCTTTATAAAACAGTTTCAAAGCTTTTATGTCCTGTGAAACTCTGTGCATCAAACATGAATGTTATTGGGCTATTTCCTCTCCAGGTTAAATGTTATTCATTCATACAGAATAGAGTGAATCAGGAAAATACCACATTATAACCACTAGATGGAGATGATGATGAGAATAGGTACAGTAACTCCCCCTTTCTGAGTCACTACTTGCCCCCGACCCCTACCCACCCCCGAGCACCGTCCCTTGGTTCCACCCTTACCCACCTCCCAGTACCAACCATTTTAAAGACTATAGAACCAAGTATTATTTTGTGGTGCTTTGTAAAGTCATTTGCATGGTATTTGTTAATGCTAGCAAGAAAAGCAGTAAAAAAGATCCTATGCAGCAATAGAACCCTCCCCAGCAACAATAGATCCCCGGCAATAATAGATACCCCTAGCAGCATTAGACCCACCCCAGCAACAATAGATCCCACAGCAATAATAGATACTCCTAGCAGCATTAGACCCACCCCAGCAACAATAGATCCCCAGCAATAATAGATACTCCTAGCAGTATTAGACCCATCCCAGCAACAATAGATCCCAGAGCAATAATAGATACTCCCAGCAGCATTAGACCCACCCCAACAGCAATAGATCCCCCAGAAATAATAGATAATCCTAGCAGCATTAGACCAACCCCAACAACAATAGATCCACAGCAATAATAGATACTCCTAGCAGCATTAGACCAACCCCAACAACAATAGATCCACAGCAATAATAGATACTCCTAGCAGCATTAGACCCACCCTAGAAAAATTGATCCCCAGCAATAATACATTCCCCCCGCAATAATAGATAATCCTAGCAGCATTAGACCCACCCCAGCAACAATAGATCCACAGCAATAATAGATACTTCTAGCAGCATTAGACCCACCCCAGAAACAATAGATCCCCCAGCAATAATAGATACTCCTAGCAGCATTAGACCCACCCCAGAAACAATAGATCCCCCAGCAATAATAGATACTCCTAGCAGCATTAGACCCACCCCAGAAACAATAGATCCCCCAGCAATAATAGATACTCCTAGCAGCATTAAACCCACCACAGCAACAATAGAGCCCCATCAATAATAGATACTCCTAGCAGCATTAGACCCACCCCAGAAACAATAGATCTCCCAGCAATAATAGATCCTCCTAGTAGCATTAAACCCACCACAGCAACAATTGATCCCCAGCAATAATACATTCCCCCAGCAATAATAGATACTCCTAACAGCATTAGACAAACCCCAGCAGCTGCTTCCTGCTGAACCAGCCAAATTTCAACCCATCTATGGGCAGCTTAAAGTAGTTGCAAACCCTTACATATACAGTACCCAGTAAAGTGACTGGCCTCAGGTGAAACAGAGATGAAACAAATCCTCCTACGTAGGTTGTACCAGTTTATTTGCTGTTGTCTATTCTCTACGTCAATTCAAAGTTCTGAATTCATAAGCTTCTCTGAGAGTTCAGAAAAAAGGGGGCAGAGAGATAACAATTACACTTTGCAGAGCTCAGTGAGGAGATCTCTGAGAGCTGATTGGAGGGAAGAGACTCACTTCCCCTCCCCCCCTCCACACAGCTCACAGGAACAGAGCTGAGGCTGTCAATCAGCTGGAGGACCCTCCCCTGGCACCTTTTTTTTTCTCTTGGTGTCAGGAAAACTTGTCAGAAGTGACGATAGCAGAGGAACGAAGCAGTAAGTCGAAATTTCACTTAGGGGGTTATTTACTAAAGGAAAATCCACTTTGCACTGAAAGTGCACCTGGAAGTGCAGTCACTGTAGAAGGGGGACATGCAGGGAAAATAAAAAACAGGATTTTAGCTTGCACATAATTGGATAATAAAATCAGCAGAGCTTCCCCTTAGTTCAGATCTACCCCTTAGATTTAGAGCGACTGCACTTCCAAGATCACTTTCAGTGCAAAGTGGATTTGCCTTTCGTAAATAACCCCCATTGTGTTCTTAAGTGAGATATGTATAGAGGGATATGCTTTGTTCATATTTCATGTCTGAGGTTTACAAACTTTTTCATTTTGGAAATGGGAAACAGTGAGGCTCTTCTGAATGCACAGATGAAGAAGAGAGCAACATGAGGGCTGTTGTTCATTCACCATCCAATCAACAGGCTGTGGCTAACAGAGAAAGTGGTGTCACTTTCCCAATTATGTCACCTGTCACTGTCACCTGTCACTGTCACCTGTCACTGTCAGAGGTGTATGAATCATAAAAGCAGCTGAAGAGAATGACAAATCCTTTGGCACACAAGACATTTCACTTTTATATTTAAACATGTAGCTATTTGCTTGGAATTTACAGTCTCTAATGGTAATATATGACAGTGACTTATAGTCGTAAATGAAGGAAACTCCCACAACATTCCTGCTAGACAGACACCATGTATTTATAACCGTATAGGCCTGGAAATAATATTGAATATATGCTGACATACACTGTGTTGTCAAATGTATTGGGACACCTGCCTTTACACGCACATGAACTTTAATGGCATCCCAGTCTTAGTCCGTAGGCTTCAATATTGAGTTGGTCCACTCTATGCAGCTATAACACCTTCAACTCTTCTGGGGAGGCTGTCCACAAGGTTTAGGAGTGTGTCTATGGGAATGTTTGACCATTCTTCCAGAATTGCATTTGTGAGGTCAGGCACTGATGTGAATGAAAAGGCCTGCCTCAGTCTCCGCCCTAATTCATCCCAAAGGTGTTCTGTCGGGTTGAGGTCAGGACTCTGTGCAGGCTATTCATGTTCCTCCAACCCCAAACTCGCTCATCCATGTCTTTATGGACCTTGCTTTGTGCACTGGTGCGCAGTCATGTTGGAACAGGAAGGGGCCATCCCCAAACTGTTCCGACAAAGTCGGGAGCATGAAATTGTCCAAAATTTCTTGGTATGCTGACGCCCTTAGAGTTTCCTTTCACTTGAACTAAGGGGCCAAGCCCAACCCCTGAAAAACAACCCCACACCATAATCCCCCCTCCACCAAATGATCTGATCTCCTGCACAAAGCAAGATCCATAAAGACATGGATGAGCGAGTCTGGGGTGGAGGAACTTGACTGGCCTGCACAGAGTCCTCATCCCAACTCGATAGAACACCTGTGGGACAAATTAGAGCAGAGACTGCGAGCCAGGCCTTCTCGTCCAACGTCAGTTCCTGACCTCACAAATGCACTTCTGGAAGAATGGTCAAACATTCTCATAGACACACACAAAAAAAATTGTCACATTCTATTCCTATTATGTAAACATCCCTTGTAATAGAACAAAGCATGACAGGACCTCTTAAATATGAGATCTGGGGTCAAAAAGACACTCATTTCCATTCACATGTAATGACAGGATGCGATTGCCGCTGCTGATGGGCCCCTCTCCCACCGCCGATTAATGTGATCTTGCGGCGAATTCGACGCAGAGGCCACTTTTATCTTGTAGCGGACCGCCCACTGAAGAAGGGGATGTCGGGTTTATGGCAGGTAGCTGCTACCATAACAATGATATCCTCCTTTAAACCGCCGGCATAAAACTGTGGCAGGCAGTCCGTAAGTGGTTAAGGCGAAGCTCCACCCAAAAGGGGAGGCTCTGCTTATCTGCCTCCTCCACCCATCCACTGCCACATTTGGCACCTTTTGGGGAAGGGGTACTCGGTGTTGACAGGTGCCCGCTCCTACTTCCTGCTCAGTTCGCCCCTCAGTTCGCACGGGCGCCGCCCCCCCCCCATCCCTGCTGCTCCTCCTCCCTATCCATGCTCCCGGCCCCTTTCAGGACGCTGGATGCATGGACTCCTATGGCAGGGGTGGAAGGGGGGTGGTATTTTTTGAAGCACCTGATTAGAGCAAGAGGCTCTAATAGGCTTTAAAAAAGGCTGGGCTCGGGGCACAGAAAGCGGGGTGTCCCAGGAGGGACACTGGCAGCATATGATGGCCACGCTGCCCGCATTTGATGGGCACACTGGCAGCATATGATGGGCACACTGGCAGCATTTGATGGGCACACTGGCTGTATATGATGGGCACAGTGCCAGCATATGATGGCACAGTGGCAGCTTTTGATGGGCACAGTGGCTGTGTTTGATTGGCACAGTGGCAGGGTTTGGGCACAATGGCAGCATTTGATGTGCATAGTGGCTGCAATTATTGGCACAGTGGCTGCATTTGATGGGCACAGTGTCAGCTTTTGATGGCACAGTGCTAGTGTTTGATGGGCACAGTAGTAGCGTCTGATGGACACAGTGGTAGCGTCTGATGGACACAGTGGTAGCGTTTGATGGGCACAGTGGCTGCAATTGATTGAGATTGAAAAATTATTTGCGCCACCCACAAATATTTTGAGTACCAGCCGTTACTGGGGCCAACATAAAGTTATCTAGCGGAACTTAATTTTCTACCTAAAGTTCCACTTTAAGGCTCTTTGCTTTCTCTGCACATGGAAGATCTGCTAATAAGAACAGAACAGGACAGATGTTGCTTTTGTGACATCCGTGCCGTTCAGCTTTTGTCCGCACTTTGACAGCGGACCTCTGTGGACCCATTCTGGATCTATGATTGGTTGGATGAAAACCAAAGCCTCTGTTTACATCAGGCACCGTCCCATTCTATTTTATTGTTTTCTGGACTTGGACAGACCTGGAGATGTAAACGGATGTAAAGGGACGCACATCCGTTTACATTCACAGGCCCATAAACTTGCATGGAGCTTCCGATCAGGTCTGTCGGAAACACAGACAGTCCATGTGAAATTATCCTGAAGCATTCTTCATGGTACAAATGACTATGACACACCTGGTAAATAAGAGAGTGCAGGGATCCATTTGGCATCCATTGTGTCACAATACCCAACATGTTTGGTGTCCGATAGATCCCCACCATTTGTGTCACGTGCTCTGATTTTATCCTGCTGATATATTCAATATGGTTCTGGACCGCTTGTCGGGACCTGAAAGGGAGAGAGTGTATTTTATTGATTACATGGTATATATTAGTGAATGCACACAAACTGATTGACTGGCACCTCTTTATTACATGGTAAATAAACACTCCACTGAATTATAACCTTACCTACCTTGCAAATGCTGGAATCTCGTTCTGGGGTTCTTTCTTTATACAGTGAAACCCTGGTTTGAGAGTAACTTGGCTTTTTTTTTATAAATATAAAAAAGGATATTTTATTTATATTTCATATTTACATTTTTAATATTTTATATTTATAACTTTTTTTTTTATAAATTTTGATATACACCCCCATACCACCCCCATCAAATCATTCTCTGCAGCTATTACCTTTTGTACCACCCCCTCCCTTTAGAATGTAAGCTCTACGAGCAGGGCCCTCCTGTACCTTTTGTATTGTACTGTAATTGTGTTGTCCCCCTTATATATTGTAAATCGCTGAGTAAACTGATGGCGCTATATAAATTGTGTATAATAATAATGATAATAATAATATACAAGCGATGTCTTGATATACAAGTAACGTCATGTCACACAACTGGGTATAAAAGAGAAGAGGCGCCTCTAAGTGTAACAATATGGTTACATTTAATGAAGGTACATCATTTAGCAACATTTAGCAAGCAGGGAGAGCCGGCGGTGTGGAGGATGGGCTATGTGGACAGCTTTACCCTGGATGCCTGCATACTTAGGATGTGCCTCTTTTAATCATCAACCATGTGAGTTGCTAAATGTTGTACCTTCATTAAATGCAGTGGCGGAATTATCAGGGTCGCAACAGTCGCAGTTGCGACTGGGCCCTGGAATTCCATCACTGTGGGGGGGCCCCGGCGTGGTTGCTATCCACAGGGCTGTGAGTGGAGAGCGTGTCTCATGTAAACAGCAGCACAGAGACACCGGGACTTGGGAGTGAAGTTTCGTCCGCTCTCGCAAAGCACACAGCTGATCCTGCTCCCCCTTCGCCCCCCCCCTCCCCTCCTCTCTCGTGTGTTCTCTGCTCTCTGCGGGCATTCAGGTGTGAAGCGAACAAGCTCACATTTCCCGCAGAGAACACAGGAGAGAGGAGAGGAGGGGAGGGGGGGGCCGAAGGGGGAGCAGGATCAGCTGTGTGCTTTGCGAGAGCGGACGAAACTTCACTCCCAAGTCCCGGTGTCTCTGTGCTGCTGTTTACATGAGACACGCTCTCCACTCACAGCCATGCTGACCCCTCTCCAGTGTGTGTGTGTAGACTCAGGAAGATCCCGCCGTCCATCAACATCATAGAGCTGCTGATCGCTGCCTCCCCCCAGGTGGGGGGGGGGGGGGGGGTACAGAGATCTGCTGGGGGCCAAGGTGCACAGCAGAGTCCAGCAAGGTACAGAGAAACCTCTTTAAGGGGGGTGACTGTCTAGGGACCCTAAAGTAAGGGGGGGTATCTGGGGATCCTGATGTCCAGTACCACCGCCACCCCTCCTCCAGTACCACCACCCCCGTGCCACCCACCTCCAGTACCACCGCCACCCCCTCTCCAGTACCACCACCATGCCACCCACCTCCAGTACCACCGCCACCCCTCTCCAGGACCACCATGCCTCTCTAGTACCACCACCCACCTCCAGAACCACCATGCCGCTCCAGTACCATTGCCACCCACCTCCAGTACCACCGCCACCCCTCTCCAGTACCGCCACCCCTCTCCAGGACCACCATGCCTCTCCAGTACCACCACCCACCTCCAGAACCACCATGCCGCTCCAGTACCATCGCCACCCACCTCCAGTACCACCGCCACCCCTCTCCAGTACCGCCACCCCTCTCCAGGACCGCCACCCCTCTCCAGTACCACCACCCCCCCTTCAGTACCACCACTGCCACCCACCTCCAGTCCCACCGCCACCCACCTCCAGTACCACCGCCACCCCTCTCCAGGACCACCATCCCCCTCCAGTACCACCACCACCCCTCTCCGGGACCACTATTCCCTCCAGTACCACTACCACCCACCTCCAGTACCACCACCACCCCTCTCCAGGACCACCATCCCCCTCCAGTACCACCACCGCCACCCACCTCCAGTACCACCACCCCTCTCCACGGCCACCACTGCACTGGTGACACAAGTTCCACTCGGGACACAGGCTGCACAGAAATGTTTTACTTTGTTGTACAGTGGAAAAAAAATATAGTATCAAAATCATGCTTTTCGGGGGGGGGCCCTTCCTGATTTCTTGCACCGGGGCCCTGAGGTTTCTAGTTACGCCTCTGATTAAATGTAACAACATTGCTACACTTAAAGGCGCCTCTCTTCTCTTTTATACTCTGTAGCTCCTGCTGGGTTTTGCTTCTAGTCCCCTTGTGGAGGCTTCCATTTGTGGATGGATATTTTATGGTTACACTACCTCATCACATTGCTATGAAACTTTTATATGAACTTTAAACTGAAAGAGTTATGAATAAATGGTTGTGGAACGAATCATCTGAGTTTCCATTATTTCTTATGGGGAAATTTGCTTTGATATACAAGTGCTTTGGATTATAAGCATGTTTCCGAATCGAATTATGCTCGCAATCCAAGGTTTTACTGTATGTGATCTGGACCTGTATCTCATTTGAATATTTTAATTGTTCTTCAATTGCAACTTTGGGGGTTATTTACGAAAGGTAAATCCACTTTGCACTACAAGTGCACTTGGAAGTGCAGTCGCTCTAAATCTAAGGCTGCTTTCACACTGGGGCGGTATTCAGTGCTAAAAATAGCGCCTATGTAGCGCCTGAAAAAAACCGGCCCCTTTAACTCCAGTGTGAAAGCCGGAGGGCTTTCACACTGGAGCGATGCGCTGGCAGGACGGTGAAAAAAGTCCTGCTAGCCGCATCTTTGCAGCGGTGAAGGAGCGGTGTATTCACCGCTCCTATACCGCTCGGTCCCATTGAAATCAATGGGACACCGTGGCAATACCGCCGGCAAAGCGCCGCTGCAGCGGCGCTTTGCGGGCGGGTTTAACCCCTTTTCGGCCGCTAGCGGGGGTTAAAACCACCCCGCTAGCGCCCGCACACCGCCGCTAAAACGACGGTAAAGCGCCGCTTTACCGCCGACGCTGCTCCCGCCCCAGTGTGAAAGCAGCCTAAGGGATAGATGTGAAATGAGGGGAAGCTCTGCTGATTTTATCATCCAATCATGTGCAAGCTAAAATGCTGTATTTTATTTTCCTTGCATGTCCCCCTTCGGATCTACAGCGACTTTACTTCCAAGTGCACTTGCAGTGCAAAGTGGAGTTACCTTTAGTAAATAACCCCCCAAGTGTGCTTGGCTTGTACTACTTGAAGCCCTGTATACGATGTTTGTATTTTCTACTATAAAAAGTTTAATAAAAAAGTTAATGAAAAAAATGTGACACTAAACTCTGATAAAAAAAAGTACTATATGTATTCTTAAAGGGGAGATCCACCCATAAAAAAAAAAAAAAAATCATTACTCTGCAGGAAATAATATAAAAAAAAACATTTGGAGTTTTTTTTTTTTTTACTTACCTACCTTTTCTTGCCTGTTGCTATGTGGTCCCTTGAAATCTTCCCCTTCCTCAGCTCGGCTCCTTACGTCACTTCCCTCTGCGCTTCCGCTCGCTACTGCTCCTGGGAGATGTGTGTCATCATTTCCCAGGAGTCATTGGGCTAGGTTGCCATAACAGTGTGGCAGGCACTTTCGATGATGCTGCCCACTGTTATGGCAACCTGTATACTTTACAGCGCCGCTACGGCGCATTACTGCGCATGCGCAAGAACAGGCCGCTCAGCTGCACCCTATGCTGGAAATAAATGCTTCACATCTTCACATGCCCACAAGCAATATGACAACAGCCAGCAAACAGTTATATATGTTTTTTGTTTCTATTAAACGTGACATTGGGGGATAAATTGCTCAAAAAAACTTGAGTGTTAAATGGTAATGTTAACTCATGAAATGAAAAAAAGATTAAATGCTTTAACTTAAAGTCCCTTCTATTGTTCTCAGCTTCCTCCAATTCTCCAAATTCCTTTTGTTTTATTTTTACTGCTGTGATCCAACTACCTGAGATGGACTATTGGATTTATAGTGTGCATAGAGCAGTACAAAGGGCAGCAACTAATGTGCACGGCTCTTTCCAAAACAAACAAAAGTAAGAGGAAAAGGATAGGTTTGGGAGCTCACAAAGCACATTACAAGGAGACAGAAACACTCTCTTATTCCATTATACAGTGGGTATAAAAAAGGATCACCCCCTCTTTAAAATAATCACATTGTGTTGCCTAGCAGCCTGAAAATGAAGACAGATGCAATTTTTGTTTTATCCAGCTGTATTTACTCAGTGCAACCTATAAAATCCAAGTGAAAGATATAACACCAACATGTCAGAATTTTTTTTTTTTTTTCATTGTAAAAACAAAATCACTGAGTTGGAAAAAGGATCACCCCCTCCTAAAAATGACTTTTAAACTCAATCAGTTGTAGATAATCACGATTCAGTGGAACACAAAGCCATTTGACTTTCAACTGTGATCAGCTGTGGACATTTTGATTAGCTTAGCATTAAAAGAGCTTGCCTGGAGCATTTCAGTCCCTGGTAGTGCAGCTGAAGCAAACATTCAACTATGGGTGGCTTGAGCTATTTTACAAAGAAGAATGTGCAAAAAAATGCATTCTTTAGATGTGCAAAGCTGGTAAAGACATCCCCAAAAATACTTGACTTGCAGCTGTAATTGCAGCGAAAGGTGGTTCTACAAAGTATTGACTCGGGGGGGCTGAATATAAATGCACGTCACACTTTTCACATATTTACAGGAAAACCTTGGATTGTGAGCATAATTCGTTCTGGAAACATGTTTGTAATCCAAAGCACCCGTATATAGAAGTAAATTTCCTGATAAGAAATAACGGGAACTCAGATGATTTGTTCCACAACCATTTATTCATAAATCCTTCAGTTTATAGTCCATATAAAAATATTAGTAGTAATGTGACAGGTTGTGTAACCATAAAATGTCCATCCACAAATGGAAGCCTCCACAAGGAGATTAGAAGCAAAATCCAGCAGGAGCTACAGAGATTAAAAGGGAAGAGAGGCGCCTCTAAGTGTAGCAATATGGTTACATTTAATGAAGGTACAACATTTAGCAACTCACATGGTTGATGATTAAAAGAGGCTCAGCTAAGTATGCAGGTATTCGGGGTAAAGCTGTCCACATAGACTGTCCTCCGCACCATCCACTCTCACTGCTGTCAGTCAGCATTCATGACCGGGAAGACTACCCTGCAGTAGAGCGATCTTAAAGCGAGGCTTGAATCGCTCGTGGAGCACAGCGTGGAAGTGATGACGTTGATGGTGGTGCGAAGGACGGTGTATGTGGACAGCTTTACCCCGGATGTCTGCATACTTAGATGTGTCTGTTTTAATCATCAACTACGTGACTTGCTAAATGTTGTACCTTCATTAAATGGAACCATATTGCTACACTTAGAGGCGCCTCTCTTCTCTTTTGTACTCTGTTGTGATGTGACGCTACTTTTATATCAAGACAACGCTTGTTTATCAAGTCAAAATTTATAAAACAAAAACACTCTCAGACTATGTTACTTTCAATCCGAGGTTTACTGTATTTGTAAAATAATTTTGAAAAACATTTATCATTTTCCTTTCACTTCACAATTATGTGACACTTTGTGTTATTATATCACATAATATCCCAATAAAATACAATTAAGTTTTTGGTTGTAACAGGACAAAAATGTGAAATTTCAAGGGGTGTGAATACTTTTTCAAGGCACTGTATGTGTGTCAGAAATGCAATACAGATACCCATCCAAATAACACCATTCCTACAGTAAAGCATGGAGGTGGTTGGATCCTGTTTTGGGGTGTTTTCTTTGCAGCTGGGACTGGAGCACTTGTCAGGATAGAAGGAAAAATGGACAGGGCAAAATACCATCAAATTCTTGAGGAAAATCTGCCACCCCCTGCCAGAAAGTTGTCAAGGGGAAGAAGGTTTACCTTCCAACATGACAATGACCCAAAGCAAACAGCAAAAATGAACACACAGCAGTTGAAAGAGAAAGGTGAATTTCCTTGCATGGCCTAGTCAGAACCCAGACTTAAACCCCATTGAAAATCTGTGGAATGACTTCAAGACTGCAGTCTGCAAATGTTCACCATCACATTTAAATAAACTTGAGCCATTTTGCAAATAAAAGTGGGCAAATATTGCAAAGTCTAGATGTACAACGTTAATAGAGACTAGGGATGAGCCGAACACCCCCCTGGTTCGGTTCGCACCAGATCCTGCAAACATACCTAAAATTTGCATGAACTTTAGAACCCTTTTAAAGTCTAATTTTAAAGGCTTATATGCAAGTTATTGTCATAAAAAGTGTTTGGGGACCTGGGTCCTGCCCCAGGGGATATGTATCAATGCAAAAAAAAGTTTTAAAAATGTCATTTTTTTAAGGAGCGGTGATTTAATAATGCTTAAAGTGAAAGAATAAAAGTGTAATATTCCTTTAAATCTGCGTTTTTGCTGCCGTTTTAAAAACCACACCTAAGAATGCAGGACTTTTCAAAACACGCCATACCTGTGAAGAGTCCCAATGATTTTATAGGATTGTATTTTTTGTAGCAGTTTTAGCATGGTAAAAAAACAGCAAAAACCCATCTGTATCAAACAGCCTTATTGTATCGCCCCCTTAACTAAGTCCTATCTCAATCCAGCACTGTGCCTGCCTCTAGTGGCTCTCTCCTCTCTCTCTGCTGACAATGGCTTATACTGCTATTAATCAAATCCTGTGAGCAGAGAGCAAGGGGGAGGGGTTGAGCAGCACTGTGTGTGTCAATAAATGCACACAGCCCCGCTCAGGATTGAGCCCGTGGGTGCGCACCCATAAGAAGTGGCTTTCTATTGTGGTGCGTTGAGAAGAGGAATGCCCCATACACACGGTCGGAAATTCCGATGGAAAATCCGATCGTGTGTGGGCTCTATCGGACTTTTTCAGTCTGATTTTCTGACACACAAAGTTTGAGAGCAGGATCTAAAATTTTCCGACAACAAAATCTTTTAAATTCTGATCGTGTGTAGACAATTCCAACGGACAAAGTGCCACGCATGCTCAGAATAAACTAAGAGACGAAAGCCACTGGCTACTGGCCCGTTTATACTCCCGAAGTATGTGTTTGACGTCACCTCGTTCCGATCGATCAGATTTTCCGACAACTTTGTGCGACCGTGTATATGCAACACAAGTTTGGCCCAAAATCCGTCCGAAAAAGAACGGACAGATTTTGTGGTCGGAATTTCCGACCGTATGTATGGGGCAGAAGAGCCTGGAGTGCCTCCAGGGTACCCCAGAAGAGGAGGTTCAGGGCTGCTCTGTGTAATACCATTGCACAGAGAAGGTAAATATAACATTTGCTTTTTTCCCCAGAGTAAATTACCTTTTACAAATCCTTTTAAATCAATGTTTTTGCGTAGCATTAGGCAGGAGCATTGTCATGTCTCCACATGCGTTTTGTGTTGATATGAATTTTTAATGTGTTTTCACTTTGAGATTCAGAGTAAACAGCCATTGGCAAATACTTGTTAATACCTGTTACCAACAAATTAATATGCATGCTACACAAAGTGCAGAAAAATGTACATGCCGCAGCCCTAAGTTGAACACAGACACTATTTTGATTATGGCAAAGTTGATCAATGCATTGTAGCATGTTGCAATTTGTGCATTAACAACACCAACAATGTAAAAGGTCCATAAGGTGGGTTCACACTTATGCGATTCCAGACATCGCATGTGATTCACACTGCATTGCTGTGCACATTACATGCAATGTCTGTGTGATGTGAATTCAACCATACAGATTGGTGCGAGGACCCTTTTTTTGGTCTGCGCTGGAATCGAATCGCATGAGTATATAGACCCATGCAATCCGATTCCATAGTTCACACTGCATTCTATGAACCAACTTTCTGTTGACACTCGCGGCATCGGTTTGCAGCTGTCAGTATGAACTGCCTGAGAGTCCGATGCCATGCGGGAACCCGCACAGGAATCGCACTGGTTACCGCATCGCACCAGTGTGACCCAGGACTAAAGGGAACCCGGGGGGCAAACATTCTAGACAACAAAAACTATGTTTTGAAAGTGAAAAAAATGAAAATAATTGGACGTAGCTTATTTCCTATAGTTACAACCGTGTTGTGTCATATTTGGCAACTCTTCTATATGACTCATGACTGTGTGTCGGCGTTGGCTTCATCTGAGCTTCTCTTACCCAGAGGCCACTGAAATTCTGTTTAAACATAATACTTGTGTACAGAAATCCAAAGACCATAACAATGATATCTTTACAATCTGTATGAGATATTTTTGGGCATTATCTAGGGATGGCATCTAGACTGTGATGCTGGCTCTGTGGCTCATAATTGAAACATTCTCGTAAGCATAGCTCCCAACTATCCCTGATTTCGAGGGACTGTCCCTGATTTATAGCAATGTCCCTCTGTCCCTCATTTTGGTCGGATCTATATAGTTGTATAAAAAGTTCATTATACTTTTAAAAAGTGTTTCCCAGTGCTAAACCTTTCACCCAAATTCTAAATTGCTGCATTTGTAAAATGTAAAAGCCAATATAAAGGAATAGTAGTGGTAAAAAAAAGTCCTTTTGGATTTAATTGACCTTTTTTTTGGTTAAGTCTCCTTTAAGGGGGTGTGACAGGAGGCGTGTCTTATATACACATACATTTGCTAGTAGGCGTCCCTCTTTCCCATCTAAAAATGTTGGGAGGTATGATGTAAGTCCAGATTCTGTGCAGTTCTTGGCTGTGTTCGCACATTTCTGACACAGATCAGCACTGTAATAAATGTTGTAGATACTGTATGCAGGGCCATCTTTAATATGGATTGGACCCTGGGCAAACGTTTCCTTGCCCCCCCCCCCCCCCCATACAATTTCACTCTCCACCTGCTTTGAGACATACAATAATTAGCAGCTAGACTTAAAATCAGTTTACTGTATCAGATCGATTGCGATTGGTTGCCAGAGATTACAGTGTATCATTACCGCTCACTGATTGGTTGCTAGAGGTTACAACACACATTACAGCTCACTGATTAGTTGCAAGATGATACAGCACATGATTTCTGCTTGTTGATTGGTTGCTAGAGATCACTGTACAGTAATACTGCTCACTGATTGGTTGCTAGAGGTTACAACACACATTACGGTTCACTGATTAATTGCTAGATGTTACAGCACATGATTTCTGCTTGTTGATGGGCTGCTAGAGTTTACTGTACAGTAATACTGCTCACTGATTGGTTGCTAGACGTTACAGCACATCATCTTCTCACTGCAGGGGGCATGATATACATAGGAATGGTGCCTTTATTTACATATCTATGCCGCTGGATGCAGCTATTTACATATGAATGCTGCTGCTATTTACATATGAATGGATGTTATTTACATGTAAACACAGGGTCTGCCGGTGAGTCATCTGTACACAATAATAGGGCAGAGCTGGGCACCATTTGTAGCAGCACTTCACACTGAGATATCAGGACACATGACGGGACTAAAACTTCAAGGGACAAGGGAATTTAAACTGGCATGATTGGCAAGAATGAGCCAGCTGCTTTGGGCCCCACAGCAATGACAGGGCCCAGGGCAGCTGCCCATTTTGCCCTGCCTTAAAGACGGCCCTGACTGTATGTGTGTGTAGGAGAGTGGGCATACATTGGTGTTCTGCATTGCCTTTCATTTTGTGTACAAAAATATCTTGCGCTGATTCAGATACCATTTTTTTTTACATAAAATACCGTTACCATAAATCAGAACTGTGCTTCCTATAGACACGTGTGTAATTATAATCAAACTGTGATACAATGCACCAATCGTGATCAAGGCCACATAGACGATTCAGTTTGGTGAGATCAGATTGTGTGATAGCAGACACCTCCACCAAGCTTCTTTTGGGCACATGCTCATACAAAAATAGACATAGTGACAACCCTGGCGGCATGGAAATCTCTCTCTCTTGTGAGTGCTACCAAGCCACTCCCTACACGTTTTGGTGTATTGCCATCATCAGAGGCGCTTTCCTGGTGTCCCTGATAATGCCAGAACAACAAAATGCATAGGGAGTGGCTTGATAGTGTAGCAGTCCCCCCAACCTCTAAGTGCCTGATGGTGACCCCCAGAGTCAGGGAGAGCTGACATTCCTCCTCGGGGTGCAGGTTACTAGCATAGTGGGTGTAGTGCAAGATGGAAAGATGGATGGCAGTCACTTAAAAAATAACAAAGAGAGGTTTTATTTCTCATAATGGGAACAGGAGAGAGAGGGTTAAGGCACGGGACACCCTTAGGCAAATATAATAGCAACTTGGCAGACTCTACAGGCAAAAATAGAACTAGGCAGACAGCAATACAGAAAAACGGCCTTTAAGCTGATTGCAGTGATCTGTATTTGTAGCGCCTGTCTCCTATAGCAACGACTTAATTCACAGTATCCCACTGTAGATCTTCAAGCTTGGCTCCCAGCTACCCGCTGTACTCTTCAAGCTTCACCCATGCTACCATCCGGGCTACTGGACTCACAGCTACCCGCTGGATCTCTCAGGCTTGACCCGCGGCTACCCACTGTACTTATCTTCAAGCTCTACTTACAGTGTAGCACCCCCTGTGTACAGTAGATACATTTAGTTGAGCTCCTTTTGTAGCCAAGGGAGCCAGGGTTAATTTGTATAGAGTTCGTTTGGCAGAACTCCAAGGGCTGAGTCTCTGCCGCCTCCCCCTGACTTCTAGAACTGCTGGAGAGTTCTGGAACTAAGAGGGCGGAGGGGCTGAGATGACTCCTGAATATTTATGAAATCTCCTTCAATCTCTAGGTGAAGACTGCCCAGAAGGTGAAGAGACAGCCCATACATAGTCTGGAGCCTGGCCATGTGGGAGCAGAGTCCAGGGTCCATTTGCCTGTAGGGGCGGAAGAAAGAGGCCAGCAAGAGCCAGAAAGAGAGACAGAGAACAACAGAGGAAGCCTCATATGCTTTCATCTTCAGCTAGGAATAGCTGGGAGCCATTGGGACCTGTCCAGCAGATGGCCTGTTTAGCAGTCACCGCATGACCTACAAGATATTTCAAAGGGACTGAGTGAGTAGCTTGAGTGAGTAGCTGAAACCACTACACCCCAGAGCCTATAGAGGAGAAGCAGCCAGGTCCAATCTCCAGCTACCTATCTACAGATGGACAGCTTAGAGCCACTTAAAGCTAGCACAGCTACCCTACACCTCTTTTGTGGGGATTTTAAGGAGGAGCCAGGTGCCTTGGCATTTTCCCACAGAAGAAAAGCCCCTGCATTCAGTGTTGTGAACTCTTTTCTTTACCAGTCGAGCTGATCCATCTGTCCTATGGGATGCCCTTGTGATTTTTGGTAACAGATACAGTTTCAAGTCCTCAAAATTCGAAATTCAAAATACTAACAACTACGTACAAAACCATCCACAGTTTAGCCCCCAGCTACATCACTAGTCTAGTCTCTAAACACCAACCTACTCGTTCTCTTCGTTCCGCTCAAGACCTCCTGCTCTCTAGCTCCCTCGTTACCTCCTCCCATGCTCCCCTCCCGGACTTTTCCAAAGCCTCTCCAATCCTATGGAATGCCCTACCCCAATCTGTCCGCTTATCTCCTACTCTATTAGCCTTTAGATGATCCCTGAAAACCCTTATCTTCAGAGAAGCCTACCCTACCCACACCTAACAACTGTATTTTCATTTTCTCCATCAGCTCATCCCCCACAGTTATTACCTTTTGTTTCCACTTGACTCTCCCTTCTGGATTGTAAGCTCTAACGAGCAGGGCCCTCTGATCCCTCCTGTATTGATTTGTATTGTAAGTGTACTGTCTGCCTCCATGTTGTAAAGCGCTGCGCAAACTGTTGGCGCTATATAAATCCTGTATAATAATGATTAATCCCCTAATAAGTCAAAAACAAAACAAAGCACCCTGGACTGGTTTTTGAAACTTGAGCGAATGGTGGCGAATCCCTGTTGCCTGGCTGTGCATGCAGAGGGAAAACTCAAAAATCCAGCGGCCCTTTGCGGGACAGCACTACACCAGTATTACAATTTTTTACCATAGTTCTGCTTACCTGTCATTAAGTTCAGACAAAGATAAAAGTTTTATCAGGACATCGGTACGCGTGGGTCCATAGGTGGATTTATAGACCTGCTCTGTGCTTGTGTCCACCACAAAGTAGCTCTTCAGATCCTCTTTTCTTATCCGGGGCAGAGGCATTTCTGACAGCAGGGGGGTCCAGTCCACATACAGCAGAGGATGCTATGGAGATCACAACTGCAAATCTATCTACTACATGATCCCAGATGAGCTCCGTAAAGGTAGAAGGCGAAAACCAAGAGGCTAAAAAAATAAAAATAAATCTCAATATTTCTAAACAAGACAATCACACCTTACAATTGAAGGAGAAGAAAGAGTTAACATGACTAAAACTTTTAAGATTTAACCCTTACAACAGTCACACTCAAGAAACTAGCCCATGTAAACTTCCACATCAATAAAATGTATTGCAATTTATTTGAAAGACATCCCAGCACAGTAAAGGCTTGTTCACACTTGTTTTTCTCTCTGAAGAGCGATCCACATTTGAATCACTCTTCAGAGAGCATTTGACAGGTGGTGAGGTGGTGTTGTATTGCCGACTCACATCCTGTGTTAACCCCCTGAACTACACATGCATTGCTTGTGGTTTCTGAGCATTTCCGTTCACTCGAAAGGGTCATGTAGAGCAGACAGTGGCGCAACAGGTGGTATAATTCCTGACGCAGCATATGTACACCCATGACTGCTGCCTCTGCATCTAAAGGGGTAGCGATTGAGAAGTGGTAAAAGTGCAGCTCAACTGCAGGGTTTTACTGCCTCCAATTACTAGGGTGAACAAGCCCTAAGAGGGCAGGTGAAAGTACTGCAAGGAAGTAAATGGCCCACTAAACTCTGGTTTAAAGTAGTTGTAAACCTAAGATATGAAATATGAACAAAGGATATCCCTCTATAGCGTGTGCCTTAATCCAGAGCACTATGTGTCATTTCTGACTCATTCCTCTGCTATCAGCATATGTTTTCCTGACCCAAGGAAAAATGGTGACTGGGGAGGGAGCTCCAGCACGCAGCCTGTGATTGACAACCTCAGCTCTGTTCCTGTGTGCTGTGTGAAGGAGGGTGTGTCCCTTCCCACCTAACTGAGCTCTGCAGAGTGATGTTTAAGATCTTCACCGCCTTTTTTTCTGACATCTCAGACAAGCTTTATAAATTCTGGACTTTGAATGGCTGTAGAGAAGGGAAGATGGAAGATAAACAGGTCAGCTACGATGGTTCGCAGGATTGAGATCGTGGCTGATGGTTGTGATGACCGCCGGCCAGGAGCGATCGCGAGCACAAGAGGCAGAACAGGGAAGTGTGTGTGTAAACACACAAATCCATGTTCTGTTCTGAGAGGAGTGACAGATCGTGTGTTCCTATTAGCTAGGAACCACGATCTGTCATTTGCTCTAGTCAGTCCCCTCCCCCTTCAGTTAAAAACACATAGCAGAACACAGGGGAGATCACTGAACAAACATCAGATTGTTAGTGCAGCAGCTCGTTTGGAGCTGTCAGTTTTTTTTTTTCCGTTCAGCCCTGCTGGGTTAAACGGCAAAAAAAAAAAAAAATTGCTAGCCTATACTAGGCTTTAAAGTAAGAAGGATATTAATTCTGTTTAAACGCTTTCTGACAAATGTGTATTTTAAAAACATTTTTGTGATATTTATTATAGCAAAAAGTAAAACATATTGTTTTTTTTTTTTTTTCAAAATTGGCGCTCTTTTTTTGTTTATAGCGTAAAAAATAAAAACGCAGAGATGATCAAATACCACCAAAAGAAGTGCATAGAGCAGTACATGGCCACAACTGCAACATGTACTGCTCATGCCAAACAAATGTAAGCAAGAGGAAAAAGAAAGGTTCAGGAGCACACAAAGGACAGTCTAAGGAGGCAGAAAAAACACAGTAAGAAATCAATATAAAAAATATATTTTAGCAGAGACCCTAGAGAATAAAATGACATTCATTGCAATATTTTATGTCACACTGTATTTGCGCAGCAGTCTTTCAAATGCAATTGTTTTGGAAAACAATTACACTTCGACTAATTCAAAAATAACTAAGCAGTAAAATTAGCCCAATTTTTTTGTATAATGTGAAAGATGATGTTATGCCAAGTAAATAGATACCTAACATGTCACACCTTAAAATTGTGCACACTCGTGGAATGGCGAAAAACTACAGTACTTAAAAATCTCCATAAAATGTTACCTGTTTAGAGTTACAGAGGAGATCTAGTGCTAAAATGATTGCTCGATTGCAGCGATAACTCATATGCGTGAGCTGAACACTGTTTACATTTGCGAGCATGACCTACGTATGTGTTTTCTTTGGCGCGCGATCACTGAGGCACTTTAAAAATGTATTTATTTATTTCTACTTATTTATTTTATTTTTTGATTTTTACACTTTCCCTTTAAAAAAAATCCTGATCACTTTTACTGCTGTCACAAGGAATGTAAACACCCAATAACAGGTACTCTTTAGAGAGGGATCCGGGGTCCATAAGACCCCCAACCCCTCCTCTGCACTTTAAAGTATTCAAAACGCTAAAATCTGCATTTTTGAATACTGTGGATTTTTTTTTAAATGGCGCCATTGGCTGCCGAGTATACAGGAAGTGGTGTTGTAACGTCGCTTCTGGGTTACTACATCAAAGATCTGATCAAAGCTGACTCCAGCTTTGTTCACGACTCCGGCCAGCCGGTGGACATGCTGGCTGGTTGCTCGGGTCTCCCGGTGGGATGCAGTGGCGGCTGTTGTTTTTTTGTGGGGGGGGGGCAAACAATCCATCCGACGCCACCCAGTTGATCTGGTCACAGACGGTCAGTCGGTTGGTGGGCCGTGTCACAGGTGGCACCCCCCCCACCTGGGTCGGTCAGTCAGTAGTCGGGGCCCCGCACTTAGCCTGACTCTTGGGCAGTGCTCCGGGCGGCAGCGGCTTCTCTCTGGGCTGCGGGAGGCTGCTGCCTTGCTTCCGCTGCGTCTCCCCCTCCTCCTTCCGGCAGCCAATCCGATCGGATCTCCTTTCAGCCAATTGGGTGAGGGGTCTCAGAAATTGCTTCCTGATTGTCCGGGAGGAGAATCAGTGTTACAATAGCCAATATTCATTTGCTATTGCCCCACAACTGGGTGGGCTTTGGGCGCAGTGCTCTGCGCCCCGAGCCCACCCTTTTTTAAAGCCTTATAGAGCTCTAATCATGTGCTTCAAAATAAAAATAAAAATCCTGATTGGAATCCATGTGTCTGGCGCCCTGCATGTAGATGAGCGGGCCAGGCGCATGGATGGGGGGGTGGCGAACAACTGGTGGGACGGGAGACCCAGGAGGAGCAGCGGAAGGCTGCGCACGGGGGGGGGGGACGACACATCAGATGTTATCACAAGAAAGCCGACCGACTGCTATAAAAATGGTACACTTTAAACGGCAACAAGCGGTGTCAATTTTACTATCCATAAGAGATGCCCTTACAGGTTACCACTGTAGATTTACGCAGGAGGTCCAGTGCTAGAATTACTGGCCATTAGAGATGCACAATTAATCATTAAAAGATAGTGATCTCGATTCAACCCTCCATATGATCTTAATTCACCATTTTCACGATTCAGGTAACAAGTGTAGAGGAGTTCACTGCTCACAGCTTATACGATGCATAGTAGTTGCAGTCATCTCTCCGGTAAAAAAAACAAACAGAAGGCGCCTCTAAGTGCAGCAAACACAAGACTTTAATTGCCCAAAAATAAAAAGTCCTGTTATCCAGAGCACCCTACATTCCTTTACCTTAGGCATCACTCTGGTACAACCACTGCAGCAAAATGACGTACAGGTATGTGATTTTGCTGGAAGTGGTTAAATCTGCTAACAGAATGCTGCTGTGTCTCCAGTGCTCCTTCATCCAGAGTTGTGTCTCACAAATACAGGATATGTGTTACTGGCCAGATCAAAAAGTGAAAATAGAGGGGAAAAAAAAAAAAGAAAACTGATGCAGCCACTACATCTACATTTTTGGCTTTGGGTTTAAAACATTTCATTTTTTTTCTTGTCGTCTGTGTCCCTGTAAGGCAGATTTACTATTGTGACACCTTGGTCACCTAGAAACCCCAAGGTACACACAAAATATAATATCGGTCTGGCTATTGCTGTCTGCATTGGGGAAATCCCGAACCTCCCTGTTCCTGATCTGTCTGCCAAACATCAAACAAAACAGAAAGTATGGAAATCTCCCTAATGGAGACACAGACAGCAATAAAAAAAAACCAACAGAGGTTTCCTTTTTCTGTCCAAGTTGTAGGCTTTAAGTAGAAACCTCAATGTAACCTCAATTTTATCTTTACATATACAGATACTAAAATGCCAAGGTCATGGCTTTAAAGAGATAGATTGACATGTGGTCTAGCATAAGAAAAGGTAATTTCCAGAGTTATCCGAAATATTTTTAAATCTAAACATTCAAGGTTCTTGTGATAACAATCTAACCCAGGTGAACCTTAAAGGGCAAGCTGAAAACATACCATCCATGAGGTTTGTTTATAGTGGTTACACGCCAGTGCAAATAATGCATGACTCTCAGCAAGTCTGCATTATGTTTAAAAGTGTTCCTGTCACTTGTTCATTTATTTATTATAGGTACCGGATTTATCGGCGTATAACACGCACCTTTTCCCCCTTTAAATCAGGGGAAAATCGCTAGTGCGTTATGTGCAGGACCGCTGCCTTGGAGGTAAAGGAGGGAACGGACGCTGCCGAAATAGACAGAGCCGAATGTACTGTGTACTCGACTAGGCTCAGTTTCGCCCAGTCCCGCCTCCTAGCATTTACGTTCCGCCATTGGACTGGTGTTGTGTTCATCATAGGAGCCGTGCCAAGGGGCATGTCTGCAAGACGATCCGAGAGGAGCCGAGTACACAGGACATCCGACTCTGTCTATCTCTGCGACTGTAACATTTAAAAACGATCATGCTGCAATTTTGAGAAAGGCTGCAGATGAACACTGTTGGGCAAAGCTGCAGATGGACACTGTTGGACAAGGCTGCAGATGGACACTGATAAGGATGCATTAATGGGCATTTAAAACTACGGGCACGTGTTATAGGCCAATAAATGCTGTACTTATATGGCGCCATCAATTTACATATATATTGTACATTCACATCAGTCCCCGCACTCAAGGAGCTTATGACCTAAGGTCCCTAACTCACATTCATACTGTACATATAAATAGCTCCCAACTGTCCCTGATTTCAAGGGACTGTCCCTGATTTGGAGCAATACCCCTTTTTCCCCCTTATGTGTCCCTCATTTTGGGCTGATCTATATAGTTGTATATAAAATGTACTTTTTATCTAAAAAGTGTTTTCCAGTGCTAAATCTTTCATCTGATTTTTAAATTTCTGCATTTGTAAATTCCAAAAGCCAATATAAAGGAATAGTAGTGGTAAAAAAAGCATTTGTGGGTTCAATCAATTTAGTTTTTTTGTACAATTCTCCTTTAAGGGGGCGTGGCAAGGGACGTGTCCTATGCCTGCATACTTTTGCTGATAGGTGTCCCTCATTCCCATCTCAAAAAGTTGGGAGGTATGCATACACATACGTGGGCCAATTTACCTACCACCATGTCTTTGGAGTGTGGGAGGAAACTCACACAGGTGCTTGGAGAACATACAAACTCCAGGCAGGTAAGGATGTGGTTGGGATTCGAACCGACTACCCTAGTGCTGCTGGTGGACGTGCTAACCACTTAGCCACTGTGCTGCTCATGGTGCAGGAGGGGATTATGGTTTTCAAGTCCCACACAACGGGGTTTTTACATTTTTAGTATTTTTAATGGGACTGCGACATTGCGGCGGACAGATCGGACACTTTTGACACTTTTTTGGGACCACTGACATCTATACAGTGATCAACGCTAAAAATAGCCACTGATTACTGTATAAATGTCATTGGCAGGAAAGGGGTTAGTACTAGGGGGTGATCAAGGGGTTAAGTGTGTGTCCTAGGGAGTGATTCTAACTGTCTGGGGTAGGAGACCGATCGTTGTTCATACTTAGTATGAACAACAGATATGGCTCCTCTCCCCTGACAGAATGGAGATCTGTCTGTTTACATTAACCTCCGTTCTGTCTCTGTATGGAGCAATCGTGGGTGTCTGGTGGACATTGTGACCACTGGGCATGCTCAACGGCTCCTTTATGGTGCGTGCACCACCTAATGGTCTTAAAGAGGCCAACGTACAGCTACGATGGCTGGCCCAGGGGAGCCAACCTGCTGCAGTATAATGACGGCGGCTGGTCAGGAAGCAGTAAAATTAAAATGTCAGGGCTGTACAACCCCCCTCCTGAAATTTCCCTTTTTGGAAAGTAGACGCCACAAGGTGATCATATACTTTGCCATTTTTTTTGGAAATGAAAGAAACTTGCTTATATTAAGGTGGTTAAAACATGGAGCTTAGTAGTAATGCACTAGATACAATGCATACAGGTCATACACAGAGGGAGCAGGAGGAGAAGGGTGTTACAGGTCACATACCCTGGTCCAGGAGGCTGAAGATGAGGGGTTACATGCAGTTCACGGAAGAGAAGCTCAGTGCATAGGAGAGGATGGGGGTGAAAGGGTTAAACAAAGTTACAAAACATCTGTTGCGGCCTCTGCATTTTATCTGGAAAAAATGAATGACTCATTAATTCATTAGTTCCTCTTTCCTCCCCTTCCCTTGTTGTAAGACTGCACAATTTGCAACATATTGGTTGAAATGACTGGTCTGGTGATAGGAGCTTTTCTTTGCCCATTCATAATGACCTCCCCACCTGGTCTCTTAAAAGAGAAGTTCAGAAATTAAAAATAAGGAACAAACATACTCCCCTAGATGTGCAGTCAATATGAAGGGCGCCAACCTCAAACTCTTATATCTCACATTTAATGATATAAGGTCGCTGCCCCTTTTATAGTGCAAAAAACACTACACAATAAACCAATGAAAAAAAGTAAGAGTATAAAAGTAATGCCACATACACACAACTGGACTTTTCGACGGACTAGGTCCAACGGTCTTCCCGACGGACTTTCAGCGGAGGTCCGATAGATTTTCTGAACGCAACAGACTTGGCCACACACGACCGGACTAAGTCCATTTGAAAGTCCGTTCATTTTGAACGTGATGACGTAAACGGGACTAAACAAGGAAGTTCAATAGCCAGTAGCCAATATCTGCCCTTGCGTCGTATTTGGTCCGTCGGACTAGCACACAGACGAACGGTTTTCCCGATTTTTAGTCCGTCGGACTTGAGTCCGTCGGATAGATTTAAAACATGTTTTATTTCTAGGTCCGTCAGACTTTTGGGAAAAAAAGTCAGCTGGAGCCCACACACAATTGAATTGTCCGACGGATTCTGGTCCGCTGGACCAAGTCTGCCAAAAAGTCAGATCGTGTGTACATAAGTGCGGCATAAGAGTATATATTTTATTTGGTTAAATAGGGCAGCTCCTTACTTTTTTTAATTGATACTCGCCTAGATGGCTGAAGCAGCGATCCAAAGCTGCAGCTGTCCCCCACCCGCTCTGTTCTCCGGTCCACTCTGAGTACGGTAACTGGATCATGGTGACGTTGGATGCCTTGAGGATGGGAGCGACAGGCTCAGGAGGGGCTGAGCCAGCTGCCAATCAGGCATCTGGGTTGATCCCAACATTATTGTTGGGATTCCTGCAGAACCTGGACCGGCTCTGTAATGCCAGCCGGCAGAGGGCTTTAGTCTGCTGTCAGCAGAATCTGGATCACAGGAGTGCAGAACTAAGTGCTACCCACTGCAAAGGATAGTTTTCAATTTTTCTGGAGTGGGGATTTAAGCTGGCCATTGACAGGTAGTCTACACACAAATGAGGTGAATGGAGGAACTCCACTTCTGGGACATCGTACGGCTGTAACCGATTGGCTGCAGCAAATGATCGAGAAATGTTTTCCTTCGGTAGAAGTTGATCAAACAACCAACTTGCCCTTGTCTCCGATCGGGCAGTGATAACCACACGCTCATCAAATTTTGATTGGTCCATGGGCAGCTTTAGAGCTATGGAGTTCAGGTTACAAGTAATAAAGGGCAGGTTAAGTATGTAGAGGGAGGTTAATTATTATGAATGTAAAAATAAAAATCTATAAAAAAATAAAAAAAAGAGTACATTTTAATTGTTCCGCCATGCCCAGTGGCCACCATGCAACTAATTTCCTTCTACTGCACCTTATTTTATATTTATGGCGTATGCACAAATATCTGTCCTGCAAAGTGCTTGGCTTATCTGCCTATAAATGAAAGTAAACTGTAGGCTGTTAACTGGCTTACATCCAAGTTACAAGGCAGCGTGATTTAAACTCATGATTTGCATTACTCATGTGGAATGTGATTGCTTACGCACTAGTGTCATCATCTCGTATTCTACTATCCATACAGACCATCAGCACGGGATGGAGATCTGTCAGCAGACAATTGTTACTGCTGTTATGTCTAGTTAGAAAACATGCCATCATATACGTACGTACCTGTAAAGCCCCATACACACCATCAGTTTTTCTGCTGAGTTTTTCCTTCAGGTTTACCAAAACTATGTAGAGCAAGGGCCTGCCTGATTGCATACAAATTGAAACTCCAAACGTTTGACCTCATATTGTATGGTTTTGGTAAATCTGAAGGAAAAACTCAGCAGAAAAACTGATAGTGTGTATGGGGCTTAAGGCTTCCAAAACATGAGCACTGAATCTTAATGAAAATCTTAATGAAAATCCAGTGCTTGGATAACATCTGTTCTCTGAATAAATATAAAACATTGTCTTGGGTGTAGGGGTACTCAAAAGTAGGGGTGACCCAAACCTGGTTCCCAACAAACGCAAGCTTATCCCTACTCAAATGAACGATTGGTGGGATTGAGATGAAGATCATGGGTCAATGTTGCAGCAATTATTCATTTACATTGCAAAGAATATATGCAAAAGCTTTTATGTTTCATTAATCAGATTTAATAAAATAGAGCAAGCACCGAGTTGGGCAGCATTGCCAATTCTAGGGGTTGCCAAACTTTTCAATATGAGGGCCACATAATATATATGTTATAAATATTCACAGATCAAAAAAAATAGCTTTTTAAATGAATAATAAATTAATTAATACATATTACTTTAATATTTTTTTTTGGAATCAGCATGATAGGATTAGGAAAAAAAGGAGAAAGACCTTCAGTAAAGCAAAATCCTCTATACATCAGAGCTCCCTTAACATCACGGTCCACCTTAGCAGTCCACCCTTTACATCTTAGTCCCAATTAAAATCAACCGGTAAATCAGGGTCCCCATCAGAGTCCTCCTTACATCAAGGTCCCCGCTGGAGTCCCATCTTTCATCAGGGTGCCTGTCAGAGTCTCCTAACCATTGTATTTATGCTTACAGCATAGCTGTAGCAGTGTAGCAGCAAGGTGGTACGCAGAGCAAGTTTGAACAAGGAAGTTCCATCCTCCTCTGAATGTTGGGGCAAGCAGCTCATTGGAGGTCCTAGCAAACCAACAACAAAGTGCAGCAGTGGAAAAGGGAACCTGCCCGGGATAATGCAGGGGTTTGGGGGGGTGGAAATGGAGACCACTTTAGCAGAATCCTCTGTAATTCTACCCCTGCGGGACCCACTCGATTTTGATTGGTTCTTTACCAAGTGTTGATGCAGAGGCAACCAGGCACAAGGCATTTTACACAATCTATGGATGAATAAATAGGCCAGGGTAAGTAGTCTGGGGGATTTATTTTATGTATTTTTATTGCTGAATAACTTGGGCAGTGAGACAAGTGGCATGGGATACCACAGGGACACTAAATAACAAGAGGACACTTCAACTTCTCTACAAAGTCTTTGGGTAAAGGACAGTAGAGGTAGCTGAAACTAAGTTATTGTAAAAGCCCACCATCAGAACAGTCACAGAGGTCCTTCTTAAGAAAAGGGAAACCGCACACAGTCACTAGAGCTCTGCATTCAGGTCATACTCATGATTCCACAGGATCACCAGCTGCCTCTTTCCGATATCCACCGGGCACTCTTCAGTGAGGGAAAAATAAGGCTCACAATGCCACAGAACAGCTGGAAACCTTCTTCCAACTTCCATTGTGCACTCTTTTGTGACCTCTTCAGATCAAGGTTCCAGACTAAAGTCTTTAAATATGCCCCCTAGCTATGGTAAAGCTTGGACCTTGGTGAGCATATATTCCAGCATTCCAGAAACCTCCTCTTAGGGACAGGCTCCTGCAGGACTGGATCCCAGAACCCACATTAACTCCTAGTCCAGGCCTCTGACTATTTATGGGTTCTCCAGCCACCTACTGAGCACACCTCCCCAAGGATTGACTGGGTCCCCATAAATATTCAGACTGCCCTTCTGCATTTATTCTCACTGAGATTCCAAAACCTTCTAGAATGCAGGGAGAAATAATCAGACCAGCAGTCTGTGAAATGCTAAGCAGGCTAAAGCAATCAACCACTCCACTGGCTACAGAGATGCCAGACTAAATTGACCTAGCTAACTAGGAGGGTACTACACCTCAGTCAGTGCACCTCAGCTGTGGGCTGGATAAAATCTTGTAGCTCGTCAGTTGTGGTCATACTCTGGAAACCCCGGCCTACTCAATATAGAAGAAAACTGAAGAGTGAGGTGATCCTTAAATACTCATATTCTTTTTATTGATGAAAAACAGTACATCAGAATGCACAAAAAGACAGGTTCATCCACCTTTCATGAAGGTAAAATTCAGGAAAACTATTTTTGTACGTTCTGATGTAGTATTTATTATTGCATTAAAAAGAATGAACGTTTAAGGTGTGCTTGTTGGTTCTTAGTGTATATATATATATATATATATATATATATATAGCCACACAGAGAGTCTATGACATCAGTACATTGAGTCATTCACTAGTGGCAAGCAACAAGTGAAGTCAAAACTATACTGCTTACTTCCTCCAAGTCAGAGACTCTAAACATTATATAATCAGACAGTTAGCAAGCCAAGCATCTAGCCTGTTCAGAATATTGTAAAAAATGTTAGCCAAATATTTATTTTGTGATCAAAATTTTCTTAAAAATGGCACCAGCAATGTATTTGCTGGTTTTCTTCTCTATTTGATGTACGACTGCCTGTGTCTTGTAAGTTATCGATATCAAACTTCAATCTCTATACGCTATATTACCAAATGTATTGGGACGTCTGCCTTTACACACACATGAACTTTAATGGCATCCCAGTCTTAGTCCGTAGGGTTCAATATTGAGGCCCATCATTTGCAGCTATGACAGCTTAAACTCTTCTGGAAAGGCTGTCCAAAAGGTTTAAGCGTGTGTCTATGGGAATTTTGACCATTCTTCTAGAAGCGCATTTGTGAGGTCAGGCACTGATGTTAGACAGAAAGGCCTGGCTCGCAGTCTCTGCTCTAATTCATCCCAAAGGTATTCTATTGGGTTGAGATCAGGAGGCCAGTCAAGTTCCTCCACCCCAAACTCACTCATCCATGTCTTTATGGACCTTGCTTTGTGCAGGGGTCCAAATCATTTGGTGGAGGGGGATTATGGTGTGGGGTTGCTTTTCAGGGGTTGGGCTTGGCCCATTAGTTCCAATGAAGGGAACTCTTAAGAAGTCAGCATACCAAGACATTTTTGGATCATGCGCCCAACTTTGTGGGAACTTTTTGGAATGGGCCCTTCCTGTTCCAACATAACTGCACACCAGTGCACAAAGAAAGGTCCATAAAGACATGGATGAGTGAGCTTGGGGTGGAGGAACTTGACTGGCCTGCACATAGTCCTGACCTTAACCCACTAGAACACCATTGGGATGAATTAGAGCAGAGACTGAACTAGGCCTTCTCATAGACACACTTCTAAATCTTGTGGACAGCCTTCACAGAAAGAGTTTAAGCTGTTATAGCTGCAAAGGATAGGCCAACTCAATAATGAACCCTACGGACTAAGACTGGGATGCCATTAAAGTTCATGTGTGTGTAAAGGCAGGTATCCCAATACTTTTGGTAATATAGTGTATCTCACTGCAGTCATATGTCGTAACCTTTAAAATGTTGAATAACATTTTTTTTTAAAGAGAAAATTAGCACCAGCAATGTATTTGCTGGATTTCCAATGCTTTAATTGAAATGTCTTAGAAATGTTGTTTTCTAATAAAATTTTACTTATTTTTTCTGGTACTCCTAAAGACCAAATAAAAAAAAATATGATTATGCTAGTTGCTTAGCATAATTATGCCTGGAGGGCAGTTCTGATTTATTAGGAAGTTTCAAATATTTAACACATTTTTCAGTTGAATTGGTTTCTTCTAAAAGTAATTTCTTCCTCTTTGCACTACACACACACACTTCTCCATAGTTTGGCATTTCCAAACATCTTTACAGTTATTTATAAACCACCAAAAATAAAAAGCAGCTTATACAAAGTTCTAGGAATGGAAAGTCCATATATAATGAAGAAATTGTGGTGAGACTAACCCAAATGAGAAAAGTCCAGCAGAAAAGTTGCACCGCAGTTAGGAAAGTTCCTCCTGGTTCCCTTCATTGAATATACAGCAATTTATTACATCTGGTCTGGGATCCCCCCGAAAAATACAGTAACCAGTGATAATTATTTTTATGTTAAATTACAGAAAAGATATACTGCTCTCTGGCTATTTTTTGCTGCTTGTGTTTGCTGTAGATGTTTTCATTCACTTTTATTCTGGATTCCCATTTTAAGGGCTGTCAAAGGAACAGATGTCCCGATTGGAGGATGTCCCCACTCTCCATACTCTACAACTCCAAAACTTGGATCTCCCATCACTTTGTGAGTGACAATGGTCACCAGTATAAATAAAATGGTAAGTAATGCCGCATACACACAACCGGACTTTCCGTCAGAAAAGGTCCGACTGAATCATTCCGTCGGATATTACGATCGTGTGTGGGCTTCATCTGACTTTTCTGACAGAATTCATTTCTATTGGGAAAACCATTTGTCTGTATGCTGGTTCGACAGACCAAGTACGATGCAAGGGCAGCTATTGGCTACTGGCTATAGAAATTCCTTTTCTAGTCCCGTCGTATGTCATCACGTTCAAAACGAACGGACTTTGGTCCGTTCGTGTGTAGGCAAGTCTGCTTGGTCGGAATTCCGTCGACACTCTGTCGGGAAGACCGTCGGACCTTTTCTGCCAGAAAGTCCAGTCGTGTGTACGTGGCATTAGTCTACCTGGCGGGAACATACAGTGCAATATAAACCCTCCCCTGCCAAAACCAAAAAAAGATAGCCCCTACACTTTAAGCACTTATCACTTTAGAGGTTCAATTTATAAATATCTTGCAAAGTTCATACCGGATTTACACATATTCTAATAAAGTCGAATCAGAAAATGTGTGAAATCTTGTGCGAAATTGTGCAAACTTGTGTGAAACTTTTATGGGTAAACCTCCTAAAGTGTGTGGAATTAGCAAAAATAAAAACAAAATCACATCTCTCCAATAAACACACATTTCCCGTTTTTTGTCTGCTAAAAAAACGCTGCACTACAAAACAATGCCTGTTAATCCTGCTAGAAATCCAGTGAGCTCCTAATTTCCTGCAGTGGGGCAACAAAGCTGCTCCTGCTGCACTTCTTGCCCAGGCCATGTTTTCAGCACTCACGGAGCTCTCTCTACTGGACTACAGATTACCTCCCCTCAAGTTCATACCTAGGGCATTAGGCACCCAGAGCTGATCCTATATCTGGCAATCCCCCCACAGATCCTATATTTGGCATCCCCCAACGGGTTTTCATCATACAAATTACCATACCTAGGTAGATTTCAGGCCCATGTCTGTGAGGTTACCATCACCAAGGTGAGTCAGTTTTTACAGGTTCAAGTTTTCAGGCTTTGATGATTGTTTTGCACTAATGAAAATATGGATTAATAGTAGGGATTTTTCCATAGGGGTTGTCCTAGGATGGCATTCACCAGGTGGTATACTCTAGGCCAGTGAGTGGTCTCCAAATTGCAGCCAAGGGGCCAGATGTGGCTCTTTGCTTAGCTTTATCCGGGCCTTGGGGCAGTAGTGTTCCCTCCAAGAAAAGGCACTATTCTTCCCACTGACACCAATGGCAGGGCATTATTTTGGCCACTGACACCAAAAATGGGCCATTATTCCTCCCACTGAAACCAGTGATGGGGCACTATTCCTCCCACTGACACCAACGATGGGACACTATTCCTCCCACTCACAGCAATGATGGGGCACTATTCCTGCCACTGACAGTAATGATGGGGCACTATTCCTCCCACTGAAATCAACCTTGGGGCACTATTCCTCCCCCTAATACCTAAGATGGGGCACTGTTTACTACCAATGAATCCAAGACATTTTCTTCCCCCACTGGCCGCCTAAAGTCTGAGGGACAGTAAACGTTTACTGCATGTGATAACATTGTCACGTGACACATTTGCATAAATGATTGCATGCAGTAAAATAAAGTGCAATTTACAAAAACAAAATAATGATTATGCGCTACCGCAAAATGAAAAATGTTGGTAAATATCGCCAAACAAACCATGTGTTTAGACTTTGGAGTTTGGAGACTCCTGCTCTAGCCCAAAATGAATTCATTTTTAGGCAAACCAAAAAGATAGGTTTAAAACTACCTTCTGTGGGGATAGCCTTGGAAGTAATGTTGCGACTAGAAGTGGGATATCATGGGATATTGGATCAGGTACCAGGTACCATCTCATGAGTTTCATGGCTGGCTTGAATTGTGTGTGAGCACTTTTCACGGTGGACCACATCTGTTACCAGTCCTCCAACTCCAGTTGAGTTGAGTCCTGGGGAGTGATGATAATGATAATGAGCAAGTTTAATTGATTTTGTAAATGTTTAAAATTAAAGGTAACAGAATATCTCTAACCTGGGGAGTTTTCTGGCTTCATGTACATCAAAGAATGACTTTATATTTGAAGGTGAAACTAAGTAATAGATGCAGCAGATGTCCACTGAGGAACACCCGTTGAATGATATCTAATTCTGGGTAGAATGATGGTGTTTCGAGAAACTTGGTCAATGGGAGATAAAATGATGCAAGACTGTCCAAATATTTGATGTTGTCCCATAATTTAAGGTTTGGTAAGATTCGTATATGGTCTTTGGCGTGTAGTAACAAAAAGCATTTTGTCTCTAAAGGAAAGCAGTCAGCTGTCTTCAGGCTCACCCATCTTAAGATATTTTTTGGCAACAAGACATTTTAGATACCCAAATCCCTAAAAAAAAGCTATAAGATATGGATCATGCTCAGTTTTCTAACAAAATTAGCCAAGCTCCATTTCCTACTTCCTTAATACTCAGAACCGGGTCCCCTCTTGCCTTCAGGTCTGTGCGTACCTCCTCCAACACCTGCACACTAATGACTTGAATGGGACATACACTTAGAGCAGTGTCCCTTTCAAGTCTATGGAACATTAGCATTGGTCCGATGATACATCTGTCCCCCGTCGCCTCTAAGCCTGAGAACTGAGCGAGCAAAGATCACTGATTGACGTCTTTACTTTACTTTGTTCCCCTTTATCCATCTAACCCCCCCCCCCCTTTATTGTTTCTTCATTCTCTGGTCGTACTCTTATGTTAATTGGTTATCCCTGATATTACCCTCTATGTTGCAAATATATATGGATGGGTGTTAATTGATACTGGGATTTGGCAATTCAAAGTGTGTGGATTTATCTATATTAATACTATGCATGCAGATTATATGCCCTTATGTTCCTTATGTTGGATGGTCAGTTGGACCCCTTTACATTTTATTATGGATTCCAGTCTCTATGTCTCATATATTGTTTTTACATATTGAATAAATAAAGATTACTTAAAAAAAAAAGACAACTGATTGCTTGGTTCCCTGTCTTCAGTGAGCAGAAGACCTGATCTTCGCCTCCAGGGCTCACTGCTGGCTTTGGAGGGGTTGGGCCCGGCCGGCTCAGGCTGTTAGTGGCTCGCTGAGAGGCCAGACCAGCTGCTGGTCCAGTTACCTGGGTGGACGTTGGGATTCAGTCTGGACCAGCCAAGTGACGTAAGCCGACAGTGGACTTTAGCCCACTGTTGGCTGAGTATGGTTCACAGGAGTGCAGAACTAGGTGCACTTCTGGGACCCACAGGAGATGTTGGACAAAATAGCTTTGGCCCTACTTCTCCTTTAATGAAAACTGAGCAAAAGTTGTTAGAACGCTGAATGTGTACTTTAAATTTACACATATCTTACAACTCCTTTAGGGAATACATTTTTTAATAGGTATGCACTAGAGGTTTGGTTGTTAGAAAGTAACTAATGATGGCCTGGAGGCTGATGACTGTTTTCATTTGGCGATCAATGGTTTATTATAGTTGGAAAGACTAAGGGTCATTTCTGGATTTCTTTTTTTTTTTCACCAAACATTACATTAAATTATGGGATGAGGTTTACTAATCAGGCAACCTAAGTACTGAAGTGACTAAGGAGGATAGCTGGGTAAACTCTGTTAGAAATCTCAACATGTACCGGTATTTAACAAAGCTATTCATTTTAGCTATATTAAACATTTCCGTTACATAAAACAAAACTATACATATTATAACAAATTCTTTAATGCCAAGTTACTGGCTGGATCTCACTGATAAAAGTAGTTCTTCAGCCTTTCTCAAAAATATTTAAAGTCAGCAGCTATAAATACTGTAGAAGCTGAATTTTAATAAAAGGACACCCTGTCCAGGGGTCCGGCTGCTCGCTGCACGAACCACACTGCACCTTGTGAATGGTCCCATAGCCTTCTCGGACCTGTGACATGTTCCAGAAGCTTTCGGGGGGGGTAGACGACTTCCGGTGGGACAGGGATCTGCTTGGAAGTGAGAGAAGGTACCTGTCAAAACCAGGCAACTGCTCTTCCCCCTTCCAAAAAGTGCCAAAAACAGAAGAGGGGGGAGGATGGCACAAAGCTGAACTTCCCATTCGGTAAAGTTAGGCTTTAAATGTATTTTTTAAGCAAGCTATTCAGAACCTGAATTTGACTTGTATTACCCTCTTCAATGCCTGCACAGAAGCAGCACAAGTAGCCAATTGCCTGTGCTGCAGTGCAAGGAACCTGCTGATAGGAGAAAGTCACACGCTGGAGGAGGGGGTGAAAAACAGTTTTTACTTAAATGGAGCAAAGGAAAATCCGGTCTTCTCCTCTGCCAGCCAGGGCTGTGCTGTGTGGCTGAGCAGTGCAAATCTCAGAACTGGCTGGCCAGAAATATAAACCCAAAACAGCTTTCTTACATGGGTTTCATCTGTGAATTTGACTGTTTGCCTGGAGTTCAGCTTTTAGTGCACAAATAGAACACATTCTTACCAGACTAATAACGTCATTTGATGACGAAACGCGTCTGGAGGTACGTGGTTACGTCACCACGTCTTGTTGAAGAGGACGGGAGTTTTGTTTGTTGCCGGCCAGCTTCATATTTTATGCTAAGATTAATCACCTGTTTGTAAGTGCATTTCTTTCTTTTTTATTAATAAACAAGTTTAGGCGGTATTACGCTATGGTATGTTATACATTTTTTTTTTTTGGGGGTTGACACTTACCATTATCTGCGGGATACACTGAGCTTTTTGTCAATGCTGGGATTGTGGACCGTTCCGCCATTGATTCCACTTGTGCATTCAGCTGAGGATTCATTTACCTGTGGGGATAGCTGCATTTTTGGGCTTGCTATTTAGTAAGGAGGCTCTCTATGTGGTGATGGTGCACTGGATTTGATCTAATCACCGGGTGTCCTTTGTGTTTTGGTGTTATATTTAAATCTGCATTGTAAGTGCAATTGTTTGGCTTATACATCAGTTTTATTTTGACAATACTACGCTATGTTCTATACTTTTTTCTTTTGGGTTGATATGTTTGTGAATCAATGCTTAAAGGGGTGTTGCCACCAAAAAATAAAAAATTGTTTAAAATTCTTTAAAAAAAAAAAATTGGGGAAAAAAATGTTTTACTCACCTTTAAATACCTGTTGCTAGGGGGTCCCTCATAGTCTGCCTTCTTCCTTGCCCGGGCTGGTGACATCACTTCCCCTCGCCCCGCACAGTCATCTGGGACCTGTCACGTGTCCCAGGTGACTGTGCGGGTGCCCACAGTACGAATGACGGCGCCGCAAGTGGAGCGGGGAACGAGGGGGGGGGCTTTGTTCCCCCGCATTGCTGGACCCTGGGACAGGTAATTTCGGGTGAAAGCCCGGCAGACGCCAGACTCTGCCAGAAAGAAATCTCCTGCGCGCATGCGCGGGAGTTACGATATCGCGGCTCCGGCCACTCACAGCACCGGAGCCACGATACCCAGGAGACATGCCAAGGTAACATGTCAGCTCCCTTGGCGTGGATGGGGCAAGATGTCGGGAGCTCGTTCTAAGGTAAGTATTTCTCTTTCTTATATTTTGTTTTGTGTATATCCCACAATAAGCTGCTACTTATTATTTATTGCCCCTTTACAAATAGAACGCAGAGGCCTCATGGGCAGAGAAACTGATTTTGCCCAATTTGATACTTGTTTATTGCTCTATATACTTGCATGCCACCTTGGCATGATGCCACCTGATCAGTCTGCCTTATCTGAGTCTAACAAATACCTAACATTTCAAATGCTAAGATAAGAAGAATGCCACCGCACACCAGAGGGTTCACTTGTGTTCACATTTATTAGAAAGGATATCCACAAGCTTGACGTAAACTACATCTAGGCCTGCCCCCCGCTAACACGTTTCACCCATAGGGCTTAATCAGAGTTGTTTTTCTGACTAAGCCCTATGGGTGATATGTGTTACAGGGGTAGTCCTAGATGAGGGCTGTGGATATCCTTCCCGAATAAATGAGGACACCAGTGATCCCTCCGGTGTGTGGTGGGTTTCTTCTTAGCACTTGGTCTGTGAGCAGAAAAGGCTTGTATAACCCCGGGCACCTGGATTTAAAGTGGCAGTGAGGAGAAGCAGCTTGGAGAGGAGAATTGTTATGTCCAAGCCTCCAAGCACATGTTGCTCATGCAACCCTTTTCATACCAACATGCGTATTTATGAGATAATATGCATTTATAGGACATTTCACAATGCCTATAAATGCAAGCAAAAATTTTAAATAGTATTTAAATGGCAAAAGTGTGGTTGGGTATTCAGTTTAGATGCCTTTGGAAAAAATTGAAATCTGTGCATCTAGGGGCAGATTAAATACTCTGTGTCAGAAAACGCACATGTATTAAACGCAGGAGAAATTAATCTAGGAAGTATAAAGTTTGTTTAAACTTCAATGATTGATTTCTCTTGCCTTCACCATTCAGTACTCTAATAATTCCAACACCATCCTCACTTATCGACGGCACAGAAGGGTGCAATCCCATTGGATAGCCTTTTCTTCCACTTTAAACTATAAAGCAAAGAGATCTATAAAAACCGTACCTTGGCGACATCAAATGCACATCTCGCAGCTCTTCCGCGAATACTGCAAATCTCCCTCTTTTAGAGCAGTATCAGTATATTAGTGACGGAGGTCCCTTTCCTTATTAAAGTAGATGTCATCACATATTTGTCATTGCATTTGTAGAAAAGTTCTAACCGGCACCTACAGTTCACTGCCTAACTTTTATAGCAAATGTTGAATACAGAGAATATTTAATGCATGCAATTATTACAATAGAGAAAAAGGAATGTGCTCTTACCCAGGCAGAACAGGCGTCGAGTCTGCTGTGTGTAGCTGGAAACACAGAACCTTAACACCACACCCACCGCTGCCCTAGAAATCCCCTTGCATTTTTTTTTTTTTTTGTTTTAAAGTGACAATGTCAAACCACTCCTAATACATGCGTTCCTAGTTCTGTAGATTAACTGTTTGTAGCACTCAGCTGAGGCTGAACAGTTGTCAAATCTGCAGTAATAAATCACAAAAGACCTTTAACCACTTAAGGACCGAGCCTCTTTCTGAGATTTGTTGTTTACAAGTTAAAAACATTTTATTTGCTAGAAAATTACTTAAAACAAACCTTATAAAAATTTTTTATAACACCCTAGAGAATAAAATGGCAGTTGTTGCAATACTTTCTGTCCCACAGCAGCGGTCTTACAAGCGCACTTTTTTTTGGAAAAAATACACTTTTTTTAATTAGAAAATAAGACAACAGTAAAGTTAGCCCAATATTTTTTTATATTATGAAAGATAATGTTACGCCAAATAAATTGATACCCAACATGTCATGATTGAAAATTGTGCCCGCTTGTGGAATGGCGACAAACTTTTACCCTTAAAAATCTCCATAGGTGACGTTTAAAAAATTCTACACGTTGCATGTTTTGAGTTAAAGAGGAGGTCTAGGAATTATTGCTCTCGCTCTACCGATTGCGCCGATGCCTTATATGTGGGATTTGAACACCGTTTTCATATGCGGACGCTAGTCACGTATGCGTTCGCTTCTGCATGCGATATCGTCGGGACGGGGCGCGCATAAAAAAAAAAAATCTTATTTCATTTATCTTTTTTTTACATTTTTACACAGTTTTTTTTTTTTTAAAAAGTGTCACTTTTATTACTATTACAAGGAATGCAAACATCCCTTGTAATAGAAAAAAACATGACAGGACTTCTTAAATAAGAGATCTGGGGTCAAAAAGACATCAGATCTCATATTTACATTAAAATGCAATAAAAAAAAAAAAATATATGATATTTAAAAAAAGGAAAACAAAATTGCCCCTTTGAGAGGGCCATTTGGCTGTTTTTTTGTTATTTCCACTATGCCGTGATATGGAGACGGGTGGGGGCCATCTTCACCTCACTCATTTTCATACCCACGCAGGGGACAGGCGCAATCGAATCCACCGCTGCCGATGGCTCTGGTAAGTGGCGGAGAGCACCGGATCGTGGCGGGAGGGAGGGCCCTCTCCCACTGCCGATAAAAGTGATCTTGTGGCCAATCCACCGCAGAGACCACTTTTAACTTAAACCGGACCAAGCGCTGAAGACAGGATACTGGGGTTATGGCAGCTAGCTGCTGCCATAACAACGATATCCTCCTTCAACGTACAGACATATAATGATGGTGGGCGGTCCGGAAGTGGTTAAACTATTTTACTCATTTATACTGTGCTGTTGTCCTGCAGTTATGTACAGGGTATAATGAACCATTTATATCATTCTTAACCACTTCAGCCCTGGAAGATTTGACTGCTGAATGACCGGGCCATTTTTTGCAATTCGGCACTGCGTTGCTTTAACTGACAATTGCGTGGTGATGCGACGCTTCACCCAAACAACATTTTTTCCCCCTAAATAGAGCTTTCTTTTGGTGGTATTTGATCGCCTCTGTGCTTTTTCTTTTTTGCGCTATAAACAAAAAAAGAGCGTCAATTTTGAAAAAAAACAAAAACAATATTTTGTACTTTTTGCTATAATAAATATCCCCACTTTTTTAAAAAAAAAAAGCAATTTTTTTCTCAGTTTAGACCGATAAGTATTCTTCTACATATTTTTGATAAAACTAGCGTATATTGATTGGTTTGTGCAAAAGTTATTGCATCTACAAAATAGGGGATAGATTTATAGCATTTTTATTATTATTATTATTATTATTTTTACTAGTAATGGCGGCGATCTGTGAATTTTATCAGGACTGCGACATTATTGCTGACACATCGGACACTTTCTACACCATTTTGGGACCATTGCCATTTATACAGGGATCAGTGCTATAAAAATGCACTGATTACTGTAAAAATGTCCCTGGCAGGGAAGAAGTTAACACTAGGGGGCAATCAAGGGGTCAACTGTGTTCCCTGGGAGGTGATTCTAACTGCAGGGGGAGGGGACTGACTAGAGGAAGTGACGGATCGTGGTTCTTAGCTAATAGGAACACACACACTTCCGTGTTCTGTCCCTTGTAGTCGCGATCATTTGTGGCTGGCAGTCATCGTGACCGTCGGCCACGAGCATCGGCACCCCCTGCATTGCAGCGGGCTCATGCATGCGCCTACTATCCCGATCCCACAAGCCGACGTATAGCTATGACAGTTCGCGGGATCGTGCCGACCTGCTGAAGTAAAATGACGGCGGCCGGTCGGCAATCGGTTAAGAGTCACACAGGAACTACAGGCTGTGCAAGATTTAGAGAATAGCACCATTTTCAGTCTCCTGCTCTGTGCAGTAAGCTCCAATGTAATTGTATTCCCTTATTTTGACATACTTATATGGATAATGCACGCCTTTCTGCCCTCCAAAGACCAGGGAAGTCCGAGGATACTAAAGACATAGAAGAAAACAGAGGGTGCTTATGCCTAACACATTATCCTCACTTCCACTCACCCAGGGGTAGGCAACCTCGGCCCTCCAGCTCTTTGGAAACTACAAGTCCCATGAGAGATTGCAAGACCCTGACAATCACAGGCATGACTCCTAGAGGCAGAAGTATGATGGGATTTGTAGTTTCACCACAGCTGGAGGGCCAAGGTTGCCTACCCCTGCGTGACTCACCCAATGAATAAAATTCGAAGTACAAACAATAATTTACAAAGCCATCCACAACGCTGCCCCTAGCTGCATCACTAGCCCAGGGGCAGACTGAGAACTCATGGGGCCCCCGGGCAATAGGAGATCATGGGTCTCCCAGGCAATTAGAGATTATGGGGCCACACAGTATATAAAAACACACACACACAGTATACAATCACACAGTATACACATACATGTACACATAGTATACACAGACATGTTTCTTTTGGATGAGAAGGTACTGGAGAGCATTTTTACATACTGTCCCTGGTTTTACTGAGGCTGGCAACCCTGATGGGGCCCCCTAGTGGCCCGGGGCCCTCAGGCGGTGCCTGAGTGGCTGAATGGTCAGTCCACCCCTGCACTAGCCTAGTCTCTAAATACCAACCAAGCCACTCTCTTCGGTCCTCCCTAGACCTCCTGCTCTCTAGTTCTCTTGTCACCTCCTCCCATGCTCGCCTCCAGGATTACTCCAGAGCTTCTCCCATCCTTGGAACTCCCTACCCCAATCTATCCGACTGTCCCCTAATATATCCATATGAAAACATATCCCTGAAAACTTAGAAGCGTATCCTGCTCCTAAAAAATACACTGTTTTACTTTGTCCATCAGTTCGTCCCCCACAGCTATTACCGTGTGTATCAATTGACCCTCCCTCTTAGATTGTAAGCTCTAAAGAGCAGGGTCCTCTGATTCCTCTTGTAGCAAATTGTAATGTAACTGTAATGTCTGCCTTCATTTTGTAAAATACGCTATATAAATCCTGTATAATAATAATAATAATACAAAAAAACTGAGGTAAGTATACTCACAAACCAATACTTGTATCTTCGCTTTAACATAAAAATCATCCGCTTAAAGTGGTTGTAAACCCTTACAACACACTTTGACCTACAGGTAAGCCTAGATTAAGGCTTACCTGTAGGTCCAAGAAATATCTCCTAAACCTACACGGTATAGGAGATATTTGCTAAAAGACGCATGCGCCGTAGACAGCGGCGCGCAGGCGCACTGAGCGCGGCACTGTCAACGACGAAGATGTTGCGCGTGGCGGCTCCTGTGCGCATGCACGGGAGTGACGTCATTGCGGCTTCACCGAATGACAGCGGCGGAGCAGCGAGACCTACCGACAAGATGGATGTGCCGAACTACAGGGGACAGCGGTGACATCGCTAGCTCCTGTGTCAGGTAAGTGACACAGAATGGACTACTATGTGATGCATAGTAGTCCATTATGCTTTACCTTTGCAGGGAATGAAAGAGGAAGTAAACTCATCAGGGTTTCCTTCCTCTTTAAGTCCATGTAGGAATATCCACATGACTAGTAGACATACCGGCTAATGCGTTTTGAGGTTTCCCTCTTCGTCAGAGCTTACAGAACATGTCCATTAACCATGCTTATATACAGTATGATACACTGACTCAATAGTAACAGCCCACTATTGGCAATCCCTTCAGATCAAAACAGCCCAATGGTCAATGATGAGAAGTTAGATACAGGCATACCCCACTTTTAAGTACACAATGGGGTTTATTTACTAAAGCTGGAAAGTACAAAATCAGGCTCACTTCTGCATAGAAACCAATAAGCTTCCAAGTTGTATTACCAAAGCTTAATTGAACAAGCAGAGGTTAGAAGCTCATTGGTTTCTATGCAGAAGTGAGCCCGATTTTGCACTTTCAAGCTTTAGTAAATAAACCCCATTGTGTACTTAAAAGTGGGATATGCCTGTAGTGTAGTATAGTATATGGTAGCATTCATATTGATAGAAAGTGATTAAATAAAATCCAAAATTGGTACAATCAAATGCCAATACACATCACTGTTTTGATCTGATGGGATTGACACTATTGGGCTGTTCCTATTGAGTCAGTCTATCATATATAAGCATGTTTGATAGACATGTTCTTTAGGCTCTGAAGAAGAGGGAACCCTCGGAACACGTTATCCGATATGTCTACAAGTGATGTGGATATTCCTACATGGACTTAAGTGGATGATTTTTATGTTAAAGCTAAGATACAAGCACGGGTTTGTGAGTATGCTTACCTCTGTTTTATTTAACATATACGTGTAGAAAGGATAATATGCTAGGCCTACGTGCTGTCAGGGCTGGGCTCAGCCCTTCCTTCTCTGAGCTGGCCGCTCAACTGTCGGCTATTTGCCAGCTCCCATCTCTCTCCACAGTTACTCTGTTGTTCATATCCTGCTCCTCAGTTCTGCCTACTTAAGCCATCCAGTCCAGAGGGCCTCTGTCTTCCCCTTGGTCAACATCACAAGAAACATCTCCTGCGGCCCTGTTTAAAGACTTGCTTTGCTGACATCCCTTCTGGCTCCAGATCCTGCTTGCTGTTCCACTAATTTGATCCCTGACTTCTGGCTTCGCTGACTATCTATTCCTGTTACTGAACTTTGGCTATGTTTGTGCTTTTTTCTTTTATTATTAAACAAGTGTGATTTAACTGTACTTTTGTCTCGGTCTGCTTTCATGGTTTCTAACAGGTGCCCTCTTTTTTCTTCTATGCTTTTTGTGCAAGTTTTAGAAATGTCCCCTTATTAGGGCTCATTTACACTTCTCCTGTGCATTGTGCTATTGTACATTGTGTCATTAGTTAATATGTTTTTTTTTTTTGCCTTCCTCTGGATCTACTGTGGGTATAGGATTGTGTATATGGGATTGCATAGCTCCCAACTGTCCCTGATTTTGAGGGACTGTCCCTGAATGGGAACAAAGTCCAGCTGTCCCTCTTTCCTCCTGCTAGGTGTCCCTCATTCTAATCTCAAAAGGTTGGAAGGTATGGGATTGTATGATTTTTATTTTTTTTCCTCTTTTATTGGTTGAACTACAGTAGATGGACTTGTCTCTTTTTTTCAACTATGTTAATATGCATCATGCTTTTCCTAAGCTCAGTTAACATTCACTTTGTGAAGTGATAGCCTCTTCTCCTTTTATTAATTTAATGTCAGGGAGTTATTAATTCACTGTTGTTTGACTGTACATAGAACTGCAATTTGCATGGGCAAAAACATGCAGCAATTTTCCTGAAGCAGGATACAACAAGGCACATTGGTACCATACCATATGTTGCACTGATTATCTGTGTGCATGTCCCATGTAGGGATGAGCCGAACACCCCCCGGTTCGGTTCGCACCAGAACTTTCGAACGGACCCCACGTTCGTTACGAACGTTAGAACCCCATTGAAGTCTATGGGACTCGAACGTTCGAAATGGAAAGTGCTAATTTTAACGGCTAATATGCAAGATATTGTCCTAAAAAGGGTTTGGGGACCTGACTCCTGCCTCAGGGGACATGGGTCAATGCAAAAAAAAGTTTTAAAAATGGCCGTTTTGGCGGGAGCACTGATTTTAATGACGATTAAAGTGAAAAAAAAGTGAAATATTCCTTTAAATATGGTGCCTGGGGGGTGTCTGTAGTATGCCTGTGAAGTGCCACGTGTTTCCCGTGTTTAGAACAGTCCCTGCACGAAATGACATTAAACGGAAATAACACCATTTAAAACTGCTTGCGGTTTTAATGTTATATCTGGTTCCTGCAATATGGTTGAAAATCATTCAGAAAAATGGCATGGGTAGCCCTCCCTGCCCATTACCAGCCTATTTGGGTCTTGTACGCATATTAAGGGGAACCCTGTACCCATATTAAAAAAAGGAAATGCGTGTGGCCCCCAGGCCCTATATACTCAGAACAGCAGTATACAGGCGGTGCAAACAAGACAGGGACTGTGTAGGTTTGTTGTGTTAAGTTGAATCTGTTTGTAATTTTCAACTGGTACATTTTTAAAGTGTAGCTCCAGTCAAAAAAACTATTTTTAAGCTTTTTGGAAAACATAGGGAAGGGTTATCACCTCTGTATAATTTGTTTTGTCGTCCATCTTTTTTCATCTCACTTGCTGTTGTCTCCTTCCGTTTGCAAGTAGGAGATGTTTGTAAATTGGATGTTTGAAAGTAGGGGCCTGCCCTATATGCTCTGCAGAAATGGCGGAACAAGGTGTTGGTTTTGCCACAACATTGTAAGCCCTCAAAGTGACTCTTGGTGGGCGCTGGAGCGCCCTGCTGTGAACGATTATATCAAGAATTGTAATTACATGCCATTGTTGAACAGTGGTAGAAAAATTGACCTTTGGTGGTTGTGGTGCTGGTGCCACAACACTATAAGTCCTCACCGTTACTCTGGGTGGGCACAGGAAGGGGCCCTCCTGTGAAATATTATATCAAGAATTGTAATTACATGTCCCTGTTAAACAGGGGCAGAAAAATTGGGCCTTAGGCACTGGTGCTGGTGCCACGACACTGCAACCTCTCCCATATACTCTAATTTTATTGCAGGAATTAGCCCTGCTGCAAAGCATTGCATCAAAAATTGTAATTAAACGCCCCTGTTAAACAGGGGCAGAAAAATTGGGCTAATGGCATCACCCAGAACCAGAAATGTTCTTCCAACATATCAGCGGAGGAGGAAGAGGATAGACAATCAACATAACAGGACAGTCACTCAGCATCAGCATAGGCAGTCTTGAAGGGATGTGATATTTCAAAAAAAATTATTCGGTTACATCAGCTTCAGGTGATTGGTAGCTGTGGGTGATCCAAGACTGATTCATCTTGATGAAGGTCAGTCGATCAACTGATTTGGTGGACAGGCGCACCCTGTGATCGGTAACAAAGCCACCAGCAGCACTGAAGGTGCGTTCCGAAAGAACGCTGGATGCAGGACAGGCCAGTAGCTCAATTGCATACTGTGCAAGCTCTGGCCAGTGATCCATCCTCAAGACCCAGTAAGCCAGAGGATTTTCGGTGGGAAAGGTGTCCAAGTCTGACCTTGCCCCTAGGTATTCCTGCACCATGTAAATTAGACGCTGGCGATGGGTGCTGGAACCAATCATACCTTGGGGCTGCGGACTAAAAAATTGTCTGAAAGCATCAGTCAGACGGCCACCTTCTCCACCGCTCCTTCTGACCGATGCCTCAGCAACACGTTGTCCAGGACTAGGAGTTTGTAACCTCCCAGTCTCTGGGAACACGTTGCACAGAGCTTTCTGCAAGGCCTCCCGGAGATGTCTCATCCTCTGCTCCCTCTGCGATGGCAAGATAAGGTCGGCAACCTTACCCTTGTACCGTGGATCAAGGAGAGTGGCCAGCCAGTAATGGTCCCTCTCCTTGATCTGAAGAATACGAGGATCCTTCCGCAGGCTTTGCAGGATCAGGGAGGCCATGCAGCGTAGGTTAGCTGAGGCATTCGGTCCGGAGTCCTCTGGGTCACTAAGGACAACATGATCCGCAGCTACCTCCTCTCAGCCACGTACAAGTCCACGTGTTTCTTGGGACTGTAAATCATCCCTATAAGACTGCTGCTGCTGCTGCTGATGCTGAGTGCCAGCCTCCACCTCCATGCTGACACAATCATCCTCCTCCTCCTCTTCCTCCTCCTCATCTTCTTCCTGTGTGATGGGTGGCACAGCAGGAACACTGTCTGGATAAAGGGGGCCTTGAGAGGCAAGGAAGTCCTCCTCTTCCTGCCTCTGTTCTGCCTCAAGTGCCCTGTCCATTATTCCACGCAGCGTATGCTCCAAGAGGTGGACAAGAGGTACAGTGTCACTGATGCATGCACTGTCACTGCTCACCATCCTTGTGGCCTCCTCAAACGGTGACAGGACAGTGCATGCATCCCTGATCATGCCCCACTGGCGTGGTGAGAAAAAAACCAAGCTCCCCTGACCCTGTCCTGGTGCCGTAGTCGCACAGGTACTCATTGATGGCCCTCTGCTGCGTGTGCAGCCGCAGCAGCATGGCCAATGTTGAGTTCCATCTGGGGGGCATGTCACATATAAGGCGGTTCTTGGGCAGGTTCAACTCCTTTTGGAGCTCAGCCAGCCGAGCACAGGCATTAAATGATCGGTGGAAATGCACACAGACTTTCCTGGCCTGCTTCAGGACATCATGTAAGCCGGGGTACCTGCCCAAGAACCGCTGCACCACCAGGTTAAGGACGTGAGCTACACAGGGCACATGGGTCAGTTGTCCCTGTCGGAGGGCGGAGAGGAGGTTGGTGCCATTGTCGCAAACCACCATTCCTGGCTTAAGCTGGCATGGCGTCAACCACCTCTCGGCCTGCCCCTGCAGAGCTGACAAAACATCCGCCCCAGTGTGGCTCCTGTCCCCCAAACAAACCAGCGTCCCTGTCCATGCCTGCTGGACCATGAGTCAGCGGTAATATGCACCTTACCGCTGACCGCCCTGTCCAGCGAGGCAAGGACATTGCCTTCCACATGCCGGTAGAGAGCCGGAATCGCCTTCCGTGAGAAAAAGTGGCGTTTGGGGACCTGCCACTGAGGAACCGCACATTGTACAAACTCACGGAAGAGGGCCGAGTCTACCAACTGAAAAGGCAGCAGTTGAAGTGCTAGCAATTTAGCCAAGCTAGCATTCAACCGCTGGGCATGTGGATGGCTGGGAGTAAACTTCTTCCGCCGGTCCAGCAGCTGGGGCAGGGACATTTGCCTGCTATAATCGGACGTGGGTGTACCACTAGCAGAGTTCCCGGAAGCACTTGGCTGTGACACACCTAATTCTACACCTTCATTCCTCTCAGAGCAGGTTTCAGAGAGGACTGAAGGTCTAGTGGGGTTGGAGATGCCAGCTGATGAGGAGCAAGGAGAGGTTCGCTTTGTTCTTTGGTGTGGGTCTTTGAGGTACGCTTGCCAATGAGCTGCATGGCAGGTCAACATATGTCTGGTCAAGCATGTGGTGCCCAAGCGGCTGATGTTTTGGCCACGTGAGATACGCTTGAGACATATGTTGCAAATAGCAGCGGTGCGATCTGATGCACTCGTCTCAAAAAAGGCCCACACCAAAGAACTTTTAGAATAACGCGCAGAGGAAGCGCTCTGCGCAGGCGGAGCTCTGCGGTGTGATTCAGTCGGCGTGCTGCCCCTAAGCAGGCCCCCGGAGGGCATCCTGCCTCGTTGGACATGTGCCTCCTCCTCCTCCCTCCTTCCAGGCACCCACGTGGAGTCAGTGCCCTCATCATCCCCTCCCTCTTCATCGCTGTAGCAAACCTGGCAGTATGCTGCAGCTTGTGGAACATGACTGCCAGATTGCTGTCCTTCTTGAGCATCCCCTCTCTCTGCGCTCACGCTACTGCCTTCCTCTAGCTGAGTGTCATCATCAGAGCCCACCAAACACTGGGCATCCTCCTGGAGCATGTACCCAACACTGTGCTCAAAGAGTTCAGGAGACTCCTCAGGAGGACGTGGTGGGTCTAGGGAAGGAGTCACTGATGATGACATTGAGAGGAGGGAAGACGATGCGTTGGCAGCTGCTTTGCTACTACCCTGAGACTGGGTGAGAGAGGATGAGGAGGATGAAGAGGGCTTGGTCATCCACTCTACCAAGTCGTTGGCATGTTGCGATTCAACATGTCCAGCTGCAGAAAAGAAGGACAAGCATGTCCCATGGCTACGTGCTGATGACAATGCACCGCGTCCACGACCAGCACTGTTGTCTCTAGACACAGAGCCTGCTTGCCCTCTTTTATCGGCTCGCGCCTGTCTTCCTCTCCTTGCTGGCCTTCCAGACATGGTAATGGCCTGAAGGGAGTTGGGTAAAACAGTAGTTGGGTAGTTTATATTGTGCTGGAGGCACACAACACCCACTAACTCCTGCAGATGCCTTTTTTATAGAACAGCAGAGATAAAGGGGTATATACAGATGTATACTGTGCTGTGCTGGAGGCACACACAACTTCCAATAACTCCTGCAGATGGCAATTGGGCTCAAATAGAGAACAGCTATGTAGGTGGATTATAGCGCTATGTACTGGGTACAGAGCACGCAGACAGCACACACTATCTCCTAACACTACTGACTGCAAGCTCTATTATTAAAGATGGACCACTAGCTATATAGGTGAGGTGAATATCGCGGTGTATACTGCGGTCAGGGCACGCAGACAATAACCAGAAAACAGCAGAGATAAAGGGGTATATACAGATGTATACTGTGCTGTGCTGGAGGCACACACAACTTCCAATAACTCCTGCAGATGGCAATTGGGCTCAAATAGAGAACAGCTATGTAGGTGGATTATAGCGGTATGTACTGAGTACAGAGCACGCAGACAGCACGCACTATCTCCTAACACTACTGACTGCAAGCTCTATTATTAAAGATGGACCACTAGCTATATAGGTGAGGTGAATATCATGGTGTATACTGCGGTCAGGGCACGCAGACAATAACCAGAAAACAGCAGAGATAAAGGGGTATATACAGATGTATACTGTGCTGTGCTGGAGGCACACACAACTTCCAATAACTCCTGCAGATGGCAATTGGGCTCAAATAGAGAACAGCTATGTAGGTGGATTATAGCGGTATGTACTGGGTACAGAGCACGCAAACAGCACGCACTATCTCCTAACACTACTGACTGCAAGCTCTATTATTAAAGATGGACCACTAGCTATATAGGTGAGGTGAATATCATGGTGTATACTGCGGTCAGGGCACGCAGACAATAACCAGAAAACAGCAGAGATAAAGGGGTATATACAGATGTATACTGTGCTGTGCTGGAGGCACACACAACTTCCAATAACTCCTGCAGATGGCAATTGGGCTCAAATAGAGAACAGCTATGTAGGTGGATTATAGCGGTATGTACTGGGTACAGAGCACGCAAACAGCACGCACTATCTCCTAACACTACTGACTGCAAGCTCTATTATTAAAGATGGATCACTAGCTATATAGGTGAGGTGAATATCACGGTGTATACTGCGGTCAGGGCACGCAGACAATAACCAGAAAACAGCAGAGATAAAGGGGTATATACAGATGTATACTATGCTGTGCTGGAGGCACACACAACTTCCAATAACTCCTGCAGATGGCAATTGGGCTCAAATAGAGAACAGCTATGTAGGTGGATTATAGCGGTATGTACTGGGTACAGAGCATGCAGACAGCACGCACTATCTCCTAACACTACTGACTGCAAGCTCTATTATTAAAGATGGACCACTAGCTATATAGGTGAGGTGAATATCATGGTGTATACTGCGGTCAGGGCACGCAGACAATAACCAGAAAACAGCAGAGATAAAGGGGTATATACAGATGTATACTGTGCTGTGCTGGAGGCACACACAACTTCCAATAACTCCTGCAGATGGCAATTGGGCTCAAATAGAGAACAGCTATGTAGGTGGATTATAGCGGTATGTACTGGGTACAGAGCACGCAAACAGCACGCACTATCTCCTAACACTACTGACTGCAAGCTCTATTATTAAAGATGGATCACTAGCTATATAGGTGAGGTGAATATCACGGTGTATACTGCGGTCAGGGCACGCAGACAATAACCAGAAAACAGCAGAGATAAAGGGGTATATACAGATGTATACTATGCTGTGCTGGAGGCACACACAACTTCCAATAACTCCTGCAGATGGCAATTGGGCTCAAATAGAGAACAGCTATGTAGGTGGATTATAGCGGTATGTACTGGGTACAGAGCATGCAGACAGCACGCACTATCTCCTAACACTACTGACTGCAAGCTCTATTATTAAAGATAGATCACTAGCTATATAGGTGAGGTGAATATAGTGGTGTATACTGCGGTCAGGGCACAGACAATAACCACTACACAACAGCAAGATAGGAAATCAGCCAAAAACGATCGGTGTGTACTGTGTTGAAGGTACACAGAACACCCACTGCTTCAGATGCCAACACACTACACGAGGCCGCCTCAAAGGCGGCCTTATATAGTGTGGGGCGTGCACTACACAGCCTGAGCTATGATTGGCCACAGGCAGGATGCCTGTGGCCAATCATGGCTCTCCTCGCTGCTGGCGCTGCGATTGGCCAAGCATGCGGGGTCACAGTGCATGCTTGGCCAATCATGAGCCAGCAATGCACTGCGCCATCGCAGTGCATTGTGGGCCGTGCGCGCCACACGAATTTTTACGCGAACGGACCAAGAGTTCGGATTTCGCCGAACGGACGAACAGCCAATGTTCGAGTCGAACGTACGTTCGACTCGAACACGAAGCTCATCCCTAGTCCCATGTCACACTTGCTGGTTACTGGTTCTCCTCTCCTCACGCTGTGACAGCGCATGTAGAAAGGAATGCTGATAACTGGCAAGTGTGTTTACATGTGATCAGCTGTGATTGGACACAGCTAATCACATGATAAAGGGCCGCTGTAGTGGCCCCTTACCGCAATCTGATGCGTTGTTGTTCTGGGAGGACCTCCATGAACGCCCCCCCTCCCGGAACAATAGAGTCTGAAGTGGTTAAAGGGGAACTTCACCTGAAAAGGGAAGTTCCGCTTTATCTGTTCCTCCCTCCACTTTTAGAGGTATTTTTTGTGTTTTTTTTATAAATAGCAGGTACTTAGTTTAAAAACCCCAGCTCCCTGCCTGCAACCTCCTGGGACATGTCACAGGTCCGAGAAGGCTGTGGGTCCTTCACAAAGCCTAGTGTGACTTGCACATGTGCAGCAGAAAGCCGGCTGTGAAGCCACAAGGAGTCACAGCTGGCTTCTCACAGTAAATATGATGGTGCCAGGGACCCAACAACTGGCGAAGCACCGGCTTGGGTGAGGACAGCACTGATTTTCTGGACAGGTAGGTGTCTTCTTATTAAAAGTTGGTAGCTACAGTATTTTTAGTTACTAAAATTTTTTAAGGATCTAACCCCTTCCTGACCAGGCCATTTTTTGTGATACGGCACTGCGTCGCTTTAACTGACAATTGCGCGGTCGCGTGACGTTGTACTCAAACAAAATTGGCATCCTTTTTTTCCCACAAATAGAGCTTTCTTTTGGTGGTATTTGATCGCCTATAAATAAAAAAAGAACGCCAATAAAAAAAACAAAAAAAAACAATATGTTTTACTTTTTGCTATAATAAATATCCCAAAAATGTTTTTAAAATACACATTTGTCATTTATCGAACAGTGTCCACCCTGTACTGCGCATGCGCAGCATTTGTGCAGTACGGAGGATAAGGAGACTCCGAAAGTCTCTGAAGATGAGTCCCGGTTCAAGCCCCAGCATCCAAGTGGACATAAAGTAGCACATAATAACAGGGCTCCGCTCGGCTATTTTTTATTCTAACTCTATGTCCACTTGGATGGTGGCGCCGTTCATCTTCTGAGACTTTCATAATCTCCTTGTCCTTGGGTGGGACAGATCTCGACACAACACCGGCACTTAGCGAAAAGTTCAGGATAACAGATTTATCCACTGAAACAATGTATTCCATTCAGTAATTCAGTAATTAACACTTCTCATGCACAAATAAAGGGTTTTTTATTTTGTCTGTCTTTGTTTTGTTCACAGACAAAAAAAGTGGAAGGACTTCTCTCTAAATATGGGGAAATCCCCTAGTAGGCCGTTATAACCAGAGCATGTATCCTCTGGATCATTTCTCAAATGCAATCTCAACGGTCTTAAACTGCCCTCGGGAACTTTTTAAAATAGTCACTCAATTGATGAACCCGGTATGCTTAGAGCCCCCAGCAAACGAAACCCAAGATTTCTGCAATGAATTATCAGATTTTTCATCAACAAAATCGAAACCATCAGGAAAACAATTCATTAGAAAAAAACAGCCAAGTCCAGTCAACAAAAGCAAAAAGAAGATATCTACACCAACATCCCACAACCGCCGAAGTTGTCGCTGACCGCAATTACTGCTGACATCACTAAAAACATCATCAAAAACCTTTGAGACAGTACATCACCAATTGACATCATCCCCACAAAACTCCTGAAAGAATGCTCCGACATCGTGGCTCCCACCATAACCCACCTCATAAATCAGTCGTTTAAAGAAGGGGTGGTTCCGGTGCCCTCAAACAAGGCATCGTCAAACCCCTGCTAAAGAAACCTAACCTCGACCCGCAGGACCCAACCAACTGCAGGCCGATAGCAAGCCTCAACACCATCTCCAAGATCATGGAGAAAGCGGTAGTTCAACAGATACAACACCACATGGATACACACGAACTCCTAGATCTGCTGCAATCAGGCTTCTGCCCGGGCCATGGAGCAGAAACAGCACTGCTCAAGATTTGGGACGACGCCATCGAAGCAGCGGATGATGGAGAATCATGCCTCCTGGTACTGCTGGACCTCAGTGCAGCGTTTGATACAGTGGACCACAATACTCTACTCATCTGCCTCACAGAAGTAGCAGGAGTCTTAGGTTCAGATCTTCAATGGTTCGCATCCTTCCTATGAAATCGTTCACAGACAGTGAAACTAAGAGAATTCACCTCTGAAACCAAGGCAGTCTCCTGTGGAGTCCCTCAAGGATCGCACTTGTCGCCAGTGCTCTTCAACATATACATCCGCCCATTCCTCAATATCAGATCATCTGACCTCTGCTTCCACTCATACGCCGACGACACGCAACTTTATTTTCGGATCACTGGACAAAAAGACCATCATCAGCAACTAGAAAACTGCCTCGCTTTGATAGAAGACTGGATGACCACTAACTCCCTCAAACTCAACGAATCAAAAACAGAGCTTCTCATCCTACACACTAACCATAATTCCCGAACCAAGATCCCCTGGACACCACCCACCATTTTTGGGCAGCCCATCTCCCCAAAGACCAAGGCAAAGAGTCACGGGGTTATTTTTGACTTGCAAATGTCAATGGATGCCCAAATAGGAGCAGTAGTCAGTGTCTCTCACCATCTGCTCCGCCTGCTACACAGACTAATCCTGTTCATCCCAAAGAAGGACAAAGCAGTGGTAGTTGGAACAGTCATTAATTCACGACTTGACTATGCAAACTCCCTTTACATAGGATTACCCCATTATCAACTTGCGAGCTTACAACTTATCCAAAACACGGCGGCAAGGCTCATAACAGGGAAAAAACCCTGGGAATCAATCTCCCCTTCCCTGAGGAGCCTACACTGGCTAACCGTAAAGAATCGAATCACATTCAAAACCCTTTGCCTCACCCACAAATGCATGCATGGAGACGCTCCTTAATACCTATTTCGAGAAAATAAACCACTACACTCCCAACCGCAGTCTTCGATCCTCTAACCAAAACCTCCTCCTCGTTCCCAAATCTCAGTACAAATCAAAGGGGGAACGGAGATTCGCTGTCCAAGGACCACGGCTATGGAATGCTCCAACAATGGAACAACCAACATCCGCTTTGAAGAAAATCACCAGGTCTTCAGGAAAAAACTCAAGAGCTTCCTCTTCTAGAAGCTGGACAACAAAGCTACACACAGCGCCTTGAGGCGATTCAGTTCGCATTGTGCGCTATACAAATTATTCATTCGTTCATTCATTCACTCAGTAAGTAGGCCGTCTTGATTGCTTTTACCAGCCATGAAGCAATGGTACGAGCTGATGCCACCTGACCTTTCCTACAGCCATATGGAACAATTAAGAGGTTCTCTGATCTCCTGATCGACTTGGTTGCTGAGAGATACTTTAGGATGTTGCCCCTTACATCCAGAGGATGAGGATCACCCTGATCTGTGATAAGGGCTGGGAGATTAATCTCTTGATTAAAGTGGAATGATGAGGAAACCTTAGGTACAAAACGATCTGACGGTTTTAGTACTATCCTGTCCAGGTAGACGACCAGGTATGGTTCCTTGGCCATCGAGGCTTGCATCTCAGAGACTCTCTTTGCTGAAGTAATAGCAATCAGGAATGAAACTTTGAGCGTCAGGTCCCAAAGAGAGATGTTGTCGAGCGGAGAGAATGGTTCTTTAGACAGGATTTCCAGGACAACTGAGAGGTCCCATGTTGGGAATGAAGGTTTCTTAGGTGGCCTTAGTTTAAGGCTGGCTCTCTGAAACTGGATGATCAGAGGATCATGTGCCCATTTGACCCCGGTCAGAGCTCATAAGGCTGATACCTGGACTTTCAGGGTACTGGATCGAAGCCCTTTCTCTAGGCCTGACTGCAGGAAATCCAGGATTTGAGGGACTGTCAGAGAAGATATGTCTCAACCTTGTTGTTGAGAAAAGGTGGTAAACTTCTCCCAGATCCTTCGGTAGGTGTTGTTGGTAGTCGGCTTCCTAGCCTGAAGTAATGTCTCCACTACCCTCTGAGAACAGCCCTGTTCTAGATACCTAGTCCTCTCAGCCTCCAGGCCATCAGATGTAACCTCTCTGGGTTCGGATGTAGAAGCTGGTCCTGGGATAGCGGGAGAGGAAGCGGATCCGCTGTGTTCAATTGAAGGAGTGTAGTAAATCATGGTCTCCTTGGGCCAAAAGGGGATCACCGCCACTACTAGTGCTGCTGACCTCTTGAGCCTCAGAAGGAACCTCGCTATGAGGGGAGTCGGAGGGAAGAGGTAGCCGAGGTTGAAGTACCAGGGATGTTGAAGACAATCTACTCCCTCCGCTGAAGGAAAGGGGATTCTTGATAGGAACCTCTGACATTTTGCATTTGCTGGTGTAGCTGCCTATCTATGTCCTGTGAGTCCCAGGTCTGAGTTATGAGCATAAACATTTGGGGACTCAGAGACCACTTGTTGTTGGAAACAAAACTTCTGCTGAGTGAGTCGGCTAGGAGATTCTTGGCCCCTGGGATATAGGCCGCTTTCAGATCCAGTAGGTTCAATTGTGTCCACTCCATCACAGTGCAAGCTTCCTGCATCAGGGAGGAGCTTCTGGTGCCCCCCTGCCTGTTGATATAGATGACGGCCACTTTGTTGTCCATCTTCAGAAGGACTAATTTCCCCCTCAGGTAAGTACTGAAAGCCAGGAGGGCCTGAAAGGCTGCTTTCATCTCCAGCACGTTTGAGACTGCATCCTGGATCCTGAATGGCCAGCGGCCCTGGGTTGCATGATGTTGGTAGTGTGCCCCCATCCCTCCAGGCTGACATCCGAAGTTACCGTTTCCTGAGGAAGGGGAACTATATGCTTGCATCTTGTCAGATTGCAGGGACGAGTCCACCACTGCAAGGATTGTTTGACTTCCTCCGAGATGTAGATCGGTTGGGTCATGGATGAGCCGTCCCATTGACGCAGAAAGGAAGTTTGAAGGGGTCTCATGTTTCATTGGGCCCACTGGACCATAGGAATCATCACAGACAGAGAGCCTAGAAGATTGAGGCATGCTCTGGCTGGCAGGGATGTTGCTGAGATTGCTCTTCTCACCCTTTGAATCAGTAGGGAAATCTTCTCTACCGGTAGTTCCACCTTGTTTGTCCGGGTATCCAACTCCGCTCCCAGGAAGATCATCCTCTGGGTGGGATGAGCATTGCTTTCTTATCAACCAGCCCAGTCCTTGTAAAGTGGCAACTATGACCTCTCAATGTTGGATAAGGAACTCCTGGCTGCTTGAAAGGAGGGGGAAGTCGTTCAGGTAGTGATAGACTCTCAATCCTCTCTCCCTTAAGGACGCTATCACTGGTATCAGGAGCTTCGTGAATGTTCTGGGGGCAGTAGAGATCCCGAACGGGAGACTCAAACTGGAAGTGGCCCTGATTCACTGAGAACCGAAGGAACTTCTGAAAGGTGACATGGATCGGGACGTGAAGATAGGCGTCCTGGAGGTCTATGGAAAGCATCCAATCTCCCAGATTTATGGTTTGGAGGATAGATTTTAAACTCTCCATTTTGAATGTCTCCACTGGAATGGAGTAATTGAGGTTTTTCAGATCTAAGACTGTGGAGTAGAATCCCCATCCCCTCTGTGAAGTATGTACTTCTATCATTGCTTTCTTCTGGAGAAGCTCTTGAACGTAACTGGTCAGCAGAAACCGTTTTTCCCCTGATGGTGGAAGCCTGATCTGACAAAAATGATCCCCTGGGGGACGTCTTCTAAAAGACCATCTGTGCCCGAAACGGACAGTGGCCACTGTCCATGGGTCCTTTATGGCTTCCGCCCAGCTTGAATTTTGAAAGCCTTGTCCCTGCTACTGCTGGCTGGGCGGGCACACCTTCAAAAAGACTTTTGGTCACTGGAAGCGGGAGTCTTGGGTTTCTGGAATTTCATAAAAGATGTTTGGGGGTTCTTCCAGCTCCTCCTGTATTCTTTCCCCAGCCTATAAGCTTTCGCATCCCTGTATCTGCCTGGCAGATTACGCCTAAAGGGAGGAGGTCTCTGCTACTTTGGTTTCCTGTCTGATGGTATCAGTCCCGATTTACCACCAGTCACTTTTGAAATTGCTGAATCCAGCTTTGCACCAAAAAGATTCTCGCCGTCATATGGAATCCGGCACCAATTGGATTTAGAGACAGGATCCGCCGACCAGGGTTTCAGCCACAGTGCCCGCCTCGCCATTACAGATGCCAACATGGTCCTTGATGCCAATTTAATCGCATCCACCGATGCCTCTGCCACAAAGTCCCCCGCGAGACATAGCTCCTGTAGAGCCTTTACTATGCTCTCCTGATCCGCGCCTTCTGAGACCAACTTCTCGGTATTCAACGACCAGCTGGAGATGGCCCTGCCTACAGCTGTAAGTGCCACTGCCGGTCTGCAAGCACCTCCTGCCGCTAGGTAGGCCCTTTTCATATCTGTGTCGATCCTTCTATCAAAAACATCCCTGAATGTCACAGCGTCCTCAATCGGCAGTGTCACATGCCTGGCTAATCGCATTAGAAATGCGTCTACAATAGGAGGAGAGACGAGAGGCCCCTTCAGGGGATATCATTTGGTAAGCCTGTTATTCATGCTCGATTTTTTTTCTCAGGTCCTTGCCATTCTTCCTTAATTAAATTGTCCAATTCTTCAATGAACAGAAAAGCCTCTGAATTCCTTTTGAGGTTCGGGAAGTATTTCTTCTGTTTCGGTTGAGCCTCTTGGGGTTCCTCCCAGACAATCACCTCTTTAACCGATTTGACAAATGGTTCTATTAATGAAAAATCGAAACCTGCAGACGCATCCAACCCCTCATTGTCAGACGGGGAATTCTGCTCTCTTGATGTACTGGGAGGAGCAGGTGAGGCACTTTGCGTCTGTGGTGGAGATTTTGAAATATAATATTTATAGCAAGGAGCTTAAAGGAAACCATTCTGAATGTATGACTTAATATTTTCAGGTTTATGTGAGCAGAGGTTTTTAATACAGAAATGTCTCCTACCTTGTGGGAACCATTGGATGTCCCCAGGTGTTAAAGTGGGATTCCGCTCTTTTTTTTCTTACCTGTGTTACAGGTGGGCGACTGCTACCTTCGCTTAGCATCCACGTCCGGCGTTTTTTTGACCCCCGGCGCGACGATTCTTTTCCTCGGGATGACTTTTAAAAAAGTGCTCTGGCGTTTTCCATTTTAAGTGTGGGCGTCTGAAGCCCACAGGCATTTACTTCCTGTGTATCGATGACGCTCGGCTCCCAGCATGCTCCGCTCCATCTCGTGCATGCTCAGTGTGCAATAGTGGTAATGGCAGATACAGCTGCCTGCCCACTTTAAAAATGGCAAATTCGGACACGCCCTCGTCACGTGACCGGCGTCCTAACGAAATCTCGCGAGATTTCGCAATTTCATTGTCCCCCCATGGATTCTTGGGAAATAGCTTAGAAATTTCCCAGGGACCATTGCGAGGACGATAACCACGCCTACTCCCACGGGAGGACAACCGGAAGTCAGCAGAAACATCTGAAATAAAAGGTAAGTAAAGAATAATTTTTTTTTTCAGGGTTCATTTATGTAAGTATTCAATCTGGTGATTTTAATAAGATGAAGTTTCATTTTTAGGTACCAAACCGCTTTAAGTGAATACCAATAATCTTTGCAGACACTGAGGCTCCATCTCCCCAGGGGACATTAACATGCTAATGTCGGAACGGTTTGGGCTTAAGGATCAAAGGAGGTGGTTCATTTGATTGATAGACGAAGTGTCACCAGACATTCAGGCCTAAACTATGGATATTTCTGGGAGCTTGAGAATTAACCAATCAGAGTGTGAGCCACCCTGAACCAATCGGCATTTAGACTTGAGAATCAGCCAATCAGAGGTTGATGCGAACTCAGAGCCAATGGGTGCATTCCATCTTCTGATTGGCCGAGAATGCATATAAAATAGTGCAAGAGTTAGCTGATGGCGCTCTTGAGTTCCAGACCATGGGGAACGACAGGATGTCCATGTAACGTATACTTGTCTCTCTCTCTCTCTCTCTCTCTCTTTCTCTCTCTCTCTCTCTCTCTTTTTTTTTTATTATGCCTCTTTTTCTATTTCTAACTATTTCTTTCCTAGGACTTGTCTTGAGATATTGATAAATATATTGAAAGTGTATGTCTATTGTAACCATATGGCCTAAATTATCTTTGCAGCCTAAGCAACACTGTACTTGTAACATCACTTGAGTTATATGATAAGTTCTAATTATTCTAAAGTTTATTTTCTGTATAAATAAATGTAATTGTTTATCTTTTCGCACTGTTATCGTTCGTTTTTATTCTTATGTAGACAAAGGTTTAATCACTTATCGTTAATCATTTAAGTGAGATATAAAAATAGCCTTAACACGTCGACAACTCTGTCTCCGGAGTAAGAATCTGTGGAGCTACAGGCTCTTTAGACTATGGTTCTCTTTCCTTAGTAGCTTCCTCAAAGCACCTACGGCAGGCCAGTTTGTTGGGGAGAGCTGCTGCCCCACATATCCAGCATGCGTTTCCAGAGGGTCGCACTGGGGATCGCTGTCTATGCACAGGAGATCTTCTATGGTAGGAGAGGCTGTGTCTAGAATATGATCTGGGGTGACTTCTCCTGTGACTCCCTCTATGGCCTGAGCGACTTCTCCTGCGACTTGAGCAGCTTCGTCTGTGACCTACGTGAGGTCTCTCTGTGCCTTGATTCCGATGATTTTGAGGATCTGGTAGGGCTAACCATTTAGGCAGCATTAGGATTGCTCTCTTTTTTAATCTTCACTACTTACCAAGGTAAATACCTAATGGGCTGACGGTGATCTGCTAGGGCAGTGGTCTCCATGGAAAGGAAATAAGGGAAGCCTAAAGAGATACATAGTGTCAAAAATGTGTATAGGGAATGCAGGGAGGAAAGAGCACAGCAGACAGGCAGTAAACATTAGTATAGTAACAGGTGTCCACTCACCTAAGCAGGATGGAGGAAAGTTTTGTAAGGAAGGTCAGAATACTGGCAATCCAGAGTCTAGGTACACAGACAAATTCAATGAAATCCCTTTTTAAATCTGCAGCCGGAGCTACACCCAGGAAGACTGCCAAAGGATACACACAAGGTAAACAGGGAAAGACAGAGATGGAGACCACTGCAATTTAGCCAAGCCTGTTTAAGGCTTATGTTATGTGCCAAAGACATTGCCAAGCATGTTTAAGGCTTATAACAGGAGCCGAACAATACTGCTAGAGCCTGTTTAAAGCTCCAACCATAGGCAGATAAAAATGCAAGCCTGTTTAAGGCTTATTTAAGGTCACAGAGAGAGTTGTAACATACCCCTGAGATCACCAGAGTAGGGTTGTTTCCATTTAGCTTTGTTTAGAGGCTGTACCGGTAAGGAATTCCATCCAGGAGAGGCTAGAACCTGGCTGGGGCGAAGCGTTAAGGGGGTGATGATCCATGCGGTCCCAACAGGTGAGGAAAAATAAGAGAATGCTGGGGCGGGGGCCGTATCGTCATCTTATAGCTATGTGGTCCTATCAGGTGTGGAGGCGGAGTCACAACCCCAGAGTGTATGCTGCCATGATGCAACAGGAAATAAAAATGCTAGTGTGCAGGAAGCCTTAACCGAAGCATAATCATTTTTAAAACCTGAAAATTTCCCATTAAAGCGGTATTGATCCCAAAAACATACATTTATTACATTGAAGCTTACCAATTCTTAGATGTAATGGCTGCATTCATTTTCTTTTTTTTTTTTCACTTTCTTTCCTTTATTTTCACTTGGTCTGGCTGGTATGTCTGTTCTTTTTTAGCATATGTAGCACGGCTCCCTTGGGGACTGCTGAGAATTACCTGCTCATCTGCAATGGCCATGACCAAGTGAACCTTCCAGCTCACCTTACACACTGGGTTCAGGTCATAGTAGCACTGTGTGTCAATAATCAAAAAACTCAGTATAATTAGGTTCTGAAATATTTTACTTGAACCAAATAAGAGAAAGTTACTTCAAAGAGAGAGGTAATAAATCTACTGAGCCGAGATAACAGCATCAACTCAGCAAACAAATTCCTCCCAAAGACACAAGACAATGGTTATATATATATATATATATATATATATATATATATATATATATATATATATATATATATGCGTAGTATGCATGATGCACATGATGACCTGATGAGTCAGCAAATGAGCCTTTGCTGTGACACCGGATCGCAGGTTATTCCCGCTGGACACCGCTGTACTTTGATCTTACCTGAAGTGAAAAAAGTTGGAGATACGGGACTTTAAAGATACCAAAATACAAAGTACAAAAGATGAATAAAATAACAATGAAATGTTTATTGAGACAAATTTAAAAGAACATATGTAATGCCTGAAACCATATCTGTTATTATGACGGCCGGGTTTAAATAGCCCCTCTCCATGGCGCCAAACGCCGACGTGTGACATCACGAAGCTATGGTGCCATCTGGACGCTCAACCGGAAGTATACAGCCCACCACCAAGCAGCCGGAACCGGAGGTGACCATTCAAGCTTACAAGGCATGTTGGAAAGTACCCTATTGCTGACACCCAAGAACAAAGAGCCCTTATGATGCTGGAGATGTTAAAGGGGAAGTCTGCTTGAAAGCAAATAAGCTTCATGGAGTTAGGGATCTCCAGAAATGGGACAGCATGTTGAACAGACGATCCGACCCATCAAATGACAGGGTAATGGCCGAACGCCTCCATACACTGTCCCTTGGGCGTCTGTGCAGGCATCTATAGCACATGGACCCAATGGTGATGGCAAATCAGGGAAATGGACGATCTCTCTGGTGTATGTGCAAAACAGGACTTTTTTCTGTGGGAACCATTTCTGCATTGGATCTGATCCCTATGCCCCCCTATTTTGGAGGTAGGGGCTACATGTAATATCATGTTGTGCATTGGAATACATGCTTTCAGGAATTTTGTTGGGGATATGGGGTCCTGAAGCCACGCACTTGCAAATTTGTGTCTATGTGAATATATGTGCAAATATTTGGTTGTACTAATTTTTGTGTTCTTTTCTAGTTATATACACCTTGAGGACTTACCCTCTTGTATACTGAGATAAAGCATTTTGTGTCCTTTTCCTGAGGAAGCCCCATGGGTGAAACATGTCAAAAATGGGAACAGAATGATCTAGCTATTTGGACATTGTAGTCTCTGTCATGTTTGTAATGAGCTATGTGTATAGGCCTATAATAACAGATATGGTTTCAGGCATTACATATGTTCTTTTAAATTTGTCTCAATAAACATTTCATTGTTATTTTATTCATCTTTTGTACTTTGTATTTTGGTATCTTTAAAGTCCCGTATCTCCAACTTTTTTCACTTCTTTCAAAATTTTGGATGTTGATACCATGTCTTTGAGGAACTAAGCTTCATCCAACACCTTTAAATTTGATCTTACCTGGTTTACTATACACAAACTACACAGTCTGGCTATTTTAGCCAGTGAATTCCGGTAAGGGTCTGCATGAGTGGTGTGGCTGTACTGGTGGAGGATTTTCTGCATTCATTTTGTTTTGCTATATATATATCCATTGCCACACTTGGGGTTTATGGACTTATACTTGCCAATAGATCTTGCTGTCTTTTTTTCCTTTGGCATTAATGAGAGATATAAAGCTGCAAGACTGGTATGATTTCAGTGTCATTTGGTTCTCTTAAAGGGATAGCGCTGCATTTTAGATTGTATCTATTAGGAATATATTGACACCTGCAGAAGATCACACACCCAGTGCATTTTGAACGTGTTGTGGTAAATGTGCATGGAACGCGGGTTTCCGGCACCGCATTCGGGTGTGAACGAGCCCTTAGAGGTGCCACACTTCTGGCTTCTGTGAAATGACAGCAGTGGACCCCAGTGCTCCCTGTAACTATCCAAATACAGCAATCCAAGAAAACAAAATCCAAGGCAGTCGTAGTGAGGGAGAAAAAAAGTTCAATAGAGCAAACAGAGAGTGGGAAGAACTCCTACAAAAGTCATTAAAGCGGAGGTCCACCCTAAAGTGGACCTTCCGCTCATTGGAACCCTCCCCCCCTCCGGCGCCACAATTGGCACCTTTCAGGGGGGAGGGGGGTGCAGGTACCTGTACAGTACAGGTATCTGCACCCACTTCTGGCGTAGATTCTGCAGAAGGTACGCCCCCTTCCGGACCCTTTCCAAAGGTCCCCCGCTGCCTGCTGAGAAACACACGGATCCCAGAGACAGCGAGGACCATTCTTATTGCGCAGCGTGACTCGCGCATGCGCAGTAGGGAACTGGGAAATGAAGCCGAAAGGCTCCACTTCCTGATTCCCATACCCAAGATGGCGGCGGCAGCACCCAAGAGACGATCGAGAGATCGGCTTCGGGTGCCGACATCGCGGGCGCGCTGGGCGGGTAAGTGTCATTATTTTAAAAGTCAGCAGCTGGAGTATTTGTAGCTGCTGGCTTTTAAAAAAAAAAAAAAAAACGGCGGACTCCCGCTTTAAGTCGATATGGTAAATGAGGTACGAATTAAAAATCCACTATAGTGATGTCTGCTGCACTGATAAGGATATTGGATGTCCTCTATGCACTGTAAAAACAAAAGAAAACAAAAGCGCTGCCGTCTACGTGTATCTATTTATTAAATGAACACTAAGAACAATTAAGATTGCACTCACAGCACTGCCAGGACAGGTCTATCTAGCGCCTAGTGCGAAGAAACCATACACCCCCCCAAATGTATGGACATCATGTGGCAGCAAAAATCCCCCTCCCCAGAAAAAAAATAAAAATTCAAGCAATATAGTGGGGCTATAGAGGGCTATAATATTGAAACATAGGGGACCTCGAGATGCCACTGGCTGTCAGATTGCCACTGTGTGGTGTTTGCTTACCACCCACATTCTTTGCTGGAAGGAGATGGGGGAAGATAAACAAACACTGCACAGTGGCGAACTGGCAGTCCCGATCCAGGAGAGCACAACCTGTCCCTCCTCCCAGGTCTCTCGTCCTCTCCAGATCTGGCTTGTCTCCTCCAACGCTAAGCTGACAGGAGTAGTGAAGCTGCTGTCACTACTCATGTCAGCTTGTAGGTAGGAACTCTCCATGTGGTGCTCCCTTCCACCTCACATGATACCACCGCGCACAGGGCAACCGTCCCTCTCGCCCACCCCTTGTCCCAGCCCTGACTCACAGGATGGAAAGAGAAATTGGGCATATCATAGATCACAGTTTGTACATCTGTTGCAGAGGGCCAAAAGTCCAGTGGTGGATTGGTAGGCTCTGTATACCCCTCTGTAAGAGGATGGAACCATGGCTGCACAATGGTAGGAATAGCAGGCAGATCCGTCATGAACTCAGTTCAGCCGCTGTGTCTCCTGAAACCAAAACACTAAAAACGTCCATGCTTTGGGCAAGAAGTCCCCCTCACCAGGGATGCAGACACAGATTTACAGACTGTGATTGATGATATTCTCAATTTCTCTTCCATCCTGTGAGTGCAATCTTAATTGTTTTTAGTGTTCATTTACTAAATAGATACACTTAGATGGCGGCACCTTTGTTTCCTTTTGTTTGCACTCATAGTGAGGGCCTTGGTTTCTGTTCTCTTTTATTGCTGTATAACTTGTACAAAATAACTTTTTTTTGACACTAACTCTTTTACTACATGTATTACAGTTTGTACAACCTATTATGTAGGCTTTTGCTCCTTAAAATATCTCTAGCTTTTGAATTATATTAACTGTGATGTTTTATAAGGGGTCCACTGAAAACAACAAAAAAATAAACCATTTCAGGTGAAGATAAATGAATGCTTACTTGCAATATAAACATAAAAAAAGCACTCAGCATCTATAAAATATGTATGCATTGCAGCTGAATATTTTAAAAACTGTAGAAAAACCTAACCAGAAACAATTTGGACTTCAAGGACTCATTTTATTTCAGGTTAGGATTTTCTGCAGTTTCTATATGATCATTGGGATGTTGGTACAAGACTTCTTTTTAAAGTGTTACTAAACCCAGGAGACTGCATTCATTATATCTGGTCTCCCACAGTACTCATACAAAAAAGGGGAAAGGTTTGTGACTAGGGATGAGCCGAACACCCCCGGTTCGGTACGCACCAGAACTTTCGAACAGACTGAAAATTCGTACGAACTTCAGAACCCCATTGAAGTCTATAGGACTCGAACGTTCGAAATAAAAAGGGCTAATTTTAATGGCTGATATGCAAGATATTGTCCTAAAAAGGGTTTGGGGACCTGGCTCCTGCCCCAGGGGACATGGGTCAATGCCAATTTTTTTTTTTAAAGACGGCTGTTTTTTCGGGAGCACTGATTTTAATGACAATTGAAGTGAAAAAAAAAAAAGTGAAATATTCCTTTAAATATCATGCCTGGGGTGCGTCTATAGTATGCCTGTGAAGTGGCACATGTTTCCCGTGTTTAGAACAGTCCCTGCACAAAATGACATTTAACTGAAAAAAAGTCATTTAAAACTGCTTGCGGTTTTTATGTAATGTCTGGTTTTGGCAATACGGATGAAAATCACTGAGAAAAAAATGGCATGGGTAGCCCCCCTTGCCCATTACCAGCCCTTTTGGGTCTTGTACAGATATTAAGGGGAACCACCGTACCCAAATAAAAAAAAGGAAAGGCGTGGGGCCCCCAGGCCCTATATACTTAGAACAGCAGTATACAGGCGGTGAAAACAAGACAGGGACTGTGTAGGTTTGTTGTGTTAATTAGAATCTGTTTGTCATTTTGAACTTGTACATTTATAAAGTGTAGCACCATGCAAAAAAATCTATTTTTATGCTTTTTTGGAAAACATAAGGAAGGGTTATCACCCCTGTATAATTTTTTTGGCCATCCGTCTTTTTTCCTCTCACTTCCTGTTGTCTCCTTCCGTTTGCAAGTAGGAGACGTCTGTAAGTTGGATGTTTGAAAGTAGGGGCCTGCCCTATATGCTCTGCAGAAATGTGGGCCTAAGGTGTTGGTGTTGCCACAACACTGTAAGCTCTCAAAGTGACTCTTGGTGGGCACTGGAGCGCCCTGCTGTAAACGATTATATCAAGAATTGTAATTACATGCCATTGTTGAACAGTGGTAGAAAAATTGGGCCTTTGGTGGTTGTGGTGGTGGTGCTGGTGCCACAACACTATAAGTCCTCATAGTTACTCTCGGTGGGTGCAGGAACGGGCCTTGCTGTGAAAAATTATATCAAGAATTGTAATTACATGCCCCTGTTAAACAGGGGCTGAAAAATTGGGCCTTAGGCACTGCTTGCTGGTGCCACGACACTGCAACATCTCCCAGATACTCTAGTTGGAGTGCAGGAATGAGCCCTGCTGCAAAGCATTGCATCAAAAATTGTAATTACATGCCCTTGTTAAACAGGGGCTGAAAAATTGGGCCTTAGACACTGGTGCCACGACACTGCAACCTCTCCCAGATACTCTAGTTGGAGTGCAGGAATGAGCCCTGCTGCAAAGCATTGCATCAAAAATTCTAATTACATGCCCCTGTTAAACAGGGGCTGAAAAATTGGGCCTTAGCCACTGGTGGCATCACCCAGAACCAAAAATGTTCTTCCAAGCTATCAGCAGGATCATTGAGGAGGAAGAGGATAGTCAGTCAACATAACAGGACAGTCACTCAGCATCAGCATAGGCAGTCTTGAAGGGATGTGACATTTCAAAAAAAATTATTTGGTTACATCAGCTTCAGGTGCTTGGTACCTGGTGGTGATCCAAGACTGATTCATCTTTATGAAGGTCAGTCGATCAACCAAGTCGGTGGAAAAGCGCACCCTGTGATCGGTTATATAGCCTCCAGCAGCACTGAAGGTGCGTTCTGAAAGAACGCTGGATGCAGGACAGGCCAGTAGCTCAATTGCATACTGTGCAAGCTCTGGCCAGTGATCCATCCTCAAGACCCAGTAAGCCAGAGGATTTTCGGTGGGAAAGGTGTCCAAGTCTGACCTTGCCCCTAGGTATTCCTGCACCATGTAAATCAGACGCTGGCGATGCTTGCTGGAAACGATCATACCTTGGGGCTGCAGACTAAAAAATTGTCTGAAGGCATCGGTCAGAAGGCCACCTTCTCCACCGCTCCTTCTGTGACAGACCGAAGCCTCAGCAACACGTTGTCCAGGACCAGGACCGGTTCTTAGGCAGGTTTAACTCCTTTGGAGCTCAGCCAGCCGAGCACTGGCATTAAATGATTGGCGGAAATGCACACAGACTTTTCTGGCCTGCCTCAGGACATCCTGTAAGCCCGGGTACCTGCCAAAGAACCGCTGCACACCCAGGTTAAGGACGTGAGCTACACAGGGCACATGGTTCAGTTATCCCTGTCGGAGGGCGGAGAGGAGGTTGGTGCCATTGTCGCAAACCACCATTCCTGGCTTAAGCTGGTGTGGTGTCAACCACCTCTCGGCCTGCTCCTGCAGAGCTGACAAAATATCTGCCCCAGTGTGGCTCCTATCCCCCAAACAAACCAGCGCAAGTACGGCATGGCATATTTTTGCCTGCGTACTTGCGCAGCCCCTTAAACGCCTACGGAGCACCGCTGGTTCTGAGGACAAAGCATTGGAAGAGGCCACGGAGGAAGAAGAAGAGGAGGGGGTGGAGGAGAGAGGTGTGTCACAACCAGTAGTAGCATTTTGGAGGTGTGGTGGCGGAACAACCTCCAACACTACTGCACCTTGTCCTGCATCCTTCCCAGCTGCCAGAAGAGTGACCCAATGGGCTGTGAAAGATAGGTAACATCCCCGTCCATGCCTGCTGGACCATGAGTCAGTGGTAATATGCACCTTACCGCTGACCGCCCTGTCCAGCGAGGCATGGACATTGCCTTCCACATGCCGGTAGAGAGCTGGAATCACCTTCCATGAGAAAAAGTGGCGTTTGGGGACCTGCCACTGAGAGCACATTGCACAAACTCACGGAAGGGGGCCAAGTCTACCAACTGAAAAGGCAGAAGTGCTAGCAATTTAGCCAAGATAGCATTCAACCGCTGGGCATGTGGATGCTGGGAGTGAACTTCTTTCGACGGTCCAGCAGCTGGGGCAGGGAAATTTTCCTGGTATAATCGGTGTACTGCTAGCAGAGTGCCCGCAAGTACTTGGCTGTGACACACCTAATTCTACACCTTCATTGGTCTCAGTGCAGGTTTCAGAGAGGACTGAAGGTCTAGTGGGGTTGGAGATCCCAGTTGATGAGGAGCAAGGAGAGGTCCGCTTTGTTCTTTGGTGTGGGTCTTTAAGGTACGCTTGCCAATGAGCTGCATGGCAGGTCAACATATGTCTGGTCAAGCATATGGTGCCCAAGGGGCTGATGTTTTGGCCACGCAAGATACGCTTGAGACATATGTTGCAGATAGCAGAGGTGTGATCTGATGCACTTGTCTCAAAAAAGGCCCACACCAAAGAACTTTTGGAATAATGCGCAGAGGCAACTCCCTGCACAGGTGGAGCTCTGCGGTGTGATTCAGTCGGTGTGCTGCCCCTAAGCTGGCCCCCGGAGGGCATCCTACCTCGTTGGAGATGTGCCTCCTCCTCCTCCTTCCCCTCCTCCTCCTCCTCCTCTCTCCTATCAGGCACCCACGCGGAGTCAGTTACCTCATCATCCCCTCCCTCTTCATCACTGGAGCAAACCTGGCAGTATGCTACATCTGGTGGAACATGACTGCCAGATTGCTGTCCTTCTTGAGCATCCCCTCTCTCTGCACTCACGCTACTGCCTTCCTCTAGCTGGGTATCATCATCAGAGCCTTCAAAACACTGGGCATCCTCCTGGAGCATGTACCCAACACTGTGCTCAAACAGTTCAGGGGACTCCTCAGGAGGAAATGGTGGGTCTAGGGAAGGAGTGACTGATGACATTGAGACGAGGGAAGACGATGCGTTGGCAGCTGATTTGCTAGTACCCTGAGCCTGGGTGAGAGAGGATGAGGAGGATGAGGAGGGCTTGGTCATCCACTCTACCAAGTCTTCGGCATGATGCGGCTCAACACTTCCAGCTGCCGAAAATAAGGACAAGAATGTCCCATGGCCACGTGCTGATGATGATGCACCACGTCCATGACCAGCACTGTTGTCTCTAGACACAGAGCCTGCTTGCCCTCTTTTATTGGCTTGTGACTGTCTGTCTCTCCTTGTTGGCCTTCCAGACATAGTAATGACCTCCAGGGGGAGATGGGAAAAACAGCAATTGGGTAGCTTTAGGTGCACACTGAGCAGATGACAGTAATTACTGCAGCTGCCTGCCTGTGTTACAGAAACAGAACAACACCAGCAATAAGGGGTAGCTTCAGGTATATACTGTGCAGGAGACACACAACACCCACTGTAAATGCTGCAGATGCCTGTATTACAGAACACCAGTAATAAAGGGTATCTTCAGGTGTATACTGTGCTGGAGGCACACAACACCCACTTTAACTCCTGCAGATGCCTGTATTACAGAACACCAGCAATAAGGGGTATCTTCAGGTGTATACTGTGCTGGAGGCACACAATACCCACTTTAACTCCTGCAGATGCCTGTATTACAGAACACCAGCAATAAAGGGTAGCTTCAGGTGTATATTGTGCTGGGGGCACACAACACCCAATTTAACTTCTACAGATGCCTGTATTACAGAACACCAGCAATAAAGGGTAGCTTCAGGTGTATATTGTGCTGGAGGCACACAACACCCAATTTAATTGCTGCAGATGCCTGTATTACAGAACACCAGTAATAAAGGGTAGCTTCAGGTGTATATTGTGCTGGAGGCACACAACACCCAATTTAACTGCTGCAGATGCCTGTATTACAGAACACCAGCAATAAAGGGTATCTTCAGGTGTACACTGTGCTGAAGGCACACAACACCCACTTTAACAGCGCTAGGTTCACAAGAAAACTGCTCTCTTCCTGCACGCCACAACACACTACACAAGGCCACCTTATATAGTGTGGGGCGTGTACTAAACCCCCCACAATTATGGCTCTCCTCGCTGCCGGTGCTGTGATTGGCCAAGCATGCGGGGTCACAGTGCACGCTTGGCCAATCATGAGCCAGCAATGCATTGTGGGCTGTGAGCGCCACACGAATATGGCGCGAACGGCCCACAGAGTTCAGGCTTTGCCAAACTGGTGAACAGCCGGTGTTCGAGTCGAACATGCGTTCGACTCGAACACCAAGCTAATCCCTATTTGAGACTTTAAATGAGGCACCTCAATTATAGAGGTGCCTCTATTCATATATGTAATATAGAAGAGGGGGGAAGTTTGGGACTTTGAATGAGGCACAAAAATTAACTAGATGTAGAAAATTAATTTAATGAATAATCATAAATATGACAAGGTATAGCCAAAATACACATTGCAGTACAGGTTATTGTTGCCTGAACTCTGGTACAACAAAAAAGATGAATATGTGATATCACAGATAAAGAGATGGAGGCACATCAATGTCTGGAATGTACTTTTCAAACCGGAGTCCTCTTGTCTTCCCCATCTGGGCTCCGTTATGTGATTCTTTTGATTTTATTTTTATATCTTGAGAGTAGGGGGAGCATACTAGCGCCCCCTACATATGGGAATAGGGACAAGGGAATTTCAGTTAGATTTTTTAACAGTAATTAATTGGTTACTTACCTGGTCACCTGATCAATCCTCCAGAATATTCTACAGTTACATCAGGTGACCCAACGAACCTATGAAAATAAACAGAAGGTTATAAAAGGAAAACGACCAACGAATTTCTTCAGAACGACGGTTGCAGCAGAAGAAAAAGGCGCCCCTACGTCGTTCTCTTACCTGCCTTGCATTCTTTGCTGCGTCAGCTAATGGAGAGGGCCTCTGCTCCGGATGGTGATGCCTGGATGAAGTTCTGTTTGTCTTCCGGCCCATCTACGGCTTCTTCACCTCCTTTGTCTACCCCTTTCCAGGCTGTAGTTCCAGGTCTTCCTCCTTCTTCATCCGCTCTGCCCTCCGCAGTTCTGATGCGATTATGCGATTCTGCTTGTCCTCAGGTCAGTCTTCAGCTTTTTCTCCGGCGTTGCCTCCTCCCTTCCATGCCATAATTCCGGGCCTTTCTCCTGTTTCCTCGGCTCTCCCCTCCGCCGTTCCGCCGCCATCTTTTTCAATTTCAGAGGATACAGTTGCTCAGCTGTCCTCTCTTCCTTCACAGTCCCTTCCTCCTATGGCTCCTCCTCCTGTGCATCAAATTATTCCCCCCTCCGGAAACTCAGAAGCTGGCTTCTTGGTTCCTCTGCCAATGAGTGATTCCTCCACTGCAGCGTCATCTGTTGCTAGGCAGACTTCAGAAAGCGATGCTGGAGCATGCGCAGTTGCCACTGGACGTCCACAGAGGAATAGACAGAGGCCGGTTCGCTGGATCGAATCCAGGTACCAGCCTGTGAAGAAGAAAGCAAAAGTTAAAGGTAACAATAATAGCTCCCAATTTCATTGTAATTCTTCTTTTAATAATGACTTTTATATGCATTCTTTGAGAGTAAATGAGCAAGTTGCTGAAGGGATGGAAAATGTTATTTCATCAGCTGTTCAGCTTACTAATAATTCATTCGCTGATAAAGATGATTTATTGCCGTCTGCTAATCTGATTGGTACTACACCTTTACCGAATAATTCTGTGCATAATGTTCCATCTCCTTCATTTTGCAATATATTGACTTCTGTTTCTTTACCCTTACCTGATACTTTATCTGCTGTTTCTCATTCCACTCCTTCTGTTACAGAATCGCATAACTTATTAGCAAATTCTGCATCGCTTGCTGATGTACAGCCAGGAAGTTCTGCACAAGTTTCGTCTTTGACGACTGCATCTTCTCAGGCTGGTGTACAGCCTGGGGATAGAGGTGAGTCTGAACAATTACGTTCGTTGTTGTCTTCGTTTAATTCCTTTACGGATTATTTTAAGCGTTTCATTAACAATTTTTCGGTTAATTCTGACTCTTACCTATTTCAAATGTTATGCATTCAGAAGTTTTGCCTTCGGCGTTTTCTGCGCCGGCTATTACTCAGTTATCGGTTCCTTCAATCCCTGAGAGTTGCTTTAAAGAAGCATTGGTTTGCGAGTTGTCACCTCTTGGTTTTCATTTGTTAGCAACTGTTAAAGAGAAAATCTGGAAAGGTGATTATGTTGATATTCTTTCCCTTCTCCCTTCTTTTAAAGAGAACCGTTTAGAAAAGAAAGGATCTGAAGATGACAGACGCAAATCGGCTCCTCGTTCTTTTAATAACTGGCTTCAAGCCTTTTGCATTTTTGCGAGCGTTATGGGTGAAAAACACCCTGAATTGTGTTGTGGAATGTTTCAACATGTTGAGATTATTCTTGAAGCTTTTAAAAAAAAAAAAATTTCTGGTCTTGCATGGTTCTATTATGATGAATCGTTCCGTCAAAAGTTGGCGATCCATAAAAATTAGAAATGGGGTTCCAAGGATGTTGGTTTGTGGCTCAATCTCTTGATTCCTAAGAAACAATTGCTTCCTTCTCCATCTTTGCAACCGGCTCCTTTCAGGAAAGGTCTCTGTTTCGGATTTAATGAAGGACAATGTAAATGGCCTAATTCTTGCCGTTACAAACACGAATGTGCCATATGTTCTGGTAATCACCCGTCTTTTAGTTGTTTTAAAAAATCGGCTACTAATGTCCCATCTAATGTGCGGGATAATTTTCGTACTGGCGGCAACTCCAGTGAAGCTAGTCATGAAAATCTTCCTTCTGTTAAGCGTTTTCAAGGGGTAGTTGCGGAAAAAATAAGTTAAGAAGTCCGCGAAGGCCGTGTGGCAGGGCCGTTTTCTTCCCCGCCCTTTATGAATTTTAGAGTGTCCCCTCTTGGTTTAATACATAAAAAAGATAAGGGTAGTTTTCGTTTGATACATCATCTTTCGTACCCTCTGGGCGCTTCGTTGAATGATAGTATCGATCCTCTTGATAGTTCTGTTACGTATTCTTCATTTGACGATGCGGTTTCTAGGATTCGTATGTTTGGTCAATCCGCTTTGCTAGCAAAGGCGGACATCAAGTCAGCTTTTCGTTTACTGCCTATTCATCGCTCTGCATACAGCTCCTTGGGTTTTTGCTTTGAGGGTGCGTTTTATTTCGATAAAAGCCTTCCGATGGGTTGTTCATTGTCTTGTAAATATTTTGAAGCTTTTGCTTCTTTCCTTGAATGGGCGGTTTCGTTTCAAGCTAATTCCACTAATATTATTCATTACTTGGACGATTTTTAATTTTTTGGTCCCGCTGATTCTTTACATTGTTTTTATTTGTTTAGTGAATTCCGTGTTTTATGTGCACGTTTTGGTATTCCCCGGGCGATGGAAAAGACTGTGTGGCCCACTACCTGTCTGGAATTTTTGGGGATTACTATTGATACTTTTTTGATGGAATGTCGCCTCCCTTCTGAAAAACTTGTTAAGTTGCGTCAGTTGGTTTCCTTGGTTGTATCTACACGAAAGGTCACAGTGAAAACGTTGCAATCTCTGTTGGGAATGCTTGCCTTCGCCACTCGCATAATTCCTATGGGTCGTGTTTTTTTTCTAAAAGGCTCTACAAAGTCTTAGCGGATTATAAGTCGCCGTTTCATTTTGTTCGTCTCTCCTCTGAGCTGATCTCGGATCTATTGGTTTGGGATCGATTTTTATCTACCTATAATGGTTGTTCAATTTGGCAAGCCCCGTTTTGGGACTCTTCAGCTATTTCACTTTGTACTGATGCGGCTGGTTCGATTGGTTACGGCGCTTTTTGACAGGGTCACTGGTCTATGGCTTTTTGGCCTACTTCTTGGGTCGAGCAGGGTCTTACCAAAAATATAGTTTTGCTTGAAATTTTTCCTATTTTGGTGGCCCTTGATCTTTGGGGCGATCGACTTAGGAATTGTCGCATTCTCTTTCACTCTGATAACAAGGGCGTTGAATATGCAGTAAATTGTTTGACATCTAAATCGTTACCAGTGTTAGCAGTTTTGAGGAAGTTAGTTTTTTATTGTTTGAATTTCAATTTATGGATTAAGGTCAAGTATATTCCAGGTAATATTAATTTAATTGCTGATTCTTTGTCACGTTTTCAGCTCGATCGATTTCGCAGTTTGGTACCCGAAGCGGATCCAATTGGTTGTCCTTGCACGGAAGCGTTGTGGTCAGTGGTTTGCCCTCCGTAGTTTCGTCCATTTCCAATTCTTTGGCACCTTCCACGCGGGCGCAATACAACGCCGCGTGGTCACTTTGGTGTTCCTTTTTAAACTCTAAACTCGTTGATGTGAATCATTTTTCTGAAGCCTTGGTTTTAGCCTTTGTTGAATTTATGATGCTTCATTCTTATTCATATTCTCATATCGTTAAAATTTTAGCAGGCGTTTCCTTTTTTAATAAGATGGGAGGGTGGCCTCCTTGCACTCATTATTTTCAGTCGTTCAGGCTCTTAAAGGATATCGCAAGTTGCACTTCCGAGTTGATGATAGAGTTCCTATTACTTCGATCATTTTGCAACGTCTCTTGGTTGCGTCCTCTGTCATTTGTTTTTCGGATTATGAATCCATTCTTCTGCAAGTTTCCTTTTGCCTTTGTTTTTTTCGGTGCATTTCGCATTTCCGAATTGTTGCCTAAATCTTCTTCTGCTTCAGGAGGTTTGTTGTTGTCCGATGTTTTTATGAAGGAGGATCACGTAAAAATTTTATTACGCTTCAGCAAAACTGACCAGTTGGGGAAGGGTCGCTGGATTGTAATTCATAAAATGAGCGATTCCCCTCTTTGCGTCTTCTCTTTGTTGTCGAAATTTTTATTGTTACGTCCACTACACGGTAGCCTTCTTTTGGTACATGCTTCTGGCATCCCACTTACACAATACCAGTTCAGGGTTATTTTGAAAAAATGCCTGATATTTTTGGGATTGCAGCATTTGAAAATTACCACCCATTCCTTTCGCATCGGAGCGGCAACTGAAGCTGCTGCGCTGGGTTTTTCTTCCACTGAAATTAAAAGTTTGGGTGGTTGGCAGTCTAACTGTTTCAAATCTTATGTGAGACCTAATTTATGTTTTTCTGCTTTGTAGGGGCTCCTTGTGTGGTGTGGATAATCGGACATTCGTTCGTTTTCTGGGCTGAAACCAGAGCTTCATTGCGCTACTACGGCCTCAACCTAGGTCTTGATGATTCCTCCTATAAAGTACTTTGGTTTGGATGCAGAGGAATGTCGTGGTTTGAACTTCAGTTATCGATTTGTGCTCGGCTTTCTTCTCACCCTCAACCTTCTATTATTATTTTACATGTAGCTGGTAATGATTTAGGTTTTGTTAAAACTTTAGATCTGGTTGCGCAAATGAAAACAGATCTTACTCATCTTCACGATATTCTGCCATCGTCTGTTTTAGTTTTTTTTTCTGAAATTATCCCTCGGTTAAAATGGTTGGTTGATCCAACGCATTTCTTTTTGGAAAAAATTCGTAGACGTGTAAATAGATTTCTTGAGAAATTTATGCCTTTGATAAATGGACTGTCCTTCCGTCATGTCGATTTGGAGGGTGGTTTGCCTGGTTTATATCGTTCAGATCAGGTGCATTTATCTGCTATTGGCAATGATATTTTTAATTTGGATTTTATTGCTTGTATTGAATTGGCCGTGGCCCGGGTGGGGTGCCAGGCTCCTTGAGTTTAAGGAGCCTGGCGTGTGGTATAGTGTTTTGTTATTACTTTATGGGTTCGAGCTTTCAAAGCTGAACCTTTTTTGGTATTTTATAATCCAAAGATGATTATAAAGGTTATATCGTCAATGTGTGCATATTTTCAATGTTAAGTTGGCTAATATGTATATCGTCATGCCAATAAAATAAAGGGCCGCGGCCATTCATACCACAGATGTGAGTTATTAGCTTTATTTTATTTAAAGTCATTAAGAAATTAAATTTGTCCTCTAGTCCCATGAGAGTAGGGGGAGCATACTAGCGCCCCCTACATATGGGAATAGGGACAAGGGAATTTCAGTTAGATTTTTTAACAGTAATTAATTGGTTACTTACCTGGTCACCTGATCAATCCTCCAGAATATTCTACAGTTACATCAGGTGACCCAACGAACCTATGAAAATAAACAGAAGGTTATAAAAGGAAAACGACCAACGAATTTCTTCAGAACGACGGTTGCAGCAGAAGAAAAAGGCGCCCGCCCTCCCCTCCCAATGTCGCGGTCCTCCCCTTCCCTCCCCCGTTTTTACTTGGTAGCCATCTTTTATTTTTCATTGTTGGTATAGTGTTTTGTTATTACTTTATGGGTTCGAGCTTTCAAAGCTGAACCTTTTTTGGTATTTTATAATCCAAAGATGATTATAAAGGTTATATCGTCAATGTGTGCATATTTTCAATGTTAAGTTGGCTAATATGTATATCGTCATGCCAATAAAATAAAGGGCCGCGGCCATTCATACCACAGATGTGAGTTATTAGCTTTATTTTATTTAAAGTCATTAAGAAATTAAATTTGTCCTCTAGTCCCATGATTTTAGTCAGTACCCAGTTTAGATCTACTAGGTTACATAATTTTCTCCCTTTTTTTACATTACATAATCCCATGTCTTCCAGTGGATTTGACTGAATTGGTACTGTCCCCCTGTTCCTTTTTTCATTCCAAAATGACTTTTTATTGATAAGACATATTTACAGAGTACTGGCTGTACACTCCTGTGGCCAGAATGGCCTTCTAGCTTGATTGTTGGCATGCTGACTTATCAGCATATGTAAACAAAGATAATTCTATGTGAAGACATACAAAAGACAAATATGACTTCAACATGGCTAAACTACTTTTCAAATCACATTATATATACAGTATCTCACAAAAATGAGTACACTGCTCACATTTTTGTAAATATTTTATTATATCTTTTCATGTGACAACACTGAAGAAATGCCACTTTGCTACAATGTAAAGTAGTGAGTGTACAGCTTGTATAACTGTGTAAATTTGCTTTCCCCTCAAAATAATCATTAATGTCTAAACCGCTGGCAACGAAAGTGACTACACCCTTAAGAGAAAATGTCCAAATTGGCCTAATTAGCCATTTTCCCTCCCCGGTGTCACATGACTTGTTAGTGTTCCAAGGTCTCAGGTTTGAATGGGGAGCAGGTGTGTTAAATTTGGTGGTATCATTCTCATTCTCTCATATTAGTCACCGGAGGTTCAACATGGAACCTCATGCCAAAGAACTCTCTGAGGATCTGAAAAAAAGATTGTTGCTCTACACAAAGATGGCCTAGGCTATAAAGGATGGGCAAAACCCTGAAACTGAGCTGTAGCATGGTGTGCAAAAACCATACAGCAGTTTGGTCGACCAAAGAAGCTTAGTGCACGTGAGCAGCATCATATCCAGAGGTTGTCTTTGGGAAATAGATGTATGAGTGCTGCCAGCATTGCTGCAGGGGTTGAAGGGATGGGGGGTCAGCCTGTCAGTGCTCAGACCTTACACCGCACACTGCATCAAATTGGTCTGCATGGCTGTCATCTCAGAAGAAAGCCTCTTCTAAAGATGATGCACAAGAAAGCCCGCAAACAGTTTGCTGAAGAGAAGCAGACTAAAGACATGGATTACTGGAACCATGTCCTGTGGTCTGATGAGAGCGAGATAAACTTATTTGGTTCAGATGGTGTCAAGTATGTGTGGTGGCAACCAGGTGAGGAGTACAAAGACAAGTGTGTCTTGCCTAGAGTCAAGAATGGTGGTGGGAGTGTCATGGTCTGGGGCTGCATGAGTGCTGCTGGCACTGGGGAGCTACAGTTCATTGAGGGAACCATGAATATCAACATGTACAGTGACATACTGAAGCAGAGCATGATCCCCTCCCTTCCGAGACTGGGCCGCAGCCTTGCTAAAGAAGCTGAGGGTAAAGCTGATGGACTTGCCAGCCTTGTATCCAGACCTAAACCCTATTGAGCATCTGTGGGGCATCCTCAAACGGAAGGTGGAGGAGCACAAGGTCTCTAACATCCACCAGTTTCATTATGTTGTCATAGAGGAGTGGAAGAGGACTCCAGTGGCAACCTGTGAAGCTCTGGTGAACTCCATGCCCAAGACGGTTAAGGCAGTGCTGGAAAATAATGGTGACCACACAAAATATTGACACTTTAGGTCCAATTAGCACTTTTTCACTTAGGGGTGTACTCACTTTTGTTGCCAGTGGTTTAGACATTAATGGCTGTGTGTTGAGGTAATGACGGCTACAGCGCGGACCTCCTTTGCTGGGACTACGTCTATTGACGTCGTCCCGTGCACGAGCGGCCTGCGCGCTCTGTGATCGGCAAGTCTATGAGACTCGCCTGATCACGGATCCGAGCAAGGGGTCGATCCCGACCCCTTACCACGTGATCATCTGTCAGCCAATGACAGCTGATCATGTGATACAACGGAGCTGGTAATTGGCTATTATTCCTCCTCGCGCTGATAGCGCGAGGAAAAAAAAAGAGCTGATCACTGGCGGCCGTGATCGGGACATCAGTCCCGATCACGGCCAGCCCTGCCAGTGCCCACCTGCCCCCTGCCAGTGCCACCTCATCAATAAATAAGTGCCCCCCGTCAGTGCCACCCAGCAGTGCCCATAGTGCCACCCAGCTGTGCCCATAGTGCCACCCAGCAGTGCCCACAGTGCCACCCATCAGTGCCCACAGTGCCACCCATCAGTGCCCGCAATCTGCCTCAACAACGGTGCTGCACCCCAGTGCCACATATCCGTGCCCATCAGTGTCATCTACCAGTGCCCATCAGTGCCCATCAGTGCCGCCCATCAGTGCCGCCCATCAGTGCCCAGCAGTGCCACCTATCAGAGCCACCTATCAGTGCCCATCAGTCCCATCTATCAGTGGTACCTATCAGTGCCCCTTAGTGCCACCCATCCGTGCCACCCATTCGTGCCACCCATCCGTGCCATCTTATCTGTGCCCATCTGTGCCCATCAGTGCCGCCTTATCTGTGCCCATCAGTACTACCTTATCTGTGCCTATCGGTGCCACCTTGTCTGTGCCTATCGGTGCCACCTTAACTATGCCTATCAGTGCCCACCAGTGCAGCCTATCAGTGTCCACCAGTGCAGCCTATCAGTGCCCACCAGTGCAGCCTATCAGTGCCGCCTCATCAGCGCACTTCAATGAAGGAGAAAAATGACCTGTTTGCAAAATTTTATAACAAACTATTAAACATGATTTTTTATTTTTTTTTATTTTGCATCTTTTTTTGTTTGTTTAGCAAAAAATAAAACTCCCAGCTGTAATTAAATACCACCAAAAAAAGCTCTATTTGTGGGAAAAAAATGATAAAAATGTAATTTGGGTACAGTGTTGTATGGCCGCGCAATTGTCATTCAAAGTGCATCAGCGCTGAAAGCTGAAAATTGGTCTGGGCAGGAGGGGGGTTTAAGTGTCCAGTAAGCAAGTGCCTGGTGTGGATCCAGGTAACTTTTCCATCAAGTTTTGCACAACTGTACATTAAATAGATACTGTATTGAGTCTCCAAACATTTTCTTATATATAAATGTCTCTTAACAATCCACAAGTCACCTGGCTTTAGTTTTAGATCCTTCCAAACTGTTAGGATCTGGAATTGGGGAGAAAACACATGAATGCGTTTGTCAAAAACCTTAAAAGATCAGCAACATTCTCTGTGAGAACCGAATGGAGGACTTCAGCTGCTGAGACAAAATATAAGCAAGTGAGTAACATACTCCCAAACCAAATCCCATAGGCAGACAGTCCCACATCCCCTTAGGGGCTTGATAAAATATAAGAAAACTTTCAGGCAATAGTTTTCTAGTTTCTTACTCTACTTTTTCCTCTATATTGTAGACAGTAGGGCAGGGGTGCCACACCTTTTGAAGAGCGAGGGCCACTTAAGCGACTTGGTAACCGGTCGCAGGGCCACAATGAGTGGAGTGGTGGATGGCATGTCCGTGTCCACTCTGTATTTGGAGAGTGGACAAGGACGCAGCCCACGATACTTTTTAGTGGATCGTATTGGAGGTAGAATACAACTCGGTTTATATCTGGCACTACTTAGAGGTGAATGAAGGGTACAATTGGTCGGACTGTCGGACCGACTGTGTGAAAGGGGTCCAAGGATGTTTTCACACTGATGCACTGAGGTTTACCCGCACTACGTGTGCAACGCAGTGTACCTTTGGTTTTCTCACCAAACTCGCAGGTAATAATATAAGTCTATGGCTCAGTGCAAGTAACCTGCAGGTAAACTGCTCTGCACCTGCAGATCAGTTTGAAAGCAGCCCATTAACCACTGCAGAAAAGATATTCCCATATATACACTGTGATTTTAGTAATAAACTGACCTTTAATAACAGTATTCTTTCTATTCTATGCCAGAGAAGGAGGTCGCGGGCCACATCAGAGGGCTAATGCCACCCTCAGTATAAAACCGTGATCAATTCTACAGAAAATTAAATATCTGGGTCTTCATGGAGTGTGTCCTGCACTGGGCTCACAGCAGCTGATTCCTACATCCCATTGCTCATCTGTGCCACACACCAGGCCGAACGTGTGACGCTCTCCCCCTGCGCCACAATGTCAGCTTGTAGGTGGTTCAAGAGGCGACATCACGAGCGGTGGATGCCACTTGGGTGGAAGTGCTCTTCTATTTGTGCCATGCCAGCGTGATGCTGGTGGGTAGACCTTCCTGCGGATCAGATGCCTACAAATATCCCACCTGCATTGTTTGTCTCAGCTGTCCATGGTTGATGTCTATGGGTTGTCGTAGCCTTTCACGCTTTTCATTGGAACTACACAGGTATACTTCCCACACTCTGTAGTGTCACACTCTACCTGTCACTACATCACTAATTCTCTCCCAGTTTTTATGGGAGGTTTTATGCACTTGTATTTCCTTCAATCTGTCTAATTCCCCGTCACTTAGCTATGCTCCTACTCTATGGCTACTACACACCTATTTTTCCCTATGCACACTTGTCTCCAAGTGATTGGTATATTTCACTTTCTATCTATAATCATACGAATATTTGACCATATACTTATTTCAATTATATATATTCTTCACAGACAACTTGGAATCACTATTAGGCCGCGTACACACACGCGGACTGTTCGCCCAACTTTGTCCGCTGAACAGTGTTTGGGCGGACAGTCCGCTCGTGTGTGGGCTTTCAGCGGACAGTTTCAGCGGACAGTTTGACGGACAAGGTTTTTCGGAAATTCCGTAAAACTGTCCGCTGAAACCTTGTTTCAGCGAACAGTCCGCTCGTGTGTAGGCTTGTTCGTCAAACAAAGTTGCGCGCATGCTCAGAAAGGATTTTCACGCCGAAAGCTATAATGCAGTGTATAGGACGTTGTATTTTTCGTCCCGTCGTACGTGCCGTTCACGTCATCGCGCACGGTTTCAGCAAACTGTTCGTACGTCGTGTGTGGCCATGTCCGTCCATGCTAAGTTTGAGCGGACTGTTTGCCGAAACTGTTGGACGGACAAAGTTGGGCGAACAGTCCGCGCGTGTGTACGCGGCCTTAGACAATAACAGCCACAATGACTTGAGCTTCTTTGTTCAGGTGGGGAGTTGTGGTTTCACTCTGTCTTATGGGGTCCTCTCCACCTCAGCTCCCGGCGGAGACATCTGTGATGCTTCCTGGCCTTTTAACAGGCTGTACTGTTGGTGGTCTTTTCCCCCTTCTTTCCTAAGGGACACCAGGACAGATCAAAGCGACTCTGAATAGTCAAAGCGGTCATGTGCCAGCAAGGGACCAATCAGAATTGTTCTTAGCTAAGTTGGCAGTGAAAGCAAATTATCCAAAGTGGTAAGTGCAACAGGGGCCAGCGGGTGGGTTGGATGTAGTGTTAGTTCACGTTTACATTTTTTGTGAAAATTTGAACACTTTAAAGTATAACTATTGGCAAAACATTTTTGTTAGTTTTGGTTAGTATGTAGATTGTCACCTTTTATTGCTTACTATGTCCCCGTTGGGGAGATTCATCCTCTCTATTTGTCCTGTTTACCATTATCATTAAAAGTGAAAGTAAAAGAAAATCATAAAATTTGGGCTGTCCCCAGAAAAGTAATAGAGGGGAAATATTCCAATGGGAACACTAGTTCTGGTCACCTGGGGGGCCCCAATTCATTCTCTTAATTTTCTGGGATTTCCTCTCATTTCCTATTTTGGCTATGGGACAGGAAGTGAAGGTAAATTTCTGCAATGGGGACACAGATAGCAGAAGAAAATGGGTTATAACCCTCTCTTATTCTATGCAAAAAAAACAAAGTTTTGCCTATAGTTCTCTACTTTAAGTTACTTCCAGGTACCATCGAAGGGAACCTGTTTTGTTGGAGAGTTATATTACCAGAACTAATGAGCTTCTGGGAAAACTTCCTTGCGTTTGATCATCTAAATAAATATTAAAATCACATCCTTTCCTAATTATGCCCTTTTAGAGTACTGTCTTATGGGGCTGGGTAAACTGTAATATGAAATTGACAGTAATAAAAACCTTTGGAAGGTAAACCAGCTTTTATATATGCACTTCATCTCTGTAATTATCTATTTGCTTGGCATTCAGCTTTAACAATTTGAGCAGAATTTCACTTAAAACAAGTCTTATAAACTGTAATAGAGTGTTTCCTTGACAGTAAAAATGTTGTTTGCGTAGCAGAAAATGAATTGACTAAAATAAATATATAGTAGTTTTCTGAATTAAAGGGATTGTAATAGCCGGATCACACAGGGGCGACTTGTCAGGCGACTTAGCCGCCTGACAAGTCGTATCCCGTTCTGTACTAAGGAACCGTTCTAATAGGAGCGACTCAAGTTGCTCCGACTTAGAAAAAGGTTCCTGTACTACTTTTGTGGCGACTTCAGGTGACTTGCATTGACTTCTATACAGAAGTCATTTTGCAAGCCGCCGCTGAAGTCGTGTGCAGGTTGTGTGAACCGGCTCTTAAACACCCTATAAAGGTATATATTTTTCTTATTAAAATAATAAACATGATATACTTGCCTGCTCTGTGGTATAACATTGTGGCTTGGCCCTGCTCCTCATTCCCTCCGCACAGGATTTGGTTGACAACAGCAGGAGCCAATGGCTTTAAGTTAAAGTACCATTTATAACAGACAAAAACATAAAAAGGTACAGCCGTCATGCATTCCAAAACCCGGAAGTGACGAGAATTCCTCCATCGGAGGAAAATGGCGGCAGAACAGGCTTAATGTATTTCACAAGAAGTGCTGCATCAGGAAGCTTTTATGGAGACGCACATCCTGCGAAATGCATCAAGGCCACGCTGTCGCCATTGCTGACGGCACTTCTGGTGGGGGAATTCGCGTGACTTCTGAGGTTTTCAAAATTGGGTCCAAAGCTTTATTCAGCGATCACATTGTTACAGCAAACAGGAATGTTTTGGAGCCACGCAGGACCCCTTTTTTAGGCATGTTAAATTCCTGATGAAGGGGTTTTGCGTGGTTACAAAATGTTGCTGTTCGCTGTAACGATGTGATCGCTAAATAAAGCTTTGGACCCAATTATGGAGACCCATGGTGTGCTGGTGACATCTCTCATTGTGATTGTTCACAGTTCAAGCTGGTAGACGCTTCAGCACCCACTTTTATAGATAGCCACTTTTACAGAAACCTGTGCATTGGGAATAGTGTGTCGGAACGTCTGGGTTTTGGAATGCACGCCAGCTCCATACGAGTGGCGGGGTGAGTTTATCATGGAGGCTCTCTGTTGGTGCTTACTTAAAGCACCCTGTCATGTAAGTGCAATATGTTTACCTACTTACCCACTTTCAATAAAGTACTACACTATATTATCCATTATTCTCTTAGCCCACGTACACACGGTCGGAGATTTTGCCAACCAAATCCTTTGGATTTTGCCCGTCGGATTTAGTCCGACGGATTGTGTCTGAAACTGTTGCATACACACGGTCGGGCCAAGTTGGCGAAAAATCCGATCTTTCAGAATGTGATGACGTAATTTCGTTACGATGGGACTACATTCAGGCTAGTAGCCAATAGCTTTGATGTAGGAATTTGATCTGAGCATGCGTGGCACTTGGTCCGATGAAAATGCTCTACACATGATCGGATTAGGTCCGTCCGGCCCAGTTGGTCGGGAAATATTTCCAACATGTTGGAAAATTGGGTCGGACGGAGATTCGGACGGAATCAGTCCGATGCATACCACACGCAGTCGGATTATCTGACGACACGGTCCGATAAGACTCATTCCGACAGATTCTCCAACCGTGTGTACAAGGGCTCAGGGGTTGGTTCACTCTACCAAGTGAGAGAGCTATACTTGAATTGTCTGATTGTGTTGGATCCATCATTTTTGCATCTGGGGGCCATAGGAAGAGCATTTTGATGAGCTGTATTGGAGTATTCAAAAATCCAATCACGGCCGTCATGTGATGTAAACAAACAGCCGGTTGCTAGGCAATCGGCTCCTCCTCTCCTCACACAGAAGTCATCGCTGAGGAGAGGAGAGCAGATTGCTGCAGCCGGCTGATGATCAGTGAGTATGAGCTGTTTTTTACAGCTTTTTACTCACTGATCTTCAGTCTAGTGTAAACACAAAACACACCACACAGTATAAACACAGTCCCCACATATGTCCCCATAACACACATGTCCCCAAAACATACATGTCCCCAAAAAATAAAAACACATGTCCCTAATAATAAAAACATGTCCCCCACATATGTCCCACTAAAATCACTTGTCCCAATGATTATGTGCACACATATGTACGTGATCACCTGCACACATATGTACATGATCATTTGCGTACATATGTCCGTGATCACACAAACCAATTATTATACACTTAACGGAATTTTTTTTACCAAAAACATGTAGCAGAATACATTTTGGCTTAAATTTATGACAAAATTAGATTTTATTGGATTTCTTTTAAAATAGAAAAAAGAAAATATTGTTTTTTTTCCAAATTTCCGCTTTTTTGCGCTTATATCGCAAAAAATAAAAAACGGAGTCGTGAATAAATACCACCAAAATAAAGCTCTATTTGTGCGAACAAAATGATAAAAATTTCATTTGGGTACAGTGTAGCATGACCGCGCAATTGTCACTGAAAGCGATAGAGCGATGAAAGCTGAAAATTGGGCTGGGAAGGAAGGGGGCGAAAGTGCCCTGTATTGTAGTGGTTAAATACTCCTTCAAATAAATGTTATACTGATGTTGGCCAAGAATGTTTGTGTCTAATCTGCTTGCAATGTTATGTGCAGTGACTCCTCAGTTTCCTTCAATGCCACAGGAATGGTAGACTGTGGCTTCCCAATTTGACCAGCATTGGGACTTTCCCAACTGCAGAGGGGCAATACATGGGAAACACATCCACATCATACCACCCCCCAACTTGGGGTCATACTATTATAATTACAAGGGGTTTAATACTATAGTGATGTTGGCGGTGGTGTCGGCGGCATATGATTTTCTCTATGTGGACGTGGGGAAAAATGGACGGATGTCGGATGGTGGAGTCATCGCCCAGACAGGGATTTACCGACAACTCCAGAATGGCAGCTTGGGCTTGCCCCCTCCAGAAGACAATGTGGAAGGACTCCCATTCCTCTTTGTCGCGGATGAAGCATTTGCGCTGGGGGACCATCTTATGCAGCCATTACCTATGAGGACCTTCACCCCAAACCAGAGGATTTTTAATTACCGGCTGGCCAGAGCCAGAAGAGTGGTGGAGAATGCTTTTGGGATAATGGCCAGCCGGTTCCATTTATTTCTGTCACCAATCCACATGGCAGAATATAAACTCAACCATATTGTGCTTGCCTGCTGCATTCTGCACAATTATTTTCGAAAAAAAAAGGCAACAAACTATGCTTGAGACTGATGCCGGGCTTTCCTGATACTTCAACCCTGGTGGCACTTGCAGCTGGCTGTCCTGGCTCCCCCCCCCCAAAGCGCACGTAAAGTGAGACAAATATATCTGGAGTACTTTGCGAGTAGGGGGGCCATTGATAGGCCACACAATCAAGAAACATTTAAAGAAAAAAGTTATTTACTAAAGAAAAATCCACTGTGCACTCCAAGTGCACTGCAAAATTGCACTTGAAACTGCAATGAAAGTTCAAATGTAGTGCAAAGTTGATTTGTCTTTAGTAAATAACCCCCATTGTCACTGTAAACAACAAATTACTACAAAAACAGATTTTGAGCATTGAAAGAAGAAGCCACACATTGTTGAGTAGAAAATATTTTACTCAAAGCACATTCACATGTGCGTTAGAAAAGGGTTTTTGAACAAACCAATATCTTTGGTGTATTGCATTTGTTTTGGTCACATTAGAAAATCCTTTTTGTTTGGGTCAACAGCCATGTTTCCAAACACAACATACACAACTCAGGAACTTACAAAGTTCAACTTTGATAAAGTGAAGGCAATATCAGACATGAGTATGTGCAAACTGTTGATATTGTCTTAATCGGGGTGATGTCACCCCTGTAAAAGCCACATTTTGAAGATGCACACAAATTGAGATTCAAACTGGGGATTTCCCTCCTGATCCCATGCCCAATGTCAGCATGTGCTAGCTCCCATCATGGGGGATCAATGGACGTGTTTTTGGGGTGCAACCCCTTCCTCTCACCTACTTCATTTGCGAGGAAGGGGTTGCACCCACAAAATGCGTACCTTGATATGCTGTGATGGCAGATAGCACATGTTGACACACCCGTGTGCATCTTCAAAATTTGGCTTTTAAAATACTTTAAAACTGTTTTTTAAAATCAAAAATGCACGATAAAACTGTATATTTTTTGTGTGTTTATATTCTGCCTAAAACATCAATGATGTTCTTCATTTTTTGTTGTACATCATTGATGTTTTCCTTTATCTTTTCTAAATCACAATTGCACCTCATTATCACCCCGATGAGGATCTGGGCACTTTCACTGGTGAAATGAGATTCTTAGAAAACAAAAATAAAAAAATAAATTAATTAATTATAAACATTATTATGGAGATCTGACGGGAAAAAAATAATATTATTATTCATGAGATTACTTGAAATATTAAAGGAATCATTTTGTGAGAACTTGTGTGAATATGAACAGCAAAACAACTTCATGATTCTAGCATTCTAAAGAAGAAGAGGATGTGCTGCATTAAACTATTAAAAAATTTGCAGTGTGACGAATGTGCTATCTCCATTACGAACAGTAGTTTTACCAGACCGATCGCCTCCGTCTCGTTATTTATTCTGAGCATGCGAGGCACTTTGTACTTTATGTACACACGATCAGAATTTACACAAACAGATTTTGTTGTCGGAAAATTTGAGAACCAGATCTCAAATTTTGTGCGACGGAAATTCCAATGGAGCCTACACGCGGTCGGAATTTCCGACAAAAGGCTCCCAACGAACATTTTCCGGCGGAAAATCCAATCGTGTATACGGGGCATTATAGTCACATGCAGTTGGTGAGTGTGTACTTTATTCACACTGTGGTGGAGCACTTTGACAGGATAAGAAGTCACCATTATTCACAAGGCACAGTGATTGGAGAATCTGTGAAGGACTAATGCTGCGTACACACGACTGTTTTTTCTGTCAGAATAAACTCTGACGGTTTTTCCAACGGAGTTCCGCTGAAACGGACTTGCCTACACACGATCACACCAAAGTCTCATCGTTTAGAACACGGTGACGTACAACACGTAAGACAGGACTAAAAAAAGGAAGTTCAATAGCCAGTAGCCAATAGCTGCCCTTGTGTCGTTTTTGGTCCATCGGAACAGCATAAAGACGAACGGTTTTCCCGATAGGAATTGATTCCGTCGGAAAGATTTAAAATATGTTCGTCTCTTATTTCTAGGTCCATCTAATTTTTTTATCGAAAAATGATCGTATTAGCCCACACATGATTGTATTGTCTGACGGACTGATTCCGTCGGTCATAGTCTGCCGGAATGTCCAGTTGTGTGTACGAGGCAATAGGATGAAGATGTGTACATCATATTTTGCACCTTAAAGACAGATTTTTTTCTTTTACTTTTGGATAGAGTTCGAAATGAACATCCGGCTTTTATTACTCATACATATAATCTGAAGAGAGCGCTAAACAAACATCCAAGGGTTGTGGCCAGACACACTCCTTCTTCATTGGGCCTTAAGAATTTTGACTGTGTTTAAACAGATAGGTGAGCAAATAAATGTGTTATTTACTGCCTGGAACGGTTTCAGAAGGGCAGGCTATGCCAGTTTTAGTGAAAGCAGTAAAGAACTCCCATTGGGGAGATTTCATATGCTGTTTGGGTGAAGCCTATGTAAGAAATGAGGAGAGCGCTTTTACTGGAATAGGCAGGCACAAACAGCAATACAGTCATTGCCAGTAAGGCCTCCTTGCCTCCTTTAAACAGCCAGTTGTCTGCATTCTGCGTATTCCAGTGGCAGATTGTTTTCAGTGGAATGACTGAGTCATGCAAATAGCAGCAGCTGGTCTGCCTATATAAATTAATGACAGGCTGACAGTGTAAAGTATTCGCATGCAGCCACACACCGCGCGTTTACCTGTGGATGCCCAAGTCTGGATGCAGTCAGTCATGCGCAGGTACTAACAGAAAAGAAAAACAGGGAGAGAAAGTGCCACCGTCTGAGTGTGGTATTTATTAAAATCCTATTTGCAACCCCAATTCCAAAAAAGTTGGGACGCTGTGCAAGCTGCCCATTCCATATGCACTCATGTAGCACCCATACAAGCTGAAAGGTCCCTCTCCTCTTTAGTCCAGGGGAGGCGACACCCATGGTTGCTAAAAAGAATGTCAAATTTAGATTTTTCTGACCACAGAACAGTTCTCCACTTTGCAACAGACCATTTTAAATGAGCTTTGGACCAGAGATGATGGCAGGGTTTCTGGATAATTGCCAGATATGGTACATTTTATCAATTTGATAAGTTTTTTATTTTCTATTGTGAATAAAATATGGGTTTACAACCTTTTAAACTTGTTTTTTTTGTTATGCCTATTGCCTACAATGATTCCTTGATCACATTTGAGGGAGCATTTATCTTTTCGTATTTGTTTGATACTGTTTGTTTTCCTAAGAATTTTGTTAAACCTTTGAATAAAGATCCATTGCAAAGAAAAGATGGGTTTTCTGAGATCTACAAATCATCGCATTCTGTTTTTATGTCGATTTTACACAGTGTCCCAATTTTTTTGGAAATGGGGTTGTAAAATGAAAAAAAAAAAGAAAAAATAAAGTCTTGCACTTGCATACTAAAAGGGTATACAGACATATCTGTAAGCTCACCAGCAGGTGGCAGCCTTCAGGGTGGGCAGTGATATAGTGGTAATCCCCTCTGTATGGATGGAATGTCAGACTATGGGTACCAGGAAGCAAGCTGGGGAACCAGTAATGCCCCATACACATGGTTGGACATTCCAACCACAAAATCCATCTATTTTTTTTGACGGATTTTGGCTGAAACTTGTGTTGCATACACATGGTCGCACAAGTTGTTGGAAAATCAGATCATTCTGAACGAGGTGACGTCAAACACGTACGCCGGGACTATAAATGGGCCAGCAGCCAATAGCTTCCGTCTCTTAGTTTATTCTGAGCAGGCGTGGCACTTTGTCCGTCGGAATGGTGTACACACGATGGGAATTTATGTGATCGGATTCTGTTGTCGGAAAATTTTAGATCCTGCTCTCAAAGTTTGTGCGTCAGAAAATCCGACGGAAAAAGTTAAATGGAGCCCAACACACGGTCGGATTTTCCGACAACATGATCCGAACGCACATTTTCTGTCTGAAAAGCCGACTGTGTGTATGGGGCATAAGAGCTAGCAGGAGAAACTTGTATAATCCAGGTAGTTGGTGCTGTGGACCGCACAGAAGTGACTTGGGGGCCAGCTCAATGGCCGTGATGACAACATATGCAACATGAATGGGCGTGGCAACGCATTTCGGGGTGGGAGTCATCCATGCTCAAGGAGATACTGCAGACACTGCCAGGACATGACTCTTATGCTTATGGGCATTATATATGGACTTTCTGATGGACTTTTTATTTTATAATTTCTCTCAACGTTATCAGGAAGCTATCTTCTTGAGAAGTTTTTTTTTTATCTTTTCCTAGAGAGTTAATTCCCTTTCTGCCCCCTGGGTGCGCACACACACACCTGAAAATTTTTTGGCGAGGTATTAATGATTTTTCATGTCAGTAATTGGCAGGTAAACACATGGTGTGAGGCTACATGTGAATAGTGGTGGCCACTGTCAGCCAGTCATTAATTTATATAATCTGACCTGCCACTGCTATTGGCACGACTCGGTCATCCCACCATCAAGAATCTGGAACACGTAGCATGCAGATAGCCAGCCATGTGAGAGAGGCCTAATTCTAACCCCCTCTCACTGTAATAATAATGTGTATCCATTGGAAACATTCCTCATCACTTCCTGTTTTGACAGCTTAGAGTACAGTTAAAGGATCTTGACAATCAAGTAGGGGATGCATAGGCCTCATAAAGTAAGTAAAAACCTTCCTTAACCTCCCCTAACTGTCTCACATTCCCATACCTCCCAACTTTTTGAGATGGGAAGGAGGGACACCTATCAGCAAAAGTATGCAGGCATAGTACACGCCCCTTGCCACGCCCCCTTTAAGTAGAATTGTACCAAAAAAACAAGATTGGTTAAACCCACAAGTGCTTTTCGCTACTATTCCTTTATATTGGCTTTTGAAATTTACAAATGCAGCAATTTAGAAATCAGATGAAAGGTTTAGTGTTGGAAAACACTTTTTGATAAATAGTGCATTCAATCCAGAAAGCAGTGGACAGGACTAGGTTTGAGCAGATGCTGATTGCCAAGCTACAGATATGTGAATCAGAAGTGACAATTCTGAGCACATAGGTGTGAACAGGGGTTGTGCCCGGGCACACCCTAATCCCTACATGCAGTGCTAATGCCCCCTACTGCGTAGGCATCCCCTGTGTGGTTCCCGCCCCACAGTGCTGCTGGCCTCCCTCTTATCCTCTCCCCTCAGCTGCGGGGGATGTTTCAGGATGGAGAGTGGGGGAAGGGGCTAGTAAATATGTAATTTACCAGCACCTTCCTTTTATAAATAAACACATGGAAAACACTTTACTGTGTTCATCCATAACTGAAGCATAGTAAACCATGTTTACTGAGCTTTGGTTTCTCAATTAACAGGCAGTTGCTCAGCACAGAGCACTTACCATTCAAAGCATGTGTGTTTGAGCTTTGGTGTGCACACCGTAATGCAAAAGGCTACACACACCTATGGCTAAATGTCATACCCATTGCAACTTTTGCCATTCTATTGTAGTGTAAGCAGACACAACCTTAATGAGAGTGGCAACTCTGCTCTTAATTCAGGTGCAGAGCAGCATTGTTGCCACACCTACAGCTACATTTGGTAGAATTTACTATGCAGGGGGGCTAAATGAAAACTATACAGTACCTGACCGCGAGATTGTGTTTAACTGTGGCTTGGCATTGGCGATACTGACCCTCCGTGACCCCGTTGCGAGAGCCAGTGCCGAGCTCTGTCGCTCCTCCCGCTGATTTCCAGCACAATACGATCGCGCTGGAAACACAATCTCGCGGTCAGGTACTGTAAGTGCTTATAATGAAACTGGTATTAAAGGATAAGTTCACCTTTTGTAACATGTTACACCCATATTCAGAGTGCACCAACCCCCACACACCCCCCATCCCACTTTTTGACAACAAGACTGCATCATTCATTCACACTATTCTGTGAATGTGGAAACTACAAGTACCAACAGCCTTTGCGGCTGTTGGGTTGTAGTTCTTAATGAACTAACATGGTGCTGTTGAGCGCTCTAGTAGTTCATTAAGTCTTCCTATCAGAGTGTAACTGTCTGCCGTATTGAAGCTACAGTCAGAAAAGTACACAGACAGACTGCCGGACCGTGGTATTATACCCACGATCTGCTGATCATGGGTGCAATGCTTTATAGGCTCCTAAGAAGAAAAAAAAATTAATGCATATCTTTTTACCTGCAAAATATATTCATTTATTATTTTTTTTGTAAAGGTGAACTTATCCTTTAAACCAAAATGCAAACATTTATGGAATTGCAGCATACCAATTCTTACATGTGATGGCTGTATTCGTTTTCCCTTTTATGCCATGTGACTAAGCTTCTAATGCACTCCAGAACACTAGCACATATGGTGGTACATTACCACTCATTGTGCACTGCAACACAGGTGCGTCTGTAAGGAGAGTTGGGATGCCATACAATGAATGGCACTGCAACACAAAAATACATGCACACACTGGGGTGACTGGGCCCTAAAGCCTAGTTGGTCTTTTTTTATTGAACCTGCCGATGTTGTCCGGCATTCAGCCTATGTCGCCTAACATTTGGCCCATGTGCCTAGGCTTAAAGGCTGATCTTGACTGGGATTTTGGTTTCTCTCTAATGCCCCGTAAACACGAACAGAAATTCCGTCAGAAAAAAACTTGGATTGTTTCGGCTCAAGCTTGCCTTGTATACACACGGCCACACAAACATTGAACTTGAACTCGGAACTTTTGACCGTCAAGAACGCGGTCACGTACAACACTACAGTGAGCTGAGAAAATGAAGTTCAATGCTTCCAAGCATGCGTCAAATTGTTTTCAAGCATGCGTGATATTTTGAGCTTCCAAATCGCATACAGACGAACGCATTTTCCGATAGGAACTTTTTCCGACCGAAAAATAGAGAACCTGCTCTCAATCTTTTGCTGGCTGGAATTCTGCCAGCAAAAGTCCGATGGAGTATACACATGGTTGGAATTTCTGACCAAAAGTTCACTTCCGACTTTTGCAGGCAGAATTTCTCATCATGTGTATGGGGCATTAGTTTGTTGCCATGGTAGTGTAGGAGAAAAATATGTCATAAAGGAAGTGGGAAACATCTGCCATTGAAAGGGGAAGTTGGCTGAGAAAGAAGGACAGCTATAAATAACACACATCAGAGCAAAAGTGATAAAGGCAAATAGCGCTACTAAATCTCCTTCATTGCTGAGAAACTATTGTTCTCTTTCTCATTCAATAGTGACATGAAAAAAACATGAAAAAATGAAAAAAGCTGGGTCAGCTAATACCTTAGCCTTGGAAGCTACTATTTCTACACTGATGACACCCACATCTATCTCTCTACCCCTCAGCTCACTCCATCAGTCTCCTAACGCATTACTAATTTACTTACAGACATATTAGTCTGGATGTCACACCACTTATGCCGCGTACACACGAGCGGATTTTCCGTCGGAAAAATCTTGGATGTTTTTTCCGATGGAATTCCGCTCAAGCTTGGCTTGCATACACACAGTCACACAAAAGTTTGCTGAACTTTCGTACGTCAAGAACGCCGTGATGTACAACACTGCGACGAGCCGAGAAAATCAAGTTCAATGCTTCTGAGCGTGCGTGAAAATTGTTTCCGAGCATGCGTAGGAATTTTGCGTGTCGGAATTGGTACAGACGATCGGAATTTCCACTGAAAAATTGAGAACCTAGTCTCAATCTTTTGCTGGCAGGAATTGGGCCAGCAAAAGTCCGATGGAGCATACACACGGTCGCATTTTCCGTACCAAAAGCTCTCATCGGTCTTTTGCTGGCCAAATTTCCGATCGTGTGTACGCGGCATTAGAGCTCGTAATATTTCTTCCAGCATGTGGCTCTTTACCTGACTTCAGGGGATCTCGTCGAGATCAATGGCGTAACTGTCAATCAGTTCTGTCATGAAAGGGTGCTAGGTGTTATCCTGGACTCCTGAACTCTCCTTTCAGCTCCACATCCAATCACTTTCCACATCTTGCCGCCTCAGCCTCCACAACATCTCCAAATGATGCCCCTTCTTAACCAACAAAACTACAAAGCTTCTAGTTCATCCCCTGGTTATCTCTCACCTCGACTACAGCAACTCCCTCCTCATTGGGTTAAATTTACATAGGTTATCCCCCTTTTAGTCCATTATAAATGCTGCTGCCAGACTCATCCACCTTACCAACCATTCAGTGTCTGCTACCCCTCCCAATCCCACCACTGGCTTCCGTTCACCCAACAAATTAAATTCATAGTACTAACAATATCTTACAAAGCCATCCACAACTCTTCCCCCTGCTAACCTGGTGTCAAAATACCAATCACATTGTTCTCTTCGTTCATCCCAAGACCTCCTGTTCTCTAGCTCCCCATTACCTCCTCCCATGCTTGCCTTCATGACTTCTCCCTAGCTTCTCCCATCCTTTGGAACTCCCTACCCCAAGTCCAACTATCTCCTACTCTGTTAAATTTTAGGCAATCTCTGAAAACCCTTCTCTTTAGAGAAGCCTATCCTGCTTCCACCTAACAACCATACATTTGTTTTCTCAACGCATCCCCTACAGGTATTACCTTTTGTATCATTTGACCCTCCCTTTTAGATTGTAAGCTCTAATAATCAGGGCCCTCTGATTCCTCCTGTATTGAATTGTATTGAAACTGTACTGTCTGTGGTCATATTGTAAAGTGCTGTGCAAACTGTTGGCACTATATAAATCCTGTATAATAATAATAATAATAACAAAAACGTATATATTTAATTAATTGTCTAATTTCATGTAAACTGTACAGGGTGACTGGGACTTTGCTCAATAGGTATCGTTCAGGAGGCCCAAAGAATGATGGATTAGTCTCAAACCCTTTTATGTGTAGCAATTTCTAATTTGTTCTAGCTACAGATAAGGGGACTTGTGGCTGATTGATCAGCAATAATCAAACTCCTGGGAGTTCTCCATTTTATCAGTCACGTTCACCTAAATGCTGGACAATCATTTGAGTTCTGTACATGGCTTATGAGCACTATGAATTTATATCTAATGATGAAGGAAATTAAATCAGGTGAAGTCAGACTGGACCTTGATAATTATTTGTCCAATATTTTAATTGAGAAAAAGGATATAATACATTGAACAAGGATGAAATTAGTGTGAAAAAATAAGAAGTACTCTATATACAAACTAGACCTAAATTAGAAGGATATTCATTGCAGAGTAAACAAGAGCTCAACAAAAATCATATCCTACACTAACGTATAATGGACATGATATCAACAACTCCTTCTCTTTAGAGTTAGGTGAACAGTTTTAGCAAAAGTTCTGCCCAAACATCGCCTGGTGGCCTCTTTCCCACAACCCTGGGCTGTGGTTGTGGGGGTCTGTGGGCAGAGGGCTTATTAGAATCTGAAAGCCCCTTGATAAATCCAGGGCCCCCGCTATGTGAAGGAATATGGGATATATTGTACACCTACCCATTCACCAAAAAAGTGTCAGAAAGAAATACAAAAACAGACACAGTTTTTGTGCAGTGCACAGCCCCCTCTGCCCCAAAGCACCCCCCTTCATTGAGGGCATGTGGCCTGGTAGGGTTCTGAAGGGGGGGCACTCACCCCCCCCCTTTCCTGGCCTGCCAGGGTGCATGGTCGGATTAGGGTCTGTTATGAATTTTGGAGGTGTCTCACACCATAAAAAAAAAAAAATGTGGTTCCCCGTAAAATCCATACCAGACCCAAAGGGCCTAGTATGGATTCATACCAGACCCGAAGGGCATTATATGGATTGGGGCCGACCCTCAGGTAATTTATTTAACATTTTTCTATTGCCGGTGATTTAAATGTGATTTTCTTTTCTTTATAAATGTCAGTTTTGCTGAAGCAGGTTCTATACACGGTACAGATTCACCACTTTACAGGCAGACTAATGCCCTGTACACACGGTCGGAAATTCCAATGGAGAAGGTCTGATCGGATTATATTGTCAGAAAATCCGATCGTGTGTGGGCTCTATCGGACTTTTTCCATCGGAATTTCCGACGGACAAAAATTTAAGAGCAGGACCTTAAATTTTCCAACAACAAAATCCGATCAGACTTTTTCCGTCGGAATTTCCGACGGAAAAAATTTGAGAGCAGGACCTCAAAATTTCCGACAACAAAATCCGATCTGACTTTTTCCGAACGTTTGTAGAGAATTACGATCAGACAAAGTGCCACGCATGCTCAGATCAAATTATGAGACCAAAGCTATTGGCTACTAGCCGCAACATAGTCCCGTCGTAACGAACCAACATCATCACGTTCCGAACGATTGGATTTTCCAACGACTTTGTCTGACCGTGTGTATGCAACACCAGTTTCGGACAAAATCCGTCGAAAAAAATCAGACAGATCTTGTGGTTTTAATGTCCAACCGTGTGTACGAGGGCTAAGGGGACCCCCAAGCACTATATTTAAAGGAAATTTTGATTTTTTTTTTTTTCCAAATAACATATTTATTTATATTCAAAGAGTGCATTACACGTCATGCATTACTACATCATAGTAGAACAGTTAGAATAGATAATAGAGGGCTGCAGGGACCACCCATCCAGCGGCCCGTTCCAGCAGGCCCCCCCAGGACCGGCAACTGCCAGCCCGGGGGGGGCCCCCCGCGAACAACCGGGCCGACCCCGTCAGTCAACAAGTGGCATTGCCCACCTCAGGGTCCAGTAGGGTAGCCCCGCAATTTTGATTTTTTTATTGCTTCGCTTAAAGTATCTTTAAAATCACTGCTCCTGTAAAAACTATCTTTTAAAAAAAAAAAAATTTGCATTGATACATGCCCCCCAGGGCAGCACCTGGGCCCCCATACCCTTTTTATGGCCAATAACTTGCAGATATAAACCTTCAAAATGGGAACATTTGATTTTCCAAGTTCTGGTCCCATAGATTTTAATAAGGTTTGTGGTTCTGGTCCAAACTTTTTATGTGTTTGGGAGTTCTGGTGTGAACCAAACCAGGGGGTGTTTGGCCCAACCCTACTTGTCTATAATAAGACCTGGGAGGCCGTTACCCTGTAAAATGATGTAAATAGAAAAATATGAGAAAAAAAGGAAGGAAAGTATGAAAGTTAAAAGAAAGCAACAGATCCAGAAATGGATGATACTGTAGCAGTAGGAGAAGTCAGTCGGATTTGTAGATATTGGGCCCAGGGATCCCATGTCTTCCCTAGTTGCTTTACCGTGTCATTAATTACACTGGCTATCTGTTCATGAAGCATACCCTACGAAATTTCGTGTTTAACCTGCTTTAAGAATACAGAGGATGTCTTCCATGTTCTTGCTATCGCGATTTTAGCTGCTAGAAGAATGAAAATATCAACCTACTGCAAAGGGCATTAGGCACTGGGTTATCAAAGCTATGTGGGGCAGTTTCTGTATAGGTGTCACCTTTAATTCTTCTCTCTCCCTAGGAGAGGTTTATATTTCATACAAAACCTGACCCTTCCAATAAGCAAAGCACATCACCATATTTTATGTACTAGGGAGAGAGATTATATTGGGTATAACTCCTAATCTGGTATAGTAGTCATTAGCCAATAGCCAGGAACCCTTGGAAGAAATGTGAAAAGGGGAAGTTGTGTTTGCTTTCATGGAATCCAGTGAATGTATTAGCTGGTAGAAGTAACCCAGCATGAAACCTAGAAGACTAATGCTCCGTACACACGATCGGAAATTCTGCCAGCAAAAGTCTGATGAGAGCTTTTGGTGGGAAAATGCGATTGTGTGTATGCTCCATCTGACTTTTGCTGGCGGAATTATCGGCCAGCAAAAGATTGAGAGCATGTTCTCAATTTTTCGGTTAGAAAAAGTTCTGATCGGATATTCCGATCGTCTGTACAAATTCCTACGCATGCTCGGAAACAATTCTCGGCTCGTTGTAGTGTTGTACGTCACCGCGTTCTTGACGGTTGAAAGTTCAGAGAACTTTTGTGTGACCCTGTGTATGCAAGACAGCTTCAGTGGAATCCCGTCGGAATACTGTCGGAAAATCCATCAGAGATTTTTTCGACCAAAATTCCGATCGTGTGTACGGAGCATAAGACCATTGTTCAAAATTTAATTAAGAAGATTACATTTTTCAAAAAACCTGCACATTTTAATATTTTGCAGACAGAAATGAAATGAATGGATAAGGTGTCTGACAAACCCCTTTACTGGTTTACCACGGAGGTAATCACAATCTACTTGCCTCATAGGAAGCAGGTAGGTTGAACATTCATCTATGTTGGCACCCAGGCCCGGACTGGGACAAAAAATAGGCCTGGGCATTTTAGACTGAGCAGCCAACCTTTCCAGGGACCGGGGGGGGGGGGGGTGGGGGGGTACGGTAGACATTAGCGGGGATGGCTGGTGGTGTTGGTCCTCCACACTGTAATGTGCAGGGACACTGTGATATAAAGGGAACTGCAATGATTACAGTACCCTTTTACAGGGCAGTCCCCTTTATATTATAGTGTCCCAGTCCTATTGTGGCCATGCCAGTAGTGTCTGTCTCCTATTGTGTCCATGGCCCAGTGACACTGACCTGCTCTCTGGCGGTGCGAGGCAGTGTGGCTACCTCTGGTGGTGCGGTACAGCGTGGCTCCCTCTGGGGGTGCGGTGCAGCATGGCTCTCTCTGGTGGTGCGGGTACAGGGTGGCTCCCTCTGGTGGTGCGGGTACAGGGTGGCTCTCTCTGGTGGTATTGGTACAGCGTGGCTCTCTCTGGTGGTGCAGTGCAGCGTGGCTCTCTCTGGTGGTGTGGTGCAGCGTGGCTCTCTCTGGTGGTGCGGTGCAGAGTGGCTCTCTCTGGTGGTGCTGGGGCTATTAGTTCCCCCAGCACAGTCCTCTCTTTCGTTTTCCATGTCTCCTGTAGTAGCTGCTACAAGCACTCCTCAGCTTGTTTCTGGGTTTTCTCTTTCACCCCAGCAGAGTGCATGCTGGGGACTGTAGTCTGCTCCCTGCTGAGACCAATGGTGCCACCTATCTCTGAGACTGCATTTCCCATGATGCCCCTCTAGTTTCTTCTGATTGGCCCTCTGTTTTAGCCAATGGGGAGGGAAAACGACCATACAGGAATGCCTTCTCTTCCCCTGCTGCTGACGTCAGAAGGGGAGGGGGAGCGAGGGGGGAATAGTGACAGCAGCAGCTTTCCCCACCGTGCAGACACCCATGGCTGGAGGAGGAGAGCGGAACTGTCAGCGCGGCTCTGAGGCTGAGCTGTGTGTGAGAGAGACACAGCACAGCCCATGCAGCCACCAGTTCCGCATGACACAGGCACGACCGCATGGCGGTAGGCGAGCGGCGGCCGTGGCCGCCTGTGTTACCCATGATCAGGCCGCGGCCGCCGCTTACCTCCCGCTGTGCGACCTGATCATCAACAGGCCACGGGCGGCCCCGGCCCACCGGGCAAATGCCCGGTCTGCCCTATGGCCAGTCCGGGCCTGTTGGTACCCCCTTCAAGGAACCAGAAGAGCCAAAGATTCCAGGACCTGCTAGCATTGGTAGGAAAGTTTATTTTTTGAGAATTAAAAACAATTAATATAATACCCTGAAGCACAGATACCATGTTGAAACACAGAATTAGTACCAGTGGCAGGAGTGTCCCCCCCCCCCAGCATTTTTATTTAGTTGCATAAGATAAATTAACATTTCATACTTCAATATTAATAGTCAAGCTTTTGTCAGTTTTATTTTAGTGGCAAATAAAACTGTGTTTTTTGCCCGTGTTGAATTTTTTTTTTACATTGGTCAAATGATATATTTTAGCACATTTTCCTGAGTGTAAATGACTTGCATGGAGGTTTTTTCTTTTATAGTGAAGCACCCTCCTTGAAGCAGAGTCAGCTGATAGGTAAATTTAGTTGGCTTTACTATATTTAGAGAAGCAGGGATTGACTATGGGGGGTCTGTGACCCCTCAAAGCACCATGTCCCCATGTTGATGGGGACAAGGGCCTCATCCCCACAACCCTGGCCGGTGGCTGTGGGGGTCTGCGGGTGGGGGGCTTATCAGAATCTGGAAGCCCCCTTTAACAAGGGGACCCCCAGATCCTGCCCCCCCTTGTTTGAAATGGTAAGGGGGTACAAAAGTACCCCTACCATTTCACAAAGAAAGTGTAAAAAATGGTTAAATAAGACAAACACACTTTTGAAAAATTCCTTTATTAAAAATCAAAAAAATCAAAAAAAGATTCCAGCGGTGCTAATCCACTTTTGCTATCCAGCGATGGATGATCATCTCTCCCGGGTCCAGCGATGGCTGATCTGATCCAGTGACGATGGCTGATTTTCAGTCCAGTGCAGTCCGTCTATGCATCCGTCTTCTGTCTTCTGTCTCCGCTGAGGAGACACTGCGGGGATCCCAGCGCTGATGTTTCTTATATTAGGAGGGCGGGGCCACCCGTCACCTGACCCCGCCCCCTCTGACACTGGTGAGGGAAGCCATGACGTATGGGTGACCCCCGCCCCCCTCTGATGTAACGGAAACCTACAGAACGAAACTGCCGGACAATTCGATCACGTGTGGGCTTCATCGGACCTTTGCTGTCTAAAAATCAGATGGACTTTAGTTTTAAAACATGTTTCAAATCTTTCTGACAGACTCCAGTCCAGTCGAAAAATCTGTTCGTCTGTATGCTAGTCCGACGGACGAAAACCGACGCTAGGGCAGCTATTGGCTACTGGCTATGAATTTCCTTATTCTAGTCCAGTCGTACGTCATCATATTCGAATCCGTCGGACTTTGGTGTGTTTGTGTGTGGCCAAGTGCGTTCATTCGGAATGTCCGACGGAACTCCGTCGGGAAGACCGTCTGGCCTAGTCCGTCGAAACGTTTGGTCTTGTGTACGTGGCATAACTCAAATAACCACTATACAATACAACCAAGCTATGCAGAATATAATCCCTGAAGGCACAACACATTGAACCTTGAAGAAGATGGGCTACAACAAAAGAAGATCACACTGGGTGCACCTCCTGTCAGCTAAGATCAGGAAGTTGAAGGTACAATTCACACAGGCTCACCAAAATTGGAGAATATAAGATTGGAAAAATATTGCCTGGTCTGATGAGTCTCAATTGATGCAGCTGCAACATTCAGATGGTAGGGTCAGAAGTATAACACAACATGAAAGCATGGATCCCTCCTGCCTAAGTCAGGCTGGTGGTGGTGTAATGGTGTGGGGGATATTTCCTTGGCACACTTTGGGCCCCTTAATACCACTTGAGGATCGTTTAAATGCCACTGCCCACCCAAATATTGTTGCTGACCATGTCCATCCCTTTATGACTACAGTGTACCCATCTTCTAATGGCTAGACAAATTATACCACCATAGTAACACCTACGATAAAAAATATACAAAATTGTATTCATTACATAAAAACATAGGTGCATACATCACCATAGGATTAACATGACAAAACATGATAACAATTACTCATATAGGGCTAGATACTGGTGTGACAGTCTCCTCTTATTATGCCTGACACGTTTCAGGAACAGACATGAATCCCTTCTTTAGGGTCATTTACACAGAGAAGGTCAAAAATGTAAAAAAAAGGATTCAATAGGTCAGCCCGCAATAGGTTCACCATGAATAAAAACAGCCAAAATGCATCTACACCAGAGTTCCAATGGTCCCCCACAATGGATACCCCAGACGGGGGCACCAAGGCCTCAGATGCTCCACACGAGGATCGCAAACATGAACCCAAATTGCAGTCAAAGGAAGGTCTTCGCTGGGTCTGGTTGGGTCTGTCCCAATGTACCTTCCAGCAGGATAATGCACCATGTCACAAAGCTCAAACCATCTCAAACTGGTTTCTTGAACATGACAATGAGTTCGCTGTACTCCAATGGCCTCCACAATCACCATATCTCATTCCATTAGAGCACCTTTGGGATGTGGTAGAATGGGAGACTACTTGGGATTTCAGTGCAGCAAATGCATATAAAATAAAGAATAAACCAAGTAAAAATAATATTAAAGGAAGAGTGTGATGGGACCACTTGGCAATCCGACTAGCCAAACAGTGCCTCCTGCCCTCCAAAACATTCCGAGCAAACCAAGAGCTAATACCAGCCTTTACCCCAAGCATTGTACACAGACAAGGTGTTAGGATAAGAACCAAAGGAATGACTGTTTATTGAAACTCAGACACATACTTTATACCCCAGAGGAGAACATTACCCCCCTGAATCACATTACCGTAACAATACAAACTGTAAACAGTAATATAATTAACAGCTAGCAATGATCTTAATTAACCCGTAACTTAATTAAACAGTAAGTTAATTAACAAACATACAACATCCCACAAAAATTTGGTAACAAGTTAAAGTGGTCACCAGATTAATCTCATCTGCAAGAGATGATCAAACAGACAGAAACAATAGAACAATCGGAAAGACCTACTTAACAGTAAACACATATCAAATAGTGATCTCACCCCACCTCAGACAACCATAATACAACAGCATTCCAGAATATCTAGGGCTGTCCAAATCTCATTTACCAGCTTTCTATTCACATACATTTGTTCACTGAATTTCAAGTTGGCAAAGACCATCATGGCTTCCTTGACTGTTAAATATAATAATTTCCTTTTGCATTATATAACAGGGCATCTTCCAAAATGCTTGTAGCTCCCTCAAATGCCAGGTCCTATTGTCAGTGAGTAGGCGGCTTGCCCCTAGTCCTCTCCAAAAGCCTATGTCTTGGTTGGGTCGATCCCAGACCTCCACCTGGTCTTGACCTGCGTTAGTCGGGCAGAGTGCACCCACATAGTTGGTCCACATGATCTCTTTTTTGGGCCACAGGGAAAGGTTGTCATCAGTAGGTGTGGGACAGAGGTTGTGGAGTCCCTGAAACCATGGAGACACTATAAGTGCTCCCTGAAGCCATAGAGACACTGTAGGTGCTGGGTAGAGGCCAGTTGTTGCCAGCGCTTCAGTTGGGGACACCGCAACATCAGCAGAGCAAAAAGAAATTAGGAGGAGGAACCAATTACCAGTTTACTAAAATCTTTTAAACCATTGGGTGACTTATGTTTAGTTGTTATAGCTCATTGCATTTTTTCTTACTGAAAACATTTGGGGGTGTTTCAAGTCAGTACTTTTAGAGAAGCCAGCCATGATGCATATAATCATATCCACTGCACATCTGGAAACATCAGTTAACATAAAATACAGAGAATTGTTGCTCTAGAACTGTCTATTGTTTATGTCACATTTTCCTGTCTAAAGGCCACTCTGAAAATTGCTGCAAATTCCCCTATTGCTTAATAACTACTGAGAAGTTTAACTCGATGTGACTGCAGAGGCCCTAAATGTGACCCTTGACTACGTGATTATAAAGTGCCTTGAAAAAGTATTAATACCCTTTGACATTTTCCACATTTTGTCATGTTACAGCCAAAAACGTAAATGTATTTTATTGGGATTTATATGTGATAGACCAACACAAAGTGGCACATAATTGTGAAGTGGAAGGAAAATGATAAATGGTTTTCAATTTTTTTATGAATAAATATGTGAAAAGTGTGGCGTGCATCTGTATTCAGCCCCCCCGAGTCAATACTTTGTAGAGCCACCTTTCGCTGCAATTACAGAAGCAAGTCTTTTTGGGGATGTCTCCAGCTTTGCACATCTAGAGAGGGACATTTTTGCCCATCCTTCTTTGCAGAATAGCTCAAGCTCTGTCAGATTGGATGGAGAGCGTCTGTGAACAGCAATTTTTAAGTCTTACCACAGATTCTCAATTAGATTTAGGTCTGGACTTTGACTGGGCCATTCTAAGCCCTTGTACACACGGTCGGAGAATCCGTCGGAATGTGTCCTATCGGACCGTGTTGTCGGATAATTCGACTGTGTGTGGTATGCATCGGACTGATTCTGTCGGAATATCCGTCGGACCCAATTTTCCAACATGTTGGAAATATTTCCCGACCAACTGGTTCGATCGGACATACTCCGATCATGTGTAGAGAATTTTGATCGGACCAAGTGCCACGCATGATCAGATCAAATTCCTACATCAAAGCTATTGGCTACTAGCCTGAACGTAGTCCCATCGTAACGAAATTAAGTCATCACGTTCTGAAAGATCGGATTTTTCGACAACTTAGTCCGACCGTGTGTATGCAACAGTTTTGGACAAGATCCGACGGACAAAATCCGACGGGCAAAATCCAACGGATTTGGTTGTGGAAATCTAACACATGAATATGCTTTGATCTAAACCATTCCATTGTAGCTCTGGCTGTATGTTTAGGGTCGTTGTCCTGCTGGAAGGTGTCTGAGCCCAAGTCTCAAGTCTTTTGCAGACTCCAATGCCACGTACACACGGCCGGAATTTCTGATGGAAACAGTCCGATGGGAGCTTTTCATCTGATTTTCCGACCGTGTGTATGCCCATCAGTCTTTTTCTTTCAGCATTTCCGACAGTCTTTAGATTGAGAGCCCGTTCTTAATTTTTCAGACGGAAAACCTTTCTATTGTATTTTTCGATCGTGTGTATGCAATTCCGACACGCAAAATTCCGACACCTGCTCGGAAAAAAATTGACGCCTGCCCGGAAGCATTAAAAGTCCCTTTTATAGTGCCGTCAAACGTGTTGTATGTCACGGTGTTATTGACCGTCGGAATTTGGTGTGACCGTGTGTAGGCAAGATAGTTTGAGCAAAATTCCTTTGGAAATCCGAAGGGAAAACCATCAGAGTTTTTTCTGACGAGAATTCCGATCGTGTGTACGTGGCATTACAGGTTTTCTTCTAAGATTGCCCTGTATTTGACTCCATCCATCTTCCCATCAACACAGCCCAGCTTTCCTGCTTCTGCTGAAGAAAAATATTCCCACAACATGGTGCTGCCACTATCATGTTTCACGGTGAGGATGGTGTGTTTAGGGTAATAATGCGCAGTGTTAGTTTTACGACACACATAGTGTTTTTTCTTTTAGGCCAAAAAGTAACATTTTGGTTTTATCTGACCAGAGCATCTTCTTCCACATCTTTGCTGTGTCCCCCACATGGCTTCTCACAAAACTGGACTTCTTATGGCCTTCTTTCAACAATGGCTTTCTTTTTGCCACTCTTCCATAAAGGCCAGATTTGTGGAGTGCCCGACTGATAGTTGTCCTGTGGACAGATTCTCCTGAGCTGTGGATCTGTCAGAAACCATGAATCAGACTGAGACAGAAGTACAGTTAAATCACACTTGTTTACTAATAATAAAAAAAGGCAAACAGAGTAAACGTAGTCAAAACATAGCCAGAGTTCAGGAACCGGAACAGATAGTCAGACAAGCCAAAATGTCAGGGAGCCAGAGATGAGCGTAGTAGAACAGTAAGCAGGATCTGGAGCCAGAAGGAATGTCAGCCAAGCAATTCTTTAACAAAAACACAGGAGAGCGTCTCTAGAGATGTGACCAAGGCGAAGGCAGAAATCATCTGGACTGGACGGCTTAAGTAGGCAGGACGGACGAGCAGGATATCATCAACAGGTGAGTCACTGTGGAGAGATAGGAGCTGGAAATTAGCCGACAGATAAGCGGCCAGCTTTGGGAAGGCTGCTTCTCTGGTTAATGCTCTCCTTGCCCAGCCAGCCAATTTAGGTGGATGGCCATGTCTTAGTAGGTTGTGCCATACTCTTTCCATTTTCGGGTGATGGATTGAACAATGCTCCGTGAGATGTTTAAAGCTTGGGATATTTTTTTATAACCTAACCCTGCTTTAAACTTCTCCACAACTTTATCACTGACCTGTCTGCTGTGTTCCTTGGCCTTCATGATGCTGTTTGTTCACTTGGGTTCTCTAACAAACCTATGAGGGCTTCACAGAACAGCTGTATTTATACTGAGATTGAATTACACACAGGTGGACTCTATTTACTTATTAGGTGACTTCTGAAGGCAATTGGTTCCTCTAGATTTTAGTTAGGGGTATCAGAGTAAAGGGGCTGAATAAAAATGCACGCCACACTTTTCAGATACTTATTTGTAAAAAAAAAAATGAAAACCATTTATCATTTTCCTTCCACTACACAATTATGTGCCACTTTGTGTTGGTCTATCGCATAAAATCCCAATAAAACACATTTACGTTTTTGGTCGTAACATGACAAAATGTGGAGAATTTCAAGGGATATGAATACCTTTTCAAGGCACTGTAAGTGAAAAACGTACACAGCAGCCTAAGAGTCATCCATCAATGTTATCAGGATCAGCCATCAGACAGTCATTTTTCTTCTGTTATCTTTATGACTAAAGCTGGCCATAATCATTTAAACTAAAAAAAAAAACACCCATTCCCATCATTCACATTATTAACATGGAAGGGGGGGGGGGGGGGGGGGGGTGTTGGGTTAATCAACCGCTAGATATTGTGTTCTGACGGTGGGGAGCCTTTCCCGTCAGAACACATCGATCGGTATTGCCGACACTTATCGTTCAGGAAAAACGCGACAGGCTGTTTGTGCAGAAGTCTCCCTACATGGATCCCAATTCAGCCAGTCCCTGCTGAACCAGCTGAATTTCAAACACCTTATAGAGGTGCCATGTACTAGTATGAAAAGGTATCCTGTTCTCTATGTATTGCTTCCTTTGTGTGAAATCCCTGGTGTTCCTGCCAATCCCTCTGCTTTCCTATCAAAAACTGACCACACTGGGTAGGAGAGCACAGCGTGGTCAGTTTTCTGACTGTACTAGAACCCAGTCTCCTGTCTTCCTATGATCATACTTCTGCTGACATACTACCCCAAACCCCCCCCCCCCCTCTCCCCCCCGTACAGCCATTCACTGCCGAGATCAGTGTGCTCCTCCCTGATTTCCTTATGCAGCTGATATTAGAAGGAGTGTGATCACACTACTGATAAAAAAAAGGAATGAAATAAGGTATATAAACTATAATGTGTTTTATATGTATACATAAAATTTTTTTGCCTTTCATTCTATTTTAAGCTCGAATGGGTTGTTTTACAACGTGAGTGTTTACATATACTTTGGTTGCGAAAGTGTGAGATATGTACAGTAACGTCCTGAGAGCCAATGCAGTCACATGCTTTCCAAGGATCAGTCCTGTACAGTAGCTATGCTGCTCGCAGCCTTAGAGCAAACTTCCATTTAGGAGCTTTACTGCAGTCCTCCTTCACGTCTTTCCCTTACAGCCCTATTTTGCCCTAGAGCAGTGGCGTCGCTAGGGGGTGGCTTTTGGGGCTATAGCCCAGAATTTAGGGTCTATAACCCTGAGTCTCTGCAGGGGTCCCTAAGGGGAGGGGAGGCTCTCTGGGGACCCTGATATACGTGGGGGGCTCCCTGGGGACCCTGATGCAAGGGGGAGGCTCTCTAGAGACCCTGATTTAAGGGGGAGGCTCTCTGGGGAACCTAATGTAAGGGGAGCTCTCTGGGAACCCTGATGTAAGTGGGAGGCTCTCTGGGGATATATACACACACACATGTATATTACTGTATGTGTATGCCCACCCAAGTGTATGACTTTTACTACGCTGCTATGGGCTCCATCCCCAGATCTTTTGTAGACCTAGCAACACCCGTGCCCCAGAATACAGTACATAACATGATTACACAGAGTAAGCAACTCAAAAAGGTGCAGGAAATTAGTTGATGGACAGATACAGATACATCCCTGTGTGTCCCCTCTGATTGGTCAGAGTATCTGGGAAATCATGTAGCCAATTGCAGGAATTCTTAGGAGCGCATCACTACTCTGTTCTGGATGCTTATTTCAGTGTCATCCCTGTCCATGCGTATCCTACAATGGTGTAGCGCACCCTCCGTAGAAAGTGTTTAGCAATGGCGCTTAACAGGCAGGTACTGCGGGCCCCTGTACTTGAGAACGATGGGGTGACACCACTAGAACTTTCACTGCACTTCCTCCCTTGGTCATTGGTCCCAGCACCACCTCTTCAGGCTTTGCCAGCCTGCCTGGCTGCAGTAGACCCTTGCAGTAGCCCTAGAGTTGCCACCTGTATGGAAAAGACCCAGACAATCTGGTTTTTGACAGCTGTGCCTGGGTTTGTATCCTCCTGTAACCCGGACACCACAGCATAAGCTCCAGTCCCAGCCAGTGTGGAAAGTACCTGCAGCCCTCCACCAGCACCATGCTCTCACCCACCCCCCTGCTGGATGCGCTCTCTCCCGAGTCCCACCAGCAGCACTTCCCCTGCTCCTGTGGCAACTCCCCCTGCTCCCCCTGCTCCTGTGGTGAGTGCCTCATCCTTCTTCCCCACTCCAATATGCTCTCCCCTGCCAGCAGCACCCCCCCCCCCTGTGCCTTCAGCAGTGCGCAACACTCCAGAGAGTCCCCCATCGCCCCTCCCATCAATGTGCCGATCAGCAAATGCAGGACGCTCTCTCGCTCTCTCCCACCAGAAGCATGTTCTCCCCATCTTCCCCCTCGTTCCAGCAGAGCTAATGTCTAATTGTGACAGGTAAGTTACAGACTAGGTCCGGTTGGTCCCCTTCGCCCTTTTCAATTCAGTGCTACTTGCAGGAGCCCTGCAGAAGGAGCAGCCAGTGTAGCTATCAGCCTCAGTACAGGGAGCAACTGCAACCCACAGCTGATGTTAACCTTCCCAGACAGTGTCATTAGTACAGTGACAGAGCATATTTTTTAGAACTGATCACTGTATTAGTGTCATTGGTCCCCAAAAAGTGTCAAAGGTGTCAGTTAGTGTCTGACTGTCCACCGCAATATTGCAATCCCGATATACGTTGCTGATCACCACCATTACTAGTAAAAAAATAAATAAATAAAAATATCTTATAGTTTGTAGACACTATTTTTTGCGACACAAACTTTTGTGCAAACCAATCAATTTACGATTTTTTTTTAACAAAAATATGTAGCAGAATACATAGTTTCTTGATTGGGTACATTTTCTAGCAGAAATTAAAAAAGTTGTTTTTTGAAAATTTACAGTCTTTTGTTGTTTATAGTACAAAAATAAAAAACGCAGAGGTGATCAAATTCCACCAAAAGAAAGCTCTATTTGTGGGAAATAAGAGCATCAATTTTATTTGGGTACAGCGTCATGCAACTGCGCAATTGTCAGTTAAAATAACGCAGTGCCGTATCGCAAAAAATGCCATGGTCATGAAGGGGGGTAAATCGTCCCGGAGGGCAAGTGGTTAACTAAAGTGGTTGTAAAGCCTGAAGGTTTTTTTTACCTTAATCCATTCTGTTCATTAAGGTAAAAAACCTTCAGTGTGCTGCGCCCCCCCATACCTATCTGAGCCTGATTTGGATCCAGAGATGTGCATTAGAGCATCTTTTCTCTCTCTCTATCCACATTGGACAGAGAGGCAGCAGCGGAAGCCATTGGCTCCCGCTGCTGTCAATCAGAGCCAGTGAGGAGGGAGCGGAGGGTGGGGCCAAGCACATAGAGTCAGCTTGAGAATGAGCATGCATGAGTGCCCCCATAGCAAGTGGCTTTCTGTGGGGGCATTTGGCAGCAAAGAGTAACTGACAGTGCCAGGGTACCCCAGAAGAGCAGAACCATTGCGCAGAGCAGGAAAGTATAAAATGCTTGTTACTTTAAAAAACAAAATGTGAAGCTTTGCAATCACTTTAAGTTCAAGAAGATGTTCACTTGAAGCTGTGATTAGGGTGAATTTACATGGTTAATCTACAGCCACAACACACATTGTATACAGACATCGCTCCTAACATCAGAATATTACCATTTTCTTCTTCCAAACAGAGCATACAAAAGCATAGGTACAGTATAAAAAAATATAGGTACGGTATAGTTATGGCCATTGCTTAAAGTGGATGTAAAACCTTTTTTTTTTAAAATTAAGGCTTGCACCTTGCATAGTATAGGATTTCATGTCATCTATGCCTAGTCTTGCCATAGGGTTGCCACCTGTCCAGGATTCACCCGGACAGTTCGGGTTTGGAATCATGGGTCCGGGTTTCAGACTGCCTGAAACCCGGACACATTATTTAGATTGACTATGGCTTCCCTGCAGCTTCCAACCACACCCCACCCCCCAAACACTCCTACCCCCCTGTGTCTACCCACACTCCAATCCCCGGCTTTGTACCTCAGAAATGGAAAGTTGGGGCTGGAAATTTGAAGGTGCTGACTGCCAAGGAATGAGTGAGTGAATACGCTAAGGCAAGTCAGGGTTCTCAGAGCACCCTTTACATCAGAGTTCCCCTTTACACCAGAGGCCACAGTGTTCCCCCTTACATCAGAATCTTCTCCATACATCAGAGTTCTCAATTTTCCACCTTAAATCAGGGTTCCCAGAGCACCCCGTCCCTTACATCAGAGTCTGCAGAGTCCCCCCCTTAGAGTAAAAGGGAACTCTGTGAGTTCAGATGTAAAAGAGGAATTCTGCGGACTCTGATGTAAAGGGGAACTCTTGTGATTAACTTCATATGATTATAAATGTTATTCAATAGCAAAATATATGTATAGTTTATACTATTAAAAAAAATTGCTGCGTGGCGCTAAAGTGTTCGGGTTTGACTTAAAGAAAAGGTGGCAACCCTATCTTGCCATGAAGAGTTAATTCAGCTCTGAGCAGTCCTCTTTGTCAGGGCTCTGCTCAGCCCTTCCTTCTCTGAGCTGGCCACTCAGCTGTTGGCTAATTGCTAGCTCCTATCTCTCCACAGTTACTCAGCTGTTGATGATATCCTCCTTGTTAGTCCTGCCTACTTAAGTGACCAGTACAGAGGTTCTCTGCCTTCGCCTTGGTCAATATCACAGAAATTATCTCCTGCAATCCTGTTCAAGTCTTGTTTTGATCACATAGCTTCTGGCTACAGATCCTACTTGCTGTTCCACTACATTGATCCCTGACTACTTGGCTTGGCTGACTATCTGTTCCGGTTACTTAACTTTGGCTATGTTTTGACTACATTTGTTCTTTTTACTTTTATTATTAAACAAGTGTGATTTAACTGTACTTCTGTCTCGGCCTGATTTCATGGTTTCTGACACTCTTATCTTTTTTCAGTGAGATAAAAACTGACTCACAGAGAAATAGTAGTCAGTCCTTCCCCCTTGCTGTGAGTGACAGGTGCTTTACATATCTCATGCACAAGCCTGAGAGAGGCATTCTGTGTACTTCAGATCCCCTCTTCCTTTCTTCTCCAGCTCTCCTAGGATTGGCTGCTCCACACCTCAGCATGATTGGGTATGCTGAAGTCATGTGGTGACTTTTTGGGGTTTTGACTGGATGTTAGGGATCATAGCAGAAGTTCAGTTTAAGAAATACACAGGAGAAGATGCATGTTGACAAGGGGAGTGTAGAGGTGGGCGGGGAGTCTATTTACATCACGACTCCACCCATCGAGCTCCAGACAACAGGCCCACCACAGAATTTGCAGTTTTTCAGGTCTCATAACAGATAGAGGGGGAGGCATTTGACAGGTAAGAATACATGCAGGAGGCATGTATATCCTAACAGATAACCACTATGGCAGTAGTTTAGAAAGGATGAGTGTGGGTTCACACCCACTTTAATTAAATCTTGCAAATTTTGTGAAAAGGAATACTATAGCATTTGATGGCAGTTTAGCGCTAGTATTGTCTTGGTTCTTTAGGACTAACTTAGGGACTAACAAATTTGTTAATGGTAATTTGCGAGTTGTCGCAGTGGCCATAATGACATTTCCTTGTTTTTTTTGTTTTTTTTAGTGAGTGAGGGGTATGTTGCTTTTTCATTAAATGTAAAACTGTAAATCTGGGGTCGCCAAGCTTTTCACACAAAGGGCCCGTTTACTGTCTTTCAGACTTTAGGGGGGCCAAATTGTGGGCAGGGAGTAGAAAATGCTTTGGACCCAGCATCAGTGAGAATAAACATGGCCTCAAGTTGGAGGTCAGTAAGAGGAGGAATAGTAGCCTATCTTTGTTTATAAGTGGGAGGAATAGCGCAACATCATTGGTGTCAGTGGGAGGAAGAGTGCCCCATCACTGGTATCAGCAGGAGGAATAGCGCCCCATCATTGATGCTAGTGGGAAGAATAGTGCCCCATCATTTGTGTCAGTGGGAGGAATAGTGGCCATGATTGATGCTAGTGGTAGGAATAATATTCAATCATTGATACTAGTGGGAGGAATAGTGTTCCATCATTGATACTAGTGGGAGGAATAGTGTTCCATCATTGATACTAGTGGGAGGAATAGTGTTCCATCATTGATACTAGTGGGAGGAATAGTGTTCTATCATTGATACTAGTGGGAGGAATAGTGTTCCATCATTGATACTAGTGGGAGGAATAGTGTTCCATCATTGATACTAGTGGGAGGAATAGTGTTCCATCATTGATACTAGTGGGAGGAAAAGTGTTCCATCATTGATACTAGTGCAAAGAATGATGCCTCCATAGTTAGTGGCAGGAATTATTCACCACTGTCGATATCAGTGGGAGGAATAGTGCTCCATATCATTGAGAGGAAGAGTGCCACAAGGGGCGCATAAAGGCTAGCAAAGGGCCGCATCCAGCCCTGGGGCCGAAGTTTGGAGACCACTGCTGTAAATGATAAACTGATCCAGAGTGAGGGCTTATTTCAGTGCTTATTTATTGCTTATTAGGAATATGTAAATAATTGAATGCCCAAAGCTTGCTCACAGGTTCACTTAAAAGAGACTTAATGGAGGCTAACCTTAACTCCAACAATTACACAATGCACACATTTGTTTTTATTACAATACCTTAGAATCAGACCTGGATTCAAGACTAATATGTTTATCTGAAAAAAAAACTTAATAAACAGTCATAACAGTAATTTCATAGTTTTGATTACATTAAATAAAAAATAAAATAAAAAGTATCATCACGGTTTAAAAATGTAAATAATAAAAAAATAAAAATAAATTACACAATAGATAAACGACATGATTTTCCACCATTTTTTGTTTTTTGTTTTTTTTTGATAAAATATTTTAATAACTAATGAATAATAAGAAAAAAATAGTGTAAGAATAGTGTAAGAAATAAAATTAAACAAGTATGTTTGGTATTTCTCTGACTCAAATGTTTTGAAGTTCTGCCTAGTTGGGTTCAACTAGAAAGCAAGATAGTATTGATTTTACAGGTTCTCGAGGAAGGAAGTTTTCACATTTAAATATATATTTTGTGATTTCTAAAAGGGACTTTCTAAGGTTCACATTTCACATGCTTCAGAGCTTAGTGCATGGGATATTTTAGTTTTTTTCAGTGGAAGTAAATTTTTGTATATAACATTTCCGTGTGGGCTCATTCACACCACGTGTGTTAACCTACACAAATCAATGCAAGCTCATCAGAAGTGCACTTTAAAAACCATTATTTTCTGTGTAACCTATTCACACCACAATGCTGCAATGAGCATTGTGTAAATATGATGCATTTTTTTTGCATGGCACCTCACTCCATGTCAGCGTATCTCATCACAGAGATGAATGGAATATTATTTTGTGTAATTTCAATAAAGTAAAACAAAAAATCAAAAAGAACAAATGGTAAACAGTGTTTTATGTTGTAACAATGCAAGGCATCACCCTTCACCCCCTCTATACATTAGCCTTTGTACACACGGTCGGAAATTTCTATGAAAAATGTCCGATCGGACCGTGTTGTCTGATAATCCGACCGTGTGTGGGCTCCATCTGACTTTTTCCGTCGGAATGTCCGACCAACAAAGTTTGAGAGCTGGATATAAAATTTTACGACAACATGATCAGTCTGATCGTTTGTAGAGAATTCCGATCGGACAAAGTGCCACGCATGCTCAGATCAAATTACGAGACCAAAGCTATTGGCTACTAGCCTGAATGTCGTCCCGTCGTAACGAACGAACGTCATCACGTTCCGAACGATCAAATTTTCCGAAAACGTTGTCCAACCGCGTGTATGCAATACCAGTTTCGGACAAAATCTGTCGGAAAAAATCAGACGGATTTTGTGGTCGGAATGTCCGACCATGTGTACAAGGGCTTAGACACCAGCCTAATAAATAAGGTAGCCTGCTATAGCCCTACATGTTTACAGGGGTAAAGAAATCCAGAAACAAAGCCTTGCCTGTGCAGTGCTTTTGGAAAACAAGTGATCTACAAGCAAGCACTATCGTCGCTTAAAACATCTGCACTTGTTAGAAACATACACTTTACCATGCATTTCACTTTAAAAATGACACGACAAACTTTCATTGTTCAGAAGAGGCCTTTCCTCTAAATGGTAGGGCATGACCATCCAGTCTCAATTATGAAGTGAAATATTTGACTGTGCCAGCATCCGCTTTACGCAATAGCTTCCTTTTGTATTTTCAGCGGTCACGTCTGATGAGTGCAGGATTCAAGAGGAGAAACATGAGTCAGAGGTTGTTTATTGTGAACCGTGCTTGCTTAGTCGCAAAAATCAGAAAACATCTGCTCCATTACAAGCCAGACATTTCCCATAAGGCCCATGGAATGCAATCCAATTGGATGTATGTGGAGAAATTTCAGTAGCACCAAAACATCAAAGATACTGTTTGGTAGCTTATGACCTGTACGCAAAATGGCCAAAGGCCAGCAAAATGGCCAGCAGAAGTCAAAGCAACTAATGTCATCACTATCTTGAAGGGATATTCTCAATAGGGGAATACCACTGGAAATCATTACCAATAATAGTTCACAATTTATTTCAAAGGAGTTTGACACATTTCCTAAATTAAAGGGAATAAAGCACATCTTAACATCACCATACCATCTATAGGTCAATGGAGGTGTGGAAAGTTTTAACCAGACACTTAAAAATGGCCTAAGGACACGTTTACATGAGTGACTGTATGCGGAACTTCCTTTCAGCAAAGCTATAATTACTACAGCACCACAGGTCAGCTCTTCATAGCATCACTGGGGATTTGCCTGCAAAACTGATGATAACCACAATCACAAGATTGAAGACACCAGATAAAGCAGCAGAATCCCTAAACCTTCTCGCTGGAGTGGAGAGGTACTAGGTCAAATCAAAAACTTAGTGATGCAAAAAGAAATGCCAAAGACAACTAAACGTATTCTTGGCCAGTGGGTGAGGATAAGAAAGTCCCCAACCAAGTCAAAATTGAATTCTAAACTTGTGCAACTTCACAGCGAATCGAGTCCAGTAGCCTATAGGCTGGAGGATGGATCAACTTGGCATGTGAGCAAGTTAGTACCGGTTCAAAATCCTTTGGTCGGGGAAGGCACTACTCCTAATTGGCTTACCTGGGATGATCCATCTAGCCCTACCAGACACTGTGTAACAGGGTGGTTGGTGGGGGGATGTTGTGTATTGCCATTTTAAGAACATCTTATGGCATTTCTGCTTTAAGAGCTTTATGTGCTAGTAAGAGGAGTTGGAGTGGTTAATAAAAATGGTGACCCTGTTAATCTGTCTGCACTGTTGAGACACAGCCATGGACAGTGGGGAAATGAAAACTATCAAAAGGGTTGAGTGGAAATCTGGAACATGGAAAAATGTGGCAAATGTCAAATGCCAACAGCCAAAGCTAAGATTTGTGTTACATTTGTAGTGCTACCCTCATGAGGGTCACTGGTTACATCAGTACCTCTCTGGTTTCCCTGCCGGGCATGCGCATTGGCTCTGGGGACATGCTGCGGGCACACGCATGCACACCTGCTAGAGCGTCTTAAAGAGCCAATGTACAGCTATGACGGCTTGCCCAGGGGAGCCATCCTGCCACAGTATAACTTCAGCAGCTGGTTGGGAAGGGGTTAAAGTAGAGGGTGCTACACTAAATACCTGGCTATTTTTCAAAAAGGGGGCAGTATTTGTGCTGTCCTGGCATTTTAGAGCCTCAAGCAATGTGATAAGCCATCAGTACATTAGGACTAATCAATTTTCAAATGTACTGTATATACTGTGACGAATTAGCTGCAGAGAGAGAGCACACAGAGGTGGATCACATTAAACCTGACAAGCGGTTGTTTGTTGGGAGACAGGTACAGAAAGAGTGGCATTATGCCACAGCACAGATAAACAGTTCATGGAGTAGCAGCAGGGACAACCTGGATGAACAGTTCATGGAGTAGCAATAGGCTCAGAAATGGCTAGCACTCCATGGAGTGCAAACAATGGCACAACAAAAGGCAAAAGGGAAAGAATCCTCAGCGTAACAGAAAGGCACAGCAAGGGTTAAGGGACTTACCAGTAGAAAGCATCCTCAGCATCGGGATCCAGGAAAGGTGGCCATGGAGGAGGTCCAAAGGGCAAAGGGCAAAGGGCAGGGGTCCTTTCCAGTCTGATGACAGGTCTTTGGGGGGAGTGGGCTGTGTGTCCTGGAACTGGGGCGTGATCTCATGACCAAGTAACCCAAGGCTTGGTGTTGAGGGTCAAGCAGGTGCTCGTCAAGACAAGGGAGGTGCACAGGTGCCAGGCATGAAGCCTGCATGTGGTGAATCCACATGCAGGCACAGCGGAGCTACAGACTTCTCTGCATTTGGCCGGGAAACATGACTGAGTCTATAGCAGGGGGCACCTCGCTGGTGCCCAGTATGGAGATGATGTATCCTGTGTGTGGGCACCTGGGCAATGCAAATATGGTGGGGGTCTGTGCCGGGGTGCAGAGGAATAATTGGAACATGCAGGGCGACTGAGACTTACACCATAGTTTGTAGACTCTAACTTTCACACAGGCTAAATATTATACACCGATTTGGATTGTTTTTACAAAAAAAAATATAGCAGAATACATTTTGGCCTAACTTTATTAAGGAAGATAATTTATTTGCAAAATTTTGTAACAGAAACTAAGGAAAACAAAACAAAAAAAAATGTTTTTTTTTATAAAGCAAGAAATCTAACAAATAACACTGGTGATTAAATACCACCAAAAGAAAGTTCTGTCTGTTTAAAAAAAAATGATATAAATGTCATTTGGATGCTGTGTTGTATGACTGAGTAATCGCCATTCAAAGTGTGACAACACTGAAATCTGAAAATTGGTCTTGGCAGGAAGTGTCTGGTACTGAAAGCGGACTTCCACCCACATATCTGATTTTTCTTTTTTTAAATGAGCTCAGACTATTGCAGAATAGTGATGGACGAACGTCGGACGGGACATTTCGCGAATGCGGACCGTGAACGCGGACGATAGTTCGCAAACCGGAACGTTTGCGGTGGGCCCCATTGACTTCAATGGGAGGCGAACTTTGCAAACCTACAGGTCAAATTTGCAGCCACAAAATAATTAATAGCTGTGCAAACATAGTCCCACCACATGGCCAATGACATAACACATGTATGAGGTGAATCTGGGATCCACAATTACAAGCATTCTTTTTTTATATGGGAAATTGTTGTGACAATTCAGGACTGTGGAGCGCATGAAGGCAATGGAGGAGAGGGAAGGTCAGGGACCAGGGTAGGCAAAGAAGAGGGTGCAGGAGATGATCACCAGCAGCGTGATATACAGCAATGACACCTGCACCGTGATAGAGTCATCTGACAACAGCACCGTGATAGAGAGCACTGACATCAGCAGTGTGACATAAAGCACTAACACCAGCACCGTGATATACAGCACTGACAGCAGCACTGTGATAGAGAGTACTGACATCAGCAGCGTGACATACAGCAATGACACCTGCACTGTGATAGAGTCATCTGACACCAGCACCGTGATAGAGAGCACTGACATCAGCAGCATGACATAAAGCACTAACACCAGCACCGTGATATACAGCACTTACAGCAGCACCGTGATCGAGAGCACTGACATCAGCAGCGTGACATACAGCAATGACACCTGCACCGTGATAGAGAGCACTGACATCAGCAGCGTGACATACAGCAATGACACCTGCACCGTGATAGAGAGCACTGACATCAGCAGCGTGACATAAAGCACTAACACCAGCACCGTGATATACAGCACTGACAGCAGCACCGTGATAGAGAGTACTGACATCAGCACCGTGATATACAGCACTAACACCTGCACCGTAAGCAGCCCCAGGAGGAAGTCAGCATAGCACAGGGATGGTGGGAGCCCCTCATAATGAGCATAGCACAGGGATGGTAGGAGCCCCTCATAATGAGCATAGCCCAGGGATGGTGGGAGCCCCTCATAATGAGCATAGCACAGGGATGGTGGGAGCCCCTCATAATATGCACAGCAGAGGTACAGCCCCAGGAGGAAGTCAGCACAGCACAGGGATGGTGGGAGCCCCTCATAATAAGCAGCCCCAGGAGGATGTCAGCATAGCACAGGGATGGTGGGAGCCCCTTATAATAAGCAGCCCCAGGAGGATGTCAGCATAGCACAGGGATAGTGGGAGCCCCTCATAATAAGCAGCCCCAGGAGGAAGTCAGCACAGCACAGGGATGGTGGGAGCCCCTCATAATAAGCAGCCCCAGTATGAAGTCAGCACAGCACAGTAATGGTGGGAGCCCCTCATAATAAGCATAGCACAGGGATGGTGGGAGCCCCTCATAATATGCACAGCAGAGGTACAGCCCCAGGAGGAAGTCAGCACAGCCCAGGGATGGTGGGAGCCCCTCATAATAAGCAGCCCCAGGAGGAAGTCAGCACAGCACAGGGATGGTGGGAGCCCCTCATAATAAGCAGCCCCAGTAGAAATATGACACCGCTCAACCTCTTCAAACAGGAGGGTACGGGCATATAGTACGGTGTGCTTTTTTTGGACAAGGAAGTGAGCCAAATGAAGAAAGAAGGTCTGTGTGCTCGATTAAAAAAATTGTTTATAGACATATACATGGTCTACTGGTCACATGTGTTGAATTCCTCCGAGATCCATGCCTCATTCATTTTTAGAAATGTGAGGTAGTTAACACTGTCTCATAATGAGCATAGCACAGGGATGGTGAGAGCCTGGAGTGTGGCTTTGTGTGTTCCGTTGCTCCCACTGGGCTCGTGATGGCTGCTCATGTGCCTTCTTAAGGCGGTCGTCCATAGGTGAGTGTTGGGCTTACCGCGACTAATGCGTTGACTGCAAAGATTGCAGATGGCAACGCTATTGTCAGCAGCGGACACGTTAAAAAAAGCCCACACTGCGGAGCCATGTGCCGGTGTCCTGGGAGCGCCAGATGTGACCGTACATGGTCGATGACTCGCTCCTGATACATTAGCAGTCTGCTTTGTCCCTCCTGTGCAATGTAAGTTATTCCTGCTTCTCCTCCCTATCTGCTGGGCCATATCTCCCTCTGAACTCCCCTCCTCTTCCTCTCTTGTGGGCACCCACGTGACATCATTAGACATGTCATCATCAACGTCACCTTCCCCACCGCTATAAGTAGAGATCTCGGAGTAGGCAGCAACACCGGGGACCAACCTCCTCCTTGGGCTGATCTGGGTACTGTCGTCAGACTGCTGAGTAGCGGTTGTTGCTACCTCCTCTTCCTGATCCAATACCAAGAGTGGCTGCGCATCGGAAATGTCTTGATATGGATCGGAAAATAATTCCTGTGACTCAAGCGGAAGGTATGTGGTGGTGGTGGTGTTGTTGGTGGTAGTGTCTTTGGGGGTGCACATAGCAGAGAGTGAAGAAGAGGGTGCAGATCGAGAGGATGAGGAGGGTGCAGAAGAGTAAGGCTGAGTGAGCCACTCAACCAAGTCTGGTGTGTCCTTTAAAGTAATTGAACGCACCTTCTGCAACTTCCCACTTTGGCTCAAGCCTGTTGTTCCTGCCCTACCCCTACCAACCCTGCGGAAGGGCCTGCCTCTTCCTCTGCCTGTCATTTTTTAAATGACCCTGTGACAAAACTCTCAAGCCGCGTACACACGGGCGGACTGTCTGGCCAACTTAGTCCGTCGAAACACATTTCAGCGGACAGTCCGCTCGTGTGTGGGCTTCAGCTGACTTTTTCAGCGTGCAGTCTGGCGGACTAAGTATTTTGGAATTTCCGTAATATTGTCCGTCGTACTTTGGTTTCAGCGGACAATCCGCTCGTGAGTAGGCTAGTTCGACGGACTAAGTATGGCGCATGCTCAGAAAGGATTTACACGGCGAAAGGTTGCATTGCTGTGTATTGGACTTCCTATTTCTAGTCCCGTCGTACGTGCTGTACACGACATCGCGCAAACTTTCGACGGACTGTTTGTGCATCCGTGTGTGGTCAAGTCCGTTCATTCGAAAGTAGGACGGACTGTCCGTCGGATTGTCTGACGGACTAAGTTGGCCATACAGTCCGCCCGTGTGTACGCGGCTTTAGTCCCTATACTGATGAAGGACTGCAGCAGTATAGGGCAGCGGTCAGCAGTAGTGCACCTCAACCCTATGTATTGTGGACCTATACCAGTCCTTATGGAATAGCAGACTGTACCTCACTCAACCCTATGTACTGTAGCACCCTAGACCAAGTTACCAGTCCTTATAAGGACCTTTGTGGAACAAGTAGGTTGTGTGTGACTAATTAGCAGACTGTACCTCAGTCCCTATACTGATAAATAACTGCTGCAGTATAGGGCAGCGGTTAGCAGTAGTGCACCTCAACCCTATGTATTGTGGACCTATACCAGTCCTTAAGGAATAGCAGACTGTACCTCACTCAACCCTATGTACTGTAGTACCCTATACCTTACCAGTCCTTATAAGGACCTTTGTGGAACAAGTAGGTTGTGTGTGACTGATTAGCAGACTGTACGTCAGTCCCTATACTGATGAAGGACTGCTGCAGTATAGGGCAGCGGTCAGCAGTAGTGCACCTCAACCCTATGTATTGTGGACCTATACCAGTCCTTACAGAATAGCAGACTGTACCTCACTCAACCCTATGTACTGTAGCACCCTACACCAGGTTACCAGTCCTTATAAGGATCTTTGTGGAACAAGTAGGTTGTGTGTGACTGATTAGCAGACTGTACGTCTGCCCTATACTGATGAAGGACTGCTGCAGTATAGGGCAGCGGTCAGCAGTATTGCACCTCAACCCTATGTATTGTGGACCTATACCAGTCCTTAAGCCGCGTACACAGGGGCGGACTGTCTGTCCAACTTAGTCCGCCGAAACACATTTCAGCGGACAGTCCGCTCGTGTGTGGGCTTCAGCGGACTTTTTCAGCGTGCAGTCTGGCGGACTAAGTATTTCGGAATTTCCGTAATATTGTCCGTCAGACTTTGGTTTCAGCGGACAATCCGCTCGTGAGTAGGCTAGTTGGACGGACTAAGTATGGCGCATGCTCAGAAAGGATTTACACAGCGGAAGGTTGCATTGCTGTGTATTGGACGTCCTATTTCTAGTCCCGTCGTACGTGCTGTACACGTCATCGCGCAAGCTTTCAACGGACTGTTTGTTCATCGTGTGTGGTCAAGTCCGTTCATTCGAAAGTAGGACGGACTGTCCGTTGGATTGTCTGACGGACTAAGTTGGCCATACAGTCCGCCCATGTGTACGCGGCTTTACAGAATAGCAGACTGTACCTCACTCAACCCTATGTACTGTAGCACCCTACACCAGGTTACCAGTCCTTATAAGGACCTTTGTGGAACAAGTAGGTTGTGTGTGACTGATTATCAGACTGTATGTCAGTCCCTATACTGATGAAGGACTGCTGCAGTATAGGACAGCGGTCAGGAGTAGTGCACCTCAACCCTATGTATTGTGGACCTATACCAGTCCTTACGGAATAGCAGACTGTACCTCACTCAACCCTATGTACTGTAGCACCCTACACCAGGTTACCAGTCCTTATAAGGACCTTTGTGGAACAAGTAGGTTGTGTGTAACTGATTAGCAGACTGTACGTCAGTCCCTATACTGATGAAGGACTGCTGCAGTATAGGGCAGCGTTCAGCAGTAGTGCACCTCAACCCTATGTATTGTGGACCTATACCAGTCCTTATGGAATAGCAGACTGTACCTCACTCAACCCTATGTACTGTAGCACCCTACACCAGGTTACCAGTCCTTATAAGGACCTTTGTGGAACAAGTAGGTTGTGTGTGACTGATTAGCAGACTGTACATCAGTCCCTATACTGATGAAAGACTGCTGCAGTATAGGGCAGCGGTCAGCAGTAGTGCACCTCAACCCTATGTATTGTGGACCTATACCAGTCCTTATAGAATAGCAGACTGTACCTCACTCAACCCTATGTACTGTAGCACCCTACACCAGGTTACCATTCCTTATAAGGACCTTTGTGGAACAAGTAGGTTGTGTGTGACTGATTAGCAGACTGTACGTCAGTCCCTATACTGATGAAGGACTGCTGCAGTATAGGGCAGCGGTCAGCAGTAGGGCACCTCAACCCTATGTATTGTGGACCTATACCAGTCCTTATGGAATAGCAGACTGTACCTCACTCAACCCTATGTACTGTAGCACCCTACACCAGGTTACCAGTCCTTATAAGGACCTTTGTGGAACAAGTAGGTTGTGTGTGACTGATTAGCAGACTGTACATCAGTCCCTATACTGATGAAAGACTGCTGCAGTATAGGGCAGCGGTCAGCAGTAGTGCTCCTCAACCCTATGTATTGTGGACCTATACCAGTCCTTATAGAATAGCAGACTGTACCTCACTCAACCCTATGTACTGTAGCACCCTACACCAGGTTACCAGTCCTTATAAGGACCTTTGTGGAATAAGTAGGTTGTGTGTGACTGATTATCAGACTGTACGTCAGTCCCTATACTGATGAAGGACTGCTGCAGTATAGGGCAGTGGTCAGCAGTAGTGCACCTCAACCCTATGTATTGTGGACCTATACCAGTCCTTATGGAATAGCAGACTGTACCTCACTCAACCCTATGTACTGTAGCACCCTACACCAGGTTACCAGTCCTTATAAGGACCTTTGTGGAATAAGTAGGTTGTGTGTGACTGATTATCAGACTGTACGTCAGTCCCTATACTGATGAAGGACTGCTGCAGTATAGGGCAGCGGTCAGCAGTAGTGCACCTGCACTGACAAAAGACACTCAGGCTGCTGCAACAATCACTAGCACAGCACTGCCTCAAACCTATATCCTGAACTACACCTAACACCTATACCAGTCCTGAAAATAACTTTTGTGTACCAAATAGCTAGCAATTTGGGTCACTGCAATCTCTCCCTGCTCCACACAGCAACCTCTCCCTATAGTGACAGAAGAAAGAATGTAAAATGGCCACCGGATCAGGTGTATTTATAAGTTAGGGGGAATGTCCAAGTTTCCATGTGCTGTAATGTCTCAATTGGCTGTCCTGTACCCCATGATGGATGTGTCATCATAGGTCAAAGTTCTTTTACACAGTAAACACGGAAGTCCGCCGGGCGAATGGCGGCAATAGTCCGCCGATCGGGCGAATCGCGAACAGCCGAAATTCGCCATGAAACGACCGCCGGGCGAACCGTTCGGCCATCGCTATTGCATAATGTATATTATACAATTGTTCCTATTGTCATTAGTGCTTAATTTCTTATTGTTTTATTTTAAAAAAATACCTTTGATTAAGCATTCTCGGGCATTCCCATCTTACTTGTGGGCAGGCGAAGCCCACAGGCATATTCTTCTGGGATACGGCACTGCTGTATTCCCAGCATGCATGGCCCGTTCTCGCGCATGTGCAGTAAAAGCACGTAGCGGTGCAGGAAACTACACAGGTTGCCATCACAACGGGCGGCGGCTTAGAAAGTGCCCGTCCCGTTGTGTTGGCCAAATACCGTGCTTCTAGCCCTCGGCGCTGCCCACTGACTCCTTACACACATCTCTCAGGAGCAGTAGCGAACAGAAGCGCAGAGGGAAATGACATCAGGCACTGTGGTGAGGAAGGGGAAGATTAGAAGGGACTACATAGCAACAGGCATTAAAGAGGAAGTAAACCCTGATGAGTTTACTTCCTCTTTGATTCCCTGCAAAGGCAAAGCATAATGGACTACTATGCATCGCATAGTAGTCCATTATGTGTCACTTACCAGACACAGGAGCCAGCGAAGTCACCGCTGTCCCCTGTAGTCCGGAGCATCCATCTTCTTGGTGGGTCTCGGTGGGTCTTGCTGCTCCACCGCTGTCATTCGACAAAGCCGCGATGACGTCACTTCCGCGCATGCGCACGGGAGCCGCCACTTGCGGCATATCGCCGTTGACCGTGGCGCGCCGTAGACAGCGGTGCCTGTATTTTGCCAAATATCTCCTAAACCGTGTAGGTTTAGGAGATATTTCTTGGACCTACAGGTAAGCCTTAATCTAGGCTTACCTGTAGGTCAAAGTGTTTTGTAAGGGTTTACAACCACTTTAAAAGGGGTAAGAAAGGAAATAGACCTGGCGCTATACCATATACCACTACAAATCTGTGTGTGAAAACTCTGTTATGTATAATTTTCAGCGTGCTGGCAATTAAATGGAAATCATAAAATAAAAGTCATAAAATAGGAAATGTTCATCCAAATATTACTATCAATAATACTAAAGTGCAAGTAATAGACCTGTGCATAAAAACTTTGTAATGGTCAGCGTGCTGGCAATTAAATGAAAAACATGGAAAAAACCATAAAGTGGAAATTGCTTATTCGAAAGTGACTCAAACAATATGTTGCTAAAGTGCAAGTGCCAGTGAGTTTACATGTGCCAATAACTATATGTTATCATTCGTGAATTAAAATTATGGAAACAAAATAAATTGTGTTATCTCAGAACTATTAAAAATATGGTGACTATATTTGGTTATAAGGTGTATTGCACAAAATATCATGCAAAGTGTAGTCAGAAGTAATTTCGTGATGACTGACACACTTCAAAAATTATAAGTGAAGATATGTGCAGTGCAGGAAAAAAACAAATAAACAATGAAAAAAATTAAAATATACAGATATAAAAATATAAAGATAAAAATAAAATAAAAGTCTCTGGTGAGTGACGGAATCTTCCGTGCGTGAAGGAGAGGGAAGTGATAATTTCCAAAATTATTTCCCGTGTTCAGTGGTCACTTCTATATTATGCTCTCACCGGAAAAATGACCCCATCCGGGGTGGATCAGCCTTCACAATATTAGCTATTGTGTCGCTCTCTGGCTTGCTTCAGATGCAATGCTCGGGATCCCTCGTTTCTCCGTGAATATAGTGTGCCACGTTATGTATATTAAAAGAGAGGCATATCCATAGTGTGATAACGTTTAAAAGCTCATTTTTATTCAAAAAAGATTAAAACTACTGACAAAAGCAGAGTTTGCAAATGCGGTTGTGTTTACAGCTTTAAGACGATTTGAAAAGTCCTGCTCAGCTTCCTGGTGTGTGCTAGAGGTGTATGTCGCTTGGCCACGCCCTACGCGTTTCGTCATACAGACATCATCTGGAGCGGCCATCTTCATACACCTTTAGCTTTATATAGGGTGTATTGTTCCTATCGCGCATGCGCGGTCAATCGCCGCCATTTTTAGTGAGGGAATGCCCTCATTCTTTAGTACTGCGCTGTGTGATGTTTCTATTGTGCATGTGCGGTCAGTCGCCGCCATTTCCAGTCAGGGAATACCCATTTTATTCGCTGCTTGTATGATGGGCAATACACCGCTATGTTTGAAGCTGCAACTTGACCCACTCTATACTCAGACTTTATCAGAGTCAAACTCTAATGCATAGAAACTAAACAATAAAACAAAACAGAATAAACCAGAAAACGAATGTGGAAACTACTGTAGTGAGGAAACTAGTAGAGAAGATGGTTATGTTAAAAAATATATGGTTTTATTTAAACGAGAAGCTAGGTAGATATTGTGTGGGGACTTGATTTAAAACAATAGTAAATTGGGATACCCGATTCTCTATTTATGTTACCGGGTCTTTTAATTATGGAAGACTTATATTGAATTAAAATGAATGCTCACTATTGCAATTATGCTATAAACGTTAATTATGGAATGAGTTAAAATAGATTCTCACTGTTGCAACTACGCTATGTCAATAATTTGACAAAACAGGGCCTATTTGATACTTGGAGAAGGGAAGATTATTAGTTGAAAGAAAAATATTGTTCCTATAAGGATAAAATAAAAATATATATATATATAAAAATATGTATATAAAAGATATGTATATAAAAAATGGTCATTATTATTATTATTATGTAAAGGATTTGGCCTATAAAGGATATATGCTTTAAAAAAGAAACCATTTATATTCAGTATAAGAAGATGTGAAAAAAATTTAGAAGGTATATGGAAATAAATAAATAAATAGACAAAAAAGTCTATAAAAATGGGAAGCAAGAATGCGTTAAGGGAGGACCAAATTGAGAATGCCTTAATTATTACCATATATTTTTATTTTTACCGGTAATATTCTAATTATTATTTTAATTTTTGAATGAATAACATTCGACCCAAATTCATGTGTTGTTCTTTAATTTTTAATGGAGGTGGAATCCATCACTTATTTCCACCTTGGATTAATTATGTGATTTTACACCTTGGTTGACTACCATATGTGTCTGCTTCATGGGTGGAGGATATTTGCCCCTGATTGGTGTGTCAAACCTCCACTTGTGTTTGACCCCTGAGACTACATGTAATAATAATGATAAGTATAGAAACTTATATAGAGAATCATGTGTATGAATATGCAAGGAATGGGTTTGGAGCCATTTCCAAAGGACATGTGTCTATAGTTGCATGTAAGGGAGGGGGAAGAGTTGGAATGGAAAAGACTTTAGAAGTAATAGTAATATTTTCCGTCTTATGGTGAATAAGGAAATGTCTTACTACCCTTTTCTTATCAGGTGTGAGATTTTTGATATGTTGAATTTATTACATTCGACCTGGAAATGTTCTTAGATAAAAATTCCAAATATATTCCAAATATATTAATAGCAGATTAAAATTAGTAGTTAAAAATTAAAAATTAAAAATTAAAAATTGGTTAAGAAACAATTAAGATCCAGGTCCAGGTCTATATTCATTCCTGCAGGGTGTAAAGTTTCCAAGTTAAAAATCCACTTTGTTTCATTCTGTGAAATTGTGATAGTCATGTCTTCTCCCCTCCAATGTCCTTTAATTTTATCAATGGCGTAGAAGATCATTTGTTTAGGATCTTGGTTATGAAAGGTTATGAAAGTCTCTAAAATGCCGAGAGACACTATGTTTGTCATATCCTTTTCTGATGTTTTTAATATGTTCCCCGATTCTTACATGTAATTCCCGTGTAGTTCTTCCTACATATTGTTTGTGGCAGGGGCACTCTATGACATAAGTCACATGCGTACTTTTGCAGGAAATCAGTTCTTTTATGGGGAATTGTCTTCCATTGGTAGTTGAGGAAAATTTCGTAGTTTTCCTGTGAGTTTTTTTACTTCTACGGCAAGGGAGACATTGTCCACATTTGAAGAAGCCTTTTAGGTGTTTGTTAATCTTAATGTCTCTTGGGGGGTCAATTGAATTCTTGACTAATTTGTTTCTCAGATTAGGGGCCTTTTTATAGATAAAGGCAGGATTATTGGGCAATATTTGTTTTAACACTTCATCTGTTTTTAGAATGGGCCAATGTTTCTTTACGATAAAGTCTGAGTATAGAGTGGGTCAAGTTGCAGCTTCAAACATAGCAGTGTATTGCCCATCGTACAAGCAGCGAATAAAATGGGTATTCCCTGACTGGAAATGGCGGCGACTGACCGCACATGTGCAATAGGAACATCACACGGCACAGTACTAAAGAATGAGGGCATTCCCTCACTAAAAATGGCGGGATTGACCGCGCATGCGCGATAGGAACAATACACCCTATATAAAGCTAAAGGTGTATGAAGATGGCCGCTCCGGATGACGTCTGTATGACAAAACGCGTAGGGCGTGGCCAAGCGACATACACCTCTAGCACACACCAGGAAGCTGAGCAGGACTTTTCAAATCGTCTTAAAGCTGTAAACACAACCGCATTTGCAAACTCTGCTTTTGTAAGTAGTTTTAATCTTTTTTGAATAAAAATGAGCTTTTAAACGTTATCACACTATGGATATGCCTCTCTTTTAATATACATAACGTGGCACACTATATTCACGGAGAAACGAGGGATCCCCAGCATTGCATCTGAAGCAAGCCAGAGAGCGACACAATAGCTAATATTGTGAAGGCTGATCCACCCCGGATGGGGTCATTTTTCCGGTGAGAGCATAATATAGAAGTGACCACTGAACACGGGAAATAATTTTGGAAATTATCACTTCCCTCTCCTTCACGCACGGAAGATTCCGTCACTCACCAGCAGGGCAGGACTTAGGGTGGTGGGGGCCCCTGGGCTTAAGTCACTTTCGGGCCCTACCTTCTATACATTACCATATTTATCGGCATATAACACGTGCTGGTATATAAAACGCACCCCAAGTTTAGGAGGAAATGTTAAGGAAAAAACTTTTAGGAGGGAAGTTTAAGGAAAAAACTTGTATGCAAATGCCCCTCAATGCAGCCTTATCAGTGTCAATCTGCAGCCTTGCCCATCCATCTGCAGTCTTGTCCAGTGTCATTTGCAGGCTTGTCATTGCAGTCTTGAAGTTTAAAAATGGCGCTGCCGAGATACAGAGTCCTGTGTATCTCAGCGGCTCTCGGGCCCTCTCGCAGTCCCGAGCGGAGCCGATAGTAGTCGAGTGTACTCGGCTTGGCTCACAGTTACGCCCAGTCCTTGTGTTATGTCCATCATAGGGCGGGACTGGGCATAACTGTGAGTGGAGGAGAGCCGGGTACACTCGGCTATGTATCTTGGCGGGGCCCCCTATTGGGTGGGGCCCATGGGCTTGAGCCCAGTCAAGCCCAATGGTAAGTCCTGCCCTGCTCACCAGTAGTGATGGCCGAACGGTTCGCCCGGCGGTCGTTTCGCGGCGAATTTCCGACATTCGCGGTCCGCACGTTCGAACGCCTTTTTCCGTCGTTCGCCGCGGCGGACTTACGTGTTTAATGTATACAAGAACTTTAACCTTTGGTGACACGTTTATCATGTGATACAGGACAGCCAATTGAGACATGACAGCACATGGACACTTGTACATTCCCCCTAACCTATAAATACACCCGATCCGGTGGCCATTTTACATTCTTTCTTCTGTTAAGATAGGGACAGGTTCCTGTGTGGAGTAGGGAGAGATAAACCACTAGCTATTTGGTACACAAAAGTTCTTTTCAGGACTGGTATAGGTGTTAGGTGTTGATAGGTTTGCTGTGCTGCTGATTCTTGCAGCAGCCTGAGTGTCTTTTGTTAGTTTAGAGAAAGGGAAAGGACGGTGTATGCTACAGGGACAGCCAGATTAGTCTTTCATCATCATCATCATCATCATCATCATTAGCTGTTACTATCAAGGTCCACAAAAGAGCTGTTCCAGTAACCACTAATCGTTCTCTTTTTTTGCCAATTTGTATAGGGACAGGAAGGAAGCAGTGTTGTCAGGCAGTGAGGGTAATTTTAAAGACTTGCTGTTATTATTAGTTCCACAAAGGTTCTTTTCAGGACTGGTATCAGTGGTACAGTAATAGGCTTGTACATGTATAATATTCTTTCTTCCAAATATAGAAAGGATATTATACTTGACTGCTGCCCTTCTGCTGCAGTCTGCTAAACATTCACAACTCACTTGTTCCACAAAAGTTCTTATAAGGACTGGTAACTTGGTATAGGGTGCTACGGTACATAGGCTTGAGTGCGGTACAGTCTGCTGTTCTGTAAGGACCGCTATCGGTCCACAATAGATAGGGTTGACGTGCACCACTGCTGACCGCTGCCCTATACTGCAGCAGTCCTTCAGCGGTATAGGGACTGACGTACAGTCTGCTAAACACTAATACACAACCTGCTTGGTCCACAAAAGTTCTTATAAGGACTGGTAACTTGGTATAGGGTGCTACGGTACATAGGCTTGAGTGCGGTACAGTCTGCTGTTCTGTAAGGACCGCTATCGGTCCACAATAGATAGGGTTGACGTGCACCACTGCTGACCGCTGCCCTATACTGCAGCAGTCCTTCAGCGGTATAGGGACTGACGTACAGTCTGCTAAACACTAATACACAACCTGCTTGGTCCACAAAAGTTCTTATAAGGACTGGTAACTTGGTATAGGGTGCTACGGTACATAGGCTTGAGTGCGGTACAGTCTGCTGTTCTGTAAGGACCGCTATCGGTCCACAATAGATAGGGTTGACGTGCACCACTGCTGACCGCTCACCTATACTGCAGCAGTCCTTCAGCGGTATAGGGACTGACGTACAGTCTGCTAATCACTAACACACAACCTGCTTGTTCCACAAAAGTTCTTATAAGGACTGGTAACTTGGTATAGGGTGCTACGGTACATAGGCTTGAGTGCGGTACAGTCTGCTGTTCTGTAAGGACCGCTATCGGTCCACAATAGATAGGGTTGACGTGCACCACTGCTGACCGCTGCCCTATACTGCAGCAGTCCTTCAGCGGTATAGGGACTGACGTACAGTCTGCTAAACACTAATACACAACCTGCTTGGTCCACAAAAGTTCTTATAAGGACTGGTAACTTGGTATAGGGTGCTACGGTACATAGGCTTGAGTGCGGTACAGTCTGCTGTTCTGTAAGGACCGCTATCGGTCCACAATAGATAGGGTTGACGTGCACCACTGCTGACCGCTCACCTATACTGCAGCAGTCCTTCAGCGGTATAGGGACTGACGTACAGTCTGCTAATCACTAACACACAACCTGCTTGTTCCACAAAAGTTCTTATAAGGACTGGTAACTTGGTATAGGGTGCTACGGTACATAGGCTTGAGTGCGGTACAGTCTGCTGTTCTGTAAGAACCGCTATCGGTCCACAATAGATAGGGTTGACGTGCACCACTGCTGACCGCTCACCTATACTGCAGCAGTCCTTCAGCGGTATAGGGACTGACGTACAGTCTGCTAATCACTAACACACAACCTGCTTGTTCCACAAAAGTTCTTATAAGGACTGGTAACTTGGTATAGGGTGCTACGGTACATAGGCTTGAGTGCGGTACAGTCTGCTGTTCTGTAAGGACCGCTATCGGTCCACAATAGATAGGGTTGACGTGCACCACTGCTGACCGCTGCCCTATACTGCAGCAGTCCTTCAGCGGTATAGGGACTGACGTACAGTCTGCTAAACACTAATACACAACCTGCTTGGTCCACAAAAGTTCTTATAAGGACTGGTAACTTGGTATAGGGTGCTACGGTACATAGGCTTGAGTGCGGTACAGTCTGCTGTTCTGTAAGGACCGCTATAGGTCCACAATAGATAGGGTTGACGTGCACCACTGCTGACCGCTCACCTATACTGCAGCAGTCCTTCAGCGGTATAGGGACTAAGAGTTTTGTCACAGGGTCATTTAAAAAATGACATGCAGAGGAAGAGGCAGGCCCTTCCGCAGGGGTGGTAGGGGTAGGGCAGGAGCAACAGGCTTGAGCCAAAGTGGGAAGTTGCAGAAGGTGCGTTCAATTACTTTAAAGGATGCACCAGACTTGGTTGAGTGGCTCGCTCAGCCTTACTCTTCTGCACCCTCCTCATCCTCTCGATCTGCACCCTCTTCTTCACTCTCTGCTATGTGCACCCCCAAAGACACTACCACCAACAACACGACCACCACCACCACCACCACATACCTTCCGCTTGAGTCACTGGAATTATTTTCCGATCCATATCAAGAGGACATTTCTGATGCGCAGCCACTCTTGGTATTGGATCAGGAAGAGGAGGTAGCAACAAGCGCTACTCAGCAGTCTGACGCCAGTACCCAGATCAGCCCAAGGAGGAGGTTGGTCCCCGGTGTTGCTGCCTACTCCGAGATCTCTACTTATAGCGGTGGGGAAGGTGACGTTGATGATGACGTGTCTAGTGATGTCACGTGGGTGCCCACAAGAGAGGAAGAGGAGGGGAGTTCAGAGGGAGATATGGACCAGCAGATAGGGAGGAGAAGCAGCAATGACTTACATTGCACAGCAGGGACAAAGCAGACTGCAAATGTATCAGGAGCGAGTCATCGACCATGTACGGTCACATCTGGCGCTCCCAGGACACCGGCACATGGCTCCGCAGTGTGGGCTTTTTTTAACGTGTCCGCTGCTGACAATAGCGTTGCCATCTGCAATCTTTGCAGTCAACGCGTTAGTCGCGGTAAGCCCAATACTCACCTAGGGACGACCGCCTTAAGAAGGCACATGAGCAGCCATCACCGAGCCCAGTGGGAGCAACGGAACACACAAAGCCACACTGCAGGCTCTCACCGTCCAGCCTCGTCTTCTACTTCTCCTTCTCCTCTCTCCTCACAATTGTCCTCCACTCCACCTTCCATCACGCCAAGCTCACATTTTTCTGCAAAAAGGCAGGCTTCCGTGGGCCTAATGTTTGAGCGTAAAAAAATGATGATGCCGGATAACCCTCTTGCCCAACGGTTGGCGGCTGGCTTGTCAGAACTCATAGCCCGCCAACTACTGCCATATAAACTGGTGGACTCGGAGGCCTTTCGCAAATTTGTGGCCATTGGAACACCACAATGGAAGGTCCCAGGAAGGAAGTATTTCTCAGAGAAGGGCATCCCAGAGCTATATGGCCATGTTCAGCGGCAAGTGAATGTATCTCTGGCACACAGTGTCGGTGCCAAGATACATCTGACCACAGACACGTGGTCTAGCAAACACGGGCAGGGAAGGTATATCAGTTTTACTGCCCACTGGGTGAACCTTCTGACGGCCGTCAAGCATGTAACCCGTGGCACCCGTGTAGATTTGGTTTTACCGCCACGGATTGCATGCAGGCCTGACTCTTCTTCTCCTCCTCCTACTCCATCCTCCTCCCTCTCCTCCTCAGCTGCCTCCTCCTTTTCCGCTGCTAGCGTCTCTTCCACTGCACCGCCCAAGCTCCCCAGAACCTATTCCACATGCCAGGTGAGACGTTGCCATGCCGTGCTGCGTCTGTTGTGCCTGGAAGCAAAGAGCCACACTGGCCCGGCACTCCTTTCAGCTTTGCGTTCACAGGCAGATGAGTGGCTAACACCGCTCAATTTGACAGTTGGTAAAGTGGTGTGTGACAACGGTGCCAATCTGCTTAGCGCATTGAAACAGGGCAAAATCACGCACGTGCCGTGCATGGCACACGTCTTAAACTTGGTCGTGCAGCGATTCCTTGTCAAATACCCTGGGGTCCAGGACATCTTGCGGCAGGCAAGGAAAATCTCGGCCCATTTCAGAAGATCTTACACGGCCATGGCTCGCCTTGCTGACATTCAGCGGCGACACCATCTGCCGGTCAGACGTCTTATTTGCGATTGCCCGACGCGATGGAACTCAACCTTCTATATGCTTGATAGGCTGCTCCAGCAGAAACGTGCAGTTAACGTCTACCTGTATGAACTCTGCGAAAGAAACGGTTCTGGGGAGCTGGGTTTTTTTTCACCGCGCCAGTGGCTGCTCATGCGCGACACATGCAGACTTCTGCGGCCATTTGAGGAGATCACCAAACTGGTCAGTCGCAGCCATGGCGCCATCAGTGACATGGTACCTTATGCCTTCTTTCTGGAGCGTGCATTGCGTCGTGTCATTGATCAGGCTGTGGAGGAGCAGGAGCGGGAAGATGAGGAAGTCGCAATGCTGGATGAATTCCCAGGGGGGGCTACTCTATCTGAGACAAGTCAACAACAGGAGTCTGATGAGGAGTCAGAGGAGGATGGTGCCGGGGCGGATGAGCAGGAGCAAGAAGAGCATGCTTTAAACCTTTCTGGGATCCCTGTTGTGCGAGGATGGGGAGAGGAGAATGAAGAGGACGACATTATCCTGGATGATGAGCAGGAGCCAGGCCACCACACCGCTTCCACTTTAGTGCAAATGGGGGCCTTCATGCTCCAGTGTTTTAATAGGGACCCCCGTATAAAAAGCATGAGGGTCAAGGACCAGTACTGGGTGGCAACGTACTTAGACCCCCGGTACAAACACAAAATGGCGGAAATGTTACCGCCGTCGCAGAGGGCTGTCAGAATGCAGCACTTCCAGGCCTTGCTTCGAGAAATGCTGCATTCTGCTTTTGCGTGCGCTGGCAGAGGAGCAATTCCCACTCCCAGAGAAGGATTTGCGGGTACCAATCCAACAGCGCCTGCAAGAAGAGGCCGGTTTGAAGATGTGTTGGTGACTTCGGATATGAGGTCATTCTTTCAGCCGACCCATCGACAGGTGTCATCCGGATCCAGCATCAGGGAACGCCTAGACCGTCAGGTGTCCGACTACATTGGGTTAACGGCCGATGTGGACGCTCTGAGGAGTGATGAACCCCTAGACTACTGGGTGGGCAGGCTTGACCTCTGGCCAGAGCTTGCCCAATTTGCAATCGAACTGTTGGCTTGCCCCTCATCCAGTGTCCTGTCCGAAAGGACGTTCAGCGCAGCAGGGGGGATTGTGACCGATAAGCGTACTCGCCTAGCTCACCACAGTGTTAACTACCTCACATTTCTAAAAATGAATGAGGCATGGATCTCGGAGGAATTCAACACATGTGACCAGTAGACCATGTATATGTCTATAAACTATTTTTTTAATCAAGCACACAGACCTTCTTAATTCATTTGGCTCACTTCCTTGACCCAAAAAAGCACACCGTACTATATGCCCCTACCCTCCTCTTTGAAGAGGTTGAGCGGTGTCATATTTCTACTGGGGCTGCTTATGATATCCCTGTGCTGTGCTGACTTCCTCCTGGGGGTTCTTATTATGAAGGGATCACACTATCCCTGTGCTGTGCTGACTTCCTCCTGGGGGTTCTTATTATGAGGGGATCACACCATCCCTGTGCTGTGCTGACTTCCTCCTGGGGCTGCTTACGGTGCTGCTGTCAGTGCTGTATGTCACGGTGCTGCTGTCAGCGCTGTATGTCACGGTGCTGCTGTCAGCGCTGTATGTCACGGTGCTGCTGTCAGCGCTGTATGTCACGGTGCTGCTGTCAGCGCTGTATGTCACGGTGCTGCTGTCAGCGCTGTATGTCACGGTGCTGCTGTCAGCGCTGTATGTCACGGTGCTGCTGTCAGCGCTGTATGTCACGGTGCTGCTGTCAGCGCTGTATGTCACGGTGCTGCTGTCAGCGCTGTATGTCACGGTGCTGCTGTCAGCGCTGTATGTCACGGTGCTGCTGTCAGCGCTGTATGTCACGGTGCTGCTGTCAGTGCTCTGTATTACGGTGCTGCTGTCAGATGCCTCTATCACGGTGCATGTGTCATTCCGGTATGTCACGCTGCTGGTGATCATCTCCTGCACCCTCTTCTTTGCCTACCCTGGTCCCTGACCTTCCCTCTCCTCCATTGCCTTCATTAGCTCCATAGTCCTGAATTGTTAGAACAATTTCCCAAATAAAATAAAAATGCTTGTAGTTATCGATCCCAAATTCACCTCATACATGTATTATGTCATTGTCCAGATGGTGGGACTACGTTTTACCCCCTAATAATTACCACGTGGCCGCAAATTCGACATGAAGGTTTGCAAAGTTCGCCTCCCATTGAAGTCAATGGGGCCCGCGGCGAACGTTCGGTTTCGCGAACGTTTGGGTCCGTTCGCATTTCGCGTTCGCGAAACGTCCCGTCGGAAGTTCGTCCATCACTACTCACCAGAGACTTTTATTTTATTTTTATCTTTATATTTTTATATCTGTATATTTTTATATTTTAATTTTTTCCATTGTTTATTTGTTTTTTTCCTGCACTGCACATATCTTCACTTATAATTTTTGAAGTGTGTCAGTCATCACGAAATTACTTCTGACTACACTTTGCATGATATTTTGTGCAATACACCTTATAACCAAATATAGTCACCATATTTTTAATAGTTCTGAGATAACACAATTTATTTTGTTTCCATAATTTTAATTTTACGAATGATAACATATAGTTATTGGCACATGTAAACTCACTGGCACTTGCACTTTAGCAACATATTGTTTGAGTCACTTTCGAATAAGCAATTTCCACTTTATGGTTTTTTCCATGTTTTTCATTTAATTGCCAGCACGCTGACCATTACAAAGTTTTTATGCACAGGTCTATTACTTGCACTTTAGTATTATTGATAGTAATATTTGGATGAACATTTCCTATTTCATGACTTTTATTTTATGATTTCCATTTAATTGCCAGCACGCTGAAAATTATACATAACAGAGTTTTCACGCACAGATTTGTAGTGGTATATGGTATAGCGCCAGGTCTATTTCCTTTCTTACCCCTTTCAATTTTTCCACCCGTTTGGGTGGAAATAAATAGAGGCTGCTCTTACCCAATTTTTCATTCATTTTTATATATATTTTTATCTTTTGTATTGAGTGGCCCATAGCGCAATCTAAAACCCCCCCTAATCTTACAACCACTTTAACCTCTTGAGATCCGCGCTATAGCCGAATGACGGCTACAGCGCGGACCTCCTTTGCCGGGACGACGTCTATTGACGTCGTCCTGTGCACGAGTGGCCTGCGCACCCTGTGATCGGCGAGTCCATGAGACTCGCCTGATCACGGACCCGAGCAAGGGGTCGATCCCAACCCCTTACCACGTGATCAGCTGTCAGCCAATGACAGCTGATCATGTGATACAACGGAGCCGGTAATCGGCTATTATTCCTCCTCGTGCTGACAGCGCGAGGAGTGAAAAAAAAAGCAGATCACCGGCGGCCGTGATCGGGACATCAGTCCCGATCACGGCCAGCGTATAAGTGCCCACCTGCCTCCTGCCAGTAACCCCCAGATGATTAATAAAGTGCCACACAGCAGTGCCACCCATCAGTGCCCATAGTGCCACCCAGCAGTGCCATACATCAGTGCCCACAGTGCCATACATCAGTGCCCACAGTGCCATACATCAGTGCCCACAGGGCCACCTATCAGTGCCCACAATCTGCCTCAAAAACATTGCTGCACCTCAGTGCCACATATCCGTGCCCATCAGTGTCATCTACCAGTGCCCATCAGTGCCGCCCATCAGTGCCCAGCAGTGCCACCTATCAGAGTCACCTATCAGTGCCCATCAGTCCCATCTATCAGTGGTACCCATTAGTGCCCCTTAGTGCCACCCATCCGTGCCACCCATCCGTGCCACCCATCAGTGCCACCTATCAGTGCCCATCTTTGCCCATCAGTGCCGCCTTATCTGTGCCCATCAGTACTGTCTTATCTGTGCCTATCGGTGCCACCTTATCTGTGCCTTTTAGTGTCGCCTTAACTGTGCCTATCAGTGCCCACCAGTGCCGCCTATCAGTGCCCACCAGTGCCACCTATCAGTGCCCACCAGTGCCGCCTCATCAGCGCATTTCAATGAAGGAGAAAAATGACCTGTGACAAACTATTAAACATGATTTTTTTTTTTTTTGCATATTTTTTTGTTTGTTTAGCAAAAAATAAAACTCCCAGCTGTAATTAAATACCACCAAAAGAAAGCTCTATTTGTGGGAAAAAAAATGATAAAAATTTCATTTGGGTACAGTGTTGTATGCCCGCGCAATTGTCATTCAAAGTGCATCTGCGCTGAAAGCTAAAAATTGGTCTGGGCAGGAGGGGGGTTTAAGAGCCCAGTAAGCAAGTGGTTAAAGAGTAAGAAAACATTTTTTTTTTTGTCCAAATATTGTTGGTTAGGTTATTTGCTGCACAGTAATGTAAAGTTATTTTTATGGGTGGAACTCTGCTTGAAGTGATTTAAAAATTTAGAAGGACCTCTTGGGAATGCATGTTGTTAAATGTGAAAATAGAGCCCTCTGTAGGTGAGCAATGATATTGCAGACACTGATGAATCTGAAACTATAAAGATAAATACAAATTTATCTTAGTTAAGAAACAGCTTGCTAGAGAACCACATAAAAGAAAAAAATATGATCAGTTACATAAGAGAACACTGTCTGTGCTGAAGGCAGGAGCATTTAAATCGAATAAATATGCATAGATAGGTTAAAATCCCTTTTGAGATGTACCACTATACCTTTAAGGGCCAGTTCACACCAGATGCAGTTCCGTGCAGTTACATTTTTTCTGCACCAATACAGTCAGTTCCGGTCAGTTTCTGCACCAGAAACTGACCGGAAACTGACCAGAAACTGACTACGTGGTGTGAACTAGAGCCATTGGAATACATGGAAAACACAGTGCATGCATTTTTAGTGCAGAAAAAAAGCACGCGGAACTGAACGGAACTCTCCTCTATGGGAGATTGGATGATGACGGACCACAGAGTCTGTCGTCACCCGATCCGATTCGAAGACGGATGGAAAAGTAGGTTTTTCCTCCGTCACACTTTTTTGGATCGGACCGGGTCGGATGTCAGCAGACATGTCACCGCTGACATCCGACGCTCCATAGAGGTCTATGGATCATCCGTTCAGGTCTGCCTAAAAAACTGACAGGCGGACCTGAACGGATCGGTCATGTGAAAGAGCCCTTAGGCCGCGTACACACGGGCGGATTGTCTGCCCAACTTAGTCCGCTGAACCGTGTTTCAGCGGACAATCCGCTCGTGTGTGGGCTTCAGCGGACTTTTTCAGCGGACAGTCTGACGGACTTAGTCTTTCGGAATTTCCGTAATTTTGTCCGTCCAAACTTGGTTTCAGCGGACAGTCCGCTCGTGTGTAGGCAAGTTGGACGGACTAAGTATGGCGCATGCTCAGAAAGGATTTACATGCCGAAGGTTGCATTGCAGTGTATTGGACGTCGTATTTCTAGTCCCGTCGTACGTGCTGTACACGTCATCGCGCAAGCTTTCAGCGGACTGTCTGTTCATCGTGTGTGGTCAAGTCCGTTCATTCAAAAGTTGAACGGACTGTCTGTCGGATTGTCTGACGGACTTAGTTGGGCAGACAATCCGCCCGTGTGTACGCGGCCTTAGACTTTCATTGGGGTGTGTTAATTTTTGTAACATGCCTTGAATGAATTTGTTAGGAAAAATAATTTTTTTGTGTGTGCAAATTAACAAACCTTGGTTGCAATCATTGACCCTCATTTGTTGGAGTATTTTGTAGTATAGTTTTCTCATAGAAAATGTTGACTCTCAAAGGAAAGCAAAGGTTTTCTGACAAATCTGTTGGGATGTACTAATTTATGGTGTGCACGGGATATATATAAATATAAAAGAGTGTGTGGTTCTTGATGTCAGTCAATGATGGGACTGTTCTGGCTCTCAAAACATTCCTAAACTTGGTCCATCTCTTCTGCAGAACATGGAGCCTAATAGAGTTACAACATACAGGTACATAATTAACATCCTATCTGTACATGAACAAGCAATACTTGTATCACTTCATATATGCACTTACAAATAGTCACCATGTAAAAATCAGCCTGCTGCTTACCTGGTTGGGGTAGAGTTGACAAGAGGTCTTCCTATTTCTGCAGTCCAATGCCCCTTGGAATTGGTAACCAGGAGTAGCAAGACAAGGACAGCATGGGTGCCTGCAGTGAGGGTCGGGGGTCTGCCAAGATGCTTAGATAGGATCTAGCACAGAGAGCTGGAATGCAAGTCAGGCAGGTACTGGAACCCACAAGTGCAAAAATGGTGCCAAGAGCTCAAGAAGTGGTCAGCAAGAGCAAAGCAGCAGAGCAGAGGTACCAATTCAGTACGTAGCAGCAAAGTCAGTGTCCAGGCCAAGCTCAATACCAGACAGCAAAGGAACTTAAAGGATATTATATGTTGATTGATGGAGGCTTCACCTCCCCGTTAGACCCAGCATATACACCACAGACACAGGCTGGAGGAGCGTGACACAGCCAGTGATTGTCAGAACCTCCTCCAGATAATCTTACAAAGTGAACAAATGGGAAACTGTTGTCAGTCGAATTACACTCTGCTTACACTATAATATTGCAAAAGAATAATAAATGGTATAGATTTAGAATACACTTTAAAATACTTTGTTTCTATTATTTATTTTGATTCTTTTTACTGAAAGCTGTTTTTTTGTATGTCATGTGACTGGCACCAGTCAGTGGTGTGCAGACACAGATTCCTAGTCCAGACGTTCTGTACTGCTATAAAGCATATGTAGCCCCCTGTTCCTATAATTGGGGTTATGGTGTAAATTTAGTTTTTGGCTGAGCTGCAAACAGCTCAGATTTGATTGTATAGTTTATTTGGTTCTGTTCTAAACTTAACGGAGTTATGCATTTCTGACTTTTGCCAGTAGGTGTCACTGGTACCACAGGCCAGTATGAGAATTGCAACTAGTTTGAGCTATGTAATGAATAATCTTTTTACAGAACAGCCCAATAGGAGGTTCCTGGCCACTGTGCATTCTGGGAAGGAGGTATTTATTGGGCAGAGCCATGTGCTCTTACATTCATTACCTCAGGGCCCTCCTGGCCTGAGGGTCTGTTGCTACAAGTTCTGCAAGTAGGCCCAGAAGCCTGTCTGGGGCCTACTAATCCCGTGGTGGTCCTTAGGCTGTCTTGCTGTGTGGAAGAAGCCGAGCCAAGCTGAGGAGATCCAGGGGAGGACCCTTGCTGGAGAGAGCCAGGATGAAGACTGGTCTCTCAGGAGGGCCTGGTGACTCGTTTGGAGGACGCACCTATATCTAAACTACTCTTGCCGTGTTGCCAGGTGGCTTAAAGGTTCTGACACTGTGAAGCTGAATCCTATTATACAATCTAAACCATGGTAACTAGCTCCTGGCTGCTAAGTCTGTGGGAGAGGCTTGTCCAGAAATACTACCGGCTGCTAGGTCTGTGTGAGAGGCTTATCCAGGTATTCAAGATCTGCTAAAAGAGAAAGCTGTTTTACCTTTGGATTCAAGGAGTCTGTAAGTGATCTGCATTTGGTGCCCAAATGCAGTTCTAACTTCCCATGATAGCCATGGACTCAGCCCTGGGGTGAATGTAAGCTTGCTCCCTGCCTCTGGAGGTACCGTCTTTGCTCCCAGTAGACCCAGGGGGGCGCTACACATACATCAGTACTAGAAGTACTAAACTCCTCCCCCAGATTTTTCCCTTAGAACTAGAAAGACATGGGAAATGTCATGTGACTGCTGAACAGCAATGATAAAAAAGGGACTTAGATGATTTTGTATAATAAAATACATACAGTGGCATGATCTTCATACATAAGGAAGGGATAACGGCACTTACATTTAGTATCACTGTAACCACTTGCTTTCTGGGCACTTAAACCCCCTTCCTGCCTAAGCCAATTTTCAGCTTTCAGAGCTGTCACTCTTTGAATGTCAATTGCACGGCCATGCAGCACTGTACCCATATGACATTTCTGGCATTTTTTTCATACGAATAGAGCTTTATTTTGGTGGTATTTAATCACTGCTGGGTTTTAATTTTTTTGCAAAGATTTTCAAAATGTGCTTATTGGCCACATATAGTTTGTTAAAATTTTTTTGAAAACAGGTAACTTTTCTCCTTCATTGATGTGCACTGATGAGGCTGCACTGATGGGCACTGATAGGTGTAACTGATGGGTACTGATGAGGCGGCACTGTGGGCACTGATAGGTGGTACTGATGAGTGGCACTGATGGGCAGCACTGAGAGGTGGCACTGATAGATGGCACTGATGGGCACTGATAGGCAGCACTGATATGTGACACTGATGGGCACTGATAGGTGGCTCTGGTGGGCACTGGGAGGCAGCACTGATATGCACTGGTAGGTGGCACTGGTGGGCACTGCTTAGCAGCAGTGGGTGTCCGTGTGCGGGACCAACGTCCCTCTGACAGAAGCCAGTATTCGGCTTTTTGTTTCTCCTCATGCTGTCTCAAGGACTCACTGATCACAGAGTGCTCTGCATGCGTGCATGCTTGGGAGGACGTATATGGATGCCCTCACAGCACACTAGAGCAGTGGACTATGTCAGCAGGGCAGAGGTTGGTGTCAGTAGAGCAGTGAACGGTGTCAGCAGGGCAGAGGTTGGTGTCAGTAGAGCAGTGAACGATGTCAGTAGGGCAGAGGTTGGTGCCACTAGAGCAGTGGACATTGTCAGTAGGGTAGAGGTTGGTGTCAGTAGAGCAGTGAACGGTGTCAGCAGGGCAGAGGTTGGTGTCATTAGAGCAGTGAACGGTGTCAGTAGAGCAGTGGACAATGGCAGAGATTGGTGTCAGTAGCTTAGCTTAGCGATCAAGAGAGAGATTGAGAGACTGCAGCCTGGAAAAAAAGCTTAAAGAGGAGCTGCACCTAAAAAAAATATTAAAAGCCAGCAGCTACTAATATTGCAGCTGCTGACTTTTAATAAAATCACACTTACCTGTCCCAGGTTCCAGCGATGTCGATGGCAGATGACGAGCGATCGCTCGTCTCGCTGCTGCCACCGCCACCATCCTCTGTCAGGGAATCGGGAAGTGAAGCATGATGGCTTCACTGCCTGGTTCCCTACTGCGCATGCGCGAGTCGCGCTGCGCGTCTCTTATGGTCCCCCGCTGTGTCTCTGGGAACTGTGTGTTTCCCAGAACACAACGGGGGGCGGAGCGTCTGCGGGGGTCTGCGGCGGTCTGGCCGGAAGTGGGTGCAGTTACCTGGATTATCCAGGTAACTGCACCCCCCTCCCCCCTGAAAGGTGCCGATTGTGGCACCGGAGGGGGGGAGGGATCAGATTAGCGGAACTTCCCCTTTAGGGTGAAGAACCGCTTTAAGGACAAAGAATGAGTGTGCTGAGTGGAAGCCAGAAAGAGAGAGACACACTGCCCAGCACCACCAGAGAGAGAGACATGCTGCCCAGCATGAACAGAGAGAGAGACACACTGCCCAGCGCCATCAGGGAGAGAGACACGCTTCCCAGCGCCACCAGGGAGAGAGACATGCTGCCCAGCACCACCAGAGAGAGAGAGACACGCTGCCCAGCGCCAGCAGAGAGAGAGAAACGCTGCCCAGCGCCACCAGAGAGAGCCACGCTACCCAGCACCACCAGAGAGAGAAAAACGGAGTCACTATCGGGGTACAGACATGCTGCACTACTGACCAGAGTTGCACCAGGGGAACCCAGATTGAGCGATCATCCAGCTGGAGGGATCACTGCTGTCGTTTCGCTGGGTCTGGTAAAAGGGCCTGTTGGCCATTATCCATTACTTTTCCTAGGGACTCTACTACATCTGCAGTCTCTGACCATGATAATGTGATCATGATATAGTCGAAAAGGGGCAGTGCATGGGTGACCCTAAAATGATGTCCCCCCCCCTGAAACAAGTTCTGCAGACACCCATGTGTACCAGGTAGAAAAAAATCGGGTTTACATACACATTTAAGTGTATGTATTGGCCATAGAAAAAAATAAATATTATATATATATATATTTTTTTTTTGCACACTGTGTACACTCACAGACTGCAGTGTCCACCTGCCTTAGTATCCCTAATCACTGCGCCAGTGTAATAACAATACAAAATGCAACAAGCACCATACCAGCACCCTGATCACTGCCATACCCCATACCAACATCCTGATCATTGTTAATTGATAAATGTTTAATTAAAAATGCTTTCATACATTTTAAAATGTCTGTTTACATTTATTTATAAGCGCGTGTGTGTGTGTGTATGTATGTATGTATATATATATATATATATATATATATATATATATATATATATATATATACATACTGTACACAGACACACGTGTTTGAGCTTTGTTTTGAGGTGCACACCCTAATGCAATAGGCTATGATGTATTTGTAAATATTTTATTATATCTTTTCATGTGACAACGCTGAAGAAATGACACTTTGCTACAATGTAAAGTAGTGAGTGTACAGCTTGTATAACAGTGTAAATTTGCTGTCCCCTCAAAATAACTCAACACACAGCCATTAATGTCTAAACCACTGGCAACAAAAGTGAGTACACCCCTAAGTGAAAATGTCCAAAGCAGAAGAGAGATGCCAGCGGGCAGGCGGAGTGCAGCTGTATATAACTCCGCGGGCACCAGCGGGACCTACAGCCGGAACTATAAATGCCGCATCGGAAAATGTTGCTGGATTACTCCGCGAGTGTGGTCCCTGTAAAAATCACCTCCCATCCTCTGAAACTCACAGCAAAGGGGTTTTTGAAGGATGCTGGCCCGAACTTGACCCAGTGAGTTACATCTCGCAGCAGTCAGCACTAGCAGTAAAAGCACAGACAGAGCAAGGGGGTGATTAGGATGTGCTTGGGCACATTCGGCACACCCCGTACGCACACCTACTGTATGGCCTGAGCAGTAGTGGTTGGTGCTCCAGCCGGGGGGGGGGGGGGCGTCAAACAAACCACCCGACCCCCTCTGCGGGTGGTACTCACAGGGTCGGGTTCTCAGTTGGTGCTGATGCAGAGCACTGAGCAATCGCTCTGGTCGGCCATCTCCCAAGTCCCGGATCTTCCTGTACATTCTCCTGTCTACCTGGCCAATACGATTGCTTCTCCATTTCAGCCAATCACGGTCCTTATGTTTCCTGATTCTGACTTCCTGATTGGCCGGGAGGAGAAGGAGACAATAGCGAATATGAATATGCTTTAGTCACACAACACATCTGTCCGGCACCCTGCATGTAGATTAGGGCCAGGGTCATGGATTAGGGGGCGCTGCCCCTGGGCCCCGTATGGAGAGGTCACTACTGGGCCTGAGCCTACTCTCTGTATACCAGTTTATCCTAAATTACTAATCCAGAGGGCTAGTAAATATAAAGAGGAAAGTAATGCTGTTAAATAATAAGATGCAGCCTCAGCCTACATGTCTCCACCATACCACTCACTCACCACTTAACCTTACAGACACACATATAAACCTTTTTTTTAATTTTTGTGTCCACATTACTGGGTGGCATTAAAGAAGAACAACTTCATTGGGACAGTTAGGCACTACTTAACCAGAAGCTGCTGAGACAATAAAAAACTTTTGGTAAAGTTTAACATGTACAGTGCAGAAGTCAGGAGTATGTAAATGTAGCACCCTGGGGTTTAGTCAGGGTGCTCCTCACAAATTAACTTTACCAAGAGTAGTCATCTTGGTCGATTGATAGAGATCCATTGATTTCTCCCTAAGTTTGACCTTGTTGCACTTTTCTCTTCTACCACTAGGTAGCCAGGAACTTGGTGGTACTAGATATGAGGAGGGCAACCCAAGGTCAGGTTATGGGTATATGGGGTATCTCAGCCAATGGGCAGGTCAGGTGATCGTTGTTCTGTGCCAGCTGTACGGTTGCCTGGGTGGACGTGTGTCTTACTCCCCGGGCTGCTAGGCCGGAGATTGGGCCTATCCCGGGGGTATCTGGCTGCCAGGCTGTGTGAGGGCCTATCCAGAAGTAAGAGGACAGCACAGGGTTGGGACTGCGGCTTGCAGTCCTACCGAAAGTGATGGTTCTGTCAGCCGGAGAACCTGTCAGTGGTCGGAGGTAGAAGGGAAGCTGTCACAATAAAGGCACCAGCCACCTTTACCTGGGACCACAGTGAGTAACTGAAGAAAGTACCGGAACCACATTCTCACAGAATGGGCACAGTGGAGAATCGGGAAACTTCAGGCGGTGATCATATCAGGGACCCAACCCACAGAGGAGACGCTTGCAGGGCAGCCTTGTAAGTCAAGTCAGGGACCTCACCGGTTAGCAGGGGTGAGGCTTGAGAAGTATCTGGAGTGCCAAGCTAGGGATCCAGCAGGGAAGCGTGGGTGACTGTTAGAAGGCAACATGTTTTATTTTATAATCTAAGATGTGTTTGAATATGAAATCTGGATACACCAAGCCTCTGTACTCTTGGGGACTGACTGGAATGTAACAAGTTGCACATCAAAGCTTTGGCTCCTGACCAACTGGTGTGATAAGATTGAAATCCTTGATTGACCTATTCAAAGAGGGTCATTGCTTAAGGTGGGCTACAGAAGATCAAAGGACCAACAGTCAATGAAGATAACCCGGGTCACATAGCAATGATACATGGATGAATGCTGCCCTTAGGGGCCAATACAGCAGGACGAACAGAAATATAATAACTACTTTGATTCGTCAGAAACCGAGACAGACTGGCAATGAGGTTGGGTCTGGGCGAATGGATATGGTATGGTATGGATGAAGTTTAAAAAGTGCACACAGAAGGGTAATCGTCCCTTTCTGCTCTTGGCTCGCTTGCCTAATGGCTCTCGTGCCGCATGGCTCTCTCTTTTACCATTTTGAGCTCAGCTGACGAGTCAATATCTAGAGGACTACCTTGCATTATGTATCAATGATGTTCTTTTGTTATATGCTCTGTAATATTTTCCTTTAGTGTTTACTATGTTAGCTGTTCCTATTTTCTTGGGAAATAAATAAGACGTTGTTTTACTAAGCAGTGTGTTTGTTTATATAGCTAACCTGATATCATTGTACTATCAACAGTAACATTATCAGAGTTTTAATAGACTAGCTAACTGTAGAAATAGACAAGTTAATATGTATATGAAATAAATAGAGGGAATCCATTTCCATCCGGACAATATTTGTTTCAATAGTTTATATCAGTGATGCTTGAGGGAGATATCACCACCTACCTTGGAGGAGCTCAAGGGATTCAGAGTCAGTGAATCAGTGGGTCTAGTGAGAAACCGGGAGCTCAGTGTTGAAGAACTACAAGAGGCAGTTGTAGTGGAGCTGCAATAACTGTTACATTTGAGTTAGGAACTGTTAAAGGACTGTTGCCATAATAGACAGCATTCCTGCATGTGCAGAAGTGGTGCCTTGCTGGGGCCTTTCCCTGCACGGCTGTCCTCCTATTGAAGTCTCAGAGTCTGCCAATTGAATCTATAACTACTTAAGGGTGTCCTAGCCCTAACCCTCTTTCCCCCCAAAATACAAAAAGGACTGTCAAAAGAAATAAAACCTCTTTTACATCCAAGAAGTGTCTGGTGCCCAATGACTTTCAGCATCTTTGCACTCAACTTTGCACAATCAGCTTTGGTGGTTAATGAGAAAGATGAATGACCAGATTTGTTCAAGCTGACAGGTATGGTATGACTGCGCGAAAAAGTAATCTTTACCATGGAAGTGTACAGAAGTGCACCTTTGAATGTGCATGGAGAACCTTGAAGAACCAGCAGCAAAAGACTCTGCACAGTTCCATTCTTTTTAGCTAAACACGGGAACATGTTGCTATGGCTTATATGTAATAGGACTACCAATATTTGGCAAGTAGTAGTAAAGTCTGGAAGAACTTTGCCAGGTCTGATGAATTTCCCTGGTTTAAACTTGGAGCTTTTAATATAGGTTTTATGAATGTGTGATTAAATACTGCCTCATCCAATATTCATATACTTTCAGCATAGTTCTTGGCTAACTGATTGCTGATTCCTTATATAACTTGGAGAAACCAAAAGTGAAATACTCAAAGAAAGATTTCCAGTTCTGCCAACATTTATAGCAATTATAAAACCAAAATGTTGCTGGCACTGCCTTCTTATGGATTCTTTGTAATGCATGTGTAGCCCAGTTTGCAGCACTGACAGATACATTCTGTGTCTGTGGTATTGCCATACTCGGGAGTAGCAGAATATATTTTGGGGTGTCATTTTCTTTTTTTACATGCCATGTGTTAGAAATATCTTATAAATTTACAACTTTGTGTAAAAATAGGTTTTAATTTTCTTTCCACATTTTCCAAAAACTTGTGGAAATAAATGACATATATAAAAGACTCATTATGCCTCACAGAATATACATTGTGGTGTTTTCTTTCCAAAATGGGGTCATTTTGTGGGTAACTCCACTGGCATGGTGCTCCAGGGCCTTCAAAAACGTGATAGGTAGTCACTAAACTAAATGTGTTTTGTATGCTTCTAGAACACCTGATGGTGCTCCCTGCATGTTGGGCCTCTGTAAGTGGCCAGGCTGTGGAAAAGTCTCACAAATGTGTCATCTCCATACTCAGGAGTAGCAGAATATATTTTGGGGTGTAATTGCAAGTTTGCCTATGCCATGTGTTAGAAATAACTTGTTGACAATTTTGTGGAGAAAAAAAACAACTTTATTTTCCAAACAACTGTGGGCAAAAAAATTGCAACTTCAAAATACTCACCATGCCTCTTACTAAATAGCTTAGACTGTCATCTTTACAAAAAGGGGTCATTTGGGGAGTATTTGTACTGTCCTGACATGTTAGGGCCTCAAGAAATTAGATAGTGAGTCAGTGCATCAGGATTGATCAATTTTTAGTGACACGTAGTATAGCTTGTAGACACTATAACTTTCACACAAACCAATTATCATACACTTATCAGGATTTTTTACCAAAGACAAGTAGCAGAATACAGTCTGGCCTAAATCTATGACAAAATTAGATTTTATTGGATTTTTTTTCATCAGAAAGTAGAAAATATTGTTTTTTTTCAAAATTTTCGCTCTTTTTTCACTTCAATCGTAAAAAATTAAAAACCCAGTGGTGAATAAATACCACCAAAAGAAAGCTTTATTTTGGTAGAGTGTAGCATGACTGAGTAATTGTCATTCAAAGTGCAAGAGCATGGAAAGCTGAAAATTGGTCTGGGAAGGAATGGGGAGAAAGTGCCCAGTATTCAGGTGGTTAAGAACCCAGAGCTTGTGTCGACATCAATGCTTAAAGGGACATTATCTTGTGCGCTCTGACATAACAGTTGGGCTCCAACGACCTGGCCAGCAGAAGATAGTATAATACAGATGTTAAACTGTTAGATTGGTGTAATTCTCTTTAGCTAGGATTGCCCCAGTATATAGATTAGAGATTTCAACACCCATTGATTGATATTTAGAGTATATTCATTTCTACTGTTCACCTATTTGCAATATATTATTTGCTATAGTTTAACAGTTTTCTGTATGATTACTATTGTCTTACATCTCTTTTACTACCAGTGTACTGTCTATACAGCAAAAACATTCCCCACCCAGCCAGGTGTGTCAGAGTGTGTGGTTATAGTTGCATTAATGGGCACAGGAATAGGGGACCCAATATATCCAAAGGCAACTTTGGAGTAAACTCCACGCTCAATCAATAAATAACTGGGAGCATGTTTGATGGCTTTGAGGGAGAAGAGAGACACACAGACTGCTGCAGGTAAATATCTCTACTAATGTCTCTGAGGGAGAAACCAATATGTGGTTCAACTCTCTGCTGTCCAACCAAAGCTAATGTATCACTTTTAGATAGTATTGACTCTTAATTACCTTGATGCTGGTCAACTGAAGTTAGTGAAAAAAATGTAGTAAAAGTGGTAAATTACCACAATGTGTAATGCCATGTACACAAGATCAGAATTTCGGCCAGCAAAAGACCGATTAGAGGTTTTCATCAGAAAATGCAACCGTGTGTATGCTCCATCGGAATTTAGCTGGCCGAATTCCCGCCAGCAAAAATATGATAGCATGTTCTCAATTTTCCCGATGGAAAAACTTTCTATTGGAAATTCCGATTTGTGTATATGCAATTCCGAAGCGCAAAAACTCACCCATGCTCAGATTCAACTACAAGAAGGAGGTTATTGGCTACTAGGTATTGAACTTCCTTTTTGTAGTCCCGTCATACGTGTTGTACGTCACAGCGTTCTTGGCGGTTGGAATTTGGTGTGACCATGTGTAGGCAAGACAGTTTGAGCGGAATTTCGATGGGAAAACCATCAGAGCTTTTTCCTTTTGAGAATTCCGATCGTGTGTATGCAGCATTAGAATATATAATATCCTTGTAATGCACAATGATAAATATAATATAAGTTATGCAATCATCAGCCTGACCTTATTATCAGTATAATTCTACTGCAAGTCAAAGTAAGAGCTTGGTCTAAGTACACGCCTCAAGCGATGGCAAGAACAAAATGTTTTTACTTTGTCTCCTGGTTCCCAGAATATTGGTATCTGCATTTTGTATTGTTTCCAAATGTTCATAACATATGCATGATTGGTTTTGGGTTAGCAGTACAACATGCTGCCATAATTGTGGAAGATTTATTAAGTACTGCCTCAGGTCTTAACCACTTCTAAACTGGGTCAATTTTGACATTTCTCACGTACAAGGTAAAATCTGCGTTTGTGTGCTAAAAAAAATTATGTGGATCCCACAAATATTATATATTTTTTGAAAGCAGAGACCAAGGAGAATAAAATAGTGGTTGTTGCCATTTTTTTATGTTGCACAACATTTGCATAGCTCTTTTTAAAATGCAAATTTTCAGGAAAAAATACACACAAACACAATATAATGTCAGCTTGCTCCCTGATGGTGTCTTGCATGTGGATTTTGTGAACACAAGTGGATTTTTTTAACTAAAGTGGAGAGTTAATAACCAGGAGTTGTGCTTTGACTGCTTCTGCTTGACTGCTTCTGCTTGACTGCTTCTGCGTGCAAGTGTTGTTTTTGGGGGTGTTTTATTTTCTCCCCTCCTTTATTTGATACATTTGCTAGCAGTTTTTAAAAGACCTTTTTTCTGACACTTTTTAAACAGCATTTTTTTTTTCCCCTCTTTCTTCCTGCCAAATTAGGGAAGGGGTTAATTGTTCACAGGTGTATAAAAAGTAGTTATACAAACTCCTCCAGGAGCTTGCTCCCTGATGGTGTCTTGCATGTGGATTTTGTGAACACAAGTGGATTTTTTGAACTAAAGTGGAGAGTTAACAACCAGGAGTTGAAAACAGGAGTTAAGACGGGAGTCTCTAACCTCTATCCTACCTCCATCCTCCCCTCCATTTTAAAGATCCCACTGCAAGGGGCAACCAGACAGCTTTCCAGAAACGTCAGGCTGACAGCAAGCCAGATTCACCGGAACCAGAGTGTTTAACGGGGACCACCGCAGCCAGGTAAGCTCGCACCTCCACTCCCCCCCCCCCAGTGATTGTTCCAGGGACTCCGTCCGACCGCCTACGAGGGTCAGGAAGGAATTTTTGCCCCACTGGTGCGTTTGGCTGCTACTGTCAGGGGGTTTTTCGCCTTCCTCTGGAACAATCAGGAACAACCATAGGTTAGCATACCCCTACCTCCGGCCTCCTTTCCATTTTTTACGCTATCCTAGGACGACTATTCCAGATCACAGCCAGACTTCTTTTCTGAGCGGAGACCTTCACCTTAAGTAAAGGTAGCTGGAACAGCCAGCAACCAAATACAACAACTCCTTCCGCATCCATATAGGCATCCCCTGATCAACTTGCGCGCTAATAGCCTCAAGCACGGCGGCAAGTCTGATACCTAGCCCCACCTCAGGATCAATACCCTGATGAGGATCATCATCTTAGGCCCATAGTACCATCAACAGCATCCACAAACCATGTGCTACTTCAAATACTCAGCTGAAGTTCTGCACAGACTAAGGAACATCAACACCACATTGCCATCTTCCATACAAAAAATACTTCAAAGAGAACAACTATTAAAAACCGGATGACAAGCAGCTCCCAACCACAGGAAGACATCTACTCGACCACTACAATTAGATTGCGCCTTGATTAACGCCAGGTCTGCAGTCAAACATAGACTGGAAGTAAACGACTTCATCATCTAGAACAATGTAGACTGCCTCTTCATCAACGAAAGCTGGTTAACCTCTGACTGCAACACCATCCTCACCGAATTGGTGCCGGAAAACTACAGGATCCTAACCGAACACCGGATAGGGAAAAAAGGAGGAGGCCTAGCAGTGATCTTTAAAGGTCACCTGGATCTCACTAAACCATCATCTCAGAACCCAGTGCCTTTATGGAAACCCTGACGCTACATCTTCAACCAACACCCCATGACACCACTCATATTCTACTGTGCTACAGACCACCGGGACCAAAGTCCAATCTTCTTTCACCCCTCACGGAATCCTTTGCAATGCACACCCTAAAATTCAAAAATTTCCTGGCACTCGGAGATTTCAACCTTTGGGCAAACGAGCCTAAAGACCCCATCGCGACTGCCTGCATCAATCAACTAGAAGAACTGGGTCTACAGCAACTGATAAAGACTCCCACGCATGGGTCAGGACACACCCTGGACCTCATTTTCAAACAGAACATCGACGTCAACATACTCGACAACATAACTCTGCCATGGACGGATCATCACGCCATCAAATTCAAAATCGCTACCAACATCACCAACGCAAAACGGAAACCTGTAACAACACACTGGACCAGATCGCATAAAAAACTGTACTCCGAAGCCTTCAAAACCACTCTGTCCAAAAAGATATCTACAATAACCTTTGTGGCAGCACGCAGGTAAAGTCACCTGGTTGTATCCAGGATGGGAAATATGTGTGCCCTAGATTCAGGCTTTACGCAGACTTGTACAACTAGAGGGGAAGAGTTAATGAGCCCAGCTGAAGTAAGTGGGCTCATTAAGACCTCTACAAAAAACCCCAGCATGCTTAGGGAGATGCTCCATCCTGGAACCAGTTTTGTGTTTATAGACTGAGGAGTGTGATACCTGTTCTGTGCGGTGAGTTAACGCCTGTGTGGCAAACCCCTACAACAGAGACAGGGACTGGGGGCAGCACAAGGCTGCACTCAGTTGTTAGACAGGGAGTCTAAGTGTGTAATTAGAGGTCAAGCTGACCAGGATTTATTTTCATGTTTTATTTTTGTTTGGCTGTTATATGTTTCACTGCATGTAGCATAAATAAACTGCATCTTTTGTTTTTTTGCACCTACAACGCTGTCTGCTGTGCCTAATTTTGTGTTGTGAACCCATTCAGGGGGTCACACACACCTGCTGCCGAGCTAACCCCTCACAGTTGGTGGAGAATTTTGGCAGTTTTTTTTAAGGCCAGCATGGAAGAGATACTGAGACAGCTGGCTCTAGCAAATGCAAATCAGCAGCAAGCAAATGCAAATCAGCAGCAAACAAATGCAAATCAGCAGCAAACAAATGCAGCTTTACAAAAGAGCCTTGCAGCCCAGCAGCAGACAAATACAACTTTGAAGCAGAGTCTGGAAGCTCAGCAACAAGCCCAGCAGCGATCTGAAGCCCGCTTCATAGACCTGTTGCAGAAGCAAGAGCAGAGTTTTCAACAGCAAATAGAGACATTAATACAGCAAAGTCCGCAGACCAATGAGGCAAGTGGTTACACTAATACCGCATCCTTTGGTGTGAGCCGTTTACTGACAAAAATGACTGGAGAGGATGATCCGGAGGTGTTTTTGACCACATTTGAAAGGACTGCTGAAAGGGAAAAGTGGCCTAAGGAGCAATGGGCTGGACTGGTGGCCCCTCTGTTAACTGGGGAATCGCCGAAAGCTTATTATGACCTAGAGCCTGACCAAGCAAAAGACTATGTGGTGCTAAAAACAGAAATATTGGCACGGCTGGGTGTTACCCTGGCCGTCCGGGCTCAGCGTGTGCATAATTGGACTTTTCAGGTTGGAAAACCCCCCAGGTCTCAAATGTATGATCTCATTCACCTGAGCAGGAAGTGGCTGCAGATTTTGACCGCACCAAACATTGTGGAACGTGTTGTTATGGATCGTTTCCTGAGAGCTCTTCCTACTGCCATCCAAAAATGGGTAAGCCATGGAGATCCAGAAAATGCCGATACACTTGTGGATCTGGTTGAGAGGTACTTGGCTACAGAGAACCTGACCACCCAGGGACTCACGGACTTTCCACCCTAAGACCAGATCATTCCCAGTGGCGGGTAAGATGACTCCAAGGGGTGAGGGTGGAGAGAGTGAGAGAGTGGGAGTTCTTCCTAAGGTCTGGCGGGAGCAGCCCAGGAAGCCCATGCTGCAAGAGGCAGCGAAAAAGATTATTTGCTACCGCTGCCGCCAAGAGGGACATATTGCAGCCAATTGCCCCGTTGTGGATGAGCCTATGCAATGTGACTTTATAAGGGAGAGAGCTGTTTGCGACAGTTGCATGCACTGCCATTCGGGGACCTGAGAAACATTTATTTAAAATGTGTATTAATGGTAGAAATGTTGATGTGTTGCTGGATTCAGGTAGCCTGGTAACGTTCATAAAAGCTGGATTAGTTACTACAGAGGTCTCTGGGAAGAACAGGGTGGCTGTTATTTGTGTGCATGGGGACACCCGAGAGTATCCTGTAACTTCAGTGTTTTTTGAGACCCCCAAAGGTAACCTCTCTCATCAGGTGGGGTTAGTGTCTCACTTACCACATGATGCTATTGTGGGAAGGGATTTTCCAAAATTCTGGGAACTCTGGGATTGTCCTGAGCCCCCCACTGGTGCCCCTATAAACCAGGAAGATGACCAGAATTCCTCTGGGAGTGGTGAGGACTCTCCTGAATTTCCCTTGTCGGTATTGGCGGGGGAAACTCGAGAAACTGGGGAGGAGCCAACATCCTCAGATGAAAACATGCCGTCTGTGGAGTTTTCAGATCTTGAGGTTCACAGGGAAAATTTTGCCACAGAACAGTTAAAAGACCCCACCCTAATAAAGGCACGGGAAAATGTGGTGAAAATAGATGGCGACTTAGTGAACCCAGATAAGACTTGCACTTACCCGTACTTCACTATGGAAAGGGACCTGCTGTATCGAGTGGCTCAAAGGGCAGAAGAAACCATTGAGCAACTTATAGTGCCCAAACCTTACAGGAAGTTGGTGTTAGAATTGGCCCATGGGCACATTCTGGGAGGTCATCTGGGGACAGAGAAAACCAGAGAGAGGATATTGCAGAGATTCTATTGGCCTGGGGTCATGAAGGAAATAGAAAATTATTGTTCCTCCTGCCCTGTGTGTCAGAAGTCGGCACCTATGCCACATTTCCATAACCCGCTGGTACCTCTTCCTATCATTGAGGTCCCCTTTGAAAGGATCGCAATGGATTTGGTAGGTCCGATAATGAAGTCCGCCAGGGGGCATCAGTACATTTTGGTTATATTGGACTATGCCACCCGTTATCCGGAAGCAATTCCTCTTTGAAATACCTCGGCCAAAACCATAGCCAAAGAGCTATCTCTTGTTTTTAGCCGCGTGGGTATTTGTAAGGAACTGCTTACGGACCAAGGTACACCCTTTATGTCCCGGGTTATGAAAGAATTATGTAAGTTGTACAAAGTGACGCAATTGCGTACATCTGTATATCACCCCCAAACAGATGGGTTGGTTGAAAGATTCAACAAAACCCTAAAACAAATGTTAAAGAAGGTGGTGGATAGAGATGGAAAGAATTGGGACTGTCTAATACCCTATCTGATGTTTGCCATTAGGGAGGTACCCCAATCCTCTACGGGTTTCTCACCCTTCGAGTTGCTCTATGGGAGACACCCAAGAGGGCTGCTGGATATCGCCAAGGAAACTTGGGAAAATGAGAGTTCTCCTCACAGGAGTGTGATTGAGCATGTCGCCCTGATGCAAGATAGAATTGCACAGGTAATGCCAATTGTAAAGGAACATTTAACCCAAGCGCAGTTAGCACAGCAGAGAGTGTACAACCGTGGGGCCAAGACCCGCACTTTTTCCCCGGGGGATAGGGTCTTGGTGCTAGTCCCAACGGTTGAAAGCAAATTTCTGGCCAAATGGCAAGGTCCATATGAAGTAATTGAAAAAATTAGTGAGGTGAACTACAGGGTTAGACAGCCAGGAAGGTGAAAGCCGGAGCAGATCTATCACGTCAATCTGCTGAAAGCTTGGAGGGATAGGGAATCCCTAGTCGCAGAGACTTTGTCACAAGTACAGCCTGATTGCTTAGTTCCTGAGGTTGGAATAGCAGACACATTATCGAAACCCCAACAACAGGAGGTTAAAGAGTTTGTACTTCGTAACAAAGAGATTTTCTCTGAGCTTCCGGGACAAACATCTGGCGTAGAGCATAACATTATCACCCCGCCAGGAGAAAGGGTAAAACGAAAACCTTATAGAATACCAGAGGCCCGACGGGAGGCAATACGTGGGGAGGTACAAAGGATGCTGGAATTGGGTGTAATAGAGGAGTCCCAGAGTGACTGGTCCAGTCCTATCGTACTAGTGCCCAAACCTGATGGGAGCTGGAGGTTTTGTAACGATTTTCGACAATTAAATAAAGTTACAAAATTTGACACCTACCCCATGCCGCGTATAGATTAGTTGATTGACCGGCTGGGAACAGCCCGATATATGACAACTCTTGATCTCACCAAAGGGTATTGGCAAATTCCCCTAGCCGAGTTGGCCAAGGAGAAAACTGCGTTTGTAACCCCAGATGGGGCATTCCAATATAAGAGAATGCCGTTTGGGTTACAGAATGCACCGGCAACATTCCAGCGGAAAATGGATAAGATTCTGAGGCCCCATCAGAAATATGCTGCAGCTTACCTGGATGATGTGATTATCCATAGCACAGACTGGGTCTCACATTTGCCAAAAGTACAAGCAGTCCTAGACTCTATCCGGGAAGCTGGGTTTATGGCCAATCCAAAGAAGTGTACCATTGGACAGGAGGAGGCCAAATATCTTGGGTACACTATTGGGAGGGGGGTGATAAAACCCCAAGTCAATAAAGTCGAGGCCATACAGAGTTGGCCACGTCCCAACAGCAAGAAACAGGTACGAGCCTTTCTGGGAATCGCTGGCTATTATCGACGATTCATTCCCCATTTTGCTTCTCAGGCTGTGCCCCTCACCGACCTGACAAAAGGGAAAGAGTCGGTCATGGTTAAATGGTCCCCAGAGGCTGAAGAAGCATTTCAGTCCTTAAAAACAGCCTTATGTAGCCAGCCAGTGTTGTACTCACCAGACTTCTCTAAGGACTTCGTGGTACAAACTGATGCATCAGACGTTGGGTTAGGAGCAGTGTTATCCCAGGTCTGGAACAGGGAAGAGCACCCAGTCATTTACCTCAGCAGGAAGTTGAAGTCCCATGAGGTAAATTACTCCACGATTGAGAAGGAATGTTTAGCAGTGAAGTGGGCTCTAGATTCCCTTCGGTACTATCTGCTAGGTAGGCACTTTGACCTGGTGACTGATCATGCTCCTTTAAAGTGGATGGCTCAAAACAAGGAGACCAATAGAAGGGTAAATAGGTGGTTCCTGGCCCTACACGAATTTAACTTTACAGTTAAGCATCGCACTGGTGTTAAAATGGGGAATGTGGATGCTTTGTCTCGGATACATGTGTGTCTGACTGCTTGTGTTACAACCCCAAGGTTGAAACAAGAGGGCGTGGGGGAGGTGGCAGCACGCAGGTAAAGTCACCTAGTTGTATCCAGGATGGGAAATATGTGTGCCCTAGATTCAGGCTTTACGCAGACTTGTACAACTAGAGGGGAAGAGTTAATGAGCCCAGCTGAAGTAAGTGGGCTCATTAAGACCTCTACAAAAAACCCCAGCATGCTTAGGGAGATGCTCCATCCTGGAACCAGTTTTGTGTGTATAGACTGGGGAGTGTGATACCTGTTCTGTGCGGTAAGTTAACGCCTGTGTGGCAAACCCCTACAACAGAGACAGGGACTGGGGGCAGCACAAGGCTGCACTCAGTTGTTAGACAGGGAGTCTAAGTGTGTAATTAGAGGTCAAGCTGACCAGGATTTATTTTCATGTTTTATTTTTGTTTGGCTGTTATATGTTTCACTGCATGTAGCATAAATAAACTGCATCTTTTGTGTTTTTGCACCTACAACGCTGTCTGCTGTGCCTAATTTTGTGTTGTGAACCCATCCAGGGGGTCACACACACCCGCTGCCGAGCTAACCCCTCACACCTTAAACCACTCTACGGAGGAAACACTCAACTCCCTGAACAAGGCATTACTGCAATCAGCAGACTCGGTAGCACCAAAACGCAGGGCACTCATCAGGAAGAAAAATGCTGGATGGTTTAATAGCTCCCTCTCCGTACTAAAGCAAGAACGCAGAAGAGCGGAAAGAACATGGAGAAGAAATCCCACCGAGGAAAACCTATTTAACTACAAAGGTCTCACAGAGAATTATCGGAAAGCAATCTTCAAAGCCAAAAAGGACCACTTCTCATATACAATCTCAACGGCCGCAAACCAACACGGGAACTGTTTAAACTGGTTAATCAATCAATGAATCCGGTGTGCCTAGAACCTCCAGAAAGCGAATCCCAGGATTACTGTGACAAACTGTCGGATTTTTTCATCGATAAAGTCAAAACCATCAGGGAAACAATTTGTCAGAAGAAAACATCTAACCTCAGCCAGCAAATACATAAAGAGGATGTCTGCACCAACATACCTCAACCGCCAAAATTTTCACTATCCCCAATTACCGTAGACACCGCAAAAAACATTAATAAACTGCGTGACAGTACCTCACCTATTGACATCATCCCCACAAAACGACTGAAAGAATGCTCCGACATCGTGTCTCCAACCATAACCCACCTCATAAACCGATCATTCCACGAAGGGATTGTTCCCAGCATCCTCAAACAAGGCATCGTCAAACCTCTACTCAAGAAACCAAACCTGGACCCTCAGGATCCAAACAACCATAGGCCAATTACAAGCCTCAACACCATTTCTAAGATCATGGAAAAAGCTGTAGTACGTCAGCTACAACTTCACCTGGATACTCACAAACTCCTGGACCCGCTGCAATCAGGCTTCCGCCCGGGTCATGGAACAGAAACAGCTCTCCTCAAGATTTGGGATGACACCCTCGAAGCAGCAGATGACGGAGAGCCATGTCTCCTCGTACTGCTAGACCTAAGTGCAGCGTTTGATACAGTAGATCACAATACTCTACTCGTCCGCCTCACAGAAGTAGCCGGAGTCCAAGACATAGATCTCCAATGGTTCGCGTCCTTCCTAGGAAATCGGTCACAGACAGTGAAACTTGGAAAATTCCTCTCCGAAACTCGGGCAGTCACCTGCGGAGTCCCTCAAGGCTCTCTGTTGTCACCCGTTCTCTTCAACATTTACATTCGCCCACTCCTTCAAATCATCAGATGCACAGATCTCTGCTTCCACTCTTACGCTGACGACACGCAACTTTATTTCCAGATCAATGGAAAAAAAGATCACCAACAACAACTTGAAAACTGCCTCAAATCAATAGAGGACTGGATGACCACCAACTCCCTCCAGCTGAACGAATCAAAGACAGAGCTTCTTATCTTACACCCAAATCATAAGCCCGCAACCAAAACCTCCTGGTCTCCACCAACCGTCTTTAGGCAGACTATCTCCCCAAAGACCAAAGCGAAGAGTCTCTGGGTTATTTTAGACGCACAAATGTCAATGGATGCGCAAATAGGATCTGTAGTCAGTCGATCTCACCATCTGCTGCCCATTCTTCGCAGACTCATCCCTTTTATCCCAAAGAATGACAAAGCAGTGGTAGTTGGTACAATCATTAATTCACGACTGGACTACGCAAACTCGCTTTACATAGGATTACCACAATATCAACTTGCGCAAATACAACTGATCCAAAACACGGCGGCAAGGCTGATAACAGGAAAAAAACTCTGGGAATCCATCTCTCCTTCACTGAGGAGCTTACATTGGCTAACCGTAAAAAATCGGATCACGTTCAAGACCCTTTGCCTCACCCACAAATGCGTGCATAGAGAAGCTCCGCAATACCTAATGGAGAAAATAAATCATTACACACCAAACCGCAGTCTTCGATCAGCCAACAAAAACCTCCTCCTCGTGCCCAAAGCCCAGTATTAATCCAAGGGTGATCGGAGATTCGCTGTCCAAGGGCCTCGGCTATGGAATGCTCTACCAATCAACATCCGCCTGGAAGAAAATCACCTGGCTTTTAGGAAAAAACTCAAGACCTTCCTCTTTTAGCAGATGATCAAAGCTCGCCACAGCGCCTAGAGGCGATTCAGTTCGCATTGTGCGCTATACAAGTATTTCATTCATTCATTCATTCATTCATAATACCCATTTTTTTTTTTGTAAAATGTAAAATATGATGTTAGGCTAAGTAAATTCATACCAAATAATATGCCATGTCTTAAAATTATGCACACCCGTGCAATAGCGACAAACTACAGTACATCATACAATCATCCATAGACAACATTTTAAAAGCCTTTATTGGGTACCAGTTGAGAGTTAAACCAAAGGTCTGTTTCTAGAATTACTGCTCTTGCTTTGGCATTTGCGGTGATATCTTACATGTGTGGTACGATCATGATTTACATTTGCATGTAGGACCTAGGTATGTATTCGCATTTGCAAGTGAATATGGGGGAACAGTGTGCTTTATTTATTTATTTTCATTTTATTATTTATTTTATTTGCAATTGGTTTTTTTCCATCTCTTTAAATTTTTAAATGAACTTTATTGCTATCACAAGGAAAAAAACAACATCTCTTGTGATAGCATGGGCAGTGACAGGTACCCTTTACTGAGAGATCTCTACTCTGCCCCCAAAAACATTTGATCAAATAGATTTTCGGTTTAACCAGATGCTTTACAAGCCAGGAAAGGCTTGAAGAGATCAATCTGAAACCAGAAGTGACAAAATCCTCAACTCTTCTGGTTTCTTACATTACAGAGGTGGGGGGCAGGTACAAATGTACCTGCTTCCCCTCTGCATTTATCGGACCTGAAAAGGCGCAGCACTCCCAGGCTCCTCAATAGCACTGGAGAGCCCAGGAACAGCAGTATCCTATCAGTCTGCTCATACTTTTATGTTTGCCTTGAAGTTTAAAAAATGCTTTGTATGCCAGGTAGAATTTACTCTTAACAAACTGAATTTTTTTTTAATCAATTTGACCAGACTGATTTAATGTTCTTGTAGGGGTTCAATATTTCTCTAGCAATATAATGGAAAATTTGCTATTAAATACTTACTGTAATTTTCCTTTCCTGATGGACTCCTTGGCAGCATACGTTTGGATAGCCCCACCCTCGCTCCTACCCCATAGGACCCCACTCCCATAAATTTTTAGGCTGAGCCAAAGGCCGCGTTCCGTATCTAGCCTACTCATTACAATGGGAGGGCACCTACTGCCATGTAGTCCATCAGAAAAGGAAAATTACAGTAAGTATTTGATAAGAAATTTTCAGTTTTCCTGACAGACTCCATGTCAGCATATGTTTGGGAACTAACTAGCCCAAAAAACAAGGTTTCCAACATACAGTAGCACTTATCCAACAGAAACCTTATGGATAGATACTAACAGTATAAGGAAGTTAGCCACACCCTATGCCAGAACAGCCTTAATGAGACATGTTACCCCCCCTACAAATATTCCTGGTGCCCTTTCACAAGAAGCCCATGAAGCCTACTAACTCCTGGTTTAGTGTGTTGTCACTGCTTCCATGAGGATTAAGCCCTAAGCTCTATAAGCCTATTGGCTAGCTGGAATGACCCATCCAGCCATGATTCTGGATGATATTGCCACCCCGACGGTTCTACTAAAGAGAGTGACAAATATGTCCCAAAACTCTGAGCAAAGCTGTAGCTTGAGAGTATGCTCAAATTATACCAATATCCATGGCATGGAACCAGTTATCCTTGGTGGTCCTGCACATGGGAGGAACAAATCTTTGTTCTCATTGGATGCCAAAGCCACCTCAGATTGCCGCCCAGTATGGATATAAACACTACCCATACTAGGTAGAATGGCCAGATCCCAGCAGACCTCCTGACTGAGGAAAAAAGAACCCTTAGAGACGCTGCCTTTACTCAAAATTGGACTGAAAGAGATCCCATCTGGAGCAGCAAACTACCAAAGGGTCTTACAGATCCTGATTCTGGCAAACGTCCTTCTGAGGATGTAGCTCTTAGAGAAAATGACAACGTGTTTAAATCCTTACTCCAACTGGACTCAAAGTGATCCCACCTGGAGCCATAAGTCCCCAAACGATCCTTCCTAGCCTAAAGTTTTGATCTTGGCAAACTTCCTGGCTGAAGAAATAGCTCTTAGAGTGTAAGTCTTCATAGCTCAGTCTTTACCCAAGTGTAATGTCTGATTCATCCACTGGGAGCTCAGTCATCTCCACTATCCCCTCAGCCCATTGATGAGGTCTCAGCCCCATCACTTGATACCTCCTCCTCTGTTACCAGGCCTAGTGCACCAGCCACACGTTGCTGCTTACTTCTCCAAGTTTGGGCCAGACAGAGCCCCACTTCATCCTCTTCATTTGGGCTGGATAGAGCCCCACTTCCTCCTCTTCATTTGGGCCAGACAGAGCCCAACTTCATCTTCTTCGTTTGGGCCGGACAGAACCCCACTTCATCCTCTTCGTTTGGGCCAGACAGAGCCCCCACTTACTACTCCTTATTTTGGGCCAATGAACGCTTCACCACCATCTCTCCAGACCTACGGAGTGTCCACATCAGCATAACGCAACTCATTGCAAGTATACCTGAACTGCATAAACTTTGTACTTCTGAACTGCTAATGCCTTGCTGACCCTCCTGATACCTAAGTTATGGCTGTATATAAACTCTATAAATAAACCCCAACTAATCCTTCAACATACCTTCATTCCTTTATCTGTAATTTGCCATAAGGTGTAACCACTTAACTACATAGTATGTATATAACTCCGAAGCTGTGATCCTCTACAAAAACACTACTAGCTCACTGCCTGAGACATTACACCAAGCTGGACTGAAAAGAGATCTCATTTGCAGCTGGCAAGGAAGTCCAGAGCAAGTATTAAATCCCACCTAGAGAGTCTTGGCTCTCCTTCGAGTCTCAGTTGCAGCCCCCCATCAAAGTATTGGATGATTAAGGAATAGTCCACCCAAGAGACATCGGATATGATAGGGACTGCATAGATCTGCCCTGTAAAGAGAGCTTTAGGATCACTTGAAGTCCAGAATGTACCTGACCACAGAACTGAAGCAAAAGAAAACAAAGCGGTCCAAATTTAACAAGATTTATTCAAATCCTTTTGTAAGGTTTATAGATATGTTTTGCGTACACACGATCGCACCAAATTCCAGCCGTCAAGAATGTGGTGATGTAGAACATGTACGACAGGACTAGAAAAAGGAAGTTCAATAACCATTAGCCAATAGCCACGTATACTTACTGTATATACAGTAAGTAGTCTGTATAAATACATCAGCATAGCTCCCATTAGAGGAACTGTCTGTGATTTGGAACAAAGTCCCCCTGTCCCTCTTTCCTCCTCATTTGTCCCTCATTTTGGTATGATCTATATAGTTGTATATAAATGCACTATTTATCTATCAAAAAGTGTTTCCCAGTACTAAACCTTTCATCCAATTTCTAAATTGCTACATTTGTAAATACCAAAAGCCAATTTAAAGGTATAGTAGTGGTAAAAAAAGCACTTGTGGGTTTAACCAATCCTTTTTTTTCTGTTTCAATATTTTTATTGAAAAGTTCAATAAACAGGAATAAACAAGAGACTACAATCTGCTCCTTGTGCGCCCTCGCAGGGGCTACAAAGCATGAATATAAAACCAAAGGGCCAGCCATCACATCATACTTATAATAAACAGAAGAAAAGGAGGGAATGTGAGTAGGGGATGGTATCGAGACTGGTTCCAGAACCAGGCAACTCGTTCCCTCGTCATTTCCGGAGGGCAGGCCCTTCTTCCACCACCCCCTCCTACGGGGTGCAGCAGAATTCGTTAGCAATGGGAGAGATTACAAAGAAGAGTGAATAAAAATAGGGAACAAAAGAAGAAAAGATAGAGAGACAAGAGGGGGAAGGAAGGGGGGGGGAATGTTCGGGTGTGGATGCCTCGCCAAGAGGAGTTAGACCAAGCCCAGGCATGCAGCTTGGAGCGCAGGGAACTCATAGGAGATCCACGGCTCCCAGATTTTTAGAAATTTAGCATGAGAATCATGAACAATACTGGACATACGTTCCTGAAGTAACATTGCAGTCATGTGGGTTTTAACACCTTGAAAATCTACCCGTTGGGACTTCCAGGCTTGGGCAATGGTCCGCTTGGCCGCTATAAATAGATAAGTAGCCAACTTCTGTTGAGGGCCCCGCAAACCAGGTACCGGGCAATGTAGGTGAGCTAGCGTAGCGTCCCTTCGGATGGTTAGGTGGAAAAGTGTCTGCAGCAAACCAAAAATCCTAGACCAGAACCCCACCAGCCTTGGGCAAGTCCACCATGTATGCATAACATCACCTCGCTGTCCACAGTTGCGGAAGCACCTGTCCGTACGCCCAATGGTATGGAAAATGGTCCTGAAGGCGCTGCACCAGTTCCAGAGGGAGGTTAACATTCATCGCTGTGGTCTTGGAGAGGTTAATTTGAAGACCTGAGAAGTCCGACAATCGGTCTAATACTAGTTGCAAGTTGGGCAGGGAGATAAGCAGGTTGGACAGGGTCAATAGGGCGTCGTTCACTTTGTATTGAGTGCCCGCGTAAGGGATTCCCGAGATATCACCACAGGCCCTGATCGCCGCCGCCAGCGGCTCCAATGCCAGGATAAATAGTGCCGGGGACAGGGGGCATCCCTGTCTAGTCCCCCGGAGTATCGGGAAAGGTTCAGAAAGGAAGCCCGCATATTTCACCGACGCCAACGGTGCGGAATAGAGAGCCTGAATCCATTGTAGAAAATGTGGGCCAAATCCCCACCAATCCTTTTTTTTAAAACAATTCTCCTTTAAGGGGGCGTGGGAGTGGTGTGTGTCCAATGCCTACATACTTTTGGTAATAGGTCTCCCTCATCCCCATTTCAGAAAGTTGGGAGGTGTTCTAGCAAACATGCGTACCTTATTAAATATGGGACACAAACATGAAAAATCTTAAGTGCTCATTTTAAAGGCTTATGCAAGTTATTGCCATATAAAGTGTATGGGGACCCAGGTACTGCCCCAGGTGACATGTATCAACGCAAAAAAAGTTTTTAAAACAACCGTTTTTTTAGGAGCAGTGATCTTAAAAATGCTTAAAGTGAAACAATAAAAATTGAATATTCCTTTAAATATCATGCCTGGGTGGTCCCCTTAGTCTGCCTGTAAAGTGATGCATCTGTGCAATGTATAGAACAGTTCTGCAGCAAAATGACATGTCTAAAGGAAAAAATGTCATTCAAACTTGCTCGCTGCTGTAATGTAGTGCTGGCTCCCGGCAATATAGATGAAAAATCAAGTAAAAAAACAGCGTAGGCCCCCCCCCCCCAGTCCATACCAGGCCCTTTCGGTCCTGTAGGGGTTTTAAGGGGAACTGCACGTCATAAATGTAAAATAAATTGGCGTGGGGTTCCCCCCAAAATCCATACCAGACCCTTATCCATGCATGTAGCCTGGAGGTCAGGATGGGGGGCGAGTGAGCGCCTCCCCGAACCATACCAGGCCGCATGCCCTCAACATGGGGAGGGTGCTTTGGAGTCCCCCCTAAGCACCTTATCCTCATGCTAATGGGGACAAGAGCCTCTACAATGTACCCGATAACCATTCACATAAGGGGGGACCAGGACCTAGGGGCCCCCTTGTCAAAGGGGGCTTCCAGATTCCGATAAGCCCTCCACTGGCAGACCACAACAATCAATGGTCAGGGTTGTCAGGAAGAGACAACCCAAAGGATCCTCCCCATGTAGAAAGCAAGCGGCCTGGTATGGTTCAGCCTGCCAGGATGCTTTCTCAGTCTGGTATGCATTTTGGGGGGCCCCACGCAGTTTTTTTTTTAATTGGTGTGGAGTTCTCCTTAAAGTCTATACCAGACCTAAAAGGACCTGGAATGGATTTGGGGGGGGACCCTGCGCCATTTTTTTCTTAATTCTGTAGGGGCTGCTAAGTGCTGTGGCCCATCTGTCACCCCTCCCAGCCTGGCATTCAATCCTCAGTCACGCCAAGGCAACAGTCCATTAGCTTTGTTTTTATTTTATTGAGGGGATTAAACTGGATTGGATAGGGTATAGGAAGTAATGGATGCCCAGTGAATTTTAGAACAATCAATTGGTGAATTTTAGAAAAATCAATTGGTGAATTTTAGAACAATCAATTGGGACAACTTATATACTCTTCAGTATATACAGGCCTCTCTTCCACCAGCACTCTACTTGCATGAGCTTCCAGGCAGAGCTAGCACCGCATGGTTAGGCCTGACACTGGCTTAGCCAGGCCTTAGTAATTGCCCTTCACAGGCAGGGACCATGGGTCCCTATAGTGTAGCAAGATAGAAAGTCAAGAACACTAACCCCTCACAGTTACTCTTGGGCCCTGCTGTTAAAAATTAGTAAAAAAAATGAAATTACATGCCCCTGTCAAACAGGTGCAGAAAATTTGGCCGTTGAACCTTGGCAGTGCCTGAACAATGTAACCCCCCACAGTTACTCTTGCTGGGTGCAGAAATGGGCCCTGCTGTTAAAAAATTGTGAAAAAATTGAAATGAAATGCCCCTGTCAAACAGGTGCAGAGAAATGTGCCCTTCGGTGTTGGTGGTGCCTGAACACTGTAACCCCTTACAGTTAATCTTGTTGGGCACAGGAATGGGCTCTGATGTTAAAAATTATTTTAAAAATTGAAATTACATGCACCTGTTAAACAGGTGCAGAAAAATTGGGCCGTAGGTGTTGGTGGTGCCCTAAACCAAAAATATTGTTGGAAGCTAGCATAATCAAGATTCATGAATAGGATAGGCAGCATAGGCAGTCTTCAAGGGATACCAGATCCCTAGCAAATTCAATCAGTTACATCATCATCAGGGGCTTGATAGCTGCTTATCCAGGACTGAGTCATTTTGATAAATGTAAGCCTACCAACGGAGTCTGTGAACAGGCGCATTCTTTGATCCATTACAAACCCTTCACTGAATGTCCATTCAGAAAGCATGCTGGATACAGGACAGGCCAGTAGCTTGATTGCATAATGAGCAAGTTCTGGCCAGTGGTCCATCCTCAAGACCCAGTAACCCAAGGAATGCTCAGTTGGAAAGGTCTCCAGGTCTGCTCTTGCCCCTAGATATTCCTGCACCATATAATGTAGATGCTGCTGATGGTTGCTCAAACCTAACAGCCCTGGGCGCTAAAGACTAAAGAATTGTTTAAAGTCATCGGTCAGCCGGCCACCTTACCCACCGCTCTCCCCCTGACCAAACTAAGCCTCAGAAACACGTTGTCTAGGACCAGAAAATGATAACCTCCCAGGTTCTGGAAAGGTGTTACACAAAGTTTTCTTAAAGGCATCCTGAAGATGTTTCATCCTCTGCTCCCTCTGCGAAGGCAGGATGAGCTCTGCAATTTTACCCTTGTAACATGGATCAAGAAGGGTTGCAAGTCAGTAATGATTCCTCTCCTTGATACTACAAATCCTCTGGTCCTTTCACAGGCTTTGCAGAATCAGGGAGCCCATGAAGCGTAAGTTTGAAGAAGCATGAGATTCTAAGTCCTCTGGGTCACTAAGGAGGACATTGTCACAAACTACCTCCTCCCAGCCACGTACAACTCCTTGGATTTCTGGGGACTGAAAACCATCCCTTGAAGACTGCTGCATGTTATCCTCTACATCCATGCTGCTCCTCCTCCTCCTCTTCCCCCTGTGTGTTTGGCAACCCCGAAGGAAAATAATTTGCAGAAGGGGGGCCATGAAAGGAAGTCCTCCTTTTCCTCCCTCTGTTTTTCCTCAAGTGCTTTGTCCATGATTGCACAAAGCATGTACTCCAGCAGGAAGACTAGAGGGACAGTGTCACTGATGCATGCATTGTCGCTGCTCATCATGCTTGTGGCCTCTTCAAATGGTGACAGGACAGTGCATGCATCCTTAATCAGTAGCCACTGGCATGTCGAAAAAAAAGCCAAGCTCCCCTGAACCTGTCCTTGTGCCATACTCACACAGGTACTCATTTATAGCTCTCTGCTGTGTGTGCAGCCCCTGCCAGTGTTGAGTTTCACCTGGTGGACATGTCAAAAATGAGGCAGTTGGTGGGCAGGTTGAATTCCAGTTTAATGTCAGCCAGCCGAGCACTGGCATTGAATGACCGCCGGAAATGGCTGCAGAAATTTCTGGCCTGCCTTAGAAGATCTTGTAAGCCTGGATACCTGATTAAGAAATGCTGCACCATCAAATTCGGGATGTATGCCAAGCATGGAACATGTGTCAAGCGAGGGCGGAGAGAAGGTTGGTGCCATTGTCTCATACGACCATTCCTGGCTCAAGCTGCCATCCACCTCTGAGCCTGCCCCTGCAGAGCTGACAGAATCTCTGCCCCAGTGTGGCTCCTGTCCCCTAGACAGACCAACTGAAGCACCGCATGTCATCTTTTAGCCTGACTGTTTGCGTAGCCCTTTTAACACTTAGGGAGCACTGCTGGTTCCGCAGAAGAGGCCATAAAGGAAGAAGAGGAGGATGGGGTGGAGCAGACAGATGCGGCACAACCAATGCCAGCTTTCTGGAGGGTGGTGGTGAAACAAGCTCCAACATTGAACCCTGTCCGGCATCCTTTCCAGCTGCCAGCAGAGTTTCCCAGTGCACCGTGAAGGAAAGTTAACCTCCCTGACCATGCCTGTTGGACCATGAGTGAACCTTGCTGCTGATCGCCCTGTCCAGTGAGGCCAATACATTGCCTTCCATAAGATGGTAGAGAGCTGGAATGGCTTTATGTGAAAAGAAAATTCATTTTGGAGCCTGCCACTGTGGTACAGCACATTCCACAAATTCACAAAAGGGGCAGAGTCTACAAGATTAAAAGGCATCAGTTGTAGTGCTAGAAATTTGGCCAAGCTAGCATTTAGACACTGAGCATATGGATGGCTGGAAGAGTATTTTTTTTTTTTTTTTTTTGACGGTTCGGCAACTGGGGTAGCGAAATGTGCCTGCTGAAATCAACAGGTGGTGTACTGCCAGCAGATTGGCTGCAAGTACTTGTGGCACCTATTGCTATACCTTCATTCCTCTCAGTGCAGGTTTTTGAGAGGACTTGAGGTATAGTAGGGGTTGAGATCCCAGATGAGGAGCAAGAAGTCAATTTTTTTATGATGTGGCTCTTTCAGGTGCTGTTGCCAACGACTGCATGGCAGGTCATCATATGTCTTATCAAGCATGTGGTGCCCAAGCGGGTGGTGTTCTGGCCATGCTTGATCTGCTTCAGACAGAGATTGCAAACAGCAACGTTGTGATCTACTGCACATGTGTTGAAAAAAGCCCACACCAATGAACTTTTGTAAGACAGTGGGAAGTCAGCAGCGCCCTGCACCTGTGGAGCTCTGTGGTGTGATGCAATAGGATGGCTGCCCTTAAACTGGCCCCTGGAGGATACCCTGCCTCGTTGGATGTGTGCCTCCTTCTTCTCCTCCTCACTTTCCTCCTCTCTTCTCTCAGACACCCAAGTACAGTCAGTGACCTCATCATCCCCTCCCTCCTCATCACTAGAGCAAACTTGGCTGTATGCTGCAGATGGGGGAACATGACTGCTAGTTTCTTGTCCTTCTGTGGCACCCCCTCTCTCTAGGCTCACGTTACTCCCTTTCTCAACCTGGGAGCCAAAATTGGAGCATTCAAATTGCTGCGCATCCTCCAGCAGCATGTAAACGACACTATGGTCGAATAATTCTGGTGACTCCTCTGTGCATGATGGTGGGGCTACGGACAATGAGCTGGTGGAATAGTCCGCTTTGGCAGCTGTGTTCGAAGCCAAACTAGTATGAGCCTGGGTGGCAGAGGATGAGGATGGCTTAGTTATCCACTCCACCAACACTTCTGCATGTTGTGGCTCAATAACACAGCCAGCAGCAGAAAAAAAGGACAAGCGTGCCCTGCCTGCAGATTATGCCCCATGTCCAGGACTACCACTGACACAGAGGCTACTTGCGCTCTTTTAGTGGCCTGTGAGCGTCTGCCCCTTCTTGATGGCGTGATAGGGATTTTTTTTCACACAGCACTACACTGTATTATATACTGTACACGGCCTGCACTGTATTATATACTGTACACTGCCTGAAGTGTACTAGAAACTGTGCACACTGTATTATATACTGTGTACACTGCCTGCACTGCATTAGAAATTGTACTCAGAGTCACTCTGTGGATAGTAAGGAAAGGAACAAAGAGCAACAAAGAACATAGACCTGAAGTGTGCCAGGGTCACGTGGTCAGTATGCCTAGAAGGGGGCATACCCAAGTATGAAATGTAATGAAAGAAATTAAAAGAAAAAAGGGAATGGGTGGGTGGGACATGAAAGCCGACGATCACAAGAGGAGGAGGCAGAGGAGGGCAGGCTTTATGCAGCCTGACTCCTCTTACAAATACAAGCTGACCTGCGGTCAGCCTTACACTTGTACTCCGAGTCACTCTGTGTCACTCTGTGGATAGTAAGGAAAGGAACAAAGAGCAACAAAGAACATAGACTTGAAGTGTGCCAGGGTCACGTGGTCAGTATGCCATTGCCTAGAAGGGGGCAAAAATAACACAGTAGGATGAAAGCTTAACAACCATATTACTCCGTGAATAACGTCCAACCTGGGGTGGCGGCAAATGAGGTATGTACTAAACCTGCAGAAAAGGAAGCGCTAGGAAAGGCAGTAGAGGACCAACCCAGCGTAAGACAAATGTAATACAAACAAGCTTGGTATAAAACAACACCAAGCACCACACCATACCAGGCTCCAAGAACCTGATAACAGTGCCGTCCCCGAATGCCAGGTCTTGCGCGCATGCAGGTGTAACAGAAAGGGGCGGGTGCCAACCAGTAGATTGGCTAAAGTAAGTGAGACCCTGGGCCAGAGGCACCACTCCCCTGGCCCAAGGCACCACAAAGCCAGCTAAGCCCCCCCCCTCCAGAGCCCCAAGCTAGTAACCCACGCAAAAGGAGACCTGAGAGTATGTCAAAAACGTCACAAAAATAAGACCCACAATGGAAAGTCAGCTGAGCACAGCAGGGAGTCTACTCTGCTGGAACCTTGGACGGCTTCAAACAAAGGTGCAGAAAAAATAAAACCACCTGACGGATCAAACAACATGAAAAGCTGAAACTTAACTCAATATGCCCAGAAAGTGCTGAGGGCCGATACAAGCTGGAGGAGGCAAAAAGAAAAACAGAAAAGCAAATAGGAACTGGATGTTAACCATCAGGACTGAAAACCTAACCCGGGAGGCCCAGAAACCATGCCAAGCAGTGTCAAGAGCCTACCTGGTATTAAAACAAAACCCAATGATCAAGGCTGCTGCGCCAGCAAAAAGGAAAACCAAGCTACCACAACTGGATCTGAAAAAGTGAGACGCTGGAACCTGCTTCCGAGACCCGGGCCTACAGATACTGGACCGGGCCCCGAGAGGGCCCCGGGATCCATGAAAGCCCCTGAGCCAGTGAAAGCTGACTAACCAATCGTTCCATGCCCTAGCGCAACTCCTGGCTGGCCGCAGCTAGGAAATTGAAGATAGTGAGGAATGACACCCAACTGGTCAGGAACACAACTAGCGAGAGAAAACGTGAGCAGACAAAGAAACCTGCAACAAGAATGTAACCTGCGAGAAGGAAACGTGACTGAACAAGAACATGAGTAGCGTGATCTGATAACCGTGAGCAGCAAAAGAACAGAGGCTGCTAGAAATCACAACCTGCCTAGGAAAAGCAGGTTGCATGAGAAATGCGAAATGATGAAACCTCGGGGACGCCATAGAAAACCCTGGGGACGGCAGAGAAAACCCCTGGGACGCCAGAGAAAACCTGGAAAACAAGAGGAACCTCAAAAACGAGAGAAACGTGACATAGCATGAGAAAAAGTAACATTACATGAGAAACATAACATTACATAAAAACGTAACATTAACCGGAAACAGTAACATTGCATGAGAAACCGAAATCGGCCTGAGAAACGTAAACTGTATGAGAAACGTAAACTGCATGAGAAACGTAAACTGCATGAGAAACGTAAATTGCATGAGAAAACAAAACGTATGAGAACTAACTGCATGAGAAACGTGAGTTTGAACAAAATGTGAGTGGTGTAAGAACAGATGAGAAGACTTGCCACCGACCAAGCCAATTAAAAACGATCACCCATAGACGTGATGGGTAACCCGCGGTGGAAAAACACGGACAACCCAGCTGTGTGTGACAACCAGAAAACCTAACAACCACCCGCCCAAGACACCCCAAACCCCCTGGCACCTGACAAGTAAAGGATGTGGAACCTAAGGTGTAAGGACATAGGCGAACAGCGCATGAATGTGAACCTGATGACAACACCCTAATGAATGCAGAAGTGAGCCCGAGCAACCTGCTGCGCCAAGACAGGAAATTAAAAATGTACACTCAGGGCTGAGGTACCCACAGACAGTGGTGGGTATTAGTAAAAGGTGTAACGGTGAACGTATACGTATGATGTGTGGACTACAGGCGAGAAGATTGTGGGACGACAATCAATTAACAACGAAACCTCAGCCTGTATGGACCTGTAGACGTGACAGATCCTAGATGTATGTACCAGCTATCAGAAAAGCCACAAACGAAGGGCCACATGAAACATACAACATATGGGAAAACATGAACATGGGAAAGACGTAAGCAACATGGGAAAAATATGAGAAACACGGAACACTTATAAAAGCATAAAAAGTTGCCTGAGACACATAAATAGCATCAGACCAGTACAATACAACAGACATGTAAAATGTAAAACCTGGGAACCATAACTACCCTAAAAAACTCAATAAGAACCTAAAACAAAAACGTAAAAACGTCCACCGCCAGAGAAACGCAAAACGCATGAGCAACGCAAAATTGCAAGAAAAAACGCGTAAATTGCAGAAAACTGTAAATTGCATGAAATGAAAATAGCATAAAATCATGAATCGCACGAGAAAACCATGACCACATGAAATGTCCAAATACAAATTTGCATGAGAACCGTAAATTGCGTCAAGCGCAAATGCATAAAGCCGTAAATTGCAAAACGTTAATTGCGTAAATACTCGTAAATTGCCTAAGAAACCGTAACCTGCATGAGAAACCGTAAATCGCATGAGACCGTAAATTGCATGAGAAACCGAACATGCGTGAGAGCCTGAACATTGCATGAGGACCCCCACCAGACGGACGGACCCCCCCCCCCCCCCCCCGACAGAACCAGGCAATCGAATCCCCCCCCAGCAGAACCCCCAGGAGAAGGAGGCAAGCGTGAGAATCGGCTCTCCGGAGCCACCAGGCGGACGAACCCCCCCCCCTCCCTTGGCAGACACAAGTGACCTGAACCTCCCCCCGGCAGAAACGCCTGAACCCCCCCTCCCCAACAGTAAGCCAGCGGGCAGGAGAAACGGGCCACCGTGGAGATGGAGGAGTCATCAGGTGGCTGAACACCCCCCCCCCCGGCGGAACAACTGGGAGCAAAGGGGGGCAACAAGTGGAGCTGACGGGGGACGAACTCCCCCCCCAGCATGAATACCGGGAGAGGAGCTGAGTAACAAAGCAAACAATGATGATGCCATATCAGCTGCCAAATAATTTCCATCTACATGCATTTTGACAGAAGAACACGCCTTAGAGGTTAAGCACAATCTGCCTTATTTATACTGATATAAACATGGCTTGCATCAGAGCACATTTGTCTTTCCTCAAGCTTAAAGTAATTAGCAAAGAAACAAAAACAAAAAGAATATCACATGCACCAACAGATATCTGATTTATACGCAGTATAGCTATCTTTACACGCAAAGTGAGTCCCGCAGCTAGCATCCACAAGGGGGAGGTAGGCATAGGGACGGCATGACATGTGCTGCACAGTCTCAGTTTTAAGGGGGGTGTATGGCCGCTTTAAGGGTTAGGGGGTGGGCGAAGCCCGGGGCGGAGCCACGGCGTCTATCACGAGCTAGCAGGGACAATGCTAGCAGTTGGAGAGCGGAGGAGGAAGCAATCAGACGCACCCTCCCGCTCTGTGCATTCGGAATCCAAGATGGCGGCGGCGGATTTTCTGGCGCAGTTGCGCTCGGCGTTAGATACACGGGGCGCCGCGTGGCTACAACAACAAATAGCGGCCATGGCGGCGGACGGAGGTGCTGCGGACGGCGGGGGAGCGGAGATGACACCTCGGGCGCGGCGTTCCCGGCCACCCGAGCGGTACAGCCAAGATGTCGGTTCGGGGGGCCCCCATGGAGCTTCTGCAGGGATGGATCGGAGGGGGATCGGAGCGGTGGCTCACCCCCAGCTGCAGGACACCCCAGCCTCCACCCCATCGGGGGTCAGGAGCGGCAGGAGGAGGGGCCCAGACACCGCAGTGGAGGAGGCTAGCTTGTCACAGGTTTCCCCCCCCACCAGCCCGGCGCAGATGTTTGTTGCGCAGCACAGATGCCGGAGGGACAGGGGCTGCAGGTCCATCCGGACAGCGGGGGCAGGAGGCTCAGCGGGTGGGGGGCCGGGCGTCAGGCGCGCCCCCCAGTCCCAGCCCAGCCGGAGGACAGTGGAGGGGTGGCCAGGGTGTTGGGCGGCCATCAAGTGCAAGAGGAGGTGCAGAAGGCAGTCAACCTGGACAGCGTAATCAGGCGGGTCAGCAGGTGGGGGACCAGGCATTAGGAACGGCCCCCAGTCCTCGACAGAACGAATTTGGGCGGAGGAGCGGCCGGAGGGCCAGTGGGGTGGTCGAGGAGTCGCTGGACAGAGGGAGGTGGATGGACCGGCGACACAGGAGCATGTTGCCAAGGCAGGAGGGCGGGGCTGGCGGGCGGAGGAGCAGGGACTCTCTTCCACAGCGCACCAGACCCCAGGATGAAGGAGCAGGCTCGTCCGGGATTCACACCCCACGCCAGCAACAAGTGGTCGCAGACGGGAGGTCCGAAGGCGAACTGTCGGGAGTGAGATGTCGAGGAAGAGTGTGGTCGGTCGTCTCCGTTGGGTCTGATGCCGGCGGCTGTGAGGCCTGGTCCTGGGCAGCCCGGTGAGTGCGAATCTTCTGTTTCCATTACATCCTTGTTACATGACTTGCTTGCACAGGGTAGTTCGCGTGGGGGGGACAGGGCTGGGGGGGCGGAGGTGGACCTGCATGGGGGCAGAGCGGCCTGGGGGGTCTGCTGCTGGGGCTCAAGGAGCTGGTTAGGTAGTTCTAACAAGGGGCGAGTGGTCCGGCACAGGCGTGGCGCTCGACGACTGAATCGGCCACTGGCGCGGTTGTGACCAGGGTGCAGGCGTCTGTGGGCGCTTCGGGGGCACCTGCCGAGCAGCTGGCCAGCTCGAGTGCGGTCGGGGAGGTGGCTAAGGCGCCGGAGAAGAGTACAGAGGCGGTGCAGCTGGGGGACGCGGCAAAAAGCAAGGTCTACGTCTGCTTTGAGGGACCGTTGGGAGCACATCTGAAGCCAGAGGTGAAGGAGAAGATTTGGAAAGGTGAGTATATCGAGATCTACACCCTGCTGCCGCTGGAAAAGTTCAACCTGGACAGGTTGAAGCCTGAGGAGAGGAAGAAGGAGGACGAGGAGAAGCGTAGGTATCGGTTGATCCCTCGTACCTTTGCTAACTGGCTGCAGACATTTGTCATTTTGGCAAGAGTGGTTGGGGAAAAGGCTCCGGAACACTGTTCCGTGCTATTCGTGTACTTGGAAGCCATCAGTGAGGCACATAGGACTTATGGTGGAACAGCATGGCTTCGGTATGACGAGCAATTCAGGCAGAGGATGGCAGTCCGACCGTCGCTTCGCTGGGACCATAAGGACATTAGCCTATGGATGAAGTTGATGACGGTGGAGCGGGCACCTAACCAGTTTTTTCAGCTAGGGGTCGGAGGTTCAGCAACCTCAGGGCAACCGACCAAAAAACGTTGGGGTTTCTGCTGGCAGTTTAATGAGGGCTCCTGCAAGTTTGGAGCCAACTGCCAATTCAAGCACATGTGTTCTGGCTGTGGGGGATCCCACGCTCTGGCAAAATGTTTCCGAAAAGGGAAGGGACGTCCTGGAGATCTTGCGAACAAGAGGGACGACTCCGGTGCAGGTGGCAAGGATGCTACATTTTCTGCGTAGATATCCGGACCAGGTTAGGGCGCGCCTGCTGGAGGACGGTTTTACATACAGTTTCAAGATCCCTTGTTCTCTTACGGCCATCCCGCCATTGGCTAACAATTTGAAGTCTGCGTTGCTACACTCGGCGGTAGTCACCTCAAAATTGGGAAAGGAAGTTGCATTGGGACGCATGGCCGGCCCTTTTAAGACAACGCCCCTTCCAGATATGGTGGTATCACTGCTGGGGGTGGTGCCGAAGAAGGAGCCCAATAAGTTTTGGTTAATTCACCACCTGTCCTTCCCAAAAGGGGCTTCCGTCAATGATGCCATCACCCCGGAGGAGTGTGTGGTGTCGTACACTTCTTTTGATGCGTCCATTTCGTGGGTTCGGCGGTATGGCCAAGGGACTATGATGGCAAAATCGGACATTGAATCAGTTTTTGGGTTGCTGCCAGTGCACCCGGATAGCTTTTGACTGTTGGGCTGTCTTTGGAAAGGGGGGTTTTATGTGGATCGGTGCCTGCCGATGGGGTGTTCGATTTCGTGCGCTTTTTTCGAACAGTTTAGCTCCTTCTTGGAATGGGCAGTTCGGGAGGTGTCGGGCATCAACTCGGTCATCCACTATTTGGACAACTTCTTATGTGTTGGCCCAGCATGCACCAATGTCTGCGCAGTTCTTTTGGGGACACTACAACACTTGGTGGAGCGCTTTGGGGTTCCGTTGGCTCCGGAAAAAACGGAGGGCCCATGGACTGCATTGAGTTCTTAGGTATTGTGATCGATTCGGTGAAGATGGAGTGTAGGTTGCCGGTGGACAAGCTGGAGCGGCTTCAGGAGGAAATTCGTGGAACTATTGGGATCCGGAAGCTGCAACTACGGCAGTTGCAGTCACTCCTTGGAAAACTAAATTTCGCATGACGGATTATGCCAATGGGACGGGTGTTTTGCCGCCGGCTGGCGGTCGCTACGGCAGGCATCCGGGCTCCCACTCATTACGTGACCCTTACGCGGGACCATAGGGAGGACCTGAAGGTTTGGCAAGGGTTCTTGGAGTCGTTCAATGGCCGGGCGATTTGGATGTCTGGTCCAATCAGCAATGGGGATCTTGAGTTGTTTACCGATGCGGCGGGGTCCACGGGATTTGAGGCCGTCTTTAAAGGTCAATGGTGTGCAGCTCCCTGGCCAGTGGAATGGTCAGAGGCGGGGTTGCTGAAGAATTCGGTTCTGCTAGAATTGTTCCCCATCGTGGTGGCGGTGGAGATATTGGGGGAGGCGTTCAGAAATATGAAGGTGAGGTATCATTGTGATAACTTAGGGGTGGTTCAGGTGGTCAATCGGCTGACGGCGGCCTCTGGGCTGGTGGTCAGGCTTCTACGACACTTGGTACTGCGGTGTCTACAGGTGAATGCTTTCATTTATGCTGTGCACTTGCCTGGGGTGGAGAACACGATGGCTGACGCTCTGTCTCATTTTCAGTGGGACAGATTTCGGGGACTGGTGCCAGAGGCGGAGCGTCACGTGATCGACTGCCCCACTTGGTTGTGGGGCATTGCGCTGGAGTAACGGCAAGGTGGATTCATCAGTCTGTGAGCAAGGCTACCTGGAGGGCATACTCGAAGGTGTGGCAAGAGTGGTCGGCTTGCCTAGAGGCTATCGGCATGGCCCTGGGCGACACGGGCATGGCTCAAGCGGCCTTTTATTTTCTGGTGCTATGGATAGAGGGGTATCGGCGGCCACAATTGACCGAAAACTGTCGGCATTGGCCTTATTATTCAAATGGCAGGGACAACGGGATCATACAAAGGAGTTTTGGTTGCGGCAGGCGGTGAAAGGCTACAGGAGGGCACACAGGTGTAGGGATGGGAGGCGGCCTGTTTCTTTTGGCCTTCTTCAGGGCTTGTGCCAGGTGGTAGCCGGTGTCTGCAGTTCAGCGTACGAACAGTCACTGTTTCAGGCGGCATTCGCCCTCGCTTTCTTTGGGTGTTGAGGGTTGGCAAACTGGTTAGCCAGTCAAGACAGGCGGTAGGGGGTTTGGTGCTGGGGGATGTGGAGCTGGGCCGGGACAGGGTTCGCCTCTGGATCCGTCGGTCCAAGACTGACCAAGCCAGGAAGGGGGTTGCTGTGGAGGTGGCTAGAATTGAGGAGGACGATATTTGCCCGGCGAAGGCGGTCGACAGATTTTTAGCGGTGCGGCCGAAGGTTGCGGGCCCCTTTTTCATTCATTTGGATGGTTCTTCGCTGTCCAAGTTTCAGTTTGTTTCGATTTTCCGTAAGTGCGTAAGGGAATCAGGCTTTGACCCTCTGAATTTTTCTTCCCATTCCTTTAGGATTGGGGCGGCTACGGAAGCTTCCAGGGCTGGTTTGGGTTCTGCGGCGGTCAGGAGGATTGGGAGGTGGGATTCGGATCCTTTTAAATTATATGTCCGCCCGCAATGGTTAGGTAATTGAGCGGGTTGTGGGGATTAGTGAGGGTTGGTGGGGTATGTTTACATTGGTGCTGACTGTTCTAACCCCCCCTCTTTTGTTTTGTCGTTTACAGGTTATGAAGTTGGCCTGGTATGGATACTGGGCCATTCTTTTGTTTTTTGGGGTGCGAAGAGAGCGCACATTCGGTCGAACGGCAGACAACTCCGCATACCTAGACAGGAGGCACAGGTTCGGTGGATCTGGGTTCCGGGCATGCGTTGGAGCAGGGTCTTGGGAGAAGTCCATAGATTTGCTAGACTGGACAGGCCTCCGAATGTTCTGTTATTTCATGTTGGGGGCAATGACATGGGTGCCAGGTCTATGAGACAACTTATCAGGGATATTAAGTGCGATTTCCTGCGGTTGAAGTCGGATTACCCGGGAATGGTCATGGTCTGGTCGGATATGGTGGGTAGGTCATCCTGGCATTGGGCGTTATCGGATACAAAGGTTGACAGGGCCAGGGTGAAGGTCAACAAAGAAGTCAGCAGGTTCTTCATCAGGAATGGGGGCCTGGCTATCCGCCATAGGGAGTTGGAAGTTGACACCTGGTGGTATTTGCGGAGTGACGGAGTCCACTTGAATGATGTGGGTACTGATCTATGGTCGCTGGGCCTTCAGGATGGCATTCAACGAGGTCTGTGGGTGTGGAGATGCTCGAAAGGGTAAGGTGTTACCCCTTTCGGGCTGTGGCGGTTCTGGGGGCTTTAGATGAGGAAGTGAGGTACAGGTAAAAGGCCTGTTGTACCCATCCATGGGATGGGGGTGGTTTATGTACTTCCAGGTTACGAGGGTTTAACCTGGAAGGGTTTAAAACGGGTAGGTCACTGCTACAGTTGGTTATAGCCTCCGAGACAGGGGTTGCTGTCTGGAGGTCAAGAGGTTACAGTACAGCCTTGGAAAGGCTGGGAAAGTTTTACCGTATTTAAATGTTGGTATTTATTAAAGATTATATTTTGTTAATAAAGTTTAGGCCTGATGGCCATTTACTCCAAATCTGTCCAGTCATTTGTTAAGAGGGACGGGGTTTGGAGGGGGGGCGGGTAGGACGGGTTATGAAGGTTTTGAGGTAATATAGAAATATAGCACTGGGTTGAGTCCTACAAATGTCAAGCCATATAAATAAAACAACGGCTCATAAGTCAAAAGATGACAGTGATTAGGCGCCCTCTCTATAGTTACATAGAAGGAGCACCCATCTTCTAGACATCTACTACACATAAAGGGGACCTCTGTCTCACGTTTGGTTACAAGGTTGAGGAGAATGGTGCGACCTCCAGATCTAAATGTCTGGTGCCACCACTGGCCATGTTAACTCACATTTGGTAGGCGGGACTGCCGCCATACGCAACCCAATCAACTGAAAAGGGGTGGAGCTGCGCCGCCATGGAACCTCAGTCCTATCGAGGTCCTCTACCAGGTTCAGGCAGCCCAGTTTCTGATTGTGTGACAGCTCACTCCGGAGATGGACCAACCATACGGGGGAAGCCTGTGATGGAAAACCTCCCGCCCCCCTCCCCTCCAGCAGAGGCAGCCAGAGAAGGAGGCGGGCGGGAGATAGGCCCCACCTCCCCACCCCAGGAAACCTGTAGCAGAAAAGGCAGCAGGAGAAGGAGGCAGGCGGGAGAAGGGCTCCCTCGTGGAGACAGCCGACAGCAACCCCCCCTCCCTCAGCAGCACCATATGGAGGAAGTCTGCAGCTGGCACCCCCCATTCCCCCCGGTAGTGGAGACAGAAGCTGCAGACGAACACCCCCCCACAGAACCACACGGGGGAAGCCAGTGACAGAACCCTCCATCCCCCCTCCCCTCCAGCAGAGGCAGCCGGAGAAGCAGGTGGGCGGGAGAGAGGCTCCCTCGTGCAGACAGAAGCTGCCGGTGGGTAAAACACCCCCCTCCGTAGGAAGCTAAGACCCATGCCCACAAGAGGCACCGGCGGGGGCCAAGAGCACCCCCCGAGCAGAAAGTAACCACCCGCCCGCCTCCTCTGATCTGCCGCAAGTGACGTCAACACGAAAGCCGACGACCACGAGAGGAGGAGGCAGAGGAGGGCAGGCTTTATGCAGCCTGACTCCTCCTGCGGTCAGCCTTACACCTATACACACTGGCTGCATTGTATTATATACTGTGTACACCACCTGAAGTGTATTAGAAACTGTACACACTGTATTACATACTGAGTACACCGCCTGCACTGTATTATATACTGTAACCGCCTGCACTGTATTATATACTGTAAATCGTCTGCACTGTATATACTGTACACTGACTGCAATGTATTATATATTGTTCACCGCCTGCACTGTATTATATACTGTACACAACCTGCACTGTATTATATAGTGTACACTGACTGCAATGTATTATATATCATACACCACCTGCACTGTATTATATACTGTACACTATGTGATTAGAGTAAGAGCACTACCTCGTGCTAAATACATCAATACCATAAAACAATAACCAAAATGAAAATATCAATAATACCATTAACCATATAAATCAATAATAATAATTGTAGTCAGAGTCTTCAAGCGGGAAATGCGATACTCCTAAGAACCTAGGCCTGAGGTGTGCCTTGGCTTAGCTGGTCAGTATGCCTGAGAAGAGGGCATACCTTGAATGTAAGAATAAGAACAAAATACTATGAGAATGTATGAAATGGGGAACGGGTGGGTGGGAACCCAGAAAACCTACCGACAGTGGCCCTGACAGAGGAGGAGGTTTAAATAGCCCTCTCAGGCTCCTCCTACAAATACAGGCTGGCCTGCGGCCAGCCTTCAACTTGTAGTCAGAGTCTTCAAGCGGGAAATGCGATACTCCTAAGAACCTAGGCCTGAGCAGTGGCGGCTGGTGAAGTTTTTGGATGGGGGGGCGCCAGACCCCGCCCATCATGACCCCACCCATCATTTTGGCCCCTCCCACTTCTCATAAAACACGCCCCTTATGTAATCTGAAAAAAATGTTGCCGTGGGTTCCCCCTCCGAGGGCATACCAGGCCCTTAGGTCTGGTATGGATTCCAAGGGGAACCCCCTACGCCGAAAAAAGGGCGTGGGGGTCCCCCCAGATCCACACCAGACCCTTATCCGAGCACGCTACCCGGCCGGCCAGGAAAGGGGGTGGGGACGAGCGGGCAGCCCCCCCCTCCTGAGCCGTACCAGGCCGCGTGCCCTCAACATGGGGGGGTGCCTTGGGGGAGGGGGGCGTGCGGCCCCCCCACCCCAAAGCACCTTGTCCCCATGTTGATGAGGACAAGGGCCTCTTCCCGACAACCCTGGCCGTTGGTTGTAGGGGTCTGCGGGCGGGGGGCTTATCGGAATCCGGGAGCCCCCTTTAATAAGGGGGCCCCGGATACCGGCCCCCCACCCTATGTGAATGAGTATGGGGTACAATGTACCCCTACCCATTCACCTGTGAAAAAAAAGTACAAAAAAAACACAACACAGGGTTAAAATATTTTATTGCACAGCTCCGGGGGTCTTCCGTCTTCGGGGGTCTTCTCGCCGGACTCCTCCGCTATCTTCTTGTAGCTCTTTTGCTAGCGGAGGAGCCCCGCTTTCTTCCTCGCCGCCGGCCTCTTCTCCCGACTTCGGGGGTCTTGTCCCCCTCTTCGGTTCTTCTGCCGGGCCACCGCGCCTTCTTATAGCTCTTTTACAGGCGGGGGCCCGGTCTTCTGTCGCCGCCGCCGCCGCCGCCGCCGCCGCCCGTTCTTCTTCTTCTTCTTCTTCTCCTTCTTCTCCAGGAGATGTTGCCTCGACGATCTCCCTAGTCGGAATGCCAGGGACGCGCTGCGCTGCCACTTATATAGGGAAAATGGGGCGGTGTCACATGGGTTGATGTCACATGGGTTGGTCACATGGGTTGATGTCACATGTGACATTGTACCCCATACTCATTCACATAGGGTGGGGGGCCGGTATCCGGGGCCCCCTTATTAAAGGGGGCTCCCGAATTCCGATAAGCCCCCCGCCTGCAGACCCCGACAACCAACGGCCAGGGTTGTCGGGAAGAGGCCCTTGTCCTCATCAACATGGGGACAAGGTGCTTTGGGGTGGGGGGGCCGCACGCCCCCCCTCCCCCAAGGCACCCCCCCATGTTGAGGGCACGCGGCCTGGTACGGCTCAGGAGGGGGGGGGCCGCCCGCTCGTCCCCACCCCCTTTCCTGGCCGGCCGGGTAGCGTGCTCGGATAAGGGTCTGGTGTGGATCTGGGGGGGACCACCACGCCGTTTTTTCGGCGTAGGGGGTTCCCCTTGAAATCCATACCAGACCTAAGGGCCTGGTATGCTCTCGGAGGGGAAACCCACGTCAAATTTTTTTTCAGAAATTTGGCGTGGAGTTCCCCTTTCAGAGCTCATTCTCTGATTGGCCACGGCAAAAGTCGCCTGGCCTAGGGAAACCTTTCTGGCTGTGAAAGCTTTTTGCATTCATTCAGCTAAATGCATGAACATTCTCAACAAAGTAGACACTAGAAAGCCTTTATGGGGTGACTCACCTGTCTCACTGTCTGGCAGCTCCGCTCGGGCTAAGGAACGGAGCTGCCGACGTCACTTCCGGGTTTTGTGAAGCAGCCGAAAGCCGGAAGTGACTGCCTGTCTAAGAATGACAATGCTCCCGCCCGTAGAATCACAGTGATTTTACGGGCGGAAGCTAGTCGGCGTTCTGCAGTGCGCCGCAAGGCGGGTTTTTAACCCGCAAATGAAGCGCCATGGATGCAATCTTGTGATTGCATCGACGTGGCGCTTCTCATAGTGCACTGTGACCGGCGCCACAGTACACTATGTCAAATTGTTAAATGACAATTTTTTATTTATTTTTTTAATGTCTTAAAGGGCCCGTTTTTTTTTTTTTAACTTTTTTTTTTTTTTTTTTTACTTTTTTTTTTTTACACCTAGGGAGAGGGGGGGCGGCTCCCGGGCGCCCCCTATGGGCGGGCCGCCACTGGGCCTGAGGTGTGCCTTGGCTTAGCTGGTCAATATGCCTGAGAAGAGGGCAAAAAGACACAAAATTTAGGTGAAGAAGGGAAGGTAAAGAACCATCACGGATAAAGGTGTGCTCCCGGACGGCAGCAGTACGTATCCAGCAAGTAACTGGAAAGTGTTCGCAATGGCAAAAGAACACACCGACTCCTGACTTGGCGATGAGAAGGAACCCCCTATCGAACCTGTGACACTACCCTAAACCCAACTGAACATCCCCTGAAAGATTGAATTGAGCCAGATGCCCGTGACACCCAGACCCGAGAATGAACTGCTTGTGAAATGAGAGGCTACGAGAGGGGAATGGAACAAGGCCTGGCCCGAAGAAACCCCTGCAAAAGATCGCAAAATACCCCAATGAACACCAGTGAAATAGCCCAGAGACATACACCCCCCCAAGAGGGTAAGTGGCAAAAAGACCACTAGCAGGAGTGCGAAAAGCTGGAAACCTGATGGATGTGATGGAGTAAGCGGATAAGACCCAGAAAACCTACCGCCACTGGCCCTGACAGAGGAGGAGGTTTAAATAGCCCTCTCAGGCTCCTCCTACAAATACAGGCTGGCCTGCGGCCAGCCTTCAACTAGTCCATTGAAAATTTAAGTGTGTGTAGCCAAGTCCCGGGCCTCTCCAGACCTAATGGTGACCTCCGGAGTTAAGGACAGCTGACAACCTTCTGTGTAGAGTGGGTTACGAGGCACTTCTTGAACTTATTCACTTCTACAATCTCCTATTGTAGATCTTCACTCAACTGAGCCCCCAGTCTTTAACTAGACTTGCTACTGGATCCCCAAGCTTTTCCAATCTTCTCATTCAGTGTATTCCTCAAGCATCACCCACCGCTTCCCTGCTGGGTTCCTAGCTTGGCACTCACTCCTCAAGTGTCACCCCACTAGCCTGCTTGGTCCCTGGCTTGACACACAATATTGCTCTGCAAGCGTTACCTCCACTGGCTGGGTCACTAGCTTGACATCTGCTAAAGTTTCCCAATTCTTCACCATCCCTGGGTTGGTGAGAATCCTGCTGTGGTACTTGCTACTCACAGTGGCTCTGGTAGTAAGGTGGATGATCCCTTAGTGGTGACAGCTTCCAGGAACATCACTTCTGGTTAGACTGCAAGCCGCAATCACAACTGTACGCTGCTCTCTTGCTTCTGGTTAGGCCCTCAAAAAGCCTAGCAGCCACATGCCCCAGGGATAGGCCTCAGGCTCTGGCTTAGCAGCCTGGGCAGCACAACACACGACCATCCAGACAGCCATCCAGGTGACACAGAACCCTGATCACCTGACCTCATCAAAATAAATAGCCAAGGGACCTAAGAACATCCCTGCCCATTGGCTGACACACCCCATTCATTCCTAATTTGTCCTTGCAATGCCCTTGTCTTATCTAAAGCTACCAGATACCGAGCCATCTAGTGGCAGAAGAGTAGCAATTCCAGAATTAGGATGAAATCAATTGACCTCCTATCAATGGGCCAAGGTAAGTATCACTTGGCAAATACATTTACTAGCAACCCTGCCTAAACATCAGGGTGCTACATGTGTAAAGTTCATGAACTTTAAACGTTGCAGTGCAGTTTCAAAATGTTTCAATATGCGGTATTCCGATGCACAAAATTCTACGGATGCTCTGAATCAATTACGAAACGGAAGCACTCATCTGATAAAACTAGCGTTCGTAATGGAGATTGGAATGGAGCACATTCGGCACGCTGCAAATTTTTACATCTTTTAATGCAGTGCATTCTCTTCTTTATAATGCTAGAATAATGAAGTTGTTTTGCTGCTGATATTCACACAGAGTTCTGAAAAAATAATTTATTTATTATTTCTCCTGATCTCCTGAATAATATTAGTTATTTTTTTCATCAGATCTCCATAATAATGTTTTGAAGTAAAACACATAGGCAAGTATTAAAAAAAAAAAAAAATAGCCATTTATTATGGGTCATAACAAAATAAAGAGGAAGGCACCGCTGGATAAATAAAAGCCTTTGTACCCCAGGGCACACCTCAAAACTATTTTACAGGCAAAATTGGTGGCCTAAAGTGTCCATATAATATTGAGCACAATCCGGTCCAGGAGTCCAAGAGATCAGGAACAGCAGAAGATGACATATGTCCCCAGGCTGTGGTCATACAACAGCCTGCATCTTTTGCGAGACCAGACTAAACCCAGGCCATCACACTCTTGTCTTCCTTAGACACTTCGTTCCAGGCTGTGGCTCCGATCTTGAAGTTGTGGCAGGAGGTGGAGGAGGATGATGGTTGACCTCCTGGCTGCCACTTACCCCATGCCACTTCCTGGCTGAGGCTTTCCTGTGTATGAAAAAGGGACATAGTTTTAGTTTAGTTTTTTTTTGTTTTTTGGTCATTAATCACACACAATTTTGAGCTCATAACTGTTGCAAATTGAATGTTAACAAAAATAAAAGACTATAATTCTGAGGCCAGCATTTTCCATTCTTGTCCCAATCCTTTTTGGCCACTAGTGTCTATTGATATGTAAACCACTTTGTTAAATCAGCAATTAGTGATCAATAATAACATTTAGTTAACATCATTAATTTTACGACAAGAAATATGTTGAACAATGCTCTACCCGACTCCTCCGCATCTTCCTGGGTGAAAGGCCTAGGTTGGACATCGGAAGCCTCAGCTGAGGTCGAAGGAAGCCTTGAAGGAAGAGTGGACAGTGCTGGCCTGGGTTCACTCTGGTCTGACAGAAAATGCAGTCTGTCATAGTACCACAGCCTGGGTACATAAACGTCATCTGCTGCTTCTGATCTCTGGGAATTCTGGACCTTCTTTCACTCCCTAAGATAATTACTCCTCATGCCACCAATTTTGCCTTCAAATAGGTGATGTCTGCCACGGGGATCATCGGCTTCGAATTCAAGCATTTTCTCTAGCGCTGCCTTCCTCTTTCTTAGCTTATTAAAAAATGGGTAGTTTACCTGCCACAGACAGGGCAGCTCCCTGAGCATGTTAATGAATATTGCTAGAAATTCCCTATCATTGAATGGATCCATTTTCTCTGCAAGACCCAACACAAGACAAACCCTAATATCAGGCTAAACTCTTCTAATCTTGTCCCAATATAGGCCTCAATCTAGAAGCAGCATAGGCCACTGATGCACCAAGTTCAAGTTGTACCTTCATTATTACATTCAATGCTTCCACTACTCCTTCCTCCGCTCACAGATCATACGTACGACACACACGTGTTACTCTTAATATACACTGCGCATGCATGAAACTCCACCCGCCCCTGACGTTATTTCTAGTCTATTCCCTACCCCTTGTCTTTCGGCGCAGTGGGAGAGCAAATGACAGAGAAAGAGCAAGTGCATGCAGACAGCAGCTGCAGCGATGAAAGGCCGGAGCCACGGATGTCCCGAGATTTAAGGCGTCAAATATGTGCTTTATAGAGATGGTGGAGATGGTGGACATCTTGAAGAGGGCCGACTATGATGAGAAGCATGGACCTTACCCAAACCGAAATGTGAGAGAGGCCAAGATCATGACTAAAGTTGTGAAAAGTCTGCACAGGAATTTTGAGGTATGACGATCCAAGGATCAATTGAGGAAACTCTGGTCAGAACCTGAAATTGAGGGAGCATGATCAGTACAGAAAGATCAAGAGAGTTCTTCAAAAAAGTAAGTAGTTGTGTGTTCCTATTATTAATATTATTATTACTTACCTGCTGCTCCAAGTGTTTTTCTTTACTGTTGTACAGTTTAAAACGGCAACTTTCAGGTTCATGGGCACAGTGATTGTTTGTAGTAAACATCGTCCGTTCGTCTACTAATAAAATTTTTTGGCAGATCCAGGTTAACTATATTTGTTCAGGCCTATTTGTATTAAAATAAGTTTAGTACATTGTTGTCTAGATGAGTTTGTAGTAGAATGAAATGCAAACTTGATTCAGTGTAAGGAGAGGACACTCAGCAGCTGTTTACATATCTGGATGCAGGAGCACTAGTGTGGGACACCAGAACACCCTTTTTAGGGTGTCCCACACAGGTGCTCCAGTGGATACTAGAGGTGTCTCCATGTGTGAAAATTACAAAAAAGGTAAGTATTCCAGCTTTATAAAGGGAAAAAAAATAATGTCTTCAGCTTGGATCTCTGCCAAAAAAGACAATTGTACGGCACTTCCAAGCAATGTTTCATATTACTATTTCTTGCTTCAAATATCTGTGTGCCAAGTGTACCTTTTTTATTCACATAGGGGAGAAAAGACTTGGGACATCTGAGGACACCAGGGACGCCCCACCTCCTAAAAAAAGGAAATCCCCACACCACAACCAGAAGATGTGGAGGAAGGAGAGGTTTATGAAGTGGGCGAAATAGTGAACACAACAGGTGAGTGTCTGAGACCACAGCTTCAGGTAATAGATGGATGCCTGCATATTTATAATACATGTTGTGTTTTTGAATTTTAGGTGATGTGGATGTTGTGGAAGAAGAAACATCAGAAGATCATGGTGTGCAATCGGTACTTACAGAAGATCAAGGAAGACATAAATGATTTTGAAAAAAAGACTCAAAACATAATTTATGTTTTGGCAGAATATAAAACACACCTAAATTCTTCAATTTGTTTATATTTAAAAAAAATGTTGTAAGTATTTTGAAAGCAAAATTTTGAAGATGCACACAGTGTGTCAACATGTGCTATCTGCCATCACAGATATGTGATGGTAGATAGCACATGGATATCAATGTACAGGTTTTGTGGGTGCAACCCCTTCCTCGCAACTCAAGAGAAAGGGGTTGCACCCCTGAAACACGTCTATTGATCCCCCATGATGGGAGCTAGCATATGTTGACATTAGACATGGGATCAAAAGGGAAATCCCCATTTTGACTCTCAATTTGTGTGCATCTTCAAAATTTGTCTGATGAAGGCAATATCAACACAGTTTGGACATACTAATGTCTGATATTACCTTCACTTTGTCAAAGTTGAACTTTGTAAGTTCCTGAGTTGTGTATTGTTTTATGGTATTAAACATGCCTGTTTTAACAGTTTTCCACTCAACAATGTGTGGCTTCTTCTTTCAATGCTCAATATAATTTTTTGGAATTGGGATTTTTTACTAAAGGAAAATCCACTTTGCACTACAAGTTTACCTTCTGTGCAGTTTCAAGTGCACTTTTGCAGTGCACTTGGAGTGCAAAGTGGATTTTTCTTTAGTAAATAACTCCCACAGTGCTTTATAATTTGCCACAATCATGCCATTTTCATGGCTCACCAAAATTCATTCATGGTGCTGAAAATGATGTATATTTTTTATCACTAATGCATTACATACATTAACAACAAAAACAAGGGGGGTGTGTGTGTGTAGCAGACCCACAACAAAATAATAGTTCACTGAAGAAGATTGTCACCTCATGTATCAAATAAATTACCTTTGCACTATTGAAGAAAATGGCCCAAAAAAAAAGCCCATTGGATAACCTAGGAGACAGCTAAAAGAAACACAAGCAGTAAATCAAAGAAAATATTATTTCAGTTTAACCTCAACATTTTCTGGCATGTCAATGCCTACGCTACCAGAGTACCAAAGTACTCCATATATTTTATACCGACCTCACGTGCACTTTGGGGGGCAAGCACTGAAAACCAGATACGAAGGCACAAGCACAAACTGAAAAGCAGTAACCATCTAAAAAGCACAAGGCTGAAAAGCATGAATTGTCTCTCACCAAACTTCTACTAACTAGCAGAAGGTGCCCAAACGGGGGCGCACTGGCTATTGAACTTCCATATTATAATGCCGTTGTATGCGTTGTACGTAACTGCATTCTTGACATTCAGAATTTCCGACAAGATTTGTGTGACCGTGTGTATGCAAGACAAGTTTGAGCCAACATCCGTCGGAAAAAAACATGGATTTTGTTGTGGGAATGCGTGGCCAAAATCTTAGTAAATGTCAATGTAATTTTTTTTACGCTGGTTCAATTTTATGTATTTTTTTAAGGAGATTTGCACAGATGTCATGTTAGCATATTACGTTGCCAACATGTGACATGCACCTTGTTAAAATTATGTACAACATGCCCCAAATTTGTCAAGCTTCTTACCTGGGTGCAGGTTCCTCCAGCTCCTCCTAAAAGGGCATTAAACCTACCCCCTCTAATACATATGATTTCCTTGGGCTAGCTTTTGCTTTTAAATGGGAACTCCACACTCCATTCTCCAATGCTCATCTATCCCCCCTCTAACCCCTTGCATTTTCATGGGCTAACTTTTGCTTTTAAAGGGGAACTTCATACTCCACTCCATTATCAAAAGGCTGTGAGCTGCCTTCACCAATCCAAACCACATCCCTTTTCAGAGCATAAAACAGGGCTAGCTATGAAAGGGGCGAGAATAGCAATCACTCCACCCCCTCCTGAACCATATAGGCCACATGCACTCAACATAGCTGGCTGCATTTGGGGCATGTTGGGCTCAGCCCAATAACAACCACAAAGCACCTTGTACCCCTAGTTTAAAGGGGCTTTCCACATTCCATAAAGCCCCCTGCCTGCACCCCCCCACAACCCCAGCCTAGGGTTGTGTGGACGAGGCCCTTGTCCCCCTGAATATGGGAATAAGGTGGTTGACTTTTGGGGTGCCCGAGCACCTCCTGCCCCTAAGCATCCACCCCCTTTCATGGGCTGGCTTGCTGTGTGTTTGGCTAGGGGTTTGTTAGTATGTGGGGGGGCACACTATTTTTTGAGTTTGAAGTGGTATTTTTCACATAGGGGTTCTCATTTTAAGCCTTAACTGACCCAAATGGCATGGTATGTATTGGGGGGGAGGCTATTTTTTGTTTTGTGTTAAAATATTGCAGATGCCATATAGATTTGTAACTTTTCTCTAAAGCCGTACATCTTTGCAGCAGTAATTTTGGATACATGCTACAGATGCACCACTGTACAGGCAGTTGCTAGCTTTTAAGAAATGTTAAATTTTTAAAAGGCACTTCTTCTTGTTTCGTTTTTGGGGTTGTCCAAATTGGTGAGATTGATATATGTCCCTTAGGGTGGGACCTGGGCCTCCATACCCATTTTAAGCCCTATAACCAGAAGATAAACCAGCCAAGTGGGGACTAGCAAAATTAACAAGCCAGTTCCCATAGACTTCAATGATATTTGTTGTATAACTTTTGCCCATGTTAGACTCTTTGTTTGCCCCCTGGACTGGGGGGTGTTTGTCCCATCCAGAGGCTTCAGTCAGGCTCTGTCCCCAGCTTGGTAGGAAGGCACAGGCAGGCGACTGAAGTCAGCATGGAGTCTGTACCTATCGTTAGCATGTCACAAAGCCTACTGGACTTGTGCCCAAGTGGAGCGAAGACCACCGAGATGCTGCTTTAAACGAGGCAGGCAACACGGGAAGTTGGAAACCATAGTTCGCCATAAATGGGGACAAACGAGAAGCTGAATTCAAGGCACTATTGTGAGCAAACTCCACCCACGGTAAGAGGTCTAAACAGTTGTTATGATGGTCAGAAATATAGCAACATAGGAATTGCTCCAAGGACTGATTGGCTCGTTCTGTGGCCCCATTACACTGCGGGGGATATGCAGAGGAGAAAGCAAGCTGAATACCCAACTGTGCACAAAAGGCTCGCCAGAACCCGGGAAACACAAACTGACTACCCCGTCTGAGACAATTACCGTCAGTAACCCATGTAAGAGGAAGATCTCCCGAGCAAAAATAGAAGCTAGTTCCTTAGAAGTAGCCAACTTCTTGAGTGGAATACAATGCAACCGGTCAACCACCATAAGGATAACAGTGTTGCTCTGGGAGTTGGGTAACTCCACAATGAAATTCAGCTATGAAGGCGGTTACATCAGCACATAGACTAGGCCACCAAAATTGTTGGGAAATGGACCAAAAGAGTTGATTCTTCCCAGGGTGTGTTAGAATATATCAAATTCTTGTAATGCATAATGATTTTTATCTAATATAAGTTATGCAATCATCAGCCTGACCTTATTATCAGTATAATTTTACCACAAGTTAAAGTAGGAGCTTTGTCTAAGTACACACCTCCAGCAATGGCAAGAACAAAACGTCCTTACCTTGTTTCCTCGTTCCAAGAATACTGGAATCTTAAATTTTGTAGTGTTTGTTTCCAAATGTTCATAGCACACACTGTACATGATTTGTTTTGAGTTAGCAGGACAACTTACTGCCACAAATATTGAAGAGGTATTAACCTCTTGCCGCCCATGCTATACCCGAAAGACGTGGCGTGGGCCTAAATTGCCGGGAGAGTGTCTATATATGTCTTCCCGTGCATGTGATGCCTGCCCGGCCCGTGCAGGGGATGCTCTGTGATCAGAAAGTCCATGAGACAGCTGATCACAGAGCATCACATGATCAGCCAATGACAACTGATCACAGAGCATCACATGATCGGCCAATGACAGCTGATCACAGAGAATCACATAATCAGCCAATAACAGCTGATCAGAGCATCACGTGACCAGCCAATGACAGCTGATGAGGTAAACAGAAGCCAGTAATCAGCTTTTTTTACCCTCACACTGACAGTGTGCCACCTATCAATGCCCACCAGTGCCACCTATCAATGCCCATAAGTGCTGCCAATCAGTGTCACCTACCAGTGCCCATCAGTGCCATCTATCAGTGCCCTTCAGTGCTGCCGAACATTGTCCATCAGTGCCACCAATCAATGCCCATCAGTGCCACTTATCAGTGCCCACCAGTGCCACCTATTAATGCAGCCTCATCAGTGTCTCCTGATCAGTGCCCACAGATTCTGCTTCATCAGTGCCTGCCCATCAGTGCCACCTATGGGGGCCCATCAGTGCCTATCAGTGCAGCCTATCAGTGCCCATCGGTGCTGCCTCATCAGCGCACATCAATGAAAGCGCAAAATTACCTGTTTGCAAAATTTTATAACAAACTCTGAAAGCTTTTTTTTTTTTCAAAATTTCAGTCTTTTATTTGTTTGTTTAGTAAAAAATAAAAACCTCAGTAGTGATTAAATACCACCAAGAAAGCTCTATTTGCGTAAAAAAAAGATAAATATATCAGATGGGTACAGTGTAGCACGACCACGCAATTGTCATTCAAAGTACAACAGCGCTGAAGTCTGAAAATCAGCCTGGGCAGCAAGGGGGTTTAGTGCCCAGTAAGCAAGTGTTTAAGTACTGCCTCAAGTCTTAACCACTTCAAAACAGGGTCCGTTCTGACATTTCTCACATTTGAAAAATGAAAAATTTGAAACATGTTCCATTTCTAAAGTCTGTCAGACTTTTGCAAATCAAAAGTCCACTGCAGCCCACACACGATCGAATAGTCTGCCGGAATCATTCCGTCTGACTTTTGATGTTGAAAAGTCCGGTCGTGTGTACGCGGCATAATACTTAATCCAGGGGTGCCCAACCCTTTGAAGAGAGAGGGCCACTTAAGCGACTTGGTAACCAGACATGGGACACAATGAATGGAGCAGGCAGATGACAGATCTGTGTCCACTCTGCATATGCAGAGCAGACACGGACACAGCCCACTCTACACTATGGGGGTTATTTACGAAAGGCAAATCGACGTTGCACTTTCATGTGAACTTGAAAGTGGACTTGGAAGTAAAGTCATTGTAGATCCGAGGGGGACATGCAAGGAAAATAAAAAACAGCATTTTAGCTTGCACATGATTGGATGACAAAATCAGCAGGGTTTGCACTCATTTTAGATCTATCCCTTAGATTGAGAGCCACTGCACTTTCAGTGCACTTTTAAGTGCATTGCAGTGCAGAGTGGATTTTCCTTTCATAAATAACCCCCTATGGGCCCTCCCATACGATCAGACGGAAAGGGACGGATCCCCTTCTGTTTTTTTTTTTTTGTGGATTGGAGGTAGGCGTGTGTAAATGAACACAAGTTCATTTACAGCTGCTGCTCCATAGAGGTGAATGGAGGTTCTGATTGGGTCAGACCAGTTGTGTGAAAGTGGCCTAAGGCTGCTTTCACAATGATGCACTGTGGTTTACCATAGACCTCTAGTATACCTTGTAAGTGTGTTGCACGTTCAGAAAGTGCACCAAACTCACAGGTAGTAACAGAAGCCTTTAGCACAGTGCAGCTAACCCTGCAGATCAGTTTGAAAGCAGCCAAGTAACTTCTGTAGAACAAATATGCCCATTTACATGTAGCGCACTACCCCCTTGGGGGCTGCTGATTTTGTTAATTTACCTTTTGCCAGCCTTCTCCCATGCAATTCCATAACACAGCACTTCATACTCTGAACTTTTGCTTGCTTTATTTGGGAATACATTTATAGGGCGATCTAATATTAGCTCCCGAGGACATGTGACCCCCCCTTTTATGAGGGACCTCCTTCTGTGACCAATCAAATTAATCATTGGTCAGTTCTCTCACATGGGGTTTCCTGCCACTCAGGTCTCAGCCCATCCTCACTGTCCAGCACACCCACCGTCCAGCAGAGAAGGCATCCCCGAGCCCAAGTGTAGGCGGTCACACCCCTCCCCCCTTAGTCCTGACACTCCTAACACTGAATCCACAACCAGGCCCAGCAAAAAGACATGGCCCTGGCCAAATTTACCTGTCTCTACACCCTACGCTATCAAAACACCACTAAGCACCTACCAAAAAAGTAGGGGGTGCTACATATACACTGTGATTTTAGTAATAAACGTATTTTTAATAACATTCTTCTATTTAGGTATCACCGGCTGTTGCTGTCCCAGGAAGAGCACATTTGGTATCACTCTGCTTGTGACAGGAGCCGGCACTATACAGGAAGCATTGGCTTCCTGCATCCGCTTGCTTCCTCTACTGCTGGCTCCATTCACAACACTGAAGCTCTGGGATGGCGGGTCGGCAACCTACGATCTGGGCTTGCCATCCCAGAGCAGGAGATCTTGGGCCACATCAAAGGGCTCCGCGGGCCACTGGTTGGGCACTCCTGACTTAATCCAGTATGAATACTTTATCTAAGATGATAGTTGCCAATGCAATCCCTGCCTGTGCAAACCCCTGGCTGTGCATCCCCTAGAGAAGGCCTACATTTATACTGATTCTGACAGAATATATGTGTATAAGGTGTAAAAATACAAATTCTATTGATTTTTAGATATTTTTATGTGAAATTTTGTTTTTTCCTTATGTACTTAAATAATAAATTCAACTATTTTTAGACTGTTTACCAGTGTGCCTCTAAAAGTCCAATTACTAATACTGTGTACACACGACCAGACTTTCCGGCATACTAGCTCTGACGATCTTCCCAACAGAGTTCCAATGGACTTTCTGAATGAACGGACTTGGCCACACACAATCACACCAAAGTCCGACGGATTCGAACGTGATGATGTACGATCGGACTAGAATAAGGATGTTCATAGCCAGTAGCCAATAGCTGCCCTAGCGTCGGTTTTCCTCCGATGGACTAGAATACAGACGAGCAGATTTCTCCACAGGAACTGGGTCCGGTGGAGTTCCGGCGGAAAAATTTGAAACATGTTCTATTTCTAAAGTCGGTCAGATTTTTGGACAGCAAAGGTCCGATGGAGCCCACACACGATCAAATTGTCCAACGGATTCGTTCCGTCGAACCTTTGCTGTCAAAAAGTCCAGTCGTGTGTATGTGGAATTAGTTTCTAGACTTTTTCATACATTTATACTGAGTTTGGGTGGGTGAGTTTGGTATTGCCAATTAGTCAGGTTGCATAGGAAGAACACATGGCTAACAGAACAAACTTCTCACACCAAAGGCAAGACACAGCAAAAAAGCAGAAGGGTCATGATTATAAAGATAATAACAGCTCATAATTTAGGTATAGGCAATAAGAAAGCAAGATAAACATCACAGTGATATTGACAGAGGTAAAGAATTTGAAGGCAGCAAAGATTACCATTAAGCACAAAAACAATAAATCAGTTGCAGTACAGTTATAAAGGTGGAAGTTGAAGGCAGCATAGATTACCAAAAGCAAATACACAGAAATAGCAAGCAGATCCCAGTTTAATTTAAAGGTGGAAGATGTGGTTGAGCTGAAACATACCTGTGGAGGGATAGAGAAGAGTTGTTTTAGATTGTGCCGAGCTGAAGTGTAATACTTAATCCAATGTGAATACTTTATCCAAGATGATAGTTGCCAATGCAATCCCTGCCTGTGCAACCCCTGGCCTGTATGTCTACTGTTGTCTATTATATTTCCTACATTATTGTTATATACGGTGGTGGTTGTTCTCTCTCTATGTTATCTCTATGCTATATCCCCCAGCTATGTGGCCACCCAGCGTGGCTGTCTTTCGATCACCTCTATGGTTAGAGCTGTGGCGATTGGAGGATGGAAGGTTCCTCCCCATCTGATCCTACTCTGCTGCTATATTTCACATCAGTGCCAGTCTGGGCGCATGTGCAGCAGCCTGTGGCCAGTCTGGACTACTTAATTTCTGGGCTCCGATATGATGCGTATACAAATAGACGCTTCGGCGTCTAGTACACCTGCCATTACCATGCGGAGGTTCTACCAGTGATGCTATGCCCGAGCACTCCCCAGAGTGGGTACATTTTGAAGACTTTAGTTTTGGTGTGAGCCACTTTTTTCCTTTAGGTTGGAGAAATATTATAATGCAATCTTTTCCTCTCTTTATCTCCATCAGCTGAAAACAATATATACTTTTTTGTAGGCTGCATCGCATCCATAGTGGATGCGATGCAGCCTATCACTGAACCTGCCATCTCTGTATATTGATGTGTTTTGGCGATTATGCATCTTATTGCTGTCCCCAAGCTTAAAGTGGTGTTCCACCCCAAAAAAATAAAAAATAAACCATGAATGTGCCAAAAAAACAAAAACATTTGGAATTTTTTTTTTTTTACTCACCTCTAAATGGCTGTTGCTAGGGGGTCCCTTGTAGTCTGCCTCCTTCAGTGCCTGGGCTCTTGATGACACTTCCTCTTTGCGCAGGAAGAGCTCAGCTCTACCCTCTCCCGCTTGTCAATAATCTGGGACATGTGACAGGTCCCAGATGATTGCGCTGCCAATTACGGCGTGAGGCCGAGTGCCCAAAGTTACAATGCCAGCGCCGCCGAACGGAGGGTGAGACTATAGGATAGGTAAGTGTCCGATTATTAAAAGTCAGCAGCTGCAGTATTTGTAGCTGCTGACTTTTAATTATATATATATATATATATATATATATATATATATATATATATATATATATATAGTGACACCATGAATAATTTGGTGTATTTATCATTTATCATGGAGATTTTTGGGTGTACTTCATCTCGATATATACATACTGAGAGACTGAGAGACCCATCTATCTCGTTTATAGATGCATTTTCCCATTTTCTTCTTTTAAGATACTGATGCAGCCTCAGAATATGGTTATCTGCTCCTTCCTTTTATCTTTTACCCTCTAACCTTGATGCTACTGCATCATTTGTGATGTCAGTGTTACTCTTATGAGAATATACACTTTATAATATTTAGTAAGTACTTTGGGATTGAACTATTGGTACAACCTTATACATACTCCCCTATCTGGGTTGTGGTCTTCTGTGGCTGGGCTACATTGTATTGTTACATCTATGCGTTGAGTTATGGATAATCATTACATAATTATTTAATTTATTATATATTGCTGACTGTTTGTTTTTGTTGTTTTTTTCATCTGTTTTAATATATGCTAAGCTTACTACCTGTTTTCATGTATGATAGATTTCCAAGGTCCTGAAGAAGCGCTGATGCGCGCGACATGTAGAGCAATCCTATGCCATACTTTAACCACAAACTGCATTTAAGTATCTGGAACATCACCTGTCCAATTAGGACACATTTTATTTCTTTTACATATGTATACATAATGGTTTTAATAATATTTAAATAAACTGTTGTTTTTAAACAAAATGTATGTGTATGGGTGTGCCTATAAAGTCCATTTTCAATAAATGTACACAATTTTCCTGGGAGATTTGATCTGAGTATCTCAAGAGGCTGCAGGAGCAGTGGTACTTACTCTGCTCTAGGTTGGAATAGTGGCAGGGGGTGGGGCCAAAATAAAATAAAATAAAGTAAAATATTTAGAAAATAATAAAAATGTCCCCACAATTCTGCTTAGGTGTGTGGAGGGTGGTGGTGGGGGTGTTGGAATGGCACTAACTCCCTATACCTGGGTTCAGTGACCTTCTCCAGCAGCCACCCAAACAGTCTTTTCTTGTTTAAAAAATGAAAAGTAGGCGCACGCAATAATCAAATTATAAAATGACAACAAAATGAATACTCATAAAAAGCCAATAGTCCATACATAGGAGAAGAAAACTAATATTAAATGGACTTTATAAGGCACATGAGTACTCTATCTATAAAACAATTTTATTACAGATATAAATATTGTTACACTTTCACATATATATGGTACAACAATCGTTTACATAATTTTTTTTTATCACTGTAACTAATTTTTTACGCAAACAATTGTTGTACCCTATATATGTGAAAGTGTAACAATATTTATATCTGTAATAAAATTGTTTTATAGATAGAGTACTCATGTACCTTATAAAGTCCATTTAATATTAGTTTTCTTCTCCTATAATCCATATTGGTACGATGGCACATTAATTTAGGTGTGTCCGCAGTGTCACCCTGTGATACATATGTGTTTTTTACACACTTTTTAATCTACAATAATCCATACATATAAAGTCAGTAGGCCCCTTCCACACGGAGGTGTCTCTTTAAATTAGGCTGACAAGAAATTAGTGGATCCCCCACACCTAAATAAAAGTGACTCTTGTGACTCATTTCCACTCAAAACTGATAGTGCCGCCATGTGAAGTGTAGAGTGCTCATTTACCAAAAAAATATTGAGTCCTAATTCCAGTAAAGTCAATGTACACTTTGTGAAACAGTAAAGGTGACTTCTCAGCTTTAGATAAACAATCTTAAAAATTGTCTCACAGTAATGGTTCTCCAGTCACTCAACCTCTTCATCACAGCTCACAAGAAACACCAAGTAACAAGAAAAATGCTTATAGTATAGTATTTATTGCCACAATTAAGATAAAATCCAATTATGGTACAACATATAGTGCTCTCACAATAGATGGTACCGATAAGAGCACCAAAATATACAGTCTGTTTGTATATAGAGGAGGACATGCCACTCTGCTCCCACCGAAGCTGGCATGCTCTCCGAATAACAGAAGTACTTGCCCGGACATGACAACACCGGTTGCCGGAAATGATGACAAAGTTCTCGTCTCAACTCACTTCGTCAATCAGCATCCTCGAAAAGAACTATCATTTGGACTTGAGTAGAAATTAGTCACTTTTATTTAGGTATGGGGGATTCACTAATTTCTTCTCAGCCCTAAACTCACAGACTTTTTATATGCATGAACTATTGTTTTTTTTTATGAATATTAATTTTTTGGTCATTTTATATTTTAAATATTGCAAGTGCCTACTTTTAAACAAGTTTATAGTGTGTTAAAAAAACCTAAGGGGGCAGCACAAGTTCATGTAAAGGTTTTTGTTCTTTTTGTGGTGCTTTTTCCCCCAGAGCTGTGTCGTAATGTGGAAACAACATCTTCCATCAGCCCCTCCCAGCAGGCTTTTGTCTTTCCCATAAGGCACAGCAATCCATATTCTTTTCCTCTGTTTCCCCTGGGTGGTGGTCAGGGATTAAAGGTGAAGTACAGCCAAAACTCAGGCAGAGCAGAGAGGTATCGCCATAAGGGAGGGGGCTGAGCAGACAGCCTTAGACTGCCAGTCAGCAACTCTCTGCTCAGGGAGTGCTACAAACCGAGTGATTAGTAATGTTTGATCGCTCCGTTCTCAGTCTTGGAGCCAGCAGGCCAATGCTGCATATAACAAGGTAAGTATGATTCCACCAAAAAAAAAATTCTTCCCGTAATTCTCTTTTAATCGGGCTGCCCACAGCCCTATTGTGACAATGTACTATCCCTCTTACTGCAGCCACTCCTGTCCCTCTGGCAACTGCAAAGGGGGAGATAACAATGTAAGCTGACAACCTGGTTTCCAAAGCTGCCAGTGTTACCGACCGGGCTACATACAGTATACAAAAGTGAGTACACCCCTCACATTTTTGTAAATATTTTATTATATCTTTTATATCATATTATTATATCTTTATATCAAGTGACAACGCTGAAGAAATGACACGTTTCTACAATGTAAAATAGTGAGTAAAAATAACTCACACAGCCATTAATATCTAAACTGCTGGCAACAAAAGTGAGTACACCCCTAAGTGAAAATGTTCAAATTGGGCCCAATTAGCCATTTTCCCTCTCCGGTGTCATGTGACTCCTTAGTGTTACAAGTTCTCAGGTGTGAATGGGGAGGAGGTGTGTTAAATTTGGTGTTATCGCTCTCACTCTCTCATACTGGTCACTGGAAGTTCAACATGGCACCTCATGGCAAAGAACTCTCTGAGGATCTGAAAAAAATAATTGTTGCCACATAAAGATTGCCTAGGATATAAGAAGATTGCCAAGACCCTGAAACTGAGCTGCAGCACGGTGGCCAAGACCATACAGCGGTTTTACAGAACCAAAGAAGTTGAGTGCACGTGCTCAGATGGCCTAGGATATAAGAAGATTGCCAAGACCCGGAAACTGAGCTGCAGCATAGTGGCCAAGACCATACAGAGGTTTAACAGAACCAAAGTTAAGTGCACGTGCTCAGCATCATATCCAGAGATTGTCATCCTAGAAGAAAGCCTCTTCTAAAGATGAAGCACCACTGTGGTCTGATGAGACCAAGATAAACTTATTTGGTTCAGAAAAATACCACAGCAAAATGACATTTCTAAAGGAAAAAAAAGTCATTTAAAACTGAAATGTATTGTCGGATTGCGGCAATATAGATAAAACTCATTGAAAAAAAGGCATGGGTAACCCCCCGTCCATTACCAGGACCTTTGGGCCTGTTATGAATATTAAGGGGAACCCCCACCAAAATAAAAGGAAAAATTGCATGGGGTCCCCCAAAATCCATACCAGGCCGTTCAGGTCTGGTATGGATATTCAGGGGAACCCTGCGCCAAATAAAAATAAATGGCATAGGGTTTCCCTCCAAAATCCATACCACACCCTTATGGGTCGCAGGTTGCAGGAAAAGAGGGGGGGTGAGAGTCTCCCCTCCTGAACCATACTAGGCCACATGCCCTCAACTTCGGAAGGATGCTTTGAGATCCCCCAAATACACCTTGTCCCCATGTTGATGGGGACCAGGGCCTCGTCCCCACAACCCTTACCCGGTGGGGACACTACAGGCTTCTCACTTTGACAGCTATTATAAAACTGAGGGTGGGGTCACCCGATTGATGTAAACAAGTGACTCAGCCCCCTCTGATGCCACGTGACATCAGTGGAGGGCGGGTCACCCATTTACGTCACTGAGTGGCCCCGTCCTCAGCTATATAACAGCTGTCAAAGCGAGAAGCCTGCAGTGTGCGGCACGTCTCCCATGGAGGCGGAGTTGTTTATTTTTTTGGTATATATAACAATAATGGATGTAGGGACATTTTGGTGGGCATATTTTTTTTTTAAAGGGGGGTATCATTTTATTGAATTCAAGTGGGCTGGTCTGGATTAAGTCCAGGGCTAAATTTTTTTCCCAGTCCAGCCCTAATCAGGGCTGATCTGAGGTTTAAAAGTGCAGGAATCAGGGTTAATCTGAAGTGTGAAGGTGCAGGAATTGGGGCTGATCTGAAGTGTGAAGGTGCAGGAATTGGGGCTGATCTGAGATGTGAAGGTGCAGGGATTGGGGCTGATCTGAGATGTGAAGGTGCAGAGATTGGGGCTGACCTGAGTTGTGAAGGTGCAGGAATCGGAGCTGATCTGGGGTCTGAAGGGGCAGGAATTGGGGCTGATCTGAGGTCTGAATGTGCAAGAATTGGGGCTGATCTGGAGTGTGAAGGTGCAGGAATTGGGGCTGATCGGAGGTCTGAATGTGCAGGAATTGGAGCTGATCTGGGGTGTGAAGGTGCAGGAATTGGGGCTGATCTGAGATCTGAATGTGCAGGAATTGGGGTTGATCTGGGGTGTGAAGGTGCAGGAATTGGGGCTGATCTGAGATCTGAATGTGCAGGAATTGGGGCTGATCTGAGGTCTGAATGTGTGGAGATTGGTGATCTGGGGTGTGCAGGTGCAGGAATTGGGGTTGATCTGACGTCTGAATGTGCAGGAATTGGGGTGATCTGGGGTGTGAAGGTGCAGGAATTGGGGCTGATCTGAGGTGTGAAGGTGCAGGAATTGGGGCTGATCTGAGGTCTGAATGTGCAGGAATTGGGGCTGATCTGAGGTCTGAATGTGCAGGAATTGGGGCTGATCTGTGCTGTTGGTTTACAGCACTTACTTAAAAAGTAAGATTTATTTTTTTGTGTGAAGTTGACAGTTATTTATTTATCTATCGGGCAATCTCAATTTCTTTGAAAACATTTTTTGGCACACTATGACACTTTGGCAGGACTTCACCATCAAGACCTGAGTTAAAATATGACAAAAAACAGCATTGCATGGTAGCTCTGATATAAATTGGCCCCAATCTGTCAGATTAAGCTAAAAAGGGTACTGTAATCGAATCCACACATCTTGGAACCCCAATATTCCATCATCAACCACCCCCACGAACACAAGCACACTGTTTTGTCCCAGTCCAGGCCTTGGTTAACGACTTAGCTGACAAGGCAGCAGCTATGGGTGTACACATGCTGGAGCCACGATGCTTTGCTTCATGACTGCGGCAATAATTATATCACCAGTTGCATTTGGCGGGCACTACCACTCACTGAACACAACCAAGTCAATTAAAAGAGTCTGCTACAACTTTTCCACAACCATTTGCAATGCACATAATTGTAGTGGGGGTGATCCAGCATTTAGGGGGTTAAAACAGGTGGTGTGGAGGCAACATATTGCCTCCTCATGGCCTGGCTAATACCTCTGAAAAGCAATCGATGTGCGGATTGCTTTTCAGAGGAGTTTACAGTAAGAGACTAAGTGCCTGTTCACACTTTTGTGCTGCGAATTTGCAACAAATTCTGCGTGGATTCCACACCACATCCAAATCGCACCCCGTTCGTGCAAACCGCTGAAAGTGTGTGTATTAAGTTAACGACCCCCCAAAATCAGTTCACAAAACACAGTGCGATTTGCAGAATTGGCTTACTTGGGTGTGAACATCCAAGCGATCTGATTCTGGTGAGGCCAAAAAGAAGGGTCCTGCACCATATTGGTGTGGATTTAGTACAAATTCAGCCATACAAAATAATGACTCAACTTGCACTGCTGAAGAATCACATGTGATTTGAATGCGGTGCGATTCCTGTTCAAACTCACATGTGGTTCCCGTACCACGTAATGTGATTCGGCTCTCAAAGCAGCAGAAGAGAAGGATGTATGCAAACATTTTTCAAGTTGAGGGGGAGTGTGTGGAGACACTGAATTTATAGCCCCTTGTCTCCAACTGAAGTTTTCACTTGCTGCATCTGCACACACACACACACCTATCTAGCACCATTGTGTGTGTGTGTGTTTGTGCACACACATCAGGGGGTAGGGTTGCTTGCTAGCATTTTACAAGGGGTCTTCACCACCCTGGGGCCCTGTGCTGTCCACTCTGAATCCTCTTGTGAGATATAGAATGACACTGCAGGATTGGCACAGGTAGCTACAAAGGCAGTTCACTCTGCACCCGTCCCAACCCGCTACCATAGAGACCGTGGAGGCATACCTAAAGCATTTGGCACCCAAAGTGAATCCTACATCTGGCACCCCCCCACCCATAAAATTAACACAGTTGCAGTGAGGTGGTGCAGGTTGTTAGGGATTAAATCAGATGGCGAGGAGGCAATATAATGCTTCCTTGTCGCCTGTCAAACACCCTCTGAAAAGTGCTCCACTCTGGTTTACTCTTCAGAGGGCAACACTAGTGTACCCTAATCTACAGCAATGCCCCTCACAGGGCCGATCCTAGGGTCACAGATGCCTGGGCACAGATATATTTCTGGTGCCCCCACATGGGTGTGGTCATCTTGCTAACCCCTCCCCTTTACAAACGTTTCTATGGCAATGACTGCAGTCTCATCAGTGCCCATCAATGCAGCCTCATCAGTGTAGCCCCACCAGTGCCCATTAATGCAGCCTCAATAATGCAGCATCAAGAGTGGCCATCAGCACAGCCTCATTAGTGTCCATCGGCATCCTCACCAATGCCTATCATTGCAGCCTCACCAGTGCCCATCAAAGCAGCCTCAACAGTGCCCATCAATGGGGGGGGGGCAGCAGGGGGGCGCCTCAGATGTGTCACTTCAAACATGTATGTCCCGCAGGTGATTCCTTTGGAGCTGGGAGCCCGGGACCAGCTGTGCACTGCTGGTACATCTGGTCCTCTCCCTTCCTCCTGGGAACCACCAAGTTGGGCAACTAGGGCAAGAAGATTGGGGGGGGCAAGGTAGAGCGGGCGGGAAGGACTCAAGCCCTGCCTTTTGCAGAATATCAGTCTGTCCTTGATGTTTTTCCTGGGGAGAAGTGGCTTCTTGACACCAGTCCATCCTCCAAAAGTCTTCTCCTCACTGAGCGTGCTGATGTACTCACACCTGCCTGCTGCCATTCCTGAGCAAACTCTGCACTGGTGGTGCCCCGATCCCACAGCTGAATCAACTGTAGGAGACAGTTCTGGCACTTGCAGGACTTTCTTGGGTGCCCTGAACCCTTTTTCAATAATGCAGTGGAAATGTTTTTTATCGGATTAAAGCGGATTTGCACCCACTTTTGAGAGGTGCTCTTAAATGAAAGACCACCTCTCCACCCCTCGTTTTGACTAATTAAAAAAAAAATTTTTCTTCTAACTTACCTTTTTATGAAGTACAGCCTGTACTTCCGACCCAGCCAGTCCGCGGTGCAGGATGTCATATCCTCTTCTTCAGCGAGCCCCCCCCCCAATGTTTCTGGGACATGTGTGTGTCCCAGAACACAGACGGCCATTCACAATGCGCCGCACGACTCATGCATGCACAGTAGGAAACGGGCAGTGAAGCCGCAAGGCTCCACTGCCTGCTTCCCTTAATTAGAATGGCGGTGCCTGCACCTGATCTGATGGACGGATCGGCCTCAGGGGGCCGACATCGTGAGCTCCCTGGACAGGTAAGTGTCCTTATTAAGTCAGCAGCTACAATGTTTGTAGCTGCTGACTTTACTGCCATCGTTAGAGCGAGAGCAATAATTGTACCCCTAGAACTCCTCTGTAACGCAAAACATGGAACCTGTAAAAAAATGTAAACATCGCCTATGGAGATTGAGGGTAAAAGTTTGACGCCATTCCACTAGCAGATCGCGATTTTGAAGCGTGACATGTTGGGTATCAATTTACTCAGTGTAACATTATCTTTCACAATATAAAAAAAATGGGCTAATTTTACTGTTGCCTTATTTTTTTATTCAAAAAAGCTGCGCAAAAGTATTGCAATGACCACAATTTTGTTCTCTAGGGTGTTAGAAAAAAAAATACAATATATAATGTTTGGGGGTTCTAATAAATTTTCTAGCAAAAAAAAAAAAAAGATTTTAAACATGTAAAACAACAAAATCTCAAAACGCCCCCCCCCCCCCCCCCGGGTTTAATTACGTGCTAATACACATGGCATGTTGTAACATCACTTTTATCTCCTCCTTTAGTCTCTGCCTCTTTTCCCTCATTTATCAGGTACTTTTCCTTATGAACGGATTTTCTTCAGCTACTTACTGAACCTTACATGACAAAGGTCTATTTTTAAGGTATTTACTATTACTATAAAATGTATATATAGCCATCCTATGATCATTTTACAATGCAATACATTTTACAATGCCATCTGATCACTCAGCCAGAAGGCCATTCAAACTATTCAAAATATATCACTTTGTATAGCAGAACTTTTCTACGGTAGGTTGCTCAGAATTTTACAAAATAATCTTTTATTTTATTTTATTGTTTTTCTTAGATACAATTTTTATCTATCTCAATATGTAAAGATATCATTGCGTTTTTTTACAAAATGTACACTATTTGCAATATTATTAACTTTTATATATAGGTATTTTTTTGTATAATTATCTTTACGTTTTGTTGATTTTAAGGGAATACGTGTTTAGTTGATCTTTCTCAAAACATTAAAACTTTTTTTGGGGGGTGGTGGGGCAGTATATTTACAAATAATTTTTATAGACATTCCTTATAGGAGTTTATTTTGTCGTTAGTACTATATGCTGTTTTGTGCATGAATGTCTATATATTTAGGCTAAAGACTTGGTCATTTTTTTTTAAGATTATTATTTATTTTTTTGCTTTCAATTTTATAGTATAAACCAGCCTTTCTCAACCTTTTCAACACAGAGGAACCCTTGAAATAGGTCTCTGGTCTCGGGGAACCCCTGCTAAAAATTTGAATTTTTAAACTCATGATACATTAGTGTGATGGTCAGTTGGAAGAATGGTCCTTACACTTGTGGTCATTGGGAAGAATTACCTCCTTACAGATATCTAAAAAGATCAATGGTGTGAATCGGAACTTATCTGAGAGGCAGGAATTGCCCAATGCTGCAGGAACCCCTAGCAACCTCTGGAGGAAGCCTAGGGTTCCACGGAACCCGGTTGAGAATCATTGGTATATACAGCTGTTCTTGTTGATATTTGTATGTTTTTAGCCCTGAGAAAGGGATATTTTCCCCAGAAAGGTGACAGAGATTTATCATCTATCTTCTTTTTCTGATGTTCTTGCATCCAAGTATACTTAGCTATCCCAAGATGTCTGGAACAGTTGTTTCTTTTCCCTTCACCAAATTACAATGAGTGCCTGTGATAGCTTTGTCCGGAGGTGGCCAGCCATTGGGCCATCAAAGTCAGCCAATTCCATCAGATATTCAGTCACCAATCCAGCAACTCTAATAAGACGTTATATGTTCACTTAATCATTTAATTAGACTCAAGACATCGGGTGAACGATATAATAATTTTTAGCTTTAATTTTTTAACCACTTCAATACCAGGCACTTACACCCTCTTCCTGCCCAAGCCAATTTTCAGCTTTCAGCGCTTTCGCTGTTTAATTAATGACATTTGCGTGGTCATGCTACACTGTACCCAAACAGAATTTTTATATTTTTTTCCCCTACAAATAGAGCTTTCTTTTGGTGGTATTTGATAACCTCTGCTTTTTTATTTTTTGCTAAACAAATAAAAAAAGTCAGAAAATTTTGAAAAAAAACGTTTTTCTTTTGTTTCTGTTATAAAATGTTGTAAATAAGTACGTTTTCTCCTTCCTGATGGGCACTGATAAGATGGCACTGACGGGTTGAGCACTGATATGGTCGCACAGATGAGGTGGCAACAATGAGGGGGCACCAATGAGGGGGCACTGGTAGGAGGCACTGATATGCAGCACTGATGGGCATTAAAAGGCGGCACTGATGGGTACTTATGGGTGGAACTGATAGGCGGCACTGCTGAGCACTGAGGGGCACTGATATGCGGCACTGATAGATGGCACCAATAGGCATCACTGGTAGCACTGGCAGGCATTGGTGATGGGCACTGATTGCCAGCTTCCTGGGCACGGATTGGCATTTCCCTGGTGGGTGGCACTGGTATGCACTGATGGGTACTGATAGGCGACACTGATAGGTACTGAAAGGCTGCACTGATAGGTACTTATGGGTGGCACTGATAGGCGGCACTGCTAAGCACTGATGGGCACCGATATCCGACACTGATAGATGCCACTGATAGGCATCACTGATATCACTGGCAGGCATTGGAGATGGGCACTCATTGGCAGCTGCCTGGGCACTGATTGCCATTTCCTTGGTAATCTACGGTGGCATACCTGGTGGTCCAGTGTGGTGGTAATCCCTGGTGGTCCTGGCGGCATCCTGATGGTCCTTGGCAGGCATCCGAGGGGGGGGGGGGCTGGGCTGATTAACAATCAGTACAGACCCCCCCCTGTCAGAAGAGCAGCCCTACTGCTCTCCTCTACTCGCGTCTGTCAGAGGAAAAGCTGATCAACGGCTCTTTGTGTTTACATCGTGATCAGCCGTGATTGTACATGGCTGATCATGTGGTAAAGAGCTTCCATCAGAGGCTCTTTACCGAAATCCATGTAGAGGTGTGTAGAGGTGTGTCAGACTGGCACACCACATCACCAATCGCCGCGATGTGGGCCCCCATGGGCACGTGGCGGCTGCTATCCTGCTGGATGTCATATGACGCCCAGTCAGGATAACTGAACCACCGCCCGGTCGTCATTCTGCTATAGGCCGGATGTGGTTAAACAATTGTTGCCTTATCACAAAACAATTATACAGTACAACACACCAATAACCACCTATACCTTTATATATTATATATATATATATATATATATATATATATATATATATATATATATATATATATATATATATATATATATATTGTTTTGCAGTTATGCAGACCTTTCATACTCTCATTGTGTCAGAACTATAATAGACAGAAAGGTTAGTAGTGATAGTAATTATAACAATATTGCTAGCTGTCACAGTTATTACCACACTTCATCATTAACCACTTTACCTTTTTTGGACATCCAAAATGTGAAGGGATTATAACAAGCCCCCGACTGCACCAGCCATGAGCTTGTATTTGTTTTCTTCTGCCAGCTTCTGGCAGTAATTTAGATTATATAATATAATATTATGTAATATAGCCCTTTTATAGTGCCTTTTACAGACCCCTGATGTCTCCATAAACAGGACCTGTCACCTTCTCAATGCTATCACATACAGGGCTTGTTAGTGCCCTTGTGATAGCAATAAAGTTCAATAAAAAAAGTAAAGAAAAAAATACAATTTAACCACTTCAATTTTGGGCACTTTCACCCCTTCCTGCATGGGCCAGTTTTCAGCTTTCAGTGCTGTCGCACTTTGAATGACTATTTTGTAACTATGCAACACTATACCCATATGACATTTTTATCATTTTTTTAGACAGATATAGCTATCCTTTTCTGATATTTAATCACCACTGGGTTCTTTATTTTTTGATAAACGAGAAAAGACCAAAACTTTTGAGAGAAAAAAAAAAAGTTCTCTTTGTTTCTGTTATAAATTTTAGAGAAAAAAAGTAATTTTTCTTCTTCACTGATGTGTGCTAATGAGGCTGAACTGATCGACACCGATAGGCTGCACTGATGCCCAGATGGCGAGCAATTGTGCTGCAAGTTTGAAAACGACTTGCTAAGGTATTTATAGACTTTCCAGGCTTCACAAGTTTGTTGCACGATTGCAGCAAGTCCACATTGCATGACTCCAGATCAGCTTTCTTTGCTAACATTCTGCAAGTCTGCTGCAAGTTCTGGTTCAGTTATGTTGTACAATAGTCATCCCACCACAGGGGTCACTGTGACTTGCAGAGCTCTTGCTGTAGACTCACCACTGCTCCTACTAGAGAGTTGCCATGGGCAATTGATGGGCACTGATAAGCTGCACTGAGGGGCACTGATAGGCTGCACTGATTATCAGTGCCCTGATTATCAGTGTAAACAGTGTGCTGACAGCCTTGGCAGTTATCGCATCTCCTTTCGTCACACAGAAACAGCCCATCTGGAAAGGACTGCTGATAACCAGAAAGTCAGCTGATCACATGGTAAAGGGATGCTGTAATTAGCCCTTTACTCTGATCTGTGATCAGCTGTGTCAGAAGGATACAGCGTTATCAAAGCGTGCCCAATGCGTGCCTTAGGGGGCACACAAGGGGTAGGGTTCTGAGAGGACGTCTATGTCCAGAACTATAGTACCATGCTGTAGCTGTCTTTTGGCTATAGCACGTTAGTAAGGTGGTTAATAAAAAATATGTAAAAAAATTTAAAACAGCTTCACCCACAAATGCAAAAGCAAGCACAGGGTGCCTAAGCATATGTTAGCGAATATTGTCACACATGGCTTGAGACATTTGGTATCTATTTACTCTATACTACCTCATCTTTTTATACAAACAATTGGGGATTAAATTGTGTTTGTGTGCAATACAATTATCTAAAGCCTCATACACACGTTATGAATCTATACAAACTTTCCCGTGGACTTTTGTACAAAGGGCATTGGCCATGAACTTGTTAAGCATACACACGGCAGGACTTTTTCAGCCAACTTTGACCGAATCACGTGGCTTTTCTGCTCTTTACTGCCACCTTTGGTCAACTTCTGTGTTGTTGTCTGATCTTTTGCATTGGCTCTGAGCATGCGTGTTTGTAAAGTCTTTTTCTGTACACATGATCAGACTTTGCTCTATTGGACTTATGTTGTCGAAAAGTTTGTCCGTTCACACAGCCAACAAAAGTCAGATGAAAAACCGAAAAAGTTTGTCCGATGGAGCATACACGTGGTCAGATGTTGCCTTAAAATAGCTAATTTGCATGTTTGTTGTCAAAAAGTCGGATCGTGTGTACTGGCTTTTAAGCAAATTTCATGCAACAGCAAAAAAAAATAAAAAATGCTACTACCATCTACCATTTGTTTTACCATCTAAGGGTAAAACAAATGCCTGAACACAATTTTGCACCTTTTGACATGTTAAAAACTGTACATATCATCACAACTACTTTGTGTAGACAGGTGGATTAGACTTTGGCTTTTTTTCCAGGACAAAATAGTAAGAAAAGCAGTTTCCTTACTAAATGTAGCTGTATATTTCTTACTATTACCATAACTTACCACCAAAGAACAACACAAAATAAATTCTACTCCTGATGATCACATTGGTACCACATAAGTTCACCTTAGTTGTTGTTTGTACCTGTAGTAGGGCCCAGGAACACAATAATGTACATTTTGCTCTTTCTTTTCTTTTTTTTTTATCCTATGTAAAACACACTGACACTAATTAAAAAAAACGCTTTTAAAAAAAAAAAAATCCTTATAGTGGCTCTAACACTAACCCTGAGTCTGACCTAGCGCAAACCTTGATCTACTGTAGCTATTTTCTTTTCATTTTTTACACACTTTTGTTTGTTTAAATATTTCTCTCCTGCAAGCAAAGAAAGATACAATGTATCTTTCTCTCCATTCAGAAGAGAAAAAGAAAATACACGGACAGACTGCACAGTGGCTGATCACTGTGATAGTCAATAGGAGGCTATCACAGAAATCAGGTAACCAAGGGTAATGGGTACTGATCTTTAGTATGATACCCAGGGATTTCAATGAGTACCTGGTAATTTTGCTGTGAGTGCACTGTGCGGCACGTTCCTAGCATAGGTGGCCTCACGTATAACGACAGCAGGACAGGGGTTAAAGAGGAACATCACCCTTATCGTAAAAATGACAACAAAGGCATCTTTAGAAATGTTTAATAATTACAATCTACAAACAGATATGTGTAGATAATTGCAGGCTATTTATTTTCTGACCTTATTTTTCTTTCGCTCCACATTCAATATGGTGACCATTTTCACTGTGAACAGATGAAACCATCTCCCTTTACTTCCTGGAACTCTGCGCAGAGCTCTGGGTCTGCCTCCTGGAACATGTGACAGGATGCAGCTGTAAGGCCCTGATTATATCACCAGTGCTTCTGTCGCATGGTCCACGTGCAGAGTCCGCCAGGAAGTCGGCGCAGCGCTGCGCTAATCACAGGCAGCGAGACACCCCGATGTGCGGCTGCAGAGATCGGGCAATGTCTCACTGCCTGTGTTTAGCGCCGCGCTGCGCCAACTTCCTGGCGGGCTCTGCACGTGGACCATGCGAACACGCCTGAGCTCATCCCTAGTCAGGAACATGGTGCCAGTCGATAAGCTAAAGTGTGCTGTCTGGCTAGTGCATGTCCACTGCTTTCATGTGGCTTATTTAAATTGGCACTTTAGTCAGAAAATGAAGTCTCGTTGCTATACCCTTTTGCATGTAAAGCTATCTAAAACATTAAAAATAAGTGCCTATACTGTTTAAAGTCTGACAATACACTGTCTCACCCTGCTCTGCACATGCTCTATTTTGAGGCATAGTGTTCAAAATGTAGAGGCCAATTTGCTGACAGCCTAAAGATTTACTGCTGCTCAATGGCTCAGGGCTTCAATAAAATGGCTGCCTTCGACAAGAAGAAGCAGGAATAAGACTGGAGGCAATTTATAGCACACACAATTTTTGGTACATAATTATTAATGTGGACTGTATGTTCCTTGCTAAAGAACATTATTTTTTATCAAGTTGTTATGGGTAAAGTTCTGCTTTAAACTCTGCACTAGCCCTGCTGAATGGTCTTCAGTCTTGTTTTTGTTATCAATTTCTTGATACACATCTTGATCCCGTTGCTGCTTCTTCTCCGACCTTGCTCTCAGATTATCCTTGTCTGCTCATGCTCGCTGTCGGCCTTTGCTACTGACCTCGGCTTGGACTACTGACCACACTTTTTTCTAGTGAACCTGTACCTTAATGTATGATTGTTGCTGACTTCTGCCTTTTTCTGTCTCTGATTTTGCTCATGCCCTAGTGTCCTTCCACTTGGCTATCACTTGTCCAGGCTTGGAAGCGGACTCCACCCTCAATTGGACTTGGCATCTCGATGGTGCACCATCAGATAACTTTGCTAGTTAGATGCCAGTGCTCCCAAGGTTCTGCTCAGTGTCTACAGCCTCACTCAACCAGGAAGCGGAAAAACAGTAACTGTAATGCCCCATACACACGGTCGTACAATCCAACCACAAAATCCGTCTGATTTGTTCCAACGGATTTTGGGCCAAACTTGTCTTGCATACACACGGTCACACAAAGTTGCCGGAAAATCCAATAGTTTGGAACGAGGTGACGTCAAACACGTACGTCTGGAGTATAAACGGGCCAGTAGCCAATAGCTTTCGTCTCTTAGTTTATTCTGAGAATGCGGGGCACATTGTCCGTCGGAATTGTCTACACATGATTGGAATTTAAACGATCGGATTTTGTTGTTGGAAAATATTAGATCCTGCTCTCAAACTTTGTGCGTCGGAAAATCCAACGGAAAAAGTCCGCACACGATCAGATTTTCCGACAACATAATCCGATCAGACTTTTTCCGGTGGAATTTCCGACCGTGTGTATGGGGCAATACTGTAAGTAAAAGTAAAATATGTTTAGCTAATGGATGCAAAATTATTTTATATCAGTATGTAGAGCTGTATGCTGATGTGTTTTTAGTAAAAGGATGGGAAAGGTCTGTTTTAACTAAACTTCGTCCAATGAACGATCTGCCGATTTTCGAATTGTTAGTATGCTGCTTTTGACAGCCGAATTACGATTTTTCGGCAGACAAAAACTGATTGTGCAGGCTTGAAAATGTATGTCTGATGTGACCACAATGTCCAATTTTCTTTTCATTAGTACGGTTTCTGACAAAAAAATATCTGACGAGCAAGACTAGGCATGCTCAGAAATGAAGGAACGCATACAAAACAATTCAACACATTATGTCACTTCTGTCATCAGAATATTTTCTGATGGTGAGTACTCTCTTCACTTTTGATTTGAGACTAGCATCAAACAAAAAACTGATGAAAAATTTTCTAATAATATGACCATGTGTACAAGGCTTTACTTGGAAGTGACCGCTTAGTTAAAAGAAAAGGTCCCTTTTAGCCATTTAGGTCTCCAGTACCCTTCTTCATTTACTTCATTAGCTAATTAATCCTAAAAAATAGAACATTCCACTTCATCACTATAGGAGAAAGCAGTCATGTAGGGGACAGTGAGAGGAACTACAGGGCCCAGGAGGAAATACACTTTCTGACACACCCAAAACTGTGAGATAGCAGGGATACCTGGAGCTCTGCAAGAGAGAGATTTTTCTCACCACATGCAGAGCTACCCTGTTTCTGCGAAAATAAAACATAGTGTGATTGTCGGTGATGGCTGCAATATAAGCTCTACCCCCCATATAAGCCCTAGTTAAAGTCCTTGTAGGTCTTATTTTCAGAGTAGGGCTTATTTTCGGGGAAACAGGGTAGGGCTTATTTGGGGGGTAGGGCAGCCATCACCGACAATCACGCTAGGTCTTATTTTCAGAGAAACAGGGTATTAATGTAAATGCCTTCTTTCACACCTTTACATTTTTTAGTATGCTCTTTAAAAATGTGGTTAATCGATTATTTTTGTTCCTGCTTGAAGTCCATTAAAGTAAGAATATGGTGAGAACAGGTAGCTTTCCAATGCTGACCTGTGCTTCTAAAAATTTCAAGTTGCCCATGAGCAATCCTTATATTTCACACATGGCATGTTTAATTCTTTATCAGTTACCCAAGGCAGCATTTGCTCATGCACAGTACCCCATTCATTTGAATGGGCTGCTGCATCCATTGAAAATGCAGGGGAAAAGTGCCTGCACCTTTTCAGAAAACTCAGCCGCAGGGAAAACATGTAGTGCAGTGTGGTTTTCAGCGTGCATGGGTGCCATTAGGATTAACCCATAGGTGTGCACAGCCTATTGCATCAGAGTGTGCACCCAAAAGCTCAAACACACATGAACGCCACCTGCTGCCATAGGAAGGGGGCTCTGGTGGTGGGAGCCAGTTGATAGGGAGCATATTATGATACACCCTAAATATGGGTGTAACGTTTTCCTAAAGTTTAACCTAGATTTTAATATAATGCGGGCATTTACAATGGCCACTGGCAACCTCAACCACCCACCTGGTGCTGCTCCTGGATAATGCTAATGCACATGGGGTGATTAGGGTGTGCCTAGACACACTCGGCACACCCTGTGCGCATGCCTATAGATTAACCATACCCTCACACATCTCCTGAGTGGCAGCGAGTTTTTTTTTTATCTGCGGGTGATAGTAGGTGCGGTAACAGGTGCGATCCTGTTGTGGCAACCACCCACACAAGTGTGAACCTAGTCTTGGCATGAAAAGGAATCAATAAATGTCTACATGTGCTAGAAACATAACTGTAATGAGATTTATCGCTGTAGGAGACATTACAGTTCTAGTAGAAGTTTTTCTTTTTTTTTGTTCATTTAAATATTTATTAATTCAGATGGAAAGACTTGGCTTCAGGGAAGTGATGGAGACAGCGAATGAGGTGTATAAGATCCCTGTGTTTATATCCAAGAGGATGTTCCAGCTCTATTCCAGTCACATGGAGATCCTGGCTGTAGTTGGAGGGTGTTTCATCGTGTGGAAGGTTTCCAGCTTTCTTCAGTTCTGGTATTCAATGATACAGCAATATGCCATTCCTTGCTTTCTAAGCAGAACCAAGCATATCAGACAGTATGGAGAATGGGCTATAGTTACTGGTGAGTGAGAATATCTGAAACATAAAAGCACGTAACTGAATTATGTTTTATTTCCTACTTGTATTGGTTCACATAATGCCTTCATCTTTGATTTATGCCTTACAGACATACCCCACTTTTAAGTACACAATGAGGTTTATTTACTAAAGCTGGAAAGTGCAAAATCAGACACACTTCTGCATAAAAACCAATGAGCTTCTAGGTTTTATTACCAAAGCGTAATTGAACAAGCTGAGGTTAGAAGCTCATTGGTTTCTATGCAGAAGGGAGCCTGATTTTGCACTTTCCAGCTTTAGTAAATACACCCCATTGCATACTTAAAAGTGGGGTATGCCTCTATTAACAAAGCTCCCTGTAATTCACAGAGCTGAAAAAATCAGCAGATCACACCAAGTATGCATTCCAGTCAAAGTATTATAAAACCCATTCTGGTTAGAAAAGCCGTAGACACAGATTTTCACTGACTGTGTGTTTTTTTTTTTGGAGAATGTCCGGTACAAATGACACTTATGTTCACAGACATAAAATGTAAACTAAATCATAATACTGTATGTGTAACCCAAGCATTAACCACTTAATAAGGACCAAGCCTTTTTCTGAGATTTGTTGTTTACAAGTTAAAAACATTTTTTTTTGCTCCAAAATTACTTAGAACCCCCAAACATTATACATTTTTTTTATAACACCCTAGAAAATAAAATGGCGGTCGTTTCAATACTTTTTGTCACACCGTATTTGTGCAGCAGTCTTAAAGCGCACTTTTTTTGGAAAAAATCGTTTTTTTAAATTAAAAATAAGACAACATTAAAGTTAGCCCAATTGTGAAAGATAAAGTTACGCTGAGTAAATTGATACCCAACATGTCACGCTTCAAAATTGCGCCTGCTCGTGGAATGGCGACAAACTTTTACCCTTAAAAATCTCGATAGGCAACGTTTAAAAAATTCTACAGGTTGCATGTTTTGAGTTACAGAGGAGATCTGGGGCTAGAATTATTGCTTTCACTCTACTGATCGCGGCGATACCTCACATGTGCATTTTGAACACCGTTTTCATATGGGGGCACTACTCATGTATGTGTTCGCTTCTGCACGTGAGCTCGGCGGGACGGGACGCATTTTTATTATTTATTTTACCTTTTATTTTTACACTGTTCTTTTTTTTTTAAATATGTCACTTTTATTCCTATTACAAGGAATGTAAACATCCCTTGTATCTGCCGCAAAAACCACTATTATCGGAAATCGGACCGAAGAAGCGGATACCAGGGTTATGGCAGCTAGCTGCTGCCATAACAAAGATATCCCTCTTCAAAGTTAGGACGTATATTGCTGTGCAGCGGTCCAGAAGTGGATAAATTCACATAGAACCATATGTAAATCTAATTTCATAAGTATGTAGGCAGGTTGAAAAAATTATGGTTCTAGCGCATTAGCAGCTGCCGGCTGTTAACTGATGTGAGCTCATTTCCCAGGCTTTTTGGTCCTAGACAGCTCACTTGTGCTATAATAAGGGGGAAAGCTGAGGTTCAGGAGCCCCTGGTTCTGTTCCCACTCGCGGTTGGAGGTAATGGGACTGCTGCACCTTCTAGTCCGCTAAATGCACCGGGACATTCAGGCATCCAAGCCATGGGGAATACAAAAATGGACCCTCACCTCACAGGGGTATGCCTGGGCAGCCACACTAAAGTAGTTAGCTTAGGAAGAAGGACGTTGGTACCATTGAACTGTTATGCCACACTTGTTCAATAAAGTTACACTGACTGTTCTAAGCCTGGTCTGAAGTTATTCAAAGGGGTGCATGTGCAGGAGAATCTCAATGCTGGGAAGACCTACCAAGGATCTCAATCTGGGTAGACCTGATGGACAGATAGTAAGGACATTTTGTAAAATTTTTTTGTTATTTTTTAATGTTCATTTTCAAAAGGCTCATGTCTTAAAGTGGTTGTAAACCCTTACTACGCACTTTCACCTACAGGTAAGCCTAGATTAAGGCTTACCTGTAGGTGCTTTAAATACCTGGTTTAGGAGATATTTACAATTCCCCGTATGAGGATGTCTTCTGCGCATGCGCCGATGTACTCAGCGCATGCGCACTTTAGAAGGGTCACGGCGTGCCGTTTTCATTAAGCGGCATGCCGTGACTGGCGGCTCCCGTGCGCACGCGCGCGAGTGACGTCACGCGACTCCGGCCAGTTACAGAGCCGGAGTCCGTGACCCAGGAAGGAAGATGGACGCTTCCAGCCAGCGAGGAATTCGGGGACATCGCTGGCTCCTCTGTCAGGTAAGTGACATATAATAGGCTACTATGCGATGCATAGTAGTCCATTATGTTTTGCCTTTGCAGGAAAACAAAGAGGAAGTAAACCCATCAGGGTTGCCTAAGGCCTCACAAAGCTAAAGCCACCTCTGCATCAAGGTATGAAGTAACACTCTTACCAGAGGGTTAACTCAGCAAGATACGGAAGGGCTATGCAGTTGCTAAGAGTAAACAAAAACAAGTTCAAAACGTAAAGCAACCAGTCATTAGGTGTGGTACCTGGTTGAGGTGACAGGTCCTCTGGTAGTGAGGGTGTTGATGTCTGGCTCCCTCTCTAGTGGTCATTATCCAATAGCAACCAGATCTGAACTTGCATTACTGAGATCTATGGCCTGGTCATGAGGTACAGGAAGGAAGGAAGTGCATGCATGAGGTCCACTATGCGCGACATTCTGTTGTGGGAGTGAGGTAACAGAGGTACGCTGGACTGGTGGATTGGACGCAGGCTCAGTACGTCCCTCCTAATGCAACATATAAGTTACAGTGTGTACTGACATGGAACAAGACACTTTTCAGAGGAACTCTGTATTTCTTTACTGCACACAGTAAAGGCTCCTCCCTAAGTGGAGGAACTGGCCTAATGTTAGATTCTTCACATGACTGTAGTCTCTGCCTGGTCCCGGGCATTGATGAGTGTGCTCTGTGTGAAAGGTACTCCTGTGTGGCAAACCAGAACTGCGATAATAGGGATTTCCAGTATATTAAAAAAGGGTCCCCATGGACCAGGAACTATGGTTCTAGATTTAAAGATTTATAATTGTATATTTTTTTACCGTTCTCTCCTCTATAGGATAAAATACATATCGTACTTTGTCCTATATTGCTGGTTGCTTCCTAACCTTTTTAGGTCCAACTAACTCTTAACCCTTGTACACACATATTCTGACAACAAAATCCGTCGGATTTTGTCTGAAACTGGTGTTGCATACACAGGGGCGTACCTAGAGCATTTGGCACCCGGGGCGGATCCTATATCTGGCACCCCCCCCCCCCCCACCATAAAATGTAAAAACACCCACCGTGTCCCCTGCATACCTCTGCATCCTTCAATATCTTTTTGTCACTACTGTGTACCCCCCTCTCCACAACTGCACCTCTGGACCCCTTTAAATTACACAGCACCCTGCACCTCTGGAGCCCTTTACATTACACAGCAGCCTGCACCTCTGGACCCCTTTACATTACACAGCAGCCTGCACCTCTCGACCCCTTTACATTACACAGCAGCCTGCACCTCTCGACCCCTTTACATTACACAGCAGCCTGCACCTCTGGACCCCTTTACATTACACAGCAGCCTGCACCTCTGGACCCCTTTACATTACATAGCTCTTGTACCTCTGGACCCCTTTACATAACATAGCACCCTGAACCTCCTGACCCCTTTACATTACACAGCGCCCTGCACCTCTGGACCCCTTTACATTACACAGCACCCTGTACCTCTGGACCCCTTTACATTACACAGGACCTTGCACCTAAGGACCTCTTTACATTACACAGCAGCCTGCACCTCTGGACCCCTTTACATTACACAGCTCTTATACCTCTGGACCCCTTTACATAACATAGCACCCTGAACCTCCTGATCCCTTTACATTACACAGCCCTTTTACCTATGGATCTCTTTACATTACACAGCACCCTGAACCTCTGGACCTCTGGACCCCTTTACATTACACAGCCCTTGTACCTCTGGACCCCTTTACATTACACAGCACCCTGCACCTCTGCACCCCTTTACATTACACAGCCCCTCACAGCTCTGGACCCTCTGCATGTTACACAGATCCCCTACAGTGCAGACCCCCTCCCTACCATACAGACCCCCATCTACAGTGTAGACCCCCCTACAGTACAGAATCCTCCCCTACAGTGCAGACCCTCCTACAGTACAGACCCCTCCACCCTATAGCGCAGACCCCCCCCTACAGTGCAGACCCTCCTACAGTACAGACCCCTCCCCCAACAGCGCAGACCCCCCTACAGTACAGACTCCCCTACAGACCCCCCTACAGTGCCGAATCTTCCCCTACAGTACAGACCCCCCCTACAGTGCAGGACCCCCCCTACAGTGCAGGACCCCTTCTACAGTGCAGGACCCCCCTACAGTGCAGGACCCCCCTACAGTGCAGGACCCCTTCTACAGTGCAGACCCCCTACAGTGCAGGACCCCCCTACAGTGCAGAACCCCCCTACATTGCAGGACCCCTTCTACAGTGCAGGACCCCTTCTACAGTGCAGGACCCCCCCTACAGTGCAGGACCCCCCTACAGTGCAGGACCCCCTACAGTGCAGGACCCCCCCTACAGTGCAGACCCCCTACAGTGCAGGACCCCCCTACAGTGCAGAACCCCCCTACAGTGCAGGACCCCTTCTACAGTGCAGGACCTCCCTACAGTGCAGGACCCCCTACAGTGCAGGACCCCCCCCCACAGTGCAGGACCCCTTCTACAGTGCAGGACCCCCTACAGTGCAGGACCCCCTACAGTGCAGGACCCCCCTACAGTGCAGACCCCCCTACAGTGCAGGACCCACCACAGTAAAGAACCCCCCTAGAGTGCACAGCCTCCCCTAAGGACCCATAGTGTACCTCGAGCCCAAGGCAGCGGCATTGCAGGGGGAAGGTGTGGGCAGCACCCGAGTGAAGTGTCACCTGTCGGCTCAGTGATCCGGGATCCCCTTCTCTCTGTGGTCGCGTGACTCACGTCTCGCCGCTCTGATCAGTCTCGGGCAGCGGCTGTCACTCACAGCCGAGCAGAGTGAAGCTGCCTCCCCCTCCTTGTCTACACAGTGCTGTGCATAGAGGAGGGGGAGGCGGCTTCACTCTGCTCGGCTGTGAGTGACAGCCGCTGCCCGAGACTGATCAGAATGGCCGCGCAACGTGACCACAGAGAGAAGGGGATTATTGTGCCAGGTCACTGAGCCAGCTGATGTCACTCCACTCGGGTGCTGCTCGCACCCCCCCCCTGCAATGCCGCCCACTGCCAGTGCCTCGGGCTCTCTCTGTGTGGGCTGCGAACCCGAGGCACGGCGCTGTCTGACACTTCAGTTGCGGGGGGGGCGCTGGCCTGACACCCCCCCCCAGTGTGTGGCACCCGGGGCGGCACGCCCCCCCGCCCCCCCACTTAGTACGCCCCTGTGCATACACACGGTCGGATAAAGTTGTCGGAAAATCCGATCGTTCACAACGTGGTGACGTTATTCCATTACGACGGAACTACGTTCAGGCTAGTAGCCAATAGCTTTGCTCTAGGAATTTGATCTGAGCATGCGTGGCACTTTGTCCGATCGTTTTTAGAGAATTCTGATCGGATCGTGTTGTTGGAAATATTTTATAGCCTAGCTCTAAAACTTTGTCGGTCGGATATTCCGATGGAAACAGTGCAATGGAGCCCACACACAGTCGGATTATCCGACAACACGGTCCGATCGGACATTTACCGTTGGAATGTCCGACTGTGTGTGCAAAGGGCTTACAGTGCAGGCGCAACCCCACTACAAGGGAGGAATTTTTTGTTTTTCCCGAAATTCAGTTTAAGGCCGGGTTCACACTGCTGCGGGGGGAGATCCGGATGTGATTCGCTCCGCACTGCAGTGCAAATCACATCCGATCTCCGTAGCGATGCGAGTTCAGCCATACAGATAGTATGGCTGAATTCGCATCGCTCCCGCAGCAAACTCGCACGGGACCCTTTTTTTGGTCCGCAACAGAATCGGATCGCATGGGTGTTCACACCATGCGATCCGATTCCTGTGCGAGTCTGCAGATCGCACTGCGATATGCGGATGGATCTGGGGGTGTCATTAACATTTCATTGACACTCCCAGCCGTTCGCATAGGGCAGTGTGAACTGCCGGCGGGAGTCATGCGATGCGGGAAAACGCAGCGGATTTGCGGCGTTCCCGCATGTGTGAACCCAGCCTTATAAATATTATTTTTCTTAGTCTATTCATCATTATTATGTACAGTAGCACACCCTGGCAGAAGCTGCTAGTTTGGTAATTCCTTTGGTGTCGGCCACTCTGACCCACCCATTACACAAAGAAACCACTTCAATTTAAAATGAGCTTGAATATTTTGAAAGTAATTGAGTCAACAGAGACAAAGATATAATACAACTATAATCACAACCTTGTAATAATCTACTACTATGCAATGCAGTCACAAAACAAACTGGAGATTTATATAGATTGTTTTTACTAATGGTGACTTGGCCCAGATTCCATCACGTTTATAACTTGGTCTGTAATGGGACCACCAGAGTCCAAGAGTCCAAACAGAGTAGCTAAAAGAATGTAGAAAATAAAACTTCAAGGAGCTAAGTTAACTCAGTGACTCAGAGATGGCCCCGCTAAATCAAATTGCCTGCAGGGCTTTGATATAAATAAATAAATAAATATATATATATGTACCCCTGTAGGAGCTGCTGAAATTTGTGGCCCACCTGTCACCCTGCCCAGCCCGGCATTCACTTCCCGATCACCTTGGAGACAATGAACAGTCCATGTGTTTGTTTTTTTATTTTTATCAAGGGTTTTGAACTAGGATACTGATGGGAATATATGGGATGCCCAGTAGAACGCGCAATTGGTGGATTGTATCTCAATTGGTTGGGACAACTATATACAGTTTACAGCTCCAGTCTCCTCTAGCAAAATACTTGCTTGCAGACTGTTTCTCTCTCTCTCTCCTGCACAACTCTTCACTTCCGGGTACAGCTAGCACATGGTTAGGCCCGATATTGACTAAGTCAGGCCCTAGAAATTGCCATTTGCAGGCAGGGACTGCAGGCCCCATTAATATAGCAATAGAATAGAAAGTCTTTGTGTGCTAGCTGACCTATGGTGGACTACTGCTCCCAGTCAGCCCTCTTGAGACTCTGCCAGCCCTCCTGGCTGCAGCTGCCCGACTCCATTGCCCCTGAGATTGCAATCCTTAGTGGCTCCAAACCCAGCTCTGACTGTTTCCTCTCAGTCCTCTCTGGCATCCCTCTCCAGTCCTCCCAATAGCACATGTCATTTACCAGCCCGCTTGGCTGCAAACTGTAGGTTCCCTCCTGAAGCTCCTGCTGTCCTCTCTGACTCCTCTCTGTACCTCCTGTTCAGATCCTTCATGTGTTCTTGAAGAGATCTGCCCTGCAGCCGAGTCCCAGGCCCAAGGTCACCACCCCAGAATGGGGAGCGCCCTTAAAGGTCCCGACAGCCTTGTACTCCATCCACAGTTCTTCCATCCAACAACTCCTCCCCAGCTGGGCTGACCCTGGATATATCAAGGAGGCCTGTCAATCCTAGTTGGGGATTGGTCAGGGCTCCCTGCGATACCCTAGACATTTCCCCATCTCTTCCCCGCCTCTCTTCTAGAACCCTCTAGAAGGAAAAGAGAGGTGACGGTGGAGGTGGAGTGATGCTGTCTGTGAGTCACCAGCCTATTCTCAGCCACTCCTAGCCCACACAGATCAAAACAAAAAGGCCTAGATTCCATCTAGGCCTGCCTAAGAAGAGGGGGCTACATATATATATATGATCTTTAATAAAATAGTAAGACAAGTGCAAATAATTAAAATGAGAGAAGACTGTCCTCAAAATGTAATATTTATTTTCTTTTTGCTAGCTTAGCTGGGGCCCCATCTTTGATGGTTCGCAAATGGTGAATCTTGGTTAGGTCCTTCTAATGGCACGTACACACGTAGCGGACTATCCGGTGGACTTAGTCCGGCGGACTTCCCACCGGACTGTCCGCTGGACTTTCTGAACGGGCTACTTGCCCACACACGGCACTTTTTCAGCGGACTAATATGGCGTACTAAGTCCGCCAGACTATCCGCCGTACTTTTGAAATGAAATGATACGGGCCCCCCACCCTATGTGAATGAGTATGGGGTACAATGTACCCCTACCCATTCACCTGTGGAAAAAATGAAAAATAAAACACAACACACAAGGGTTAAAATAGTTTTTTTGCACAGTTCCGGGGGTCTTCCGTCTTCGGGGGTCTTCTCGCCGGACTCCTCCGCTATCTTCTGCTAGGTCTTTTGCTAGCGGAGGAGCCCGGCTTTCTTCTTCTCCGCCGCCCTCTTTTTCCGACTTCGGGGATCTTGTCCCCCTCTTTGGTTCTTCTTGCCGGGCCACCGCACCTTCTTCTAGCTCTTTTACAGGCGGTCTTCTGTCGCCGCCTTCTGTTCTTCTCTTCAGATGTTGCCTCGTCGCTCTCTCTGCTCACAATGACGGGGACAAGGCGCGCGGCGACTTATACAGGGACATCACCGGATGATGTCCCCGCCTATTATGATGTCACAGTCCCAGCATCGTCTGGGACTGTGACACCATAATGGGCGGGGACATCTTCCGGTGATGTCCCTATATAAGTCGCCGCGCGTCGCGTCCGTGCCATTGCCGCGACGAGGCAACATCTGAAGAGAAGAAGAGAAGAACAGAAGACGGCGAAATCGGCACCAGAAGACCGGGCCACCGCCTGTAAAAGAGCTAGAAGAAGGAGCGGTGGCCTGGCAAGAAGAACCGAAGAGGGGTACAAGACCCCCGAAGTCGGTAGAAGAGGGCGGCAGCGAGGAAGAAAGCCGGGCTCCTCCGCTAGCAAAAGAGCTAGAAGAAAGTAGCGGAGGAGTCCGACGAGAAGACCCCGAAGATGGAAGACCCCCGGAGCTGTGCAATAAACTATTTTAACCCTTGTGTGTTGTGTACATTGTACCCCATACTCATTCACATAGGGTGGGAGGCCGGTATCCGGGGGCCGCCTTATTAAAGGGGGCTCCCGGATTCCGATAAGCCCCCCCGCCTGCAGACCCCGACAACCAACGGCCAGGGTTGTCGGGAAGAGGCCCTTGTCCTCATCAACATGGGGACAAGGAGCTTTGGGGTGGGGGGGCCACGTGGCCCCCCCTTCCCTAAGGCACCCCCCATGTTGAGGGCACGCGGCCTGCTACGGCTCAGGAGGGGGGGGGGCGCTCGCTCGTCCCCCCCTTTCCTGGCCGGCCGGGTAGCGTGCTCGGACAAGGGTCTGATGTGGACCTGGGGGGGACCCCCACGCCGTTTTTTTCGGCGTTGGGGTTCCCCTTTAAGTCCATACCAGGTGACGGAGCCAGCGACGCCTCCTTCGCTGGCCCCGTCTACCTGGAGATGCGCTCAAAATGAGCGGACTTTTCTCCGAGCGGGAAAAGTCCACTCATTTCAAAAGTACGGGGACTGGCATACCAACGCCCGGATTGTCCGCCGAAATGCGAGTCCGGCGGGAAGATTGGAGTGCAAAAATACTTTCTAAGTCCGCCGTACTTTCGGGTAAAAAAAGTTGGAGGCTATCTCACCAATCTTTGTTTGCTGGTCTTAATGGTGAAAGGACCCCTTTCAGCTTTATAGCTTGAACTCCACACAGATTGACCTGATGATGTATGAGGTATGATGAAGGACCACTAGATCAGTACTGAGATGTATAGACTATAAGTTATTTTTGGCAAGTAACATTGGGTAAATGGTTTGGACCAAGCATAAGTTTGGTCCAAACATTTGCTGTTCGGCAAACACCCGAATTATCTGGGCATTCGACCATTTGTTTGGCCAACTGAACGCCCCACAAAACTGTCAGAGCCATGATTGGAGAAAGCAATGATGTTTGTGCCCAGTCATGGCTCATTGTTCATAGACCCACCCCACACTATAAAAGGTTCCTTCACAGAGCAACCATTTGCAGTGTAACATTGGAGTGGAGCTAGATAGAACAGGACTCTGTTCATTGCTACTATTGAGTTAGTGTACTATAGTGTGCTATTGTGAGTGGGAAGCATCAGTGTAGTATGAATATAGTGATAGTGCAGCGTGCGTGTAGTGCGACCTTCTTTTTTTACTTCAGTGTCAGTTTATTGTGTCAGGGCAGGTTTACTGCAGTATATTGAAGTGTGTCAGTTTAGTATGTCAGGGCACTTTTACTGCAGTATCTTGTAGTGTGTCAGGGCACTTTTACTACAGTATATTAAAGTGCACCAGTGAAGTTTTACTGCAGTAGGGGAGAACACTGGTAAACAACAAATTGGCAATGGCAGGTATGTTCTCCCAGTTGAAGCGTATTACCAAGTTGGCTCCAGTGATGATGAGGATGGAGGACATGATGATCACTGCCGTGACCTGGGTGCCAGATAGAGCAGAGGAGGAAAGTGAGGGTGAGGCAAAACCCCAAAGAGGCAGCCATCATGAAAGTTTAGAGAGCAGCCATCCTATTCTTTCACATTGTGGAGCTGTTACCTCCCGGCCCACTTCCCAGCTGTCTGGGCCTTTTTTAGGACGTGCTGGCAATCACACTGTTGCAATTAGCAAACTTGGCCTCAAGCATATCAAGCATACCAGCATACCAGCCATTTGGATACCACATGCTTGACAAGGCATTTAATCTCTCACCACTCAGCCCATTGGCAAGAGCACCTGAAAGCCACACAAAAGGGATGCAATTCTGCTCCTCCTCACTCCTCACCTTTCAGGCTTACCCCCGCTATATTGCATGACCTCTCAGCAGACTCCATTGACAGGGATGATGGTACAGCGAAGGGTGTCACAGGTCCTTGCAGCACTTTTGTCAGCAGCACACCACCAGCTGCAGCAGGCTAATCTCTTGGGCAGCTGCAGCGAAAACCAAAACTACAGTCACTGCCATCCACATGCCCAGCATCTAAACTCCAGCTTGTGCAATAAAGAAAGCTTGCATGGAAAATCAATTTAAATGTATTTTTTTTTCTTTATAAATATCAGTTTTGCTGCAGCAGGTTCTGTACACAGTACAAATGCGCCACGTTATAGGTAGACTAAGGGGACACCCCCCCCTTGACACTATATTTAAATAAATGTATACATTTTTATTGTTTCACTTTAAGCATTGGTAAATCACTGCTCACTTACAAATGATCTTTTTTACAAACTTTTTTCATTGATACATGTCCCCTAAAGCAATACCCGGGACCCCATACCCTTTTTATGCCCAATAACTTGCATATAAGCCTTCAAAATGGGCACTTTTGATTGATTTCTCCAGTTCTTCAATAGGGTTCGTTGTTGGGCTCTGAATTTTTGCAATGTTCGAAAGTTCTAAGATGAACACACCCGGGGGGGGGGGGGGGGGGCGGGGTTGGGGGGATTTGGGTGTTTGGCCCATCTCTATTGGCAAGACTTGCCTTGACTTATTGAGAAGTCACTATAATTGGCTGGAGTCCTCACGTTAAATCAGAGAGGTGTATACAGAAATATACTATCTAACTCCCTTCAAGAAATGACTACCGGCTACACCTTGTTGTAATAGTACTTGTGAGAGAAACTGACAACTCACCCCGGGATTGTTACTGATTATTCAAGATGGCTGCCGTTCTTTATTTTCTGAGGTAATGGTGGCACCCTGTACATAGTTAACTCTTGAGCCCTGCACCCTGTATGTAGCACACCCTTGAGCCTTTTACCCTGCACATAGCGCAATCCTAAGTCCTGCACCTTGTGTGCAGTGCACCCCTGAGGTGTGGACTTTACGTAGGTCACTCCTGGGCCCTGTAGCCTGTACATAGCATACTTATGATTTCTGAACTCTATACGTAGCTTACTTCTGAACTCTGTACTCTGCATGTACAGTGCTCCTAGACTTTGCACTCTAGATGTAGTACTAATGAACCCTGTACTCTGTACATAGCACACGCCTAAACCCTGCACTCTGTATGTACCAACCTCCCAGACACTGCATGCTGTTCATATCACACTCCTGAACCTTTCCCTCAGTATGTAGCACACTCCTGAACCCCGCAGTCTGTATGTAGTGCATGCCTGTGCATAACACAGTCCTGGTATTTAACAATGTCTTTTTAAAACCCTCTAAACGTTAGTCCAATTTGGCCACACCCTCTCTTTGATATGGTGTGCTCTCCCGCTGCGGGGGGTAGCGTGTGGAGGGGGGCACGGTTGAGATCCTGCACCTATTCACTGAGAAAAAGGGCCTGATGATGATGATTATTATTATTATTTGTTTTCAATGTAGCATCAGCATGTCCACCAGATTATTTTTGTGTATTTTACCACAACTTAATGCAGTCTCTATAAATCACTGCAGTTCATCATTTATTTTCCACAGGTGCCACAGAAGGCATTGGTAAAGCATACACAGAGGAGCTGGCAAGTCATGGTATGAACATCATCCTAGTCAGCCGCAACCCTGAGAAGCTTAAGGATGTATCTGAAGCCATTGCTGCAACCTACAAAGTAAAAACTCGCTTCATAGTGGCTGATTTCAGCCTGGGGCGTGAAGTCTATCCTCATATTAAGGAGGCTCTGAGAAATGTAGAAGTGGGTATTTTAGTTAACAATGTTGGAGTGTGCTATCATTACCCACAGATCACTACAGAGGTTCCAGAAGACAAACTATGGGAGATCATTAATATCAATATTGGAGCAGCTGTCATGATGGTTCATATAGTTCTTCCAGGGATGGTACAGAGGAAGAGAGGAGCCATTATTAATGTGTCCTCTGCATCTTGTTGCAAACCCTGCCCTCTAATGAATATTTATGCATCTTCCAAGGTAACGTATCTACCTGACTAATTGTGAGCACATTCCAGAAAAAGTAGAAGTATAATTTACATTTTATATGTAAACTTGATCATTGTAGTCTCATAAAGGCTTTAGCATGCTGATTTCAAAAGTTCTTTTATTTTAATTATGCAGCTTTCATTAAAAATAATACCTGGTGATCCTGCCATGAAGGTTCCTATATAGGCACTTTATGTACAGGGTAGGTCCCAATTGTTCTTGTGTGTTGTCACCATGTATCAAGCAGGGTACATTTTTTTTTTTATTGGTTGAACAGATGGTTTTGTGTCTTTTTTTTAACCTCACTAACTATGTAACACTGCACATGCATGTTCCACTGTGGTAATGATTAGGAAACGCACAGAAAATGACCTGCAGCAGTTGCTGTTAGCATGCATGTAGGCAGTAAGTGGTTGTAAAGAGGCTGCCAGAAATCAACAGTAAATATATGTAACAAAGGATGAAATAAATGTTAAAACAGTATTATTTTTTAAAAGGCGATTGCTTTTGATAAACAGTGCTTTAGCTAATTCAATGTCTTTCATTTAGGGTTTACATGTACTTTAACTATTTCAGCACTCAGGACGTACATACAAATCCTGCTCCATTTGCTTCTTCCCTGGTCACTACAGTCAGTGCAAATGTTACCTGAAACCAGAATTGATTTGCACTCTGTATGTAGTGCACTCCTGGACCCTGCACACTAATGAACCCTGCACACTAATGAACCCTGCACTCTGTACATAGCACACTCCTAAACCCTGCACTCTGTATGTACTGACCTGCTGGACACTTCCAGGTTTTATTAGCTAGGGGAGGTCAGAAAACAGAAGTTTGCTTGTTATTCTCACTGCTACTAAGCGACTCTAACCATGCTGGGTCCATAGGCGGGACAGCGAAGCCAGGAAATTTAATGGTTGAATAGGTAACTATTCCAGTGTCTGTGGGAGTGATCCTTTCCATTTAAAAGCCAACATTTGGCTTGTGAAGTTTACACACATTCCTTGCTGCTATGTCAGCAGTGTGTGTAAAAGCCCCCTACTGCTGCCTGCGCAAGCCTTAAGTTGGTGGCATCAAAGGGGGTAATCAGAAGCAGCATAGGACAGAATATACCAATCAGACCTCTGACAGATTCCTGTGAGGATAGAAGAAATGATGCTATCACATATGGACAAGTAACCTGCTAAAGGTACATGTTTTTACTGATCTGCTGAGTCACAGTAATTATTTTTTCTGTTCACAGACAAATTAAGTATAGGGCTGTTTTTTGCATATGTGACCCTCAGTAATATAGCCGAGAGATTTGTAGTTTTGAATGGCGTAAGTAAGGGTTAGGATCATAATCAATTCATTGTTTCCTGTCCTTGGAGATTTCACTTCCAGTCCCAGGACCACAACAGGAAGTAAGACAAAATCTCTAAACCCTTGTACACGCGGTCGGACATTCCGACAACAAAATCCGTCTGATTTTTTCTGACGGATCTTGTCCAAAACTGGTGTTGCATACACACACGGTAGGACAAAGTTGTCGGAAAATCCGAACGTTCAGAACGTGATTACGTTTGTTCGTTGCGACTGGACTACGTTGTGGATAGTAGCCAATAGCTTTGGTCTCGTAATTTGATCTGAGTATGCGTGGCACTTTGTCCGATCAGAATTCTCTACAAACAATTGGACAAAGTCCGATCGGACCATGTTGTCGGAAAATTTTATATCCAGCTCTCAAACTTTGTTGGTCGGATATTCCGATGGAAAAAGTCCAATGGAGCCCACACACGGTAATTTCCTACCATGTGTACAAGGGCTAAGAGAAGGGAAGGGAAGACCCCCCCCCCCCCAGGACAACGGAAATGTAATAATCCTGACCTGTTCTGGTGACAACTCCAACATTTTGGATTTCCCATCTTCTGTCTCAGTGACAATGGCCAATAGGACAAATGCAGAAAGTTAATCCAGCTTTAAAAGAGACAGACATAAAAACATGACAGAAGTCATAACCCTTCCCTTTCCTGAACTTAAAAAAAAAAAAAGTGAAAATGTTTTACTATTTATACACTTTTGTTTCCACGGAATGCAACCTTTTTTCTTTTTGCATTTGACATACCTGCCATTGAGTAAAAGTATTTTATACAATGTATACCAAATCATGGTAATTTAGAGTGATGTTCTCTCTTTACAGTCTTTTATAGATCAGTTTTCTCGAGCTCTACAATATGAATATGCTTCCAAGGGAATCTTTATTCAGAGCTTGGTCGCGTATTTTGTAAAGACCAATATGACAGCATTTAGTACATTCTTGATGACAAAGCCATTACTTGTTCCTGACGCCAAGGATTATGTTCGTCAAGCAGTAAGAACCATTGGAATATCACAGAGAACAGCAGGACACTTGTCTCATTCTATCCAGGTGAGGATAATAGGATGTATAAGTAAGTACAGGACAGCATACTATACCACATTGGTATTGGGACAGGTTCCTCCAGTGCCAAAGGTAAAGATGTAGAACTGCACTCCACTCCTCCCCCCCCCCCCCCCCTCCCGGGCCACGCTGCTAATGCCATAAGCCATAAATACAGGACAGCATACTATACCACACCGGTACATAGACAGGTTCATCCAGTGCAGGAATGTAGAACTGCACTCCACTCCTCCCCAGGCCCTGCTGAAAATGCATGATGTAGAATAGTTGTATTCTTTGACCCTTGCTAAGGTTGCCCGTAGTTGGCATGGAGTGTTCACTCTAGAAAACAAAAGTACAAGCTGCTGCTCACCCGATACAAGAACTGTCAGTGCGGCATCTGTAAGGAGCTGTGCACTGTAGGCCGATCGTCATGTCATAAATGTCAGCAACCACAGTAAGGCACATGCGACTCTTTATTTCAATCCAGGATAAAATAGATATAAAGTTTCCTCCATGCTCATGTGTTTCCACCCTACACAGGCCTTATTCTTAAATCCTTTACAATATATCTGTGTCTCCCTCACTGATCCTCTCCTGACAGCGAAGTAGTTTATTACATTGCACCTGAGCTGAGTTGAGCGGATTGAAGGGGGCGTTTATAAATAAGATCTAATTGCCAACTCCTAATGCTAAGACTAAGGCCGGCCATACACGGTTCGAACCTCTGAGATCTGAACTATTAGTGGGCAGGCTGAATGTACCAGCCTGCCTGATTCACTTACAATTAGCGCAAGTGGCTGCTATAACTGCTAGCACTATTCACTGTCTTCCCCAGCGGGGACAGCCCCCCCCCCGCCATGGTTGCAGGAAAAAAAATTGCTCCTTGTATGGCTGGCCTAATGCCCGTGTAGGGCGGAGATGCATGAGTATGGCGGAAACTTTGCATATTTTTATCCCAGATTGAAATAAAGAGGGGTGTGTACTGCACATGCATGAACAAACGCTTGCTTTCTAGTTGGTAGGTAGAAGGCAGTTGTGCATGCACAGTGTGTATTTCATGTCAGCTTTGGGTGGATGGGCTGAAGAATGGGCATGTTGGAGCACCATGTGATAGCAGTAGCTGCAGCCAACTGGTGACCAGCCACAGATCTGGTGACATCAGGCCATAAGATTAATATTAAAAAATTGCACAGGGCCTAATCATCCTTGCAATGACCCTAAAACATGTGTTTCTGCAATGAATTGCTAAGCCCCTGCTCTATGGGCATTGTGGTGCCATTCATTGTGAATGGCACCCCAGTACAATATACAGTACAGCCAGATGCACCACAGTATAGCGCAATGCAAATGCAGCTCAGTTTACACAGGTCCTGCGTATAAGCAAGAATCTTGTGCAACCAATCTGTTGAAGTTGAGGTAAGTATTACGGACTTTAGTTCCACTTTAATGCACCGCAAACTATAGCTGACCATAGACAATTTGAATCTCTGCCAGTTCAGAAGTGACCAACTGAGATTCGAACCGTGTATGGACAGACTGAATGTACCCATGTCGATCGATCAATCAACTTGGGTACAACCAGCCTGTCAGGTTTTACATGCAATTATTGCTAGAGGCTATTATAGCCGCTAGCATTAATCACTGTGTTCTCTCGTGGGGACCCCTCCCCCCCACCAGGTGAACACGCTTAGTTCCACACGAGGGATTCCCCCATCAACACTGATTTCCTGCAACCCGTGGTTGCAGGCAGGGCCAGGACAAGGGGTGGGCACAGCTTAACATGACTGCCCTGGGCGCAAAGGTTTTCTGTAGTAATGGAAGCACCTTCCTTCTGTTACAAGGCTAACAGGAGTAGTGATAGCCGTCGTGATTTTGACTTCTGGGCGTAGGATCCCCTAAGCTTGCACAACATGAATGAGGTGGGGGGGGGGGGGGGCACAGCTTAACATTCTTGCCCTGGGCTCTGGATCACCTTGTCTGGTTGCAGGAAAAAAAATGCTCCGACTATGGCCGACTTAACTCATGCCATAACCACCGTAGAGAATTTAAAGAGTAATTCCACTTTTGTTGAGAAAAAAATATACTCCTCTGGGCGATCTATGTACATTGCAGCGATTTTAACAAACTTTGTTGCAGAGTCCTACCGTTTGTTAGTTTGTTTCTCTGTGTCCAAGTAAATTTAATGAGATTGATTTTCTAATTATCAATTTGCTGCTGCGCCTGCTGGGTTCTAATGAGGAAAGTGGCAGGGTCTGCATCATTTTAGTTGTGATTTCTCTTTGGGAGTATCTCATCAAAAATGACATTTTTTTTCAGAGGATGCCCAAAATCTGACTTTTTTCTTAGTGCAGACTCCTGGGGAAAATAATAATAATAAAAAAAACTTATAGCACAATTCCTACTGCAAATGTTAAACTTATTATATAATTGTATACACCATATTATATATATATATATTATTGCTTTTTTTCTCACGAATGTGTTATTACCCTTTAGGTTTGAATTAGCCCTTTTTTTTTGGCTTCAGAATGATATGGAGCTCTTATAAGAATGCAGCAGAGTGGTTAGCACATTCACCTAGCAGCAAGAGGGTTGCTGGTTCAAATCCCGACACCATCTGCCTGTGCCTGCGTGGGTTTCCCCCCACACTCTAAAGACATGCTGGTAGTTTAATTGGATAATGTATGAATGTGTGTTAGGGACCTTAGATTTTTTTAAGCTCCTTGAGGGTATGACCTGATATGCATGTACACTGTATATTTGAAGCGCTATATAAGTAACTCAAATAACTAAATAAATAAGGATGTTTTTCAAGCAATCCACTTAAACGCTAGGAAAAATACAAATCCTTTGACAGATAAGGTAACATGTATGTATTTAACAAATTATTTATCTTTTTTGTCTAGAGTCCAGCTTTAAGGCCCCTTTCACACTGGGGTGGTTTTCAGGCGCTACAGCTCTAAAAATAACGCCTATGTAGCGCCTGAAATAACCGGCCCATTTCACTCCAGTGTGAAAGCCGGAGGGCTTTCACACTGGAGCAGTGCGCTAGCAGGACGTTGAAAAAAGTCCTGCTAGCCGCATCTTTGGAGCGGTGAAAGGAGCGGTGTATTCACCGCTCCTAAACCGCTCCTACCCATTGAAATCAATGGGGCAGCATGGCTATACCGCCGGCAAAGCGCTGCTGCAGCGGCACTTTGCGGGCAGTTTTAACCCTTTTTGGGCCCTTAGCGGGGGGTTAAAACCGCCCCGCTAGCAGTCGCAGACCACCGCTAAAACAACGGTAAATCGCCGCAAAAAATATTGCCGCTTTACCACCGACGCCCACACCGTCCCAGTGTGAAAGGGGCCTAAAGCTAAAACTAAACCAAAGGTTTCCAAAAAACAGTTAGCATTCCTGACATGATGGGAATGTAACTGTCACATTTGCTTGTACTCTCAGCCAAATGTTCAAACCATCAAAAGGCTGGTGTCTAGCTGATCACATGTGCAGCACCATGGCAGTTGCAGATCAAACAGAGGCTAAAATTCCAGCTTCCTTGGCTGAAAATGATGGGGGAATTTAGTTTAAGACGTTCAATCAGATGCACATGCAAAAAATAAAAATAGATGAGCTTGCACTGCTGAGGATAAGCTGTTCTAGTAGAAAGTTGATTTTTGTTAACTTTTTTTCCCACAGTTATCGTTAACTTATTGGATTCCAGATCGGCTTTGGGCTTCCATACTTATCTTTCTTTGCAACATCCTTCGCAAAGAGCACAACCTCAAACCAGTGAAGTTATAAAAATCCACCACTCCAGTTTCTCTACTGTTAAATATGTTAAAGACTTGTAGGAGAGATATTATTCTACCTATATCTATCTCTTTAATTACACAAATGATATTGCATTTACATGTTTTCCTTTTTTATCCTTATTATTGGCTCTATTCACCTATTTTTTTATCAAGTGTTGTATGTATTTTCTTCTTCTTTTGTTATTATTACTTTCATGTCCATTGGTCATATGTAAGTGGTTGTGAACCATTAGGACCCGTTCACACCTGTGCATTCTGGGAAGGCGCACAGAAGCAAGTGTTTCTATGCGTCTTCCCAGAAATTAGTGAGAAATGCACGTTTACTACTAATTTGGTTATTTTTTATCAAAAATTGCAAATATATTATTTTTCATTTTAATGATCATTGTCTTGATTACATTTTACTAGCTAAAAGTAATGGTTATGGTTGAAAATTACCTTTCAATGTATCTTAGTAACCCTTATTTGAAATTATGTTAAATGTGCAACCTGAGTTAAGCTACAAGAAAATAATAAATAAATGATCAAAAAGCTGGGGTTGCTTTCTGGCTATGATAATGGTCACCTCCTTGATGTAAGGCTGCCTACCGACCTACAAGTGTAGTTGACTCTTCCTAGGCAGTGGGATCAGTTGAAACGTCCCTAAGCAGGATCAAAAATATTTATCAACTATGTAGGATGAGAACCTAAACCATCCATTCCATTCATATCCAGTGAAGGTAGGCCGTCACACTTTTTACAGTTGTTATTGGTAAAAAATAGAACTGAACTCTGGAAGCTTTTAGATAGTAGACAGAGTGCATAGAACTAGTCCACAGCATTGTCTTTGGTCTTCCTAAAGCTGATATTATCCACTACTACTATTAACCACCATGTCTTGTTCTGCACTGTCTTTGTGTGGAGGTGGCCATCTTGGTAGAGGCAGGGCTTTTGCTTTCTCATGTCAGAACCTCCAGCAAGGAACATCAGAGAGCAGAACAGTGGTGACAAGACCAAATCTCATGTATCTGGATAGGGAGCCTAAGATAATGAGAGCAGTCTCTTATACTGCTCCAGTCCAAACACTCCTGCATAGGGAGACAGGGAGTGTAGGGACAACAAAGTTGGTGATGTTGGCATCACAGGGGCTTTAAGATTTGGTTAAACACCCCAGGATTGATACAGAAACAGTTGAGCATAGAAGCAGAAGTTTCAGGCAGGTCAAAGAACAAGCTGGGTCAGTAACAGGAATCAGCAAAGCCAGACTTCAGATCGCAAAGGTACTACTGAAGACCTTTGATAACTGAGGCCTGCTAAGGCTTAGCCTAAATAGCCTATTAGGCCCCACTATCTCTTATTAATGGATGGCAATGAGTTGTAAAGCAAAATGCAATAACCTCTAGCAACCAATCTGCTTCTTTTTACAGTCTTTGGACTTCAACCAAATCATAACTGGCCACAAAAGCCTCTTTATTTTTAATAATAAAATGTTTGCATTTCAATTTGCAGCTGTAGCGCTTACCCCCACAGGAACCACTGGCGATGGCAGGTCTTCTGTTCTGACACAACTTTCTTAACTGCTCGGTCCCCACTGACGCACTTGGTCATACACTAAAGCCGTTTACACCTGTGGGTTAGCAGGCTACCACTCTAAAGCCTTGTACACGCGATCGGAGAATCCTATCGGACCGTGTTGTCGGATAATCCGACTGTGTGTGGTATGCATCGGAATGTTTCCGTCGGAATATCCGTCGGACCCAAATTTCCAACTTGTTGGAAATATTTCCCGACCAACTGGTTCGATCGGACATACTCCGATCATGTGTAGAGAATTTTGATCGGACCAAGTGCCACGCATGCTCAGATCAAATTCCTACATCAAAGCTATTGGCTACTAGCCTGAACGTAGTCCCATCTTAACGAAATTACGTCATCACGTTCTGAAAGATCGGATTTTTCGACAATTTAGTCCGACCGTGTGTATGCAACAGTTTCGGACAAGATCCGACGGACAAAATCCGACGGGCAAAATCTGACGGATTTGGTTGTCGAAATCTCCGACCGTGTGTACAGGGGCTAAGAATGCACAAAAATAAAGCCACAAACAGCTCGGAGATAGTTAATTACATTTATTAAGGAAATGCAAACAGAGGGTAAAAGAATAAACTTATTACATAGATTTAAGGATGCTATGGAATGGTTTATTATGCACGAGCTGGCGCTCAAATGTTATAGCAAGATTAAATTAAACTACTCCAGGTATCTATAGTCTCTAAACAACCTCAGCCAGTTCAGAAGAATCAAGAAAAGGTCCTGTTTTACACCTTGTGCATACAACCCCAACAACAGGCAGGTGTATTTATCCATAGTATGGGGATACCCTGAAGGTAGTAGAAAGTACCTGGCGCCTTGTAATTAATAATGGTCGCCTTTTTGTGGGGTCCTTCTTTAGATGGTGCACTATCCCTTTAAGAGTGTTAGTGAGTAAGGCATGGCAGGTGTGCTGCTAAGAAGGAGCAGTCTCTACAAGGGCTAACAGTGAGTTCTGAGCATTTAAAGCGTTTGTAAACCTGCTGATGTTTTTTGTTTTGTTTTTCCACCTCCACCTTTCCCACCTGCACCGCATACTAGCTCATTATAAAATAGTTACCTTAGAACGAGGCCCCGACATCTGGCCCGATCCACGCCAAGGGAGCTGACATGTTCTCTCTGCGTTTCTTCTTCCGGTTATCGCGGCTCTGGCGCTGTGAGTGGCCGGAGCCGCGATATCGTCACTCATACGCATGGGCACGGGAGATTTCTTCCCAGCCGGGTCCAGCGTCTGCCGGGCTTTCAGCCAAGAATCCCCTGCGTGCATGTGCCGCTGCAGTCAGCGGCGCATTGCGAGGGGAATATCTCCTAAACTGTAGAGGTTTAGGAGATATTTTTTTTACCTACAGGTAAGCCTTATTATAGGCTTTCTTGTAGGTAAAAGTCCCAAAAATGACTATACAACCGCTTTAAGATGTGTAGCTCAGCTCACCACTTCCTGGCTGGCAGCTAATCTGGTCCCAATGACTTGGTGATTAGCGCCCCCCAGCAATGAGATCTCATCCCCTCATACAGACCACAGTCTTTCAATGCCAATCCTGAAGATGCAGTGACTTTCTCTCTCTCTATTTCAAATTCAGTCTCTGAACAGAGCGCCGCTGTACAGTGAGGGAAGGCTGTGCCCGTTCTCACTCATTCTATGCCCTTGTCACATGACTGGAGGGAGGAAGAAGATATTTCTCAGGGGGTACGTAGAAGGAGGGAGGGGGGACAACTTACCACAGACCTTCCCTCTCTGCTCCTCCCACAGCCCCCCCCCCCCCCTCTCTCAGAGCTCAGGGCTCACTATAACACATGGAGGTCACACTACTAGATTGTTCTGTGTGATAAGAGACGAATTCTATGCTCTGCACTGTCTGTCTTTCTCCAGAATAAAGCTTCTCCCATCCATGTAGATCTATACCTTATCATTACAAGAATGTCATTAAAAATGATCCTCAGTCATAGAACAGAACATGAAACCAAGATTAACCTCTTCAGCTCCAGAAGATTTACCCTCCATGACCAGGCCATTTTTTGTGATAAGGCTCTGCGTTACTATAAGTTAAAATTGCGCAGTTGTGTGACGTCTTCTGCCAGTATGTGCCCACAAAACAGAGGACAGTATATCAGACTATGGACTGTGAGATGGACAGAATATCTGACTATGGGCTGTGAGGGGGACAGTATATAAGACTATGGGCCCTGAGATGGACAGTATATCAGACTATGGGCTGTGAGGGGGACAGTATATGAAACTATGGACTGTGTGAGATGGACAGTATATCAGACTATGGGCTGTGAGATGGACAGTATATCTGACTATGGGCTGTGAGGGGGACAGTATATCAGACTATGGGCCATGAGAGGGACAGTATATCAGACTATGATCTGTGAGATGGACAGTATATGAGACTATGGGCTGTGAGATGGACAGTATATCAGACTATGGGCTGTGAGGGGGACAGTATATGAGACTATGGGCTGTGAGATGGACAGTATATCAGACTATGGGCTGTGAGGGGGACAGTATATCAGACTATGGGCTGTGAGGGGGACAGTATATCCGACTATGGGCTGTGAGATGGACAGTATATCAGACAATGGGCTGTGAGATGGACAGTATATCCGACCATGGGCTGTGAAATGGACAGTATATCAGACTATGGACTGTGAGATGGACAGTTTATCAGACTATGGGATGGACAGTATATCCGACTATGGGCTGTGAGGGGGACAGTATATCAGACTATGGGCTGTGAGATGGACAGTATATCCGACTATGGGCTGTGAGGGGGACAGTATATCAGACTATGGGCTGTGAGATGGACAGTATATCAGACTATAGGCTGTGAGAGGGACATTTTGGAGTTGTGGTTTTAAAACACATAAGGGACAGAAGAACTTTTTCCAACAATGAACATTATGGATTTATGCAGTTGCTGCTCCTCCCCACTGGGAGGCAGCAGGTGACCCGCTCCTACATTCCCCTGTATATTATGGTGACTTCTCCCCTCAGCACAAAGAGACGCAACACACTTCCGCCCCCTGGTGCCCATGTTAAGCAGCACATAGAGCCAGGTGGAGGCGTGGAAGTCGTCAGGCCACGCTGCATTCTGGGTCCGGGGTTGCTCGTTTCTATGGTGACTGAGGACGCGCTGCTTTTCCTGGACGGTGCTTGGCGGCTGTGGAAGCGGTGAGCGGTCTGTGTACGGGTTATATTCCCGTTTCTTATCCTCCTGTTTGTCGTAGAAGATCTATTTATAGAGTGAGGTGAATGTACGTTTCTTTTTAGAAATGATAATGCAGCTGTGTGCGGGAGAGTGTACAGGTGAGGAGGAGGGACCCCGACCTGCACAGGGGGCGCCCCCACATGGCCAGCACCAGGACATCACTTCAGGTAAGGTCATCATCGGCTGCTTTCAGGCCATGCTGGTATTTGTAGTCCAGCTGGTTAGCCCCACACCTAATTACTGATTGTATTACCAGCACACAACATATCAGGCTATGAAGAGTTTGCTGATATTATTCCGCATTATTTTTTTTCTAACACAAAAGTTCCCATGTAATGATCAGTAAATTGTCTTTTTTCCACCCAATACATGCATCTGGCATTCATGTATTCGCATGTCCTCAGACACAGATTTTTTGGATTATGCCCTATGGATCGGAACGCAGTTCCTGTTTAGGTCCCTGTGTGATTGTCTCCATTCAAAACAATGCAGATCAGATTCGTAAAAAAAAACAAAAAAAAAAACTGGAAGAGATCATTCACGTGGCCATAAAAAAGCTCATATAAAAATGTTTTATAATTACGGATCTGATCTGCATTGCTTTTAATGGATTTAATCACACGGACATAAAAATGAGCTGCGTTCAGATCCATAACACAGAATCCAAAAATCTGCGCCTAAAAACATGATTTACATGTATACACACTTGTATGAATGTAAATTAAGTTGCATCAAGTTATATATGCATACACATCTTTAATTATCTTTATGGGTTTAAATGCATATATACACAAGTATTTTACTGATTATTACACAGGAACTTTTCTCCTAGAAAATGCGTTTATAATGACATCAGCAACATTTTTACGGCAAAGTTAATGAAGCCTAAAATGTCACAAATGACATTTCAATGCTGTGTCCTGCAGTGGCCAATGGTGACTTCAGGTGAGCTGCAGTGCATTGCACAAAAATGCAGAAATGCAATTGCAATGCGCTGCAACCCACTTTAAAGCAATAATAAAGAGGAAGTGAACCCTGATGGGGTAAAGCAAAATGGTATGCATCGCATACTAGCCCATTATGCTGTACTTACCTGCAAACAAAGCCTGCAATGTCCCCGCTGGTGGCTGCGTCCATCTTTACCCCTCTTCCTTCCAGGGCGGTGGACTCTGTGAGTCGCTAGAGTTGCCTGACATCACTCCCGCACCTGCACGCGGGAGCCAACGGTCACGGCGGGGCCCCATAGAAACGGCACGATCGTTCCCTTTCTTTAGTGCGCATGCGCCGATAAAGTCGGGGAAGGCATATATGGTAAATATCTCCTAAATCGTGCAGGTTAAGGAGACATTTCCAGTACCTACAGGTAAGCCTTATTATAGGCTTACCTGTAGGTAAAAGTGGTATGTAAGGGTTTACAACCACTTTAAAGTCTTCTTCTTCTTCTTCTTCTTCCTTCTTCCTTCTTCCTTCTTCCTTCTTCCTTCTTCCTTCTTCCTTCTTCCTTCTTCCTTCTTCCTTCTTCCTTCTTCCTTCTTCCTTCTTCCTTCTTCCTTCTTCCTTCTTCCTTCTTCCTTCTTCCTTCTTCCTTCTTCTTCCTTCTTCTTCCTTCTTCCTTTTTTTTTTTTTTTTTTTGGAATAACAAACATGTTATACTTGCATGTTCTGTGCAATGGTTTTGCACAGAGCGGCCCTGATCCTCCTTTTCTCAGGTCCCATGCTAGCTCCTCCCTCCTGCCCGGTGCCCCCACAGCAAGCAGCTTGCTCTGAGGGTGCCCAAGCGGGTCTGCTCCTGATCCGCAGCTGTGTGTGTGTGTCAATGCACACCTGGAGCCGTGGCTTGGCCCTGTCCCCTCAATCACCTAAATCACTTTGAGTCCCTATGTGAACAAGGCAGATCTCAGTTCTAAAGGGGGGGGGGGGGGGAGGGATGATGTTTGTGTCCCTGCAAGGCAGGGAATAAATTCCATCTCTTCCCCTATTAAAAGCACCTCACACATTATAGTAAAACACTGGTTAGGCCCTCAGTTAACCCTTTTATCACCCCTGATATTAACCCCTTCCCAGGCAGTGTCATTAGTATAGTGACAGTGCATATTTTTACATATTTTTTGCATTAGTGTCACTCATCCTCAAAAAGTGTCAGAATGTATGCCACAATATCACAGTCCAACTATAAGTCGCTGATCACCACCATTATTTGTGAAAAAAAAAAAAAATCCTATAGATGGTAGAAGCTATAACTTTTGCGCAAACCAAACAATACATGCTTATTGGGATTTTTTAGCCAAAAATACAAAGCAGAATACATATTGACCTACATTTTATAAAGAAATTAAAAAATGTTTTCAATTTTTTTTTAATTGGATATGTTTTATAGCAGGAAGTAAAAATTATATATTTTTTTTCAAAATTGTTCTTTTTTTGTTTATAGTACAAAAAATCAAAAATGCAGAGGTGATCAAATATCACCAAAAGAAATCTCTATTTGTGGGGAAAAAAAGACATACATTTTATTTAGGTACAGCGTTGCATGACCGCGCAATAGTCAATTAAAGTAACAAAGTTTCGTATCACAAAACATGGCCTGATCATGAAGGGGGGGGGGGGGGGTAAATCTTCTGGAGGTCAGATGTTTAAAAAGTTACAATAGTGCCCTATCGGAGGACGTGTCAGGGCAGCCAAATGCATCTTTTTTTTTTTTTGTAACCGGTATCGTTTATTAAATTTTGAAAAAAAAAAAAACAGTACGAAATTCAGCACTTCTACAACATTTAGTATACAATAATCAATATATGAGATGCTATACGTTCAAGTGAGATTTGACAGGTTACAACATAGCAGTGTTAAATGGGACATAGATCTATCTTGCAGATCTATTTTGCACATTACACCACAGAGCACATTATACCACAGAGCCATATGGTTGTATGGCATCTATTTAGGATGTGATTTTGTGAGTTTTCTAACTGGTTCTACTGGGGAAGGTGGGGGACTGTTTGAAAAGAGCCAAACACATTGTGTGTGTGTACCCTATAATACAAAGAGAAGAAAACTATGACTGCAAACCAGAAAAGTGCTAAAAAGCCTTGGTCCCCTTTTATTGGAAAACTTGATTATACTGTATTTGAATTTTGCTCCGAGCAGACAGATACACAAGATACATTGATGCAAGGCTAAGGGGTGTGCTTTTCTGCTGTAAAAGTAGATACAATTTTGTATTTAAGGGCTCTATGCTGTTATTATGACAATCAAATGCCTAGAACACAAAAGGCCCACAGGCCAAAGCTGGCTAGCCAGGCCATGCCATGTGGCCCTCACACCCAAAGTTTTTTTTGTCAACCAGAACATAATGGAACTTTGCCACATCCGGCTCTCGCCCTCCGCTCTTTGATCACCACTGTCACTCGTAAACAGCTTTGTTCTCAGCGGCTCTCAGATCCCTGTCTGCACTACACTTATGCCGCGTACACACGATCGGAATTCCGGCCAGAAAAAGACAGATGAGAGCTTTTACGACCGTGTGTATGCTCCATCAGAATTTAGCTGTCCCAATTTCCCGCCAGCCAAAAATTGATAGCATGTTCTCAATTTTCCCGACGGAAAAACTTGTGTGTATGCAATTCCAACATGCCAAAAATCACACATGCTCAGATTCAACTACGAGACAGAATCTATTGGCTACTGCCTATTGAACTTCCTTTTTCTAGTCCCGTCGTATGTGTTGTACATCACCATGTTACGATTGGAATTTGGTGTGACCGTGTGTAGGCAAGAAAGCTTGAGCCGAATTCTGTCGGAATTCCGTTGGGAAAACCATCAGAGCTTTTTCCGACCAGAATTCCGATCATGTGTACGCGGCATTAGGCTGCATTCACACTACAGCGTTTTGAATCGCGTGCAGATTTGACATGGATCTGCCCACGATTTGACCTTTCTGAGGTCTGAATGACACCTCAAATCATGGTGTGGGTCTGCCACGATTATAGCGTCATAAACCGTGCTGCAACCCGCATCGCGGGACGCATGTTGCACAAAAATAGTTCAGGAGCTATGTGATCTGTCCACGATTCAAAACGCTGTAGTGTGAATGCAACCTTACGGTGGGGACAAGGGAGATGCATATGTGGGTGTAGCGTGAGATGGGGCATCGCGTGGTAAGCTGCCGGGTGCACAGATGCCGACCAATGATCTCCCTACACTACAAGGAGGTATTGGAGCTGGGCCGGGTAGCTGAGATGTGAGGAAGATTTTAGGAAATGGGGAAGGAGATGAGGGCTATGGAGGAAGATGTATGGGGAGAGGGAGATAGGGGAGAGTGGTGCAGAGGTCATGGCCAAGGAGAGGTGGAAGTGAGATGTGGACAGACTGTAAAAGAGAGCTGAACCCTGCACTCTATATGTAGCCCACCCCTGAACTCTACACTCTGTGTAGGGCACCCCTGAAATTGCATTCTGTACATAGTGCAGGGTTCAGGGGTGTCAGCTATGTCTATGTCAGCTGGTTGAGTTCCTGCACCTATTTTCTGAGAAAAAAAAATCTCGATATATTTGTATAGTCTTACAGATCTAAGTGGCCCTTTGAAGGCAACCATAATGCTGATATGACCCACAATTAAAATGAGTTTGACTCCCCTGGCCTAGAATAATAACCGTTTCCATTTCTGCCTGAGAATAAAATTTTACATTTATCATTCGTCATTGTTTTGTTTTTTTCAAGCTACCTCAACAGAATGCGGTGATGATATTTCAGGAAAAACATCAACACAAACCAAGATGGAGAATGATAAAGACAGTGGCCCAAGGTAATTATAATAACCCCATTGTAATGAAATGTCATACACTCAGCTTGAGTGTTTCCGTCATCTACTGCTTCCTTCCAGTCTGAATATAGATTTCAGATATTCCAACCACTGCTAATATTTGGGACAATCCCCCCCCCCTTTGCATTCTGGGTGGGAGAAGATAACTGGCTTGAGAGTAACTTGGTTTGAGAGCGTTTTGCAAGTTGAGCAAAATTTTTAAATAAATTTGGTCTGATATACAAGTAGCGTCACGTCACAACTGAGTATAAAAGAGAAGAGAGGCGCCTCTAAGTGTAGAAATATGGTGACATTTAATGAAGGTACAACGTTTAGCAACATATTGCTACACTTAGAGGCGCCTCTCTTCTCTTTCATATTCTGTAGCTCTGGTTGGATTTTGCTTCTAATTCCCCTGTGAAGGTTTCCATTTGTGGATGGACATTTTATGGTTACACAACCTGATCACATTGCTATAATCTTTTTATATGGACGATAAACTAAAGGACCTTTGAATAAATGGTTGTGGAACGAATCATTTGCGTTTTCATGATTTCTTATGGGGAAATTTGCTTTGATATACGAGTGCTTTGAATTAGAAATATGTTTCTGGAACAAATTATGCTCGTAATCCGTGTGTGTGTGTGTGTGTAATTTTATATATATATAACTCTCGCTCTCTCGCTCGCTCTCTCACGCTCGCTCTCTCGCTCTCTCTCCCTCCCCGATTAGTACAGATCAGACTGGATTTGTATGTCACCCTGTGCCCCTGTTAGACACAGGGTGGCTTAGACATAGGACGTCATGGGGAGCTGAAACAAGGGGTTCCCAACCTCCCCAAGGGATTCTGGGTTTCACAGGCCCTCCCATCAGACCCATCAAACTATGAAATACATTCATACTGCAAAGCTTCACATCCAGGATGCAAAAATACTCAATAATCACTTCTTACAAATTTTTTGGTTCACTAAAGGTGCCTACAGATAGAAGAGAACATTCACTTAATCTGGCTGTTTACATTTGGACCGGTGAATGGTCATGTGTTTGTAGTTTCCTTCTTGACGCTGAAAAATGTTCACTGGTTGACCTGCTTAGGATAAAGTTGATTGGCCAGCATAGATTTTGCCACTGGAATAATTTTATTTCCCCTGACAAAGCCAGTGCCCTCAGCACTTTTTTGTCCTCCTTTATTAGCATGCAGAACGTGCAGCTACTAATTTGATGCTACCTGAATTGTAGCTGTTCATGCACCACCATTACATCAGGAAATTAATATATTGGTATAAAGTCTTTGATCTGCAGGTGCATGCTGCCTGAAACGTAGAAGTGTTTCCGCTACACAGTTACCTCAATATCTGCATAGTCTCCCTTTACTGTACCTCTGGACCGTGTGTGTGTGTGTGTGTGTGTGTGTGTGTGTGGCTTACCCTTGCAGGGGTTTTCAGTATCACAATGACTAAAACAGAACATTTTCAGCCTCTTGGCTATTTGAACTCTGTAGTCCCCAAGTCTGTCTCTGCACCAACTCACTACATTATCACATTCGGCCTTATGTCAAACAGACTGCCCAACTTGGGCTGCACAGGCTCCTGCCTAATTACACAGTCTTGGTACCTCTTCAGGCAATGGCCTGTTCAGATTAAATCACCTTCTTGAAACCAGAAGGTACTCTTCCAGTGCATGTTCTTACACACTGCTCCTGCAACAGTTTATCTCCAGAGGAAGAAGCCCTGAACCATAGACCGCACCATGACTGAAAGCCCTGTGCACAATGGGCATGCTGGTTTCCTGTTAAATGTGGACCCAAACTGCAAAACCTGTTTTCTCCACTCAGGACAGACATCCCAAAACCCCTCAACCTGCATAAGTTGGAACCCTGGATGATGGCATCCAACTCTTCTGACGCAGTGACAAGAGAAAATAAGTTCAGTGCTTCCGAACATGTGGCGAATTGTTTTCGAGCATGCGTAGGAATTTTGCGCTTCAGAATTGGTACAGACGATCGGACTTTCCCATCTGAACTTTTTCTGACAGAAAAATTTAGAACCTGCTCTCAATCTTTTGCTGCTGGGAATTCTGCCAACAAAAGTCTGATGGAGCATACACACGGTCTGATTTTCTGACCAAAAGCTCACATTGGACTTTTGCTGGCGGAATTTCCGATCGTGTGTACGGGGCATTAGGAGGACAGTTGTGATTGAAACAAGTTTTGTCACCAGCCTAATTTCTATTCTCCTATCAACTGCTAGTCCACATTCTTTTTTTCCCAGGTATGTCTGATGTTGCCCCTACTCCAGCCCCTGTAGGCAAGACTCTGGGTGTAGAGGTCATGATTATGTGTCTAAAAAGAAATCTTTGCCCAGGCACAATCTGATTGCCCTCCAATGTCTGTAGTCCGCTTTCAATATGAAGCTTGGAGACGTCTTCATAGGTTACAAACCTTTCATATGGGTTCAGCTAAATCAGCAATATTACTGAAGTGAACTGAGTCCTCAGGGCAATTAAATTAGATTTTTGATTGGATGCCATAGGATTGTTAGCTAAAACTTTGTTAACTAATTTATTTTATGACACGTTACATGAATACAAGTCATTTATATTGATTCTTGTCTTAGATTAACCAAAAAGTACCTGCGGGATCTGTGCAAGCGGCAAAAACTGTATATGACTCCATATCTAAATGACACTCTATATTTACATTATAAAGGTAAGTGATATAATGAATCAAGTTATTTAAATAGTTCTAAAAAATATTTTCAGCAGTGCAACCATAAAGAAATAGGCCTTGATTTAAAGAAAAGTGAAGAGGGAGAAAAGGGACCAATAAGTGGAGGTCTTCAGGGAGGAATGAGTCGTATGTAAGCTTGGTTCAAGGGGTCCATTCACACCAGATGTGCTGACCGTATATTGATCATCATATACTAGTGCATATACATTGAAAAAAAGAATGTAATTCAATAAGAGCAGTTCACACTGGTGCGTTTCGCAGCCCTGTGCTGAAGAAAAAAAAATAATTGGCACTATTTTTTTTTTTCAGTGGGCTGCAACACAACGTGTGTAAACGCAACACGCATAAACATCAGAATCAAAATAGTTGGTTGAAGTTTTCTATACAATTAAAGCTTAGTGGAGTTTAACCCCAGAAGATTGACTAGGCCATTTTTTTCTGCGCTAGTTTAACCCCTTCAGCCCCATAAGAATTTACCCCCTTCCTGTCCAGAGCACTTTTTGTGATTTGGCACTGCATTGCTTTAACTGACAATTACGCGGTTGTGCAATATTGTACCCAAACAAAATGGACATCCTTTTTTTTCCAACAAATAGAGCTTTCTTTTGGTGTTATTTGATCGCCTCTGCGTTTTTTTGCACTATAAACAAACAGAGTGCCAATTTTGAAAAAAAAAAAACACATTATTTTTTACTTTTTTCTATAATAAATATCCCCCAAAAATATATATATAAAAAAAATATTTTCCTCAGTTTATATATGTATTTTTCTACATATTTTTGGTTAAAAAAATAAAATTAAAAATTGCAATAAGCATATTGGTTTGCGTAAAAGTTATAGCATCTACCAAATAGGGGATAGGTTTATAGCATTTTTATTATTATTATTATTTTTTTTACTAGTAATGGAGGAGATCTGCCATTTCTATCGTGACTACGACATTATGGCGCAGTCACACCTGTCAGAACAAAACAGGCAAGTGTGTCATCCCCGTTCTGTGCCTCCTGGTCATGATTGCTCGTAGCCGGCAGTCATCGCGACCGTCATGCACGAGCATCGGCACCCCTGCTGTGCAGCGCGCACCTGCTATCTGGACCGCGCGAGCCAACGTACAGTTAGTGATTTCATGCAGGGGAGCCAACCTGCTGCAGTAAAACTCTAGCGGCTGGTCCGGAAGCAGTTAACTGGTAATTGTGTGTAACGCTGTAACCAAACAAAATGTATATCATTTTTGTTTATTTGTTTGTCTATTGATATGGTTAATTTATTAACTGTTTATTATCTGTTAAAAGTCATTGTGACTTTTAGATGTGTTTCTCTCAGGTGAGTGGTTGATTTTAAAGGTGAAATGGATGAAGTACAAGGCATAATTGTAAAGGGCTAGATAGAAGGGGGGTTTTCACCTACCTAGAGATTTAAAGTGATTCTAAACATACTTTTTTAAAACACGTTATACTTATAATACAATAGTTTTGCAGAGAGCAGCCCTTCTCCTCCTTTTCTTGGGTCCCACGCTGGAGCTCCTGGCTCATCCCCTCACCCGCCAAGTACAGTGTGCAGGCTCGCTCCTGAGCCTCTTTGTCTGCGTCTATTGACACAGACAGCGAGACTCAGTGCTGCCCCCACTCCCTTGTCATTGGCTGTTCGGGAATGGGCTCAGGTAGGTATAAGGGGTGCTGGGGGACTGCAAAGAACAATTTTAAGGCAGTAAACAAGATTCTCATGCCTAGGGTATCCCTGATGAAAGCAGTGATGTGTGGTGTAACATTTTAATGGACATTTTCATAAGGGCTCATCTGGAATCTTCCTTTGCATAGAATAGTGCACCAGGCATACTATTTCTACAAGGATAGATCTGAGCCTGTGACTCACTTCTGGAGTTTTATCAAGGGCGTTTTGTGTTGGGTGACCTATTTTAAATGAGAAATTAAGGTTATATGACAGAACAATATGGTCACCAAAAAAAAAATTGGCATTGTGGAAAAAAATATATTTTTAGGAGATATAGTTGTATCTCAAGAATTTAATGATCTGCTGTAAATGGTAATATTTAAAAGTAGTTGTAAGAATGTATCCCATAGTCTGTGCAGTACACAATTAGTCAAAATCTACAGTAAGGTTCAAGTGTTTCAGTATGATACTTAAAACCAGTATACAGAGCGTGTTGGAATTTTCTGGAAATATTTTTTCCCAGACTGGATATACTGTAAGCTTATGCTTGAAACCTTAAGGATCTTCACAGTGTAAGAAAGCTGTACTAGAGAGAGTGTGACTGTAATGCATCCACGTAATATTGGTGCTGTCAATGCGGGCCTGAGAAAAGTGTGTAGTTCTTGCTACTTCATAATACCTTTGTAAATTAGGTATAGAGAGTCCTCCAAGGTGCTTTTGTATATAAAATCTTTTTACTTATTGGTGGTTTACTTTCCAAATTGAAACCTGAAGATCCATTAAATATGATAAAGTGCCACTGGTATGGCAAGAACCTCTAGGTAGTTGAGACCTTTGCCCTACACTCTGCAGCTCGCTATTGGCCCATCCCTATGTGCAGTTTTGTTATCCAGTAGTAAGACGAAAGGAGCAGGGCCAAGCCAACCATTGTAGCTGTTCAAACCAACTGGGGCAGATAACTGAGAAACTAAACAAATATGTAACCATCTGGAGATGCTGGCTTTTAAATAACCAGTAGTGCTTTTACAGAGTGAAGTGGACCTCGGTTTTAATACATCAGAGGTTGAAAACACTGTAAAGAAAAAAACAAACTTATCTGTTACCCGTAAAGTAAATCCAACATCATCCCCTCGGCAGTGTAAAGTCTCCACGAGCTGACACACGGATGTACATACAAATGTATTTCTGAGTTGGAACCCTTTTCATCAGAGCCACCAGGTTTAACAGCATATGTGCAAATCTGTGCTAGGTCATAAATAGAAAAAAAAAATAAAGCAGCTTGCTTAAAAAAAAATAAAAGAAAAGTAATACCAGTTCCAAATAGAAACAAAAAAAAAAACAGTGCATACTTTCCAACAAATAACTACAAATAAGGCGCAATCAATAATTAAAAAAATTTCAAAATAGATCATCAATTATAAAGTGCAACTGATAGTGACTGTGTGAATCCAAATCCAGAGGAAAACCTGTCCCTTGAAGACTTCACTGCTGACAAAATGCGTAGGGTGTGGCCTTTTACAGCGTCATGACGCACAACCTGCCGATCGCTGGTATTTTCTTCCATGCGAACATCAGCCTGCTGCTTCATCCCTGCTTTATTGGATTGCTTGTCAATTGAAGCACTAATGCCGCATATACACGATCAGACTTTACAGCGGAGGTCCGCCGGACTTTCCGAACGAGCGGACTTGCCCACACACGGCCGGACTTTTCCGGCAGACATAGGTCAGGCAGACAATCCACCGGACTTTTGGCGGAGGTGTCAAGATATGAAGACATATGCAACACATATCTGTATATAATCTAGAGTTCCCCTTCAATATACAAAAGTATTTCTTTATATAATGTTTCTTAATTCTTGGGTACTTCTGATATTGCAACACATATCTTGTTATTCACTTTTGTCTTTCTAAATGTCCTGCCAAGTGACATGATAACATACTATTCCCAGAAATGTTGTTTCCAAATGTTCCAAATGTTGTTTCCGGACTTTTCAAATGAACAGACTTACCAACACACACTGAGTAAAGTCCGTTCATTTTGAACGTGACTTAAGGTACGACGGGACTAGAGAAGGAAGTAAATGTCGCCACCTCCATCGGCGAGATTGACACCTTGCTAGCCCCGTCGCCTAGTATGGGATTTAAGGGGAACCCCTACGCCGAAAAAATGCCGTGGGGTCCCCCGAAAGTCCATACCAGACCCTTGGGGATGAGCGAGCGCCCCCCCCTCCTGAGCTGTACCAGGCCGCATACCCTCAACATGGGGGGGGTGAGTGCTTTGGGGAAGGGGGGCCCTGCGGGCCCCCCACCGCAAAGCACCTTGTCCCCATGTTGATGAGGCCTCGTCCCGTCAACCCTGGCCATTGGTTGTCAGGGTCTGCGGACGGGGGGGCTTATCTTTAATAAGGAGGTGCCCAGATTGTGGCCCCCCACCCTATCTGAATGAGTACCCCTACCCATTCACCTGAGGGAAAGTGTCAATAAAAAAAACACACTACACAGGTTTTTAAAGTAGTTCATTAGACAGCTCCGGGGGTCTTCTCGCTGGGCTCCTCCGATATCTACTGCTCTTTTACTAGCGGAGGAGCCCTGCTTTCTCCTTCATCATCCTGGGGTCTTCTTCCGACTTCAGGGGTCTTCTTACGACTTCTCCCGCTCTTCGGTTCTTCTACCGGGCTCCTCCGCTATCTTCTTCCAAAGCGCAGAGAAGTCGGAAGAAAACCCCAGAAGTCGGAAGAAAACCCTTGGACGATGAAGGAGAAAGCCGCCCCTTATGTCACAGTCCCAGCATCCCCCGGGACTGTGACATCATAATGGGCGGAGTCACCATGTAAGTCGCCGCACAATATGTCCCTGACATTACAGCGAGAGAGAGTGTCGTGTCCACATCGGAAGAAGAAGAAGACAGTGATGAACGAGAAGACCGGGCCAACGCTAGTAAAAGAGCTGGAAGAAGATAGCGGAGGAGCCCGGTAGAAGAACCGAAGAGCGGGAGAAGTCGGAAGAAGACCCCAGGATGACGAAGGAGAAAGCTGGGCTCCTCCGCTAGTAAAAGAGCGGTAAAAGAGTAGAAGATATCGGAGGAGCCCTGCGAGAAGACCCCCGGAGCTGTCTAATAAACTACTTTAAAAACCTGTGCAGTGTTTTTTTTTTTTTTTACACTTTTTCCCTCGGGTGAATGGGTAGGGGTACGATGTACCCCATACTCATTCACATAGGGTGGGGGCTGGGATCTGGGGGCCCCCTTATTAAAGGGGGCTCCCGGATTCCGATAAGCCCCCCACCCACAGACCCCAACAACCAACAGCCAGGGTTGTCGGGAAGAGGCCCTTGTCCTCATCAACATGGACACCCCCCCATCTTGAGGGCACATAGCCTGGTGCGGTTTGGGGGGGCACTCACTCGCCCCACCCTCTTTCCTGACCAGCCAGGCTGCGTGCTCAGATAAGGGTCTGGTATGGACTTTGGGGGGGCCCCACGCCATTTTCTTTCGGCGTAGGGGTTCCCCTTAAAATCCATGCCAGGCGACAGGACTAGCAAGGTGTCAATCTCGCCAATGGAGGCGGCGACATTGACTTCGCGAGTCCTGCCGTACCTCAAGTCACGTTCAAAATGAACGGACTTTACTCCGTGTGTGGGCAAGTCCGTTCATTTGAAAAGTCCGGGGGACTAGCACACAGATGAGTGGATTGTCCGTCAGAAAGCCGAGTCTGGCGGACAATTTTGAGTCAAGACTTCTTTCAAAGTCCGCCGGACTTTTGGGAAGAGCAAGTCCGCCGGAGCCCACACGCGGTCGAATTGTCCGATTGTGTGTACGCAGCATAAGCGTTTTCACAATAAAGGTGTAATACGCCTATGATGGAGGTGTATTTCTTTACCCTTCAGTACCACACTACCATTTACTGGGTCTCCCCAGTGGAAGCTAACCTTGGAGATTTACCACATGCATGTCTGGCCATTATAATCTATGTTCCAGCTGTTCCGGTAAGAGACGCCTGGTAACTGCTACTATATTGTGGTGGAGTCCATTTTTTTTTTTTCCTTTTCTTGCACGTATGACCTTTTTTTAGAGGATAATGCACTTTGGATGTTCTGTGATGGAACTTTATATTTCCCATGAATGGCCTGCATATACATATTTTTCAATTAACTTTTTTTTTTGATATTTGGAATTACACATGCACTAGAAAATTGCACTTTATGATTATTTATTTTGGAATTTCTTTATTTATTGATTACACCTTACCATTTTAATAGTAGTTATGGTTATAAAACAGTTTTTTCATGTCTAAACTTTTGGACTGCAGCCCATTTAGTTGCTTTGAGATAGATAATTGGGAAAACTTCAGTCTAGTCAATTTTATAAAATGCTTTACTGAAATGTTAAAAGGCGCTATATTGCTTAAATAAAAGTGAAATAATTTCCCTTTGCAGCACCCCACCACTCACTGCCATTATTATAGGATTGTGAATATACACAGAGCATCTGCATGCTGATGGAGGAATTAGATGACTGGAACTGGAATAAAATATTTTTTTGGGGGTGGGAGGGGATAAAGGTCTCAGACATATAACCAACATCTAAACAGTTAACCTACCACTTAGTTGTAAAAATTCCTACTCCATCTGAGCTGCCAATGCCCCTGTTCCCATCCAAATAGATGATTCCGATGTCTCAACATCATTGCCTGCCAGAAACTACAAACATCACCCATTTATTAAAAAGCTCTAACATATTAAGTTTCTTTTAGGACCCGGTTCTAATATATTTTTTAAAATTAGTAGGCCAGCTTTTTTACAAATTAAAACTTCACCTCTGGCCATAATACTTGCCATTTCTCTATTAAGTCTATTAGCATGCAGGTATCCAGGTATCCTGGAGTAAATGTATACTGTATGTTGTTTTATTTACTGAGCATTTGTCATTTTCTATTGCATTTGTATTGAAGAAATGTTTCTTTTTTTTCTTTTGTTGGTTTTAAGGATTTATGCGTGTTGAAAATCTTGAGGAGTATACAGGCTTGAAATGTCTTTGGCTGGAATCTAATGGTCTGCAGAAGATAGAGAATCTGGATGCTCAGACAGAGTTGCGTTGCCTCTTCTTGCACCAGAACCTTATCAGTAAAATTGAGAATCTTGAACACTTGCAGAAACTTGACTCACTTAATCTTTCAAACAACTGCATCAGGGCAATAGAAAATCTGTGTAAGTAGCTTCAAACAGTGCATGTACCAATAAAAAGTGAGAAATTAGATTGTTTTACCTCCATGTCTGGGGCTCAGTGATTTAATTATTTATGTATTTATTTTTACACAAAAAGGACCTCTTAAAGCAGGGGTGCCCAACCTTTTGAAGAGCGAGGGCCACTTAAGCGACTTGGTAACCGGTCGCGGGCCACAATGAGCAGAGCAGGTGGATAACAGGTCCATGCAGAGTGGACACAGACACAGCCCACTCTACTCTATGGGTCCTCCGATCTGATCCACCCTAACGGAAGGGGATTGATCCCCTCTGTTTTTTTGGTTTTCTTTTTTCTTTTTCTTTTTTGCGAATCAGATTGGTGGTAGGCAGGTGTAAAAGGACACAAATCTGTTTACATTTTCCGTTTCATAGAGGTGAATGGAGGGTTCGCTTGAGTTGGACCGATTGTGTGAAAGGGGCCTTTCACACTAATGCAGCGCGGTGCACCTCTGTCTTTCCTGCGGGTTAGCTACACTTTGCCATAGACTTCTATTATATTATCCTGCAGGTGTGGTGCACTTTCTGAAAGCTCACCAAACAAGCAGGTAATAACAGAAGTCTATGGCTCAGTGCAGGTAACCTGAAGGCGCACTGCACCTGTGGATCAATTTGAAAGCAGCCTGGTAACCACTGCGCAGATATGCCCATATATACAATGCAATTTTAGTAATAAACTGACCTTTAATAACAGTCTTACATTCAGGTATTGCCTGCTGTTGCTGTCCCAGGCAGAGTGCATTTGGTATCACTCTGCCTGTGGCAAGAGACGGCGCTATACAGGAAGCATCAGCTTATACAGCTCTGCTCCACAGCTGCTTGCTTTGCCGGCTTCATTAACAACACAGATGCTCGGGGATGGCGGGTCTGCAACCCATGATCTGGGCTTGCCAATCTGCCATCCCACAAAAGGAGGTCGCGGGCTACATCAGAGGGCTCTGCGGCCCACTGGTTGGGCACCCCTGTCTTAAAGTGTATGTAAAAACATTTTTTTTTTGGATAGATTTGGGAAGGGTTAAAACCCTTGTCACTTTTTTTTTTTTTTTGTCAATAGTGTTCCACTAGGGAGATTGTCCTTCACTTCTGGTCCTGGAATTGCAACAGGAAAGTAGAGAAAATTTCCAACTTAAAGGGATTGTAAAGTGCGCTGGCATGTTATCCTGCTGGACATCATATATGCACAGTCAGGATAACAGAACCACTTCCCGGCCATCATTCTACTATAGGCTGGGCGGGAAGTGGTTAAAGATAACCTTGGGAGAACCTCCCAGGTGCCCACAATGCATGAAAACCAAGTAAATTATTACCTATTTCAGCCATTCTGTGAGAGAAGAGAGCAGCAGCAGAGAGAGAGAAGTGTGCTTGTAGGTAGATGTCCTGTTTGTGTTTTATGTATCCTAGCATGTGTTAGGAAATGCTCCAGATGTTTCTGTTGCTGATGCTCTAAAGAAGTAGAAAATTGCACGAGAGGACCAGAGTTCATTGCTACTGGACTCGCCCATTGATGCAGGCAACAGCATGTGGTGAAAGTTTTTTATTTATTTATTTATTTATTTATTTTTTGTTAGTTTTTTTTAAACATTTTTATATGTTCAAAAAGTATCAGCAATGTTTTCCCCTTTCAAAAAAAATGTCTGTAACCTCAACTGCCTCTAAACTACTATAAATGTCTGAGTGTACATGTACATACAAGATAACCATAAAGGAGAGTTCAGGGGCTACTGAAAAAAACGCCCAACTGCTCCTGAACTTCAGTTTAGCAGCTATAGTGTACATGAGGCTTAAGGCTTCAGGTACAAATAGCCTACTTTGACTGCTGGCCGCAGGAAAATGTGGAAAAAATTGTACCACGATTCTACCATGTTTTGCAGCCGGCATATAAAACGTTTCTTTCCGGAAGAATCGCATTCGGGATAGGAACATTTTGACCACCGGCCGCAAAACATGGCAAAATTGTTTCGGAGAGGCAGGTTGACGCTCTCCTAACCGCAGCAGCTCCTAAACGCTACTAAAAGCCTGTGTGTACATTGACATCTTGGCTTTTATGGAGTTGAGTTTAGGAGCTTTGGCAAAAAAAACACCAAAAGCTCCTAAATTCAAGTTTAGGAACTGTAGTGTACAGGCGCTACCACTAGGCCAATTAGGCAACTGCCTAGGGTGCACTGCCACTGGCTATTTTACTCTCGCACTGTCTGTCCTCCACAGAGCCATGTCAAGCAGCGCTGGCGAGGCTGCATTTGATGGTCGCTGGCGAGGCTGCATTTGATGGTCGCTGGCGAGGCTGCATTTGATGGTCGCTGGCGAGGCGGCATTGGATGGTCGCTGGCGAGGCTGTATTTGATGGGCGCTGGTGAAGTAGCATTGGATGGTCGCTGGTGAGGCTGTATTTGATGGGCGCTGGTGAAACGGCATTAATGGGTGCTGGCGAGATTATATTTGATGGTCACTGGCGAGGCTTTATTTAATGGTCACTGGCGAGGCTTTATTTATTTATTTTTTTTAATTCTTTATTTACGGATTGCAGGTAATACAGAGATAAACTGTAAAAGACATAGAGCACTCAGTTTTCCAGTTTAACAAACGTACATAGTCAACCAACACTTTGTGGGGGATCAGGGGAAACCTATCAGTTTGCGACAGCAGTGGCCCCAGCCGTGGCTAAACCATCACGTTATCTTAGTCAAATGATCTGGCACCCCAGTGTCCACTCAGAAATCAGGGCAAACCCCGGGGCGATGCCCCTCCAGGCCCAGGCCGAGGGGCCTCTGACATCTGTCCCTTTCATTTTATCTGGCAAAAAGCTCAGCCGGGACCCTCCCGAAGGTCACCAACCCCTGGCTGGGAAACCGAGGAAACAAAAAGGAGAGGTTTGTGCAATCACCTTGTATTTTAATTATATGTGGGAGTTAGGTGATAGGGAAAAAGGGGGGAGCAAGAAGTGAGGAGAAGGGGATGGGGGTAGAAAGAGTGAAAGTTATGGGGGGTTAAGAGTGCTACGGAGCAGATGGGGGAAAGTGAATCAGAGTGGAATACGAGAAGGGATAGAAAGGAGGACACCGATGGATTCCCACGGCAGGGCCCTCCCCCTGTATACGTGCCAGAGCCTACAGATAGGATCTGTAAGCGTCGGAAAACCTGAACAGGCTCCAGGGCAACCATCGAGCAGTGTGTTCCTCCTCCCTGTCACCCAGCGCCGAAGTGAGCTTTTCCATACGGTAGATGTCGCAAACTCTCGCAAACCAGTGAGACACCATTGGAGCGGCCTGCTGCTTCCACACGCTAGGTATGCATGCCCTGGCTGCACTCAGAAGATGTTTTAAGAGAGACTTGTGGTACCTCTTGCTCGAGAGTGGGGTCAGATTGAGGAAAATCGCCGCCGGGTTGTTCTGAAGATCGACAGCTGTGAGGTCAAAAATGATAGCGAGAACCTGTCTCCAGAAATGGGCCAGTTGTGAGCATTCCCAAAAGATATGTAGTAACGTGCCAGTCTGTTCACCGCATCTCCAGCACAAAGGGCTGTGACCGGGAAACATAGCTGCCAGGACAGTGGGGGTCCTGTACCATCGGGTCAAAATCTTATAAGCTATTTCCTGGTATTTACTACATAGGGATGACTTGTGCGCAAATAGAAGCGCGCGACTCCTCTGGTCTGGCGAGAGCCGGATACGAAGGTCCCGCTCCCATTTTTCCAAGAACACCAGATTCCCCCGGGAGAGTTGATCCAGTAGGATGCGATATGACAGGGAAAGAGACCCTCGGGTCGGTCCCTCTCCTGAGCACATCTCCTCAAACGATGTTAGGGGTCTGCGGAACTCGCCACTGTTCGGCAGGGATTTCAAGAAGTGGGAGAGTTGGGCAAGTTTCCACTGTCCCAGGGCCGTGGTTGCTAACACCTCGTACATAGTGGAGACCGCTGTCCACGTCCCAGGGCCAAGAAAAGAAGAGGCCCGCACCAAGTCCTGGCCAAGATCGAGGCGGAATGATTTTTCCGTCATGCCTGGTTCAAATCGTGGGTGTCCAATAATAGGAGTCATGGGCGAAGGGAAACTGGGTACGCCCGTCAGCTTAAAATATCTGTCCAACTCTTGTAGCGTTGGCTCAATGAGAGGGTGCGCCCGTGCTGCTCCTGACCAGCTCGGACCACTCCAGGGCAGACCCTCAAGTGGAAATGGTACAGATTCACGTTCCAGTCGAACCCACAGCTGCGAGGCTTTATTTGATGGTCACTGGCGAGGCTTTAATTTGTGGTCACTGGCAAGGCTGTATTTGATGGGCACTGGCTGTACTTGATGGGCACTGGTGAGGGTGTATTTAATGGGTGCTGGCGAGGCTGCATTTGATGGTCGTTCGCGAGGCTGCATTTGATGGGCACTGGCTGTATTTGGGTACTGGGGAGGCTGTATTTAATGGGCGCTGGTGAGGCTGTATTTAATGGGCGCTGGTGAGGCTGTATTTGATGGGCGCTGGTGAGGCTGTATTTGATGGTCGCTTGCGAGGCTGCATTTGATGGTCGCTGGCGAGGCTGCATTTGATGGTCGCTGGCGAGGCTGCATTTGATGGTCGCTGGCGAGGCTGCATTTGATGGTCGCTGGCGAGGCTGCATTTGATGGTCGCTGGCGAGGCTGCATTTGATGGGCGTTGGCGAGGCTGCGTTGGCGAGGCTGAATTTGATGGGCGTTGGCAAGGCTGAATTTGATGGGCGTTGGCGAGGCTGAATTTGATGGGTGCTGGTGAGGCTGCATTTGATGGGCGCTGGTGAAGCGGCATTGATGGGCACTGGCAAGGCTGCATTTGATGGGCGCTGGCGAGGATTTATTTGGGCACTGACAAGGCTGTATTTGATGGTCACTGGCTGTATTTGATGGTCGCTGGCGAGGCTGTATTTGATGGTCGCTGGCGAGGCTGCATTTGATGGTCGCTGGCGAGGCTGCATTTGATGGTCGCTGGCGAGGCTGTATTTGATGGTCGCTGGCGAGGCTGTATTTGATGGGAGCTGGTGAGATGGAATTTGATGGGAGCTGGTGAGATGGAATTTGATGGGAGCTGGTGAGATGGAATTTAATGGGTGCTGGTGAGGCTCTGAGGGGGGGTGGCAAAATGAGGTTTCGCCTAGGGTGTCAAAAATCCTTGCACCAGCCCTGGTAGTGTACACGAAAAATCCGTCAGATTTTTTCCTAAACTGGTGTTGCATACACACAGTCAAAGTTGACGGAAAATCCGAACATTCGGAACGTAATGACGTCCATTCATTACGACGGGACTACATTGTGGCTAGTTGCCAATAGCTTTGGTCTCGTAATTTGATCTGAGCATGTGTGGCACTTTGTCCGAATTCTCTACAAACGATCGGAAAAAGTCTGATCGGATTTTTTTGACGGAAAATTTGAGATCCTGCTCTCAAATTTTTTCCTTCGGATTTTCAAACAAAAAAAGTCTGCTAGAGCCCACACATGATCGGATTTTCCAACAATAAAATCTGATCGGACCTTTTCCGTCTGAATTTCCGACCGTGTGTACAGGGCATTACACTCCTGCAGGTTCCAGGATCAAGTAAAATGTTTAGGAAGTTTTAGCATTTTATAGCCTGAAAATGTCTTCAAAGTTTCTGTCTCATGACTTGCAGAAATATTCTCTTTTCTACAAGCTGTGCTGGTGAGAGGAAAATCACATTATTATTATTATTATTATTATTATTATTATTATTATACAGGTTTTATATAGCGCCAACAGTTTGCTCAGCGCTTTACAACATTCTGGTGATGTAGCCGCCATTTGAGGACTGCATGTCCTGGAGATTAAGTGGTTTTAAAAACAATACTTTGATACAGCTTTAGTAGTATTACTTCTTTACAGTTGCAGATCTGTGAATAGAAATCAGGATTGAGGGGTGAGTGTTATGCGGTGGGACGCATTTGCATGCTGACTGCTGCTAATAACAATAAGTGGATTTATTTTCTGCGCACAACTGCTAGTAACGCCATGACTTTTTTTTAAGTTGTTGCTGCTTACACTATAGTGTGTTCCCACATCATCTGAACTAAATAAAAAAATGCTTTTGTGTCTCAAAGTTATTACCCCTACTTGGCTATTGTGAATGCTCCAATATTAAATTAAATAATAGGTAAATAACACTACTATAAATCAACAGGATCCACTGACACTAGTGCCATGACGATGACACCCCACTCTAGTGCTGGGGGCTACAGGGAGGGAGGTATCTTTAAAGGGGTTGTAAAGAATTGCTTTTTTTTCCCATAAAAATTAACAAACCTGGCTATACTTAAAATATGAAATCAAAAAAATCACAATAACTTGCAAAGATTCACTTTCCCCTAGCGTTCATATATTACAATTGACAATCCAATGCACAAACAGAGGCTACTATAAAAATTCAACAACATAAAATATATGCTTTAACTTCCCCAAAGAAACCAAAAGCATTAGAAGATAGAAATTGGGATAAAATCTTAGAAACAAAGAACACGGAGGAGAGATGGGTTTGCTTTAACCATTTTAGCCCCGGAAGTATTTACCCCCTTCCTGACCAGATTCGCCAATGCGTCGATTTAACGGACATTTGCGCGGTCGTGTGACGCTGTACCCAAACAAAATTGACGTCCCTTTTTTTCCCCACAAATAGAACTTTCTTTTGGTGGTATTTGATCGTCTCTGCGGTTTTTATTTTTTGTACTTTAAACAATAAAGAGCAAGAATTTTGAAAAAAAAAAACACAATATTTTTTACTTTTTGCTATAATAAATATCCCCCAAAAATGTATAAAAAAAAATATATAAAAAAAACATGTTTTTTCCCTCAGTTTAGGCCGATATATATATTCTTCTACATATTTTTGGTTTGCGCAAAATTTATAGCGTTTACAAAATAGGGGATAGCTTTATGGCATTTTTATTATTAATTATTTTTTTTTTTTTATTATTAGTAATGGTGGCGATCTGTGATTTTTTTTTTTTTTTTTTTTTTTTATCGGGACAGATTGGACACTTTTGACACTATTATGGGACCATTGTCATTTATACAGCGATCAGTGATATGAAAATGGATTGATTACTGTGTAAATGACACTGGCAGTGAAGGGGTTATATGTGTCCAAGGGAGTGATTCTAACGGTGAGGGGGAGGGGCTACAACACACATGACAGCAATCACTGCTCTTGATGACAGAGCAGTGATCTCTGTCCTGTCACTAGGCAGAATAGGGAAATGCTTTGTTTACAAAAGCATCTCCCCATTCTACCTCTCCGTGACCCGATCGCTGGCACCCGGTGGACCTCGAAACCTGCGTTCACGGAGAGCGTGGTGGGCATGTGCTCCTAGAACGCCACTTCTTAAATTGGGAGGTACCTGTAAGCCCTTTTGCCCATCACTGCCATTCTGCCAACGTAAATCAGTGTTCGCTGTTCGGGAAGCCTTTAAGAGAAAATTAAGTAAGGGCATTAGCCAGTGCATCCCACTGGGAAATAAATTTAAAAGAGCAAACAAAAGTCATGGATGGTTTAACTCCAATGTAAAAATGCAAAGGAGAAGGCCTTCAAAAAATACAAGGCTGGGGGATCATCATCAGCATTCAGACTTTACAAAGAATACAAGAAGATATGTAAGGGTGCAATTAGGGTGGCTAAGATAGAACATGAAAGACACATAGCGGAGGAGAACAAAAAAAAATCCCAAGAAATTCTTTAAGTATATAAACCGTAAAAAAGAGAGGACAGACCATATTGGGCCCCATAAAGAATTAGGAAGAACATCTGGTTACAAAGAATGGGGAGATAGCGAAGGTATTGAATTTATTCTTCTCCTCGGTCTTCACGAGGGAATCGGGGGGGGGGGGGGGGGGCTTCAGGAACCAAAACTTCAGTGTTTGTCCTCATGATACAACACAGGAAGCACCCTCGTGGCTAACAGAGGACAGAATTTGAAATAGACTTGGGAAACTTAACATTAATAAATCAGCGGACCAGATGGCTTGCACCCGATGGTACTTGGGGAACTCAGTCAAGTAATTGCCAGACCATCATTCCTAATTTTTACTGACAGTTTACTGACTGGAATGGTACCAGCTGATTGGAGAAAAGCCAATGTAGCACCAATATTTAATAAAGAGACAAAATACATCCATGGGAATTACAGACCAGTTAGCCTAACATCAATAGTATGTAAGCTCTTGGAGGGGATAATAAGGGACTATAAACAAGATTTTAGTAATTAAAACGGTATCATTAGTAGTGATCGGCATGGATTCATGAAGAATCATTCTTGCCAAACCAATCTATTAAAGCGGAGGTCCACCCTAAAGTGGACCTTCCGCTCATTGGAACCCTCCCCCCCCTTCGGCGCCACAATTGGCACCTTTCAGGGGGGAGGGGGGTGCAGGTACCTGTACAGTACAGGTATCTGCACCCACTTCCGGCGTAGATTCTGCAGAAGGTATGCCCCTTTCCGCAGAATCTACGCCCCTTTCTGAAGGTCCCCCGCTGCCTGCTGGGAAACACACGGATCCCAGAGACAGCGGGGACCATCCTTATTGCGCAGCGCGACTCGCGCATGCGCAGTAGGGAACCGGGAAATGAAGCCAAAAGGCTCCACTTCCTGATTCCCATACCCAAGATGGCGGCGACAGCACCCGAGAGACGATCGAGAGATCGGCTTCGGGTGCCGACATCGCGGGTGCGCTGGGTGGGTAAGTGTCATTATTTAAAAGTCAGCAGCTGCAGTATTTGTAGCTCCCGGCGGACTCCCGCTTTAACCTTCTATGAGGTGAGCTGCCATCTAGATAAAGGAAGGCCGTAGACGTGGTGTATCTGGATTTTGCAAAAGCATTTGACACATTTCCCCATAAATGTTTACTGTACAAAGTAAAGTCAGTTGGCATGGACCATAGAGTGAGTACATGGATTGAAAACTGGCTACAAGGGCGAGTTCAGAGGGTGGTTATAAATGGGGAATACTCAGAATGGTCACAGATGGGAAGGGGGTTCTGTGCTGGGACCAATCCTGTTCAGTTTTTTCACAAATGACCAGGAGGATGGGATAAACAGTTCAATCTCTGTATTTGCGGACAATACTAAGCTAAGCAGGGCAATAACGTCTGCCCAGGATATGGAAACCTTATAAAAAGATCTGAACAGTGAACACATTAATGGGGTGGGCAACTACATGACAAATGAGGTTTAATGTAAAATAATGCATTTGGGTGGCAAAAATATGAATGCAATCTACTCACTAGGGGGTGAACCTCTGGGGTAATCTAGGATGGAAAAGGACCTGGGGGTCCTAGTAGATGAAAGGCTCAGCAATGACATGCAATGCCAAGTTGCTGCTAACAAAGAAAACAGAATATTGGATATGCATTAAAAAGGTGATTAACTCCAGAGATAAAACAATAATTCTCTCACTCTACAAGACTCTGGTCCGGCCTCAGGAATGATGTACTGGAAATGGAGCAAGTACAAAGAATGGTAACAAAGCCAATAAAGGGTCTGGAGGATATTAGTTATGAAGAAAGGTTGCGAGCACTGAGCACATTCTCTCTGGAGAAGAGACACTTGAGAGGGGATAAGATTTCAATTTACAAATACCATACTGGTGACCCCACAATATTGATAAAACTTTTTGCGGAAGGGAGTTTATTGAGAGAAGTGGTCAATTAGAAGAAATTAGGTTTAACCTTAAACTGCGTAGAGCAGGGGTCTCAAACTGGTGGCCCTCCAGCTGTTGCAAAACTACAAGTCCCATGAGGCATTGCAAGGCTGACAGTTACCAGCATGACTCCCACAGGCAGAGGCATGATGGGATTTGTAGTTTCGCAGCAGCTGGAGGGCCGCCAGTTTGAGACCCCTGGCGTAGAGGGTTTATTTTCTGTAAGAGCGGCAAGGATGTAGAATTCCCTTTCACAGGAGGTGGTTTCAGTGGGGGGCATTGATAGTTTTAAAAAAGCTTTGGGTTAGCACCTGAACGACCACAACATACAAGGATATACAATGTAATACTGACATATAATCACACACATAGGGTGAACTTGAGGGACTTCTTGTCTTTTTTCAGCCTCACCTACTATGTAACTATATACTGTATTAGCAGCGCTTCACACACATAATTTTGGTTACTATGAGGAAGTTTAAAGCATATATTTTTTGCCTATACTTGCCTGCTCCGTGCAAGGATTGTGCACAGAGCAGCCCTGATCCTCCTCTTCTGGGGTCCCCCATCTGGTGCTCTTAGTTCCTCCCCTCCATAGGGTGCCCCCACGGAGAGCCGATTTCTCTGGGGGCACCCGTGTGGATGTACTCCTGAGTCCCACTGCTGCGTCCAATGGCTCTGCTGCTATCAGTCTGTCTAATGAGAGAGACGGGGGTTGAAGCCTCTAGGCTCATTCCCGTTGCTGGAACAGGTAAGTCAAAGGGGGGCTCTGAGGACAGCAGCAGCAAAAAGACTTTACAACCACTTTAAAAACCAGACCATTGACAAGCAGTCTGGATAATGTAGGCTGTCATGTGGCCTAAGGCCTGGTTCACACCTATGCATTTTTTTAGCACGTTTTCAGTTTTGCAGAAACACACTACAGTCCATTTAACATGGTTTCCTATGGATATAGTTCACATTTGTGCATTTTATGGAAAGAGCCAGGGACTTGTTTTTGGTTCCATAGACTTCAATGGATGAAAAGAATGTATTGAAAAACGTAAAATGCACCTGCAATATGCAAACTGCAACCTGCATAAGTGTGAATCAGGTCTAATGCCGAGTACACACAACTGTTTTTTCCGTCAGAATAAACTCTGGTGGTCTTTCTCACGGAGTTGAAACGGACTTACCTACACACGATCACACCAAAGTACATTCGTTTAGAACGCGATGACATACGACGAGACTAGAAAAAGGAAGTTCAATAGCCAGTAGCCAATAGCTGCCCTTGCGTCGTTTTTGGTCTGTCGGAATAGCATACAGACGAATGGTTTTCCAGATAGAAATTGATTCCGTCGGAAAGATTTAAAACATGTTCTATTTCTAGGTCCGTCAGAATTTTTGAAAAAAAAAGTCAGATGAAGCCCACACACGATCGTAATATCCGAGGAAATGTTCCCGTCTGACCTTTTCTGCCGGAAAGTCCGGTCGTGTGTACATGGCATAAAAGAGGTGCTACTGCTGCCATAACAGCAGTTATAATGGTTTTCTGACCATCTTTGGATGACCATTTGTCACCCGATTCTTAACCGCTTCGCGCCCGCCCTATAGCCGAAATACGGCTGCAGAGCGGACGCTAACTGCCGGGAGGCTGTTCTTGAATGGCCTCCTGTTTACTTCCGCAATGCGCGCTCCCGCGAGGGCGCATCGGGGAAGTTCTGTGCTGGCCGTGTCCCTCGGACACAGCCAGTCACAGATTGCTGTAAACGGCCAATCACAGCGGCCGTTTACAGCGCAATCGGCGTGTCCAATGTGAGATGATCTCATATGTAAACATGAGATCATCTCTCAGCACCACTCTCCCTCCTCACACAGACAGCGTGTGAGAAGGGAGAGATCAACGGCTGCAGCGGCCGTAAGTAAAAAAAAAAAAGAAAAAAAGTGCCACCCTCACCCCAGTGCCATCCTCCCCAGAACCACCTGCCCCCAGTGCCACCTGTTAGTGCTATCTGTCCCCAGTGCCATCTGTTATCAGTGCCACATAGTGCCATCTGTCATCAGTGCCACGTATCAGTGCCATTTGTCATCAGTGCCACCTGTCAGTGTCACGTGCCATCTGTTGTCAGTGTCACGTGTCATCAATGCCACTTATCAGTGCCATCTGTCATCAGTGTCACGCGTCATCGGTACCACGTATTAGTGCCATCTGTCATTGGTGCCACATATTAGTGCCATCTGTCAGTGCCACGTATTAGTGCCATGTGTCATCAGTGCCACGAATAAGTGCCATCTGTCTTCAGTGCCGCATATTAGTGCCATCTGTCATCAGTGCCACGTGTCATCAGTGCCACGTATCAGTGCCATCTGTCATGAGTGCCACGTGTCATTGTTCTGGTGCTCCAGGGCCTTCAAAAGTGTAATAGGTAGTCAACAAGTTAGATGTGTAATTTATGCTCCTAGAACACGTGACGGCGCTCCCTGCATGTTGGGCCTCTCTATGTGGCCAGGCTGTGAAAAAGTCCCACACATGTGGTATCGTAATACTCAGGAGGAGTAGCAGAATTTTTTTGGGGGTGTCCTTTTGTGGTATACACATGCCACGTGAAAGAAATAACCTATTACAATGACAATTTTGTGGAAAAAAAAAAAATCTTAATGTTGCAAAGAATTGTGGGAAAAAATTACAACATCAAAAAGCTCACCATGCCTCTTACTAAATACCTTGGAATGTCTACTTTCCAAAAAGGGGTCATTTGGGGGGTACTTTCCTGACTTGTTTGGGTCGCAAGAAGTGAGATCGGCCACCAGTACATCAGATGTGATCAATTTTGTGCGATTCGCACCACAGCTTGTAGACTCTCTAACTTTCTCAAAGACCAAGTAATATCCGCTAATTTGGGATATTTTTACCAAAGATATGTAGCAGTATAAATAGTGGCCAAAATTTATGACGAAAAATTAATAATTTGCATAATTTTATCACAGAAACAAAGAAATATGCATTTTTTTTTTCAAAATTTTCAGTCTTTTTTTCATTTATAGCGCAAAAAATAAAAACCCCAGAGGTGATCAAATACCACCAAAAGAAAGCTCTATTTGTGGGAAAAAAAGGACCAAAAATTCATTTGGGTACAGTGATGCATGACTGAGTAATTGTCATTCAAAGTGTGAGAGCACCGAAAGCTGAAAATTGGTCTGGGCAGGAAGGGTGTTTAAGTGCCCAGTAAGCAAGTGGTTAAAATCCTATTATACAAATACACTTATTAGACAATATAAAATCAAGATCCTTGTACAGGCGTCTCCTGATATGGGATTACAATACAATGCCCTATCCCTTTTTCTAATTGTGCTCCTACATTGTTATTCTGTCCCATGTTCTACCAATGGAGGATAGAGATGGCTGTACTACATTGTCAGACATGTTTCACCTGTACTGAGTAATGACATACAGACAGTACTCGAGCAAGTGATTGTAGAAAGGGAGTGGCTGCAGGTGATCAGCAATGTTGGGCTGAAAAAGGTGTAAACAGTATATTATAAAACAATAAAACATAATCGTTTTTTTTAGGATACAGTTAGGGTTTAGATCTATCGTTGTCAGGTCACCTGAGACCAGGTGACAGGTGCACTCCGTAGGAGTCAGAAGTGCACCGCTATGTAGTGGACCTTAGGACTGACTGCTGCGGATTGTACCCAGGGAGATTCAGGACACAGGTCTACAGGATCACTAACACAGATCCCAATGGGAGCCGGAGCATAGATTCCCCAGGACGCGGAGTCTAAGAGCCAGCGGGTGTTCGCCAGAGCCTCCAGTGGTGAGGATGGACTTCGCTGCAGTCTGGCTCCAGGTCATGACCCCTAGGGTCTTACAGCTCACGCTCACAGGAGAAGGAAGCAGCAGGCTGGAACGACAAGGATAGTAAGGGGATACGGCAGAGGTCAGGGCAACTAATAGACAGGAACAACAGAGTACACACCAAAGGTTAAGGGTCACAGGCAGACAGGGATCGTCGGAGACATGCAAAAGGTCAAGGTTGCAAACAGACAGGAATCATAGAGAACATGCCAAGGTCAGTAGCAGAGTCAAACGTAGAGCACACGGCAAGCAGGAAGCTAGATACACAATGGTTGATCAACACCGCTGGCTTGCGGTGCACAGGTAAATATAGGGTTCCCTGATAGGGCCTGGGGTGGAGCCATGCTTAGAGGAGAGGTTATAAAAACCACCAGGTGGAAGTGGCTGGCCTCTTAGTCAGAACACACGAGGGGAGGTAAGCAAACAGAGGAAGATTACTGCATAACCATGACAACCGTACTTTAAGCACAAAGAATACATGCATTGTTTAAGATGAAGGCAGATCTATAAAAACTTGGAATGCATATTTGGTTACAATTGATGATTAGAATATTTGACATATGTTAGGAATTTAACAGCCTTTTATTTGTATTTCAGCTTTTCTGCAAGTTTTGTCAACTTTGCAAATTGCACACAACCAATTACAAACCGTGGATGATGTACAGCACCTTCAAGAATGCCTTAGTATCAGCGTTCTAGATCTATCCCATAATAAGTTAGATGATCCTGCCGTAATTGATATCCTTGAGAGAATGCCGAATCTGGTGTGTACAGAAAAGTAAATTTTACCATGTGGCCATATTGGGTCAATGATCTCATGAGCATCCCTACCTCTTTGCAATGTCAGCTGGACCCATATCCAAACAAATGCAACCACATCCCTACTAGGCAGGATTCTAGGGTCTGGTAGACTCTTCTGGCGGCCCAGCTGCAACCGTGATACTCCTGCAGTGAGCCAAGCAGAACATTAATTGGTCAAAGTTGTGCAGCTTGTTTGTCCCTTCACAAGGAAGAATGCGCTTTTAGGCTGCTGGTGTCTAATGGCACCATGTTGGTACAGACATTGCAAAAAGGTGGTGGCTACTCTGTGCCTATTGCAATTATCAGTGTCAATCAAAGGGATGGGGGAAAATCTGCTACCTGGCCATGAGTCTTTATCCTGCCTTATCCTTTGTCTGGCTGAAAATCTTTTTCCAGGAGTAATCTACCATAGGAAAACTTTATGTTGTTGCATTCAGCACTTTGCTAGTAAAAGCTAATAATTAGTGACCTGCAATAACTCTCTGCCATTAAACAGTATATCCACATTCGTGATGAAAAAAATAGCAAAAAAAATTAAAATAAATAGCATAGCATATACAAGTCATATTGTAATTGAATGTAATTAAAAATTACCTTTCCTTTTTCAACCTAAAGCGCTGTCATTTTCAAAGCAATATGGCAATCTGGTGGCATTGTGTACACCACTGGTGTACCAAATGGCCCCAGAAATGTAATTTCCTTCTTGTGTGATTGGCTCACTAATTTTCTCCAAACAAACAAGTGTAGGGCGCTCTGGATAATAGGACTGACCAGAGATAATGCCCACAGTGTGGAATAGATGCAAGTCAGACAAACAGATGTCTCAGGACCAGGGTCGTCTTTAATATTGATTGGACCCTGGGCAAACATTTTCTTGCACCCCCACCCCCCCATGCAATTTTGTTCTCCACCTGCTCTAAGGCATACAAAAAATAGCAGTTTACTGAATCAGATCAGACAGCGATTGCGAGATTGCCAGAGGTTACAGTGTACCATTACCTCTCACTGACTGGCTGCTAGAGGTTATAGCGCACATTATGGCTCACTGATTATTTGCTGGAGGTTACAGCACATGGCTTCTGCTTGTTTGGTTGCTAGAGATTACTGTATATCACAACTGCTTACTGATTGGTTGCTAGAGGTTACTGGACATCCTTACCGCTTACTAATTGGTTGCTAGAGTTTACTGCATATTATTACTGCTCATTGATTGGTTGTTAGAGGTTACTGCATATCCTCACCGCTCATTGATTGATTGCAAGAGGTTAGTGCACATTATTACTGCTCACTGATTGGTTGCTAAAGGTTACAGCACATCATCTCCTCACTGCCTGCACACCATGAACTGGGAAGGTGAGGAGACCCATAAATAGACAGAAAACACTTAGGGATCCTAGGACTCCTGGGATCAGTGCCAATGCTGGGGCATAATGGGATCAGTGGCAGTGGTGGGGAGATGGGATTAGTTAGGAGGCAGTACACTGTGGAGTTTCAATGATCATGAGCACGTTGAGGAATCAGCCCAGAACTACACAGGATAATCTTGTCAATGATCTCAAGGCAGCTGGGACCATAGTCACCAAGTAAACAATTGGTAACACACTACGCAGTGAAGGACTGAAATCCTGCAGTGCCTGCAAGGTCCCCCTGCCCAGGAAAGCACAAATACAGGCCCATCTGAAATTTTCTAATGAACATCTGAATGATTCAGAGGGAGAACTGGCTAAAAGTATTGTGGTCAGATGAGACCAAAAATCAAGCTCTTTGGCATCAACTCAACTCACCGTGCTTGGAGGAGGAGGAATGCTACCAATGACCCCAAGAACACCATCCCCACCATCAAACATGGAAGTGGAAACATTATGCTTTTGAGGGGGTTTTTCTGCTAAGGGGACAGGGCAACTTCACTGCATCAAAGGGACAATGGACTTGTCCATGTACTGCCAAATCTTAGGTAAGAACATCATTCCCTCAGCCAGGGCATTGGCAAAATGGGTCATGGATGGGTATTCTATCAGGACAATGACCCAAACACATGGCCAAGGTAACAAAGGAGTGGCTGAAGAAACACATTAAGGTCCTGGAGTGGCCTAGACAGCCTCTAGAGCTTAATCCCATAGAAAATATGTGGAGGGAGCTGAAGGTTTGTGTTACCAAACATCAGCCTCGAAACCTTAAAGACTTGGAGAGGATCTGCAAAGAGGAGTGGGAAAAAAATCCCTCTTGAGATTTCTGCAAAGCTGGTGGCCAACAACAAGAAACGCCTGACCTTTGTGATTGCCAACAAGAGTTTTGCCACCAAGTAGAAAGTCATGTTTTGTGAAGGGGTCAAATACTTATTCCACTTGTTAAAATGTAAATCCATTTATAACCTTTTTTGAAATGATTTTTAATGGATTTATTTGTTACTCTATCACTCACTGTTAAAATAAACCTACCATTAAAATTATAGACTGATCATTTCGTTGTCAGTGGGCAAACATACAAAATCATCAGGGGATCAAATACTTTTTTCCCTCACTGTAACACATTTTCCCACTTGCTTTTGAGAGACTTCAGATGTGTTTTTGCAAAATTTTGCCAGGCTTGGATGTTTTTCTTTGTAAGAAAATAAGTCCTTCTTGCCACTTTACCCCATAGCCCAGACATACGGAAGATTTTTGTCACATGTACCACACAGTCAGTACTTGCCACATATTCCTACAGATCCTCTTGGCAGCCTCCCTGAACATTTTTCTTCTCTTCTTTTCATAAATTTTGGAGGGACATCCAGTTCTTGGTAATGTCACTGTTGTGACATATTTTCTTAACTTGATGACTGTCTTCATTGTGTTCTATGGTATATCTCGTGCCTTGGAAATTCTTTTGTACCCTTCTTCTGACTGATACCTTTTAACAATGAAATACCTCTGATGCTTTGGAAGCTCTCTATGGACCATGGCTTTTGTTGTAGGATGCCACTAAGAAAATGTCAAGAAAGACCTACTAGAACAGCTAAACTTTTATTTGGGGTTAATCAGAGGCACTAAATGATGGCAGGTGTGTACCGACTCCTATTTCATATGAGTTTGAATGCGATTGCTTAATTCTGAACACAGCTACATCCCCAGTTATAAGAGGGTGTGCACACGTCTGCAACCACATACGAATAATAACGAATTATCCGAAAACGTATTAACGTAACATAACGAATATAACAGAACGAAATTATGTATTTTACGAATGACAACGAACCGAAACTAAACAAAATTTTCCATTGTGCATAAGTCTAGTGTGTCAGAACTATAATGTGTCTATATTTCATTGTAGCACGTCTTGAACCTGATGGGAAATAAACTCATTAAGAAGATTCCCAATTATCGAAAAATTGTGACAGTCCGCCTAAGAGGGCTAACTTACCTGGATGATAGGCCGGTGTTTCCTAAAGACAGGTATAAATACTGCACTGTACACAAGCATTACATTCTCTGATAATCTGCTCCCTTGTTATTTATATTGATGTTGGATGGTGGTTATTATTTTGCCCTGAAATATCATAAAGTCACAGTAATCTGGATTTACTTTATTATGATTACATATGGTATATTCAGCATAATTATGTATTTTATGATTTTCCTGTATGGACATTTTGTTTTTAAAACAAAATGTGCATGTCAAATACAAGGTCTCCCTATTTACAGGCTCTACCCTATTATGCAAAGTAACACCTGAGAAAAAAAAACATTAAGTGCCGGTTCACAATGCAGTCGCACAGGAACATGCGATTCAGTGCCCTGAAATTTTCAGTCCATTCAACTGAATGGGCTGAAATCGCACCAAAAGTAGTGCATGCACTACTTTTAAAAACGCACACTGTAACTGGATCCCATGGTACTGCAGTACCATGCCATCCTGTGCAGGCAAATGGCCTGCATTTGCGATCTAAGTTTGGGGTGTCATTAGGAATACATTGACACCCACAGCAGATCACACACCAAGCGTGTTTTGAACACGAGGAGGGAAATGTGCACAGAACGTGGATTTTCCCACACAGTGTTCTGGTGTAAAGTGGCCACAAGAGAAAAAAAGTACAAAATACTTACCATGGACCCTGGATTTTGACTAGGTATGAGTGACATCACTTCCTGGGAAAGGAGAGGTCCCAAATGGTGCAAGAATGCACCTTGGTATTCTTCTGTAGCACAATCTTTCAAGGCTTGAGATCTTCAGGTTTCCCAGAATGTCACGGGAAGGCCCATTCATTTCCCCAGGGCTAGCCAAAGTGGCCAGAAGCTGGGGTCTAAGGTAAATATTTTTTTGCTTGTTCTATTTCTATAGGTGTGACTTTGTGTTTCTTGAATAAAGTTTAGGGGCTTGTAAATTACTTGCATGCATTTTTTGCAAGTTAAATTAATCGAGAGAGGCAATGGACTTGGAAAGCCATCTCCTCATTATTTCTTGGCAACTTTAGTATAAAGACTTTGAGTTTCCAGCTACATCCATTTTCCTCCTTTGCTATCAGTGCTAATATAAAAAAAATATATATATATGTGTGTGTATGTGTATATATATATATATATATATATATATATATATATATATATATATATATATTATATATAATATATATATATATATATATATATGTGTGTATGTATATTTATTAAATAAATAAATTACTTAAAGCAAAGCCAGTTCCACCCAAAAATTGAACTTTCTCTTTACATGAAGGTGGCCCCCTGACATGCCACATTTGGCATGTCAATTTTTTTTTTTTGCGGGGGGGGGCAGATACCCTCTTTTTGTGGGCATCCAGCTCCCACTGAGTTCAGGTACACTAAGCTTTTAAAGAGGAAGTAAACTTCCATCTCAAATTTTTTTACCTATAGGTAAGCTTATAAAGCACCGTTTAGGACATATTTAGTGTACATGCAGCCGGTGACATCACTGATGCATGCGTTCTTAAGGAATGGCCACCCGTGACGCTCCTTCAGAGCCCTTTCCTATGAACATTGGCTCCCGTGCACATACACGGGAGTGATGTCATCACGGCTCCGTCCAGTCAGAGTCCGTGAACCCGGAAGCAAGGTGGTGAAGATGAAAGCGACCTCCAGCGATGAATGATTCGTTATGAGGTAGGTTTCACATAATGTGCTAGTAGGCATTGCCTACTAGCACATTATGCCTTTACCTTGCAGGTAAGGAAAAAAGATGTCCAGTGGTTTACAATCGCTTTAAAGGCATTAAAACTGAAAAATTGAAAATGTGGGATCTACATTTTGCTTTCACTTTTGCAGCTCCTGAACAAGGCTACACCAGCTCAAGTTAAAGCGTTAGTAAACCGCTGGAGAAAAAAAAAGGTCTGCAAGACAATTATATAATGTGCTAGTATGCATTGCATACTAGCACATTATGAAATACTTCCCTTAGAACGAAGCACCCACAGCTGAGCCTGGTCACTGCTAAGGGGACTGACAAGTTACCCCGGCATTTCTTCAGGGTTTGTGTTGTGAGTGGCTAGAGCCGCGATGACGTCACTCCTGAACTAGAGCCCTCGGTTCCGGCACAATACGCCGGACCTTCAGAGCGCATGCACCACTGACTTCAGCATGCAGGGTGGATATCTCCTAAACGGTACACGTTTAGGAGATATTCTTTTTACCTACAGGTAAGCGTTATTATAGGCTTACCTTTAGGTAAAAATCACAAAGTGGGGTATACCACCAGTTTAATATATTTCCTACTGTGTTTTGCGAGCAACCATATATGTTAGCTAAACACTACCTCCTAAATTCTCAGTAGATATCATTAAAGCATTTAGTAGCTGTAAAATAGTGAAATCCATGTCTTCATTTCCTACTGAAAACCCAAAACAAATTTTGAGTATGTGTCCTTGCAGAGCTTGTGCAGAGGCCTGGGCTAGAGGAGGAAAAGAGGCTGAGATAGATGAGAGAGAAAAGTGGGAGACCAGAGAGAGAAAGAAGATTCAAGACAGTATTGATGCTTTATCTGAAATCAAAAGGAGAGCTGAAGAAAAGATGAAAAAAGAGACAGAGGAGAAAGGTAATGGGTTGCGTGAATTGTCATTTGTGTCACTGTGTATATGACGTTTTCTAAAGACAAATGGGCAGTTCTCATTTTGCATGGAAATTTTTCTTAGTAAATATGTTTAAAATTTATTTTGCAAAGAACAGCCAATCATCTGCAAGAAAAAAACAAAAAAAAAAAAGCTGAACTTTTACTTGCGCAGGATTGGATGATGAAAGCAGAGAGCCTCGTCTCATTCACTTAGCAAGGGGAAAATTCCCTTGCAAAGTGAGAAGATTATTTGCTTTTAGTAAATCAACCCAATAGTATTTTATACACAATTTATTTATGTATAATTTTAAAGTGATTCTAAAGGCAATTTAAAATAAATAAACATGTTATACTTGCCTGCTCTGTGCAAAGGTTTTTCACAGAACAGCCCCGATCCTTCTCTTCTCGGCTCCTGCTGCGCCCTCTCTGTCCAATGAGGAGAGAGTTGAGAGAGCCGCTGCTCTTGTGCATATTGCTGGATTGAGATTGGACTCAGATGAGTATAAAGTGGGGCATCTGAAGATATTTGTTTTTATTATTAGTTTTTACCTTTTTTAATGCATTAAGATATATATATATATATATATATATATATATATATATATATATATATATATATATATATATATATATATGTGTATGTATAATGTATGTATATGTACCTTTTTAGAATCACTTTAATTGTTACAAATTATGGAATTTTTGCATTTTATTTTAGACAACTAAATATGAAATATTGCCTATAAAGATGTTGAAAGTAGTATTGTGCACCCTCTTTTACAGTTTCACGTGGCTCACTTTCCTGCGTTGTTGTGTTGTCTGCAGAACCAAATCGCTCAAAGTACACACACAAAGTACACACACTACTAAATATTAGGAGGAGGGCTGATGGCCCCTCCCTTTAAAGATCCTGAATCCTTCATAGAAGCTGTAGCATGCTTGTAGACTTTGAATGGCGGATCTGTCAGGAAGGGGCGGGCATAATCAAGCTCTCTTGTTAAGAGCTCCTAGGATCCGCATACTTGTATTAACCCCCCCCCCCCCACCATGCTTCGGAAGATATAGGGGGTTGGGAGTAGGACAGAGGGAGGCTTTCTACTGAAAGCAGAAGAATCAACACAAGGGACACATTATGCAAAGTATGCTGATTTTTTTAATGCTTTTATTTTTGTCTAAATTTTGGCTGCAATACCTGTCACAGCTTTACACTTTTTATGACTTACTGTTTAGGTCACATTCCTGAAGACATCACTGTACCTTGTGAGGAGCAGGTAAACCACTGCAGAAATGAAGAATCGAGAGAGAAGATCCAGAAGTTTGTTGAAGAGACTATGGAGGTGTGTGATGAGTTGTATCCTGAGAAAGACAACAAGGAAACCCATCTTCCCAAGAGTCAACTTGTACAGTTCATGGACGCAGACAGGAAGACACAGTATGAGGTCCCGGGCCAGAGGAATCCAGAATTCCCAACTATTTCTGCATCTGACATTCCTAACAATAAAGACAAATTGTTGTCTCAGGAGAAACATTTAACAAAGAGCAATGAAACTGCAAATGAGGGTAACTTAATGGGCAATGATGAAATTAATACACATGATGCATACCATGTTTTTTTTTTTTTTTTTTTTTTTTATAATTGCTTCTTTTTGAGACAAAAAATGCACTGGTTCCTTTTAGGCTTAAAAGTTTAAATCTATGTATTATACATATTTATAGTGTTATACATAGAATAACCCTGCAGGATAATACTTAATATGTAAAATTTTGTCATTGAATGCCTACCTTCACCCTACCATGAACCTATTTCACATAATATACTATGTGGACATGCCAGCACAGAGCCATTAAACCCTACCAAACATCTTTGGGATAAATTGGAATACCAATTTCGAATGAGTTCATCACATCCATCAGCAGTAGCTCATCTCACAAATGCTACTTTTTGTTAACTAGGCACACATTCCCATGGACTAGGGATGAGCCGAACACCCCCCAGTTCGATTCGTACCAGAACCTTCGAACGAACCTAAAATTCGTACGAACTTTAGAACCCTATTAAAGTCTATGGGACTCGAACAATCGAAATCAAAAGTGCTAATTTTAAAGGCTAATATGCAAGCTATGCAACAGACAACATCTTCAGGTGTATACTGTACTGGAGGCACACAACACCCACTTTAACTCCTGCAGATGCCTGTATTAGAGAACACCAGCAATAAAGGGTAGATACAGGTGTATACTGCACTGTGCTGGAGGCACACAACAGCCACTAACTCCTGCAGATGCCTGAATTAGAGAACACCAGCAATAAAGGGTAGATACAGGTGTATAGTGCGCTGGAGGCACACAACACCCACTAACTCCTGCAGATGACTGAGAAAAGAACACACTGTCCCTGCCTATCTAGCTCTTTCCCTGCACGCCAACACACCACACAAGGCCACCGCGCTGGCGGGCTTATATAGTGTATGGCGTGTAATAAACTCCCTGAGCTATAATTGGCCACAGGCATTCTGCCTGTGGCCAATTATGGCTCTCTTCGCTACCGGCACTGTGATTGGCCAAGCATGTGGGGTCACAGTGCATGCTTGGCCAATCATGAGCCAGCAATGCACTGCGATGGCGTAGTGCATTGTGGACCGTTCGTGCCACACAAATTTGGTGCGAACGGTCCACAAAGTTCTGAATTTGCCGAACAGACGAACGTCCCATGTTTGAGTCGAACGTGCGTTCAAATCGAACACCGAGCTCATCCCTACCATGGACACATGGCACAATTTTATGAAAAGTTGTTCAAGGGGGGTGGATTTTGGCATAGCTACAAAGACTGTCTCAAAAATTCCCATAACTTTGGAAAGGGATGTTCCTAAAGCTCAAACATTTGGCCATAAAGTGTATATTTTGGTGGACTTCTCTTTAAACTACACAACTATGTAATGACTTAGGTAATACATTTAGGCTTACAAGAAAAAATAATTGAATTGTATCACACTTTGTTCATAGCGTCATACAAAGACTTGAACTTGGAAGGCTCCCTGACTACTAGTCTTGCTGACGCTGAAGATATTGAAACTGTCCCTTTGAAAATGACAGAAAAGCTCTACCTTGATGTAAGTGTCAATTATATTCTATTGTTTGTTTTGTCTGCAATATTATATTTAAGACTGTTCCGTAGTTTGTTTTAATGCTTTTATTATTTTCAACAAGTCACACTGTACTTATCACAATGTTTCTCTAATCAGATCAAGAAAAAGCATGGCATAATACATCAGTTGCTAAAAATACACAAACATAAGCAGATCTACAAACTGTGAGCAAAATGTTTAACACAGAGACACTTGGGCTGATTTACTAGAATCGTATAGGCCAGTGATGGCGAACCTTGGCACCCCAGATGTTTTGGAACTACATTTCCCATGATGCTCTTGCACTCTAGTGTAGTTGAGCATCATGAGAAATGTAGTTCCAAATCATCTGGGGTGCCAAGGTTCGCCATCACTGATATAGGTTGTTCACTTTGCAAATGGATTTTCCCTTTGTGTGTAGTGACTGCGGTAAAGCTCTGCTGACTTCCATCCAATCAGTAAATATTTCAACGCATTGAAGCAGATCTTTACTTCCTCTGAGCACCACAAACCAGATACACTATATAGTTACATAGTTAGTCAGGCTGAAAAAAAAGACACAAGTCCATCAAGTTCTACCAATAACAGGGGAAATATAAAAACATAAAAAAAAAATACTATTTAATTTATTTTTAATATTCAAAGCAAACTTCCCCCTTCTATCCATGACTCTATGCTTTATTTTGTTGAGAAATCCATTTGAAAAACATCCCCTAGCATTTTTGGCCATGGCCATCTTGAGTAAGGGCAAATGGTTCGTGAAGCATTTTCTTCCTTGAATCCATCTGCCCTTAGCTCAAGCATGCATGCAGGAGAGTGTACTTAGCTGAGTAAAGCCCCCTTCCCCTCCTGAAGACTTCTGGGATGTATGACATCAGTTGCCTAGGTAAGAAACCAGGAGGTAGCAGAAAAAAAAAAGTTTAAAACAAGCAATATGATATACTTTCCTATCTATTTGCTAATGCTAGCAACATGAGGATTAAAAATAATCAATGTTGATTGGGAGAATGAAGTTCCACTTTAAGCAAAGAGTTCGTTCCCACGCAAATTCCTTTGCTTTTTAATAGCTCAACCCTATTAAGTTACTGAAGTAAATATTATGATAGATCAATCCAGTTGTTACTGTGTGGTTAACTAGTGATTACATTGCCGTATTACAATTTAGGATTTGCCTGATTTGGAGGATGTGGAAGTTGATGAACCCTCTGGAGAGATACAAATTAACACTGGACAGAACAAGGTAAATACCGCAGCTATTTTAGTAATAATTATCTTTTTGAATTACCAGAAATGAAAAATTATTTAGGTGTATAAATTTGTCAGAGTTATTAATGACTTAACTCTGTTAAAGTTGGCTTGGATATCTAGACATCAATGACTTCTATGCATGAAGGGGTGTTAATTAAGGTGTTGACGAGTCAACATATACAAGCTCACAATTGCTTCAACTTATGTACTTGATGCCTTCCTATAGAGCCACATAAGCACCTGTGGTCTTTTGCTCACATTAGACAAGTTTTGCATTAGCATACAAGTCTTTGGGAATGCAAAACCTCCACACGAAGCAGGTAAAAAGAAGGCAAATTACAGGTCAAATGCACGTGCCAGTGAATTCAGAAGAGTTGCAAACTGATGTAATTGACACAAGCCTAAAATCCATGGTCACGCATCCTTAGACATGCAAAGATGACCTGGTGGCTGCAAACTCAAATCCGCAAAGCCTCCATTGAGAAAAGTTGTTCCATAGCAAACACCAGGGGTGTTAAAACCTGTGACCTTCCTGGGCCACATTGGAAAAAGAAGAATTGTCTTGGGCCACACATAATACACTAACTATAAGGATAGATGATGAGCAGAAGAAGTTGGACAGATCACAAGGTAAAGTGTTTGTTACCCTAAAAAAAAAATCCCTTGAAGCGTGTTATGCAGCACAGTGCCTGTGCAGTGTAATTTGACCCTCTATATCACCTGAAATACCTGGTTGATCCTGCCAGTTTCTGCCCTCCCCCTGTAAACTGACCACGGTTAATCATGGTTGCTGAGCCCTGACACCGTGGTCAGTTTACGTGCCTCCCTCATCCGCAACCCTTTCTGCTCATCTGTGTCCTCCTCCCTCCTTGCCTGTCAGCTAGTCTGTGTGTGACCTGCCCCTCCCTGCCCCTTGTAGTACCGTTCTAAGCAGTGCAAACATTACTGCTCAGAAGCACTGCCAGCCCCACTGCTAGTATAACCTGTAGTGTATACTGTATGCCACTTTTTAAAATTCATCTTCTAAATACCTTATTCTTTCTCCCTGATGTACTCACTAGGGAGGGAGGTCACGTGACCACGTGGCAGAAATTAGTGGGAGAGCTCGGCCTCTCCCTCCCTTGTACATACATCGGAGGGAGAGAGCGACAGGCGCTCACATGAACACTGATCAGGTAGAATGAATAAGGTATTTAGAGTATGAATTTAAAAAAACGGAATACAGTATATACTACAGATTATACTTAACAACCCCTTTAACAATCACTGATTATAGATAATGTACTTATTTAAGTAATACAAATTATTTTTTTGTAATACTTTTTATTATATAAGTAGAAGAGGGCAACAAAAGACCAGTGCAATATTTGACACTTTTTTTTTTTTCCCCAAACAAGATAACACTGTTTTTGATAAACTAACACATCATATGTGTGTGTGTGTATGTGTATATGTGTATGTGTGTGTGTATATATAGATATATATAATGTGTATGTATAGGGGTTCTGAGTAACTTTCTAGCAAAAAAAGAGATGATTTTTACATGTAGGAGAGAAGTGTCAGAATTGGCCTGGGTGGCAAGGGATTAATTAGCATAAGTACATATGTAAGTAATATACAAATAATATATATTATTTTTAAGACAATTTACTATATTTTCAAAAACTGTGCTCAAGCAGGTGGCTTAATGGACAAATTACTGAAGTTTGAAGTTATTACTTCAAACCAGTAATTTTACAGTAAATGGATAAATAATAAATTATTATCTTATCCGGTAATAATATATTATTTAGCTTGTACCTTTTCAGAAGCAGCAGATTCTCATTCTCCCTCTTAACTGTGTGAGAAAAACATGGGATTATGGGTAAATCTTATACCCATAAACCCCTGTTTTTCCTTGTAGTTAAGAGGACTGGGCTGGAAGCAAGCATTTGTCTTTTAGATACATACCCCCTTCTATGACACTGCAGTGAGAGGCGTGCCTCCACTACAGCATTTTTATTGGACAGCTTGGGAAAATGGTACTTTGCTATTGGTCCAAGACTCCAAGCTGTCCATTGAGCTCAGAGCTTCTGACAAGAAGTAAGGAGAGGCAGTGTGAGCTCATTCTTTCAGTCTACTGCAAACAGAGTGTGTCAGCTTCTGACAGGCTGTGCAAAAAGCCCAGTATCTCTGGAACTATAGATGATGGGAGCCCCAAAATGACCAATGGTGGGGTAAGACTTCAGCTACCTACCCCCGAAATTTGGAATCTCTGTAACCCCAGGTCGCCGAGCTAATGACCCTTGAATTTCATGTCCCTCGCTCTACTTCAACTGCCTCCCAAGAACTGCACATCCCTGAATTTATGCATTTATGGTTTTATCGTGTACTGTATCAAAGTACACCAGGTCCACAGGCCTTTACCCAGAGTACAGCTCACTGAAGAGTTGCGCTAAATAAAATAATATAATAATAATATTTAAAAAGTTTCACATCTTTATTTTGCTTATTTATATTTATACACTTAATATATTCTCTAAATATAGTCTCTACACATTTCTTGAAGTAAAGTTCACTTCTTCAGGAGATAACAGAATCCAATTGCCTCTTGGGGGATCAGGAAGGAATTTTTCCCCCTACTGTAGCAAATTGGAACATGCTCTGCTGGTTTTTTTTTTCCTTCCTCTGGATCAACTGTGGGTATGAAATTGGGTATATTGGATTGTACGATATTTTTTATTTTATTTATTGTATTTAAGGTTGAACTGGATGGACTTTTTTCAACCTGACTAACTATGTAACTATATTAATAAGCAATATCTGTGGAGAGACCATGCCATTAAAATATATCATGTTGTAGGAAGTGGTACCCAAATGGTGAGCACAATACTGTACTCTGCTCAAAAGTACGAAGCTCACTTCCTAATAAATATAAATAGTGATACTTACACCACACCAGTCACAAAATCAAGGTGAAATGGGGATCATTTCTCAGAAAATGGTTGGCACTATGGAAGGGCACCAATGGAACAGTCTTGCCTGGTAGCTGTGGATGAAGAGAACAGAATGATAGAGGGCACACAGAGAGGGACAGGAAGACGAAAGGTGTAAAGGCAATGGACTGTAACCTTTGTATAAAATCACTGAAGTAAGAAAATGCAGCCTTTTGTAATCTATCTTCACATGCTCACCAGAGTGATAAGACCAAGCCCAATGAAAAGGGGAGATGAAAACCAATGTGGTCTTGGTCTTTCCTTTTTAAAAGTTTATATGGATTGTGCATAATAAAGATGTGAAACTTTTTATATATTCTGGGTTAATCTTTTTTACTTTCAATAGGTTTTTATTGAGAATAACAGGTAAAATACATATGAAAACATAATGAAACCAGGTTAGACATATCAAGAATAAAGTAATTAATATGTTTTCTAGGAGAGACAAATAGAGTAATTCTATTATTTCAGAGAATAATGGGGCAAAAACATATATCAGCTATAAATCAGAATTTTTGAAGAGAGTTACAGTAATAAAATAACTCCAACAAAGCAGGGAACTAAATGTAGTTAGTCCAGGTGCATCAGCATATACTACCAAAGTTATGCTGAGCTTACAGCCATAAGGACATATAGTACTTGGTCCCTAGTGATCCGACTCGATGGTCATAGGCGACCTTATAAACCTAAATACTAGCGACTACTTATGGTAAAAAAAACTCGGGAAAAATTAGGATAACCTGGTCTAATATGAAAGAAAGGGGACATCATATCATATCATATCCCCGATAGGGAGGATATCAAGTAGATGTAAAAGCAGACAGAAGAAGAATAAAAGTGAAGAGACTAAACTAGGAAATGGGGACAATAGGTGACCGACGGGAAGGAAGCTGATTGTGCTACCTAAGTGGTGCGTGGATCATGGCATCAAAGAAATACACACGTGGTTCGCCCAGGGTTCCCAAATGGTTTCAAATTTCTGCGTTGAGTCCAAAAGCATGCTGACCATCTTTTATCCAGGAAACTTTTCTTTTTGCTTGTAGGACAGATACATGGGAACACTGCGATGGTCAGTTTAGCCTCAAGCAGGATGAAGAATGAGGCATTGCATGCTTTTAAAAGCAGATTCCACTGCAAAATTTAGGAGGGCCACATGTGGTGACTTTGCTATGGGGAGACCCGTAATCTTTCGGATCAAAGAACATTTTATTCCAGAAGCTTCTCATTTTAGGGCATTCCCACCAGATGTGAAGCATATCACCAAGGTGTTCACAGCCTCTGAAACTTAGGGGAGATGCAGTGGGATTTAGTTTTGCAAGTCTGAGCGGGACCGAGTACCACCTCATCATAACTTTCAAATTAGCTTCTATAAGGGCAATGTTCAGTACCCTCTTTTAGGCCCTGAAGAGATTCTTATGCCACACCTCAAGATTCCATTTCTGTGTGAGGTCAGTTTCTCATTCTAGCATATAAGGAGTCTTTGAATGTGTTGAGGATAGTTCTCTGTAGACTACTGAGATGCCCCCCCTCTGCTCCATAGCCTGACCACACCATTGTTCATAAGCTGTGATATTATGCCCTTTGGAAGTTGAAGACCAGAGTTTGTGTAAGCAATTGAAAATTTGAGTAAAGCAGAAGAGTTCAGAAGGCAGCATGTCCAATTTACTAATGCAGTATGCCTTGGTGAGTGGGCCTAAGGGACAAAGAAAATTACTGATTCTGTATAGCCCCTTGTTCAACCACCATCTAAAAGCTTTGATTCCCAACCCTGGTGGAAACAAGGGATTCCTAAATAAATGGGCTAGATGTTTGAGAAAAGAAACTAGCGGAGGGTGCGTACTTAGGTTATCCTAAAGGGAAAAAGAATGGGAAGGAGTAGGGGGGTCTTGATTTTCTTCTGGGACCACAGGAGGAAATCTAGAGTATGTAGAGGTACTGCCTGCCTTTTAATATGAACCCAGTCGGGAATCTCCAAACACAGGTACACTATTGAGATCTGAGCTAGTTGAGCTAGAAAATACCAAGAGATTAGGAAGACCAAAGCCTCCCTGGTTCCGTGCTCGGAATAAAACCAATTTTGAGAGACGATGGCCTATTTCCCCAAATAAATGTAATAATCTTAAACTGTTGGTAAGAAAGCTTTAACTTTCGGGATAGGAAGAGACCTAAAGAAGTATAAAATACGAGGGAGTAAGATCATTTTAATTGCATTGATCCGACCCAGCCAAGAAAGGCCATGATGGGCCCACATGGTAAGGTCGAATTTTAGTTTTTTAAAGAGCGGGGGATAAGCAGAGTACCTAATATATTACTTAGATATCAGAGGGATCAGGGCAGTAGAAACAAAAATATGATCCATCCTGGCAAATGAGCTATGGGGGCTTGAGTAATGAGTAATGAATGTAGTCACGCATCGGTGGGTTGGTTTCTCTCCAAACATCCATCAATCCCCTTTGGAAGATGACCTTGGCAATACAGAGGCTTTGTTTAGAATGGTGGGTGAGACAATCCCCATATGGATGTGATTTGTCAAGGCCCTAGTCAAATGCCACATTAGAATCCCCACTGAGTAGGGGTGCAACGGATCGTTACCGATCCGTGAACCGAACGGGTCACCCCGTTTCGGATCGGCACACGCCGTGATCAGCAAGACGCCGGTTCCTCTCTCCCCTGTGTACTGATCTGTACAGTGGATGGCAGCAGTGCTGTGGGCTGGATCTGTAGTGCCCACAGCGCTGCTCTGTGACAGTTGCAGTCACAGCCATTCCTCCATACTCTGCCATACCCTGCCAATACTCTGCCATACCCTGCCAATGCTCTGCCAATACTCTGCCAGTACTCTGAAATACCCTGCAAATACTCTGCCATACCCTGCCAATACTCTGCCATACCCTGCCAATGCTCTGCCAATGCTCTGCCAATACTCTGCCATACCCTGCCAATACTCTGCCATACCCTGACAATACTCAGCCATACCCCCAGCCATACCCATCCATACTCTGCAATACTCGGTGATACCCAGCCATACTCTGCAATACTCGGTGATACCCAGCCATACTCTGCAATAATCAGCCATACTCTGCAATATTCGGTAATACCCAGCCATACTCTGCAATACCCAGCCATGCTCAGCCATACCCAGCCATACTCAGCCAATATTACAGTGGGGGGAGATGACGTGGATATTACAGTGGGGGAGATTACGTGGATATTACAGTGGGGACTATATGGTGGAGGAATTTTCACAGGTTTTTGCAAATTCAATTATTTGCTGATCTGAAAAATGATCCGATTTGTGACTCTAATCCGAGAAACGATCCAATCCGTGAGTTTTTTGATCCATTGCACCCCTACCGAGGAGTATTGTCCCTTGTTTGGAGCATAATAGGATACGAAAGAGTAGATTTGATTATCAAGTACCCCTTTAACCACTTCCTGACTGGCGCACGCTGATGTACGTTGGCAGAATGGCACGGACAGGCAAATGGGCGTACAGGTATGTCCCTCTAAAATTGCCATCGCGTGCGTGCCGCCGGCGGTGCATTCGTGCACTGGTCAGGACCTCTGCGAGTCCGATCGCGGGTCCCGCGGTCTTTTGCTATTTATTTATTTTTTTACCAAAAATATGTTGAAGAATACGGCCTAAACTGAGGAAAAAAATGTTTTTTTATACATTTTTGGGGGATATTTATTATAGCAAAAAGTAAGAAATAATGTTTTGTTTTGTTTTTCAAAATTGTTGCTCATTTTTTGTTTATAGCACAAAAAAAAAATGCAGGGGTGATCAAATACCACCAAAAGAAAGCTTTTTGTGTGGGGGCCACGTCGCATGACCGCGCAATTGTCAGTTAAAGCAACGCAGTGCCGAATCGCAAAAAGTCGTCTGGTCTTTGGCCAGCAAAATGGTCCGGGGCTTATGTGGTTAACTAAGGTGAAACCCCCCTTAGGATCTTTACGTTCCAGAAGGAGTGAGAATTTACATCTTTAGTAAAAATAATCGCCACACCCTTATGTTTTGTCTTCAGCATTGGCCATAAAAATAAAGGAAATTTGGCGTGGATGAATGAAGGGCTATATTTCTTAGGAAAGTGAGTCTCCTGTAGAACTACATTGAATGGTTGTGAAAATATTGCAAAGTCTTCCTCCTTTAAGTTGGAGAGTTTAGTCCCTTGGTGTTGTGATAAACCACCCGGAGGGGGACAGCGGATGGGGTATACTAGCCATGGAGCAAAAGGATGGAAACAGCCAGCATCATGAAAACATTTACCCAGCGCCACTCAAGGAGATTACCATGGCATCCACCACCAGGAAGAGATTCCGTTACTGTTGCAATCTTCCAGCTAGGTAGATCTGAGTCAGTCAATAAAAAAGAAAGTTAAAGAGAGAAGAAAGAAAGAAGAATGCAAAGGGATATAGAAAGAGGGTAGGGGTGGGGAGAAGCCAACAAGGGTGAGAGGAAAAATGTCCCTCACCACTTGTCAACATTACCATAAATGCCTCCACTTCCAGAGAGGAGACTGTCCGGGAGAGGGAACACTTTCAAATCTCAGACAGGAGGAGGGGCATGAGCACGACTACAGCTATGAGACATCCTGAAAATAAGCAAACCAAAATGGTCCATAGGCCTTAGGCTAAGTGAAGGCATCCATATTAAAAAATGAATCCTTTTTAAACCCAAGCATTTTATTTAAATATGCAAGCACAAGGATGGGATAAAGGATTCGGTTAGGGGTTGCTGCTGGAGGGAATACAGGGGGAGAGGAATTAAAGGCAGGAGAGGGAGTGTTTGGAAGGGGAGGAGGGGATATTGGAGGCCAGTCTGGCCCTAAGATAGTTTTTGAAGGCCAAGGGCACAAGAAATGTAACGTCTGAAGGAGAAAACAAACCCTGTATTGGTAGCGGGTCTAATACTGCTGTAAATAAACAGTGCACAGGGGGAGGAGTCGCTCCAGGAGCAAAGAGCATTTCCTCCCTTTCTGTTAAACAAAGGATAATAAAAAAAAAAAGAAAAAAAAAGGAAACCCCTGTAATAAACACAAGGGGGAAACATATTGGCCTAAGAAGGCCTAAACCGGGTACTAAAAAAAGTATATGTGAGACAACCAGGTCAACTGATTAACCCCAGAGAAAGGTGACCTTCCTAGGAAGAATGAATAGGATAAGGAAGTCCATGGACTCAGAATGTCATGGAGGGAGAGTCTCTTTCGATTTCTTAGACTTGGACTTTTCCCACACCGGAGTCAATGGGCTTGATGGAAGCTGTCGTTTGGAAGAGTTGGCCATGGAGCTGGAGTGTTGTGGATTTGGATTCTGTCGAAGGACAGCCAAGCTTCAGTAACGGATGCTCTCCTTCAGAAAATGAGGCAAATGTGTAGGGTTTATTTATGAAGAGACACTTGAGGTTAAAATGGGAAAAGTCACCAGTATTTAATATCCTTCTCTGGCAGTACCAAGAAGAGCGGTTTAAGAGATCTGCGCTTTTGGATCGTAAATGGTGAGAGGTCAGCAAAAACCTGGATCTCGTGGCCTTGGAATGATAACTTAGGTGTTTGAATCAGAAAAGGGGTGGTGACTCGGATGCTCTTGAATAAAAGTCCTTTATTTGGTTACATGGGTACACGGGTACAAGCTATTCTGACGCATTTTAGCTAAGAAGCCTTCATCAAAGCAATGATGAAGGCTTCTTAGCCAAAACACTTCAGCATAGCCTGTACCCATGTAGCCAAATAAAGGACTTTTATTCAAGATAATCTGAGTTGTCAGCCCTTTTCTGATTCAAGTACTAAATTTTGGGCCCTGAACGTCATGGCTAGAGCACCAGTCCACAGTTCATAGATCATCATATTGGCAGTGGAGCTGGGGTATCATTTTTCTTCTCTTAAAACGTAGGTGTGGTGCGAGATTTACACATCATCTCCTCTTTGACAGCAAAGAAGTGCAGTTTAACTATGACATCCCTGGGGAGTCCATCTGAGCGCGGGGGTTTTAGGGCTTGATGGACACGGTCCAGCTCAAGTCAGTGTTGTAGGATATCGGGTAGGAGTTCCTTAATAACGGAGTGTACAGTTTTGGGTACATCTTTAAAGGATTCCCGGGATCCCCTGGATCATAAAATTATATCTCCTGTTTCTGTTCTCAAGATCGTCGATTTTAGATAAGTCTGTCTCGCGTGTCACATATAGGTTGGACTTGATTGACTTGTGTCTTTTCAACCTCGCCTACTATGTAACGATATAATCCTGCATCTTGGATGCGGTCTTTGTTTAAGTTTGTCCTGGAAATAGTAGATACCAATTTTGTCTCCATGGCTTCAATGCAGGAGCCTAAAGTCTGGATATCCACTTTAATGTCACTAGTGATTTTGGTGGCTATGTTATGTAGGCCACGATCGAGTAGATCAGCAAAACTTGGAGAACAGTGCAGCCATAGCAGCTGGGTGGTCAGGGTTCAGGCTGTAATGTCTGTTGAGGAGAGCTTGTTTCCATGGGGGATAGGCCCAGCTCCTCCAAAGTGTGCCCCAAAAGAGATTCAGTGGAGGTGGGTGAGGGAGGTCTCATATAGAGAGTACTCACATGCAAGCCGTGAGTATGGGAGGGCAAAGGAGAAGGCAGAAGAGAGGCTGAGAGAGAAGCATGTACCTGCATCTGCAGAGCGGTTGCCATCTTGGTGCCTGCGGCCTGTGGAGTTCCTTCTCTGAATTGTCCCGCAAGTCATGGCGGACAGATCCAGTGGACATCAGGAGTAGCAGTGGGGTTTCCTTCACCCAATGGGGGTTAGATGTGCCGTGTAGTGTGGGTGCGGGAGGCGCTAAGGAGTCTCGGGTGGCTGGAGCGGGACGGAGCTTCCTGAATATGCATCCATCTCAGGTGCTACCACACATGCGCCTCCCGCTTTAATCTTTTTTGGTGCAACTCTACAAATGTCCCATGGGCATCTGCTTTATGCTTAGGAATCTATTGCTTCAGGGACTGAGTTATGCCTTTATCTGTGATGCATTGTTCTATCTATAACACAAGCTGGTCTAGGAGGACGGCGGGACTTTTCTCACAGCGCAGCCGGACTTTTCACACTCGGCACTGACCGCTGTGTGTGACATGTAGTGGAGGAGGGGGAGGAGGAAGGAGCAGAGCTCTGAGCCCAAAGCGGCCCCAAGATAGCCAGCCTACCGGGAAATGGCCCGGTATCCCAGCAGGCCAGTCTGACCCTGCGCACCCCCCCCCCCCCATTCTCTACTCACAGGTTTTGAGTGACAGCCAAGCCCGTAAGATAGGGGACAAGAGCGGCTGCAGATGTGCACAAGGCTGGGTCGAGATGGGGCTCAGATAAGTTTTTAGGGGAGGGCTGCAGAGAATACATTAAGGTAACAAAAAAGAAATACTTTTATGCTTACATCCACTTTAAGTCAGCCAGCATTGGTGTAATGAGTATGGTGTCCACTCTGTCCAGACAATTTTGGTTTACATAACAACCCTGCCTTGTTATTTTATTAAACTGAAAATGCATAATAATAGATTATCTTTTTAATGCTCTAATTTGATAATTACAGCATTACATTAATGACATATCAGATAATTCCTGCAGCCTGAAGGTGGCAGTATTCATCTTCATACTGAAGGCTTTAATTGTTTTTAAAATGAAGTCTTCCAACCTAAATGTAACTACTATGGCTTAGCTGACATACTCCCGATTGGTTCCAAATTAACAGTGGGGAACCAAGCTGTCAGTTACAGCCAGGATTGAGAGCCATCAGTTGCACGAAGTGTTGACTGCTGGCTATGAAAGAAATAGTGAATGCATCATCTGCATGAGACATGATGCTGGGGACCATTCACTGTATACACAGATGGTGGACAGGAAGGGGTTCACAAAAGCCACTCTGCTGGAAGTAATGGTGTTTTGATTATGGATTACATGGAATTGGCTTAGTCAGCTAGGTTGTAGACAGATTTTATTGCATGTTATTTTATTGCCTCTAATTAGTTACACCGTTAGCATGTAAATCACCTTTACTTGAGTCATGTTTTCTGGATTTTATTTATTTTACCTTTTCATCTTTGTAGCAGACATATCGACCAAAGATCGAAGTGATATCTTGGGACAGTGATGAAAGTGATGGCGAATGGGAGAGAGATGATGTGACGCCAGAAGTTTATGAGAACGTACAGCCAATGCATCCTGTGCTCAATATATTTAATAAGCCTAGTTATGAACTACCCCTGAGAGAAGACCATCAGCAAAAGCACAGAGGGGTGGATATTGGGCACTTGAAACCAAGAGACAAACCTCTTATTCAGGATGTGGAAGATATGCATGTGGAAGAGGATGATGGAGCACAAGATAATATTGTGGATTGCAATCCTTGCATAGAATCCTTAGCTGCATTAATTTCAGGTTAGTATGTGAATAATTATCTACAGATTTAAAAGAAACTGTAGTCCTTATGTTTTTTTTTTAAAGAAACCTTTACTGACAGCCACTTCTAATACACATACCTGGATGGTAGATTGTCTGATCTTAGATGGCAGTTTCACTGCTGAGTCCTGCTCTGTGTATCAGGAGTCCTGACAGTGGCTCTTGTATGAAGGAAGTCTATTGGTTCCAGCAAAATTGGAATTATGTTTTATGTCTAGATATAACCTACTTTGTAAACTCCACTGTAAAGCTGTTGATGATTATTGCTTTATCTATGCCTCTCTTGATATGACTTAGTTTGTAAATTCAGTTCAAAAAAACATCAGTCCTTTATAGATGCTGGATTTGGGATAGTCACAGTTTATCTTAAAAATAAACAAGGAAATAAAAAAAAAACTGTCTTTGCTTTGGGTCTACAAGGATTAGGGTACCAGTACAAAGCAGTCCTCCTCCCTGTACAACCAGCTCCCCAAAATTGCTACTTTATTTGCTCTTCCTCTGTCGGTGGCACTCTGATGTTATCACGTACAGTGTAGGATGGTTTTGCATTGTAAGTGAGGACGCCAAGGGCTGCCTACAACCCTGAGCGTCGAAGAGAAGAGTTGAGCTTTGCCTGCCAAAAGAGCAAGGGATAAGGTAAAGAAAACTGCTTTTAATGGTACCCTAGGAAAAAAAACAATGTGACCCATATCAGAAGATCTTAAGTGTTCACTATATGATACTGAACACTTGTGTTTCCTTCTGGTACATGTTACTTTTACTCTTTTGTTTTAAAAAGGAAAGTACAGGCTTTGCAAAAAAAAAAAAAAATGTGTATTCTCGCCTAGGTGGATGCAGCATCGACAGACTCTGCAGTGGGAACTGAGCGATCAAACATCGCTATAAGCTGTCAGTCACCGGCTCTCTGCTCTGCCTATCCAGCACTCACTAGAGGGCTGGGCTTTGGAGGGCTTGGCTAACTCTCTCGGAGGATCACTGAGAGGCTAATCCAGGGGCCAGTCTAGGCTTCTGGGTGGATCCTGACCATATGATTGGGATCTTTTTAGAGCCTGGACCGGCTCAATTACATCAGTCGACAGCTAGTTTTAGCCCACTGACAGCTGAAACCGTGTCACAGGAGGACAGAACGAACTGCACTCCTGTGATCCATAGGAAACGTAATAATTAAAAAAACAAGTATTTTAAAGTATATGGACCTTTTCAATCTTCATATTTTACTTTTTTGTAACAGGAGATTTCAACAAGCAGGACAAGACAAAAGGTGGCTCCACTGCATCCCTATGTCCGAAAGATGAAGACATTGAGTTTGGATTGGACTGAGACATAAAATTATTTGTTTTCTCAAAATAAGTTGTGGGGCAAAGAGACTCCCCCCCCCCCCCCCCCCCCCCCATGTGTGGAAGTTCCAGATGAGTTCATGTGCTAATAGAACAAAATAATGACACCATCAGGCTCTGTCTATACCAATCTGGACAGTTGGGGTGCATTTGGTTGATAGATCAACAACTGTATGGAAGACCGGGAGGGATTTTAGAAATTGTTAATTTATTATAGATGCCTGCAAACATTTGCATTAAAGGGTCAGTACAACTAAAGTTGACCTTTTGGCTATAGGTAGCTGATATATTTAGATTTTTTTTTATAGACCAAGCACACCTTTTACAAAAAAAAAAAGTACATATATTTTAGCAAAAAAAATGTGCATTTATTATTTTTTAACAAATTAGCCTGCAAAGCCTTGCAACCGCGATCACAAGTGCAATGCAGACTCTTCCTCCAGCTCTGTCCATACTGAGGTAATGAGTTTCCGTTAGAGAGCTGGAGAAAGTATCAGTGGGCTTGAATTTGGCAGTTAACACCATCTGCTGACAAGGCATGTGCTTGAAAAAACATTGGAAAAATAGCATTTAAAAGGTCCAATTTACCAAATTTAGTCCAATTTAGTCAATCACATTGTTTTCAATCTCAAGCCCTGATAAAGGGGGCATTTGTGGACCCCTGAAACATGTTGGCTACTCTTTGGATTGTCCCCCTGACTCTTATTTGAATAAAGTTGTATCTCGACCTATTAGCAGTGGTGTGATGCTTCATGTTACATTTTTGTTACATTACACTACAAGCCAAAGAGACCGCAGAGATTCTGTGGGTTACAAAAGCCTGCCTTCGAACCAGGTTACTTACATCAATTTTAATACTTTAACCACTTGCCAACCATCCGCCACAGTTGTACTGCAGCAGAATGGCAAGTCTGGGCAAAACGACGTATGTAATGTTGCTTCACCCTCTGGCCACTAGGGGGCACGTGCACGTGGCCAGAGGCGCACACGCACCTCCTGCTCACCCATGGAGCCGATGCGAGTGTCGGCGGTCGCAATCATCACCGGGCTCCCCCGATTGCTCGGGGCACACGGAGAACCGGGATCTGTGTGTAAACGCACAGTTTCCTGTTCTCTGAGGGGGAGAAGTGACAGATCGTCTGTTCATACAGACCTGTCAGAGCGCTGCTCTCCCCTATGGGGGATCGGATGAGGATGGACCGCAGGGTCCGTCGTCACCCGATCCGATCCACAGACGGATGGAAAAGTAAGTTTTTCCTCCATCACACTTTTCGGATCAGAGCGGGTCAGATGTCAGCGGACATGTCACCGCTGACATCTGACTCTCCATAGAGGTCTATAGAGCATCCGTTCAGGTCCACTGAAAAACTGACAAGCGGACCTGAACAGATCGTTTGTGTGAAAGAGGCTTTACACAGTAATTGATGCATTTTTTATTGCACTGATCGATGTATAAATATGAATAGTCCCACAATAGCACCAAAAGGGTCCGATCTGTCCGCCATAATGTCGCAGTCATGGTAAAAATCACTGATCGCCGCCATTACTAGTAAAAAAAAAAATTAATAAAGAAGCGATAAAACTATCCCCTATTTTGTAGACACTAATAACTTTTACGCAAACCAAAAATATGTAGAAGAATACGTATCGGTCTAAACTGAGGGAAAAAATGTTTTTTATATATTCTTTGTGATCAAATACCACCAAAAGAAATCTCTATTTGTGGGGGAAAAAAAGGACATCAATTTTGTTTTGGTGCCACATCACACAACCGCGCAATTGTGAGTTAAAGCGACGCAGTGCCAAATAACAAAAAGTGCTTTGGTCAAGAAGGGGGTAAATCCTTCCGGGGCTGAATTGGTTAAGATAGCAATACCAATAAGACGACCTTTATGGGTCCAGTACTATTTTTCCACTTTCCTCAACCTTCTGTATGATCTCATCACTAGTTCACCTTTTTTGGGCAGAATTTCACTTTTCATTTTTGGCTGAGGCATCCCAATGTGCTTTTAAAAAACATCACTTCCTGTAGATCATATCCTACCATGCACTGGCTTGGTGCATCACAGAAAATGGCATGATAGGGCCTGTTCACCAGTCTGGACCACACCTCCCACATTTCTATACCACCTCTTGTTTTATTTCTACCCACTTTCTGTACAATCTGATTGTACTATCGCTTGTAGATCTACCATCTGCTAAGGCACATCTGCAAAGTGTGGTCCCTAGCTCTATTCTAACATAAAATGAAAAATAAAAGGATAGTTCTGTGCTATGGCCAAAATAAGATGGAAAGAAAATATATAAAATTATAAATAAAAAGTTGCTGCCCCTACTCAATCAACTACCATAGTACAGTCAAAAGTATATAGGAAATGCAAAGTGGATAAGGCCCTGCCTAATTATAGATATTATTATTATGGATATTAGACATTGGTGTATGGAGGTACTTTTGTATATTCATTAGTTGAATTTGCACTTTATTCACATAATCACTGGATGGATATACTAGGAATTTACTGAAGGTGACTACCGTATATTGTTTTTTCCCTCTCGGTACCAGAAGGAGCAGTTTAACACCAGATCATAGTGCTTTATCTAATTAGGCAGCACCATATCCACTTTCCACTTCCTATATATCTATTCTAACATACTTGGCATAAGATGTGTTGCCCAGTATACTTTTTACTTTCTCTATAGGGTTAAATGAAATGAAATATGCAATCACTAATGAAAGACTTGTTATCTGCATACTTGTTATGGGTCAGCGACTTAAAGTGGTTGTACACACACTTTTACCTACAGGTAAGCCTGTATTAAGGCTTACCTGTAGGTGCTGTAAATATCTCCTAAACTTCCACGGTTTAGGAGATATTTACAATAAGGCCGCACGCTGATGTCTACAGCGCATGCGCACTTTAGAAAGGGCAGATCGTGCCGTTTCTAAAGGGGGTCATGCCACAACTGGCGGGAGTGACATCACGCGACTTCAACCAGTCACATAGCCGGAGTTCGCGGCCCCAGAAGGAAGAGGGATGAAGATGGACGCTTGCTGCTAGCGGGGACATTGCAGGCTTCATTTTCAGGTAAGTGACACATAATGGGCTACTATGTGGTGCATAATAGCCCATTATGCTTTACCTTTGCAATGAAATAAAGAGGAAGTAAAACCCATCAGGGTTTACTTCCTCTTTAAATGAACTAGATTAAACAACACTCATGCATGTACATGGGAAGCTCATTAATTCCAGCACCTAGGTATGCTGAAAATGCGCTGCTTAGTGCACATTACAATAAGGATTGCAAAAAAAGCATGAACGTTTGTTTTATTTCAGAAGAGACATAGCATGCACCTTCTGCAATAAAGAACCCACCTGCTTGCAATTTTTTACTTTTTTGTTTGGTCCCACTTCAATAAGCAATGAAGCAAGGATCAGGATAATGGCCCTGGAACATGTTCCTTTAAAAATCAAGTTGACACTGGTAGCTCCAATGTTTCTATCCTGACGGTTTCTCTTGGGGCTCCATGCACATTAGTGTATTTATAAGCTCAAAAAAGGCTAGAAAAGAAGAATGTTGAGTGAAAAATGCTGAGAATGGCATTTTCTGTGCCAGCTTTTGTAGCTTTTTTAGTAACTTTTAGAAGTGTTAGCATTTTATTAAGATTTTTACAGTACATGAAGAAAAAAAAAAAATGCTCCAGAAAACGCTACAAAAATGTATTTTTTTTCCGGTTCCTAGATGCTAAAAAGAAAAAACGCTAACAGCTTAATGTTGTCTGCATGGACACATAGGATAACACTATCCGCGTCTAGGAGCATAAAAAATGCTAATGTGCATGGAGCCTTGATTCACATGAAGTTAAGCAGTGCTGGTTTGCCAATAGGTGAAGTTTATGTAAGGATTTATGAACATAACAGTAGCAGATAACATACAGTGCAAGGCATGGTGGTCTTCAACCCACAGTTCCAGGGACTTCTATTGCTCTGGCTAACTACAGTAGGCAATTTAATAGGCAAATTTTGCCCATAGCCTGAGGTTAAGAGCTAGCGCTACTCCCTCATGCTTTTAATTAGGCATGGAGGAGTTGGAGCCAGGAACTTGGCTATGGGGACTGGTTACTAGTTGCATATCATGGGGACAATTGAGGACAGCTGTGACCTGGCACTACCAGCAATGGCATGCCTCCATTCCTTTTAGATAAATAAAGAAGAAAGTGTTGGGATTTTACATGAGGCATGTCTATGCGAAAAATTATATATATGGTTATGAAATTCATGTGATATAATCTAATTCAATTAAATGTCGCAATCGCGTGAGAAATTCATGATTGCTAGACACATAATAAATCAATTCATAATACTGATAATAATGGTAATATTGATAATATAATAATAATCATAATTATTAAAATAAAAAGATAACATATCAATCGATAATTATAGAATATTTGATACAGATAATCAGTAAGCATAATTGATGAGTATAAATCATAATAATCGTGATTAACACATTAAATGCAGAAGGACAACCTATATCCAGTATATAATATAATTGCATTTTTCACTCCTGATGATTGGCTACAGGCCATGAAAGGCGTAGAGTCTCCAATAATGAGCGTCAAGACAAGCTGGCTCTTATAATGAATTTTTAAATTTTCCAACACTATGTATTGACTTGTATATTGGATGTATGTTGTCCTTCTACATTGTGATGTGTTAATCATGATTATTATGATTTATATTCCCATCAATTATGCTTACAGATTACCTGTATCAAATATTCTATGGTTATTGATATGTTAATTATGTATTAAGTTAAAAAGATATGGTTATTATATTATTATTAATATTGCCATTATTATTATGATTATCATTATCAGTATTATGAATTGATTATGTGTCTAGCAATCGTGCATTTCTCACGTGATTGCGACATTTAATTACATTCGATGATATCACATGAATTTCATAACTGTGTATATATAATTTTTCCCATAGACATGCCTTATGTAAAGTTTCTTCTTTATCCATATTTAGTTGCATATCATAGTGACCCAGAATGCTCCCTGAGTGTTGAAAACAAAAAGCCAAACTAATGTTTGGAAACCTAGAGATTGTAGTTATGATACACTAATAACACAGCTCTAGGGGTTTTGATCTAAAAATCACGTATGCAAAATATTCAGGAGTATTTAATGCCGGCGCAACCCTCTCCCCGGCATTTTGCGCTGTGGTTTTTCCCAATGGTCCCTGACCCAGTACTGTGTCCTGTAAATAAATTAATACTTGGCTCAATTCACAAATCTAACACACCAGGATAAGGGTTCTTGTGTTAAAGCTTCATGAACTGAGCCATTAGTGAGATAAAATACTGATTCGATACAATTAAAGGCTTTTGATGGTTAAAGAGGGATTCCACCTACAAAAAAAATATTAAAAGCCAGCAGCTATAAATACTACAGCTGCTGACTTTTAATAAATGGACACTCACCTGTCCCGGGTTCCAGCGATGCCGGCAGCCGAGGCCGATCGATTGCTCGGCTCTTGGCTGCTGCCGCCACCATTCTAGGTGAGGGAATCAGGAAGTGAAGCGAATCAGCTTCACTTCCCGGTTCCCTACTGCGCATGCGCGAGTCGCGCAGCGCAATAGGAATTGTCCGCGCTGTCTCTGAGACCCGTGTGTGTCCCAGCAGACAGCGCGGCAGGACAGGAAATGGTGTTAACTCCCGTGGGAGTCTATGCCCGGAAGTGGGTGTAAATACCTGTCTTTGACAGGTATCTCCACCCTCCTCCCCCCTGAAAGGTGCCAATTGTGACACCGGAAGGGGGGAGGGTTCCGATCAGTGGAAGTTCCACTTTAGGGTGGAATCCCGCTTTAAGTGTCGGTTCACACTGAGGCAGCACGACTTGCAGAGACTGCCTCAGGCGACCTGGACACGACAGCTGCGGTGACTTGCAAAACGACTTCTCTATAGAAGTCAATGCAAGTCGCCCCCAAAGTTGTACAGGAACCTTTTTCTCGTGTCGCTCCGATTAGAATGGTTCCATTGTACAGAACGCTAAGTCGCCTGACAAGTCGTCCCAGTGTGAACCGGCACTAAAGGATAAGTTCACCTTTTTATGCAGAATTTCACTTTTCATAATAAATAGAAGCGTTTTCCAATGTCATTCCTGACCCAGCCCTCCCAATGAGCTTTTCTCTCTCACTTACCTCATTCACACGATATTTAGAATCTTGTCAGTCTTGTTGTACAGTAAAACCTTGGTTTGAGAGCGTTTTGCAAGACAAGCAAAATGTTTAAATACATTTTGACTTGATATACAAGCAATGTCTTGATATATAAGTAGCGCCTCGTCACAACTGAGCATAAAACAGAGGCGCCTCTAAGTGCAGCAATACGGTTACATTTAATGAAGGTACATTTAGCAACTCACATGGTTGATGATTAAATCAGTCACATCTAAGTATGCAAGCATCCGGGGTAAAGCTGTCCACACAGACTTTCCTCAGCACCGCCATCAACATCTTTCTTTCCATGCTGCGCTCCACGAGCGCTTCAAGCCTTGCTTTCAAAACGCTCTACTGCAGGGTAGTCTTCCCGGTCACAATTGCAGACTGACAGTGGTAAAAGCCAGTAGTGCGGAGGATGGTCTATGTGGACAGCTTTACCCCAGGTGCTTGCAAACTTAGATGTGCCTCTTTTAATCATCAACCATGTGAGTTACTAAATGTTGTATGTTCATTACATGTAACCATATTGCTACACTTAGAGGTGCCATCTTCTCTTTTATATTCTGTAGCTCCAGCTGAATTTTGCTTCTAATCCCCCTGTGAAGGATGCCATTAGTGGATGGACATTTTATGGTTACACAATCACATTGCTATAATATTTTTATATGGACTATAAGCTGAAGGACTTATGAATAAATAGTTGTGGAACGAATCATCTAAGTTTCCATTATTTCTTATGGGGAAATTCACTTTGATATACAAGTGCTTTGGATTACAAGCATGTTTCTGGAACGAATTATGCTCACAATGCAAGGTTTTAGACCCTTCTTCACACTGTTCAGCCCATAGCGTCAGCAGTAAAACGCAGCTATTTCTAGCGGCGTTTTACCCTCGGATTTGTGGCCCATTTTGGCCCCTAGCGGGCGCTTTTAACCCCCGCTAGTGGCCAAGAAAGGGTTAAAACCACCTGCAATGCACTGCAATAGCAGCATTTTGACAGCGGTATAGCCGCGCTGCCCCATTGATTTCAATGAGGAGCAGCGGTGGAGGAGCGGTAAACACACCGCTCCTTCACCGCCCCAAAGAAGCTGCTGGCAGGACTTTTCCTGACACCCTGCCAGCGCAACGCTCCAGTGTGAATGCCCTCGGGCATTCACACTGGAGACAATGGAGCCGCAGTTTGAGGGTGGATTGTAGACGCTATTTTTAACGCTATAGCGTCCGCAAAACGCCCTCAGTGTGACAGGGGTCCTACTGTATCTTTGAATAGATTTTCAGATTACATTGCTTCCTGTAGCTTGTATCAGTATTCGCTTCCTGTTAGGTCATCTCCCAGAAGCCATCACTTCCTTGTTGCATCACAGAAGAGGGCATGATCACCACTGTAGACCACACCTCTCTCATTACAGTACCACCTTCCACCCACTTCCTACACAATCTGATTGTACAATCGCCTTTAGATCTCCCATCAGCTATATAGTACAAGGGCCTGTCTGATTTGCTACAAATTGAATGGATTGTTCATGTGTGTCTTTCTACTCCATAATTCTGGTAAATCTAAAGGAAAGTGTACTGAGATTGTACAATCAGATTGTATAGTGTATGGCGACTTTATACACGTACATAGGAGGGAGTGGATGGAGACACTCAGTCATTAGGCCTCATTCACATCTCCACCTAACAAAAACTCACGTTCCCGCGTGTGTTTGTTTTGGAGTGTTTTCTCTCGTCACACATAGGGCGGTCTATTCAAGTGAATGGGCTGCCCTATGTGCAACAACCACCCCAGAGAAGCACCAGAACTATTTTTGGAGCGGCGCAGGGTGCTTTACCACAGTTCAGTGTGTATGCCGCACTTGGGGAGCCTTTAACATGTGATGACAAGACAAACACGGTGCACATTTGCAGCATTTATGAAATGCATGGCAAAGTGCACAATTTCTGTGCAGTTTGCCATGCGCTTGGAAACACACAATGTGAATGGAGCCTCATTGTTCTTGTGTAAACGCACCGATTTCACTTTCAGGTCCCATTCACACCTAGAGTAGTGGGGTGCATGTTTTTTGCTTTTTGGCCGGGTTCACACTGAAACTGGCTGCGGATCACACAGGAGCGCTGTGCGTCCCTGTTTCAGGGATGAATCAGGGCCGAATCTGTTCTAAAATGGAGCTAAAGACACACAGCGTTCCTGTGCAGTGCGCTCCGCAGCAGCAACAGAGATATGTGAACCGGCTCCATAGGGAGCCGGTCACATTCTCTTGCTATGCAAATTGGATGCAGTGAAATCCGCATCTAATTCACAAAGGTGTGAACCCAGCCTTACAGTGACACACATAGGGCAGCCAATCTAATTCAATGGGCTGCGCTCTACCTGGCAAAGTAGCTCATAGGACATATTTGTCAATTTGTTACTGCATTTGTCACCTGTTTTGTTCATGTGGCAAAAAGTGTGTTTTCTTCTGTGTTTGGCATGCCGTTAACAATTAATGACACTGAAAGCGCAACTCGTAATTTTAAGTGTATAAATGTGGCCATACACTATACAATCTGATTGTACAATCTCTCCACAATCTTTTTGATTTGCCAAAACGATATAATAGGAGGAGACACTATCAATCCAATCACTCTGTATCCAATGAGGCAGACTCTTGCACAACATCAGGGATGTTCCATGGGCTGCATGGAGTTTATCATGCACCAGGCTCCCACAATCGCTCGTGGCACACTGAGAACCGGGATCTGTGTGTATAAACACACAGTTTAAGGTTCTCTGAGGGGAGAAGAGACTGATCGTCTGTTCATACAAAGTATAAACAGCGATCTGTCATCTCCCCTAGACAGTCCCCTCCCACTTTCAGTTAGAACACAGTTAACCTCTTGATCGCCCCCTAGTGTTAACCCCTTCCCTGCCGGTGACATTTTTACAGTAATCAGTGCATATTTATAGCACTGATCCCTGTATAAATGCCAATGGTCCCAAAAATGCATCCAAAGTGTCCGCCATAATGTCGCAGTCCTGATAAAAATTACAGTTTGCCGCCATTACTAGTAAAAAAAATAAAAATAATAAAAATGCTATCAATTTATCCCCTATTTTTTAGAAGCTATAACTTTTTCAATCAATATACTCTTATTGTGATTTTTATTACCAAAAATATGTAGAAGAATACATATCGGTCTAAACTGAGAAAAATAATATTTTTTTTAAAAAGGGGATATTTTTTATAGCAAAAAGTACAAAATATTGTGTTTTCTTGCATCTGAATCGATGCAATGACAAAAAAAAGGGTGTGATATGAAGAATTACCACTGGGTGGTGATAACAGAACAAAGGTAGTGTGTGTGAGCAAATTATTTAAATGTTTTAAGTTTGTAAGAGCGCATACTTTATCCCTATTGCTTTCTCCCATACAAGTCATTGTTGATACAAAAGCAACCCTGATGCAGACTAAACACAGTAAGGTCCTGTATTGAACTTGCTTAACCACTTAAAGGGGTTGTAAAGGTAATTTTTTTATTTTCTACATAGGTTCCTCTAAGCTAGTGCATTGTTGGTTCACTTACCTTTTCCTTTGATTTCCCTTCTAAATGTTTTTTTGCTTTGTCTGAATATCTCACTTCCTGTTTCTCCTCAGTAAACTTCTCACCATCATTCGAGCTGGTGGTTAGTCAGCCAGAACAGCTTACTGAACAGCTTACTGAGGAGGAACAGGAAGTGAGAAATTCAGACAAAGAAAACAAAGAAAAAAAAACATTTAGAAGGGAAATCGAAGGAAAAGATAAGTGAACCAACAATGCACTAGCTTAAAGGAAGCTATGTAGAAAATAAAAAATTTACCTTTACAACCCCTTTAAGCCCCGGACCATTTTCCAGCTAAAGGACCAGGCCCCTTTTTGCGATTCGGCACTGCGTCGCTTTAACTGACAATTGCGCAGCCGTGCGACGTGACTCCCAAACAAAATTGGCGTCCTTTTTTCCCCCACAAATAGAGCTTTCTTTTGGTGGTATTTGATCACCTCTGCGGTTTTTAGTTTTTGCGCTATAAACAAAAATAGAGCGACAATTTTGAAAAAAATTCAATATTTTTTACTTTTTGCTATAATAAATATCCCCAAATCTACATATTTTTGATATATAATAATAATAATAAGCGTTTATTGATTGGTTTGAGCAAAAGTTATAGCGTCTACAAAATAGGGGATAGTTTTATGGCATTTTTATAAAAAAAAATTTTTTACTAGTAATGGCGGCGATCAGCGATTTTTTTTTTTATTTTTATTTTTTTTTTAATTGTGACTGCGACATTAAGGCGGACGCGTCGGACAATTTTGACACATTTTTGGGACCATTGGCATTAATAAAGCGATCAGTGCGATTAAAAATGCACTGATTACTGTAAAAATGTCACTGGCAGTGAAGGAGTTAAGTGTGTGTGTTTTTTTTTTTTTTACTGTAGGGGGCGTGGCTTGGTGTGTGACGTCACTGATTGTCTTTCCCTATGACAGGAAACAGACGATCAGTGACAGCCTCACTAGGAAGCACGGGGAGAGGTTTGTTTACACTTACCTCTCCTGATGGCAGTTTTTCCAGAGATAGTGGCTTTCCATCGGACCGCGGCTTCACCTTTTCCTTTGCCATCACGCTGGCCGACCCAGCAAACCGATCTGTGGAGAATGGTTTGTTACCCTCCGGCGAGCCCAGACCACGCCGGTGAGCAGGTCTGCAGTCCGGATTTAGATCAGGATCTCTTGGTGCAGCAGAGACATTGGCGCCTCCCATGCTGCACAGTTGCATCGATGGATGCCATCAGCTCCTCACTGCACCGGGGATCTCCAGTAGGCTCTTATTCTTTTTATCCATTATTCCAGCACTGGCTTGTGGATCAAGTTCCTTTATAATCGTCATTGAATAAACTTGTCATGTTCTTTATCACTGCCATTAAGGGATTTAACTTAATTTAACCCATTGAGCGCTGACATCCTTTGTTTTGTGTTGCTGAGAAATAACAGCGGCACTATTGCCTCCCGCTGCTGTCAATCAAAGTCAGTTATCCAATCAGGAGAGAGAGAGGGCGGAGCTGAACCACAGGTTCATGCCTGAATAAACACACGGAGCTGTAGCTCGGCTCAGGTGCAGACACTCGACAGGAGGGAGGGACCAGGAGCAGCGAATAGGGACCCGAAAAGAGGAGGATCCAGGCTGCCTTGTGCAAATCCACTGCACAAGGCAGGTAAGTATAACATGTTTGTTATTTAAAAAAACAAAAAACATTAAAATAACTTTTTGTGATGTCTATGTATATGAACCTTAAAGTATATGTAAACTCTCACATTTGTGTAGAGAAATATATAAAATAAATTATAAATACTAGTTTTCCCTTTTCTATATGTGATTACATGCCCTCTATTCTCAGCTGCATCAGAGAGCTGGGGGGGGGGGGGGGGAAACAACAGTACACTGGTCTTTTCAGTGTATGGCTGTGTGGGGAGCAAGACAAGTTTGATTATTGGAGGAGAGCAGGTTTCATTTTTAGCACCATGATGTGTTATCCTGCTTAATGTGGTCACTTTTTAAAAGAAAAGCAGAGGAAGCAACAAAGAGAACATGATACATTTCCATAAAAGTACATGGTACTTGGCATATTCTTTAATACAATCATGGCTATCAGAGGCCAACTTTTCCCAACAGTGAAAACTGTAACCTATATACCTATAACTCCCCCTCCCCCTGATGAAGAATATATTGTTGACTGCACTGCAGTCCTGTTACAGCTGGTTGTCCACTCTCTAGCCATCCTACGTCATCAAATGCAATGCAGGACTATCCACCACCTCTACAGGATGGGGGGAATTGTATGTGACGTCGTTGACAAGAAGAGTGGTGACAAGACCAATCTGGGTAGGGGGGAATTAGACCAATTTTACTAATTTTTTCTTTACCTTTCATTGAGTAACACAGAGATTCAGAGACCTTTTGAGTTATATTGCCGCCTGCAGGAGAATCGCAAACTGGCAAAAAAATAAAATAAAAAATGTGGCCATCCGAGTATAGCTATTCCCACTCCCAGTGTGTCTCAGTTTTTGCTGGACTAGAATGGACACCATTGCTCTGTAGAGGAAATAACATTTTTGCAAGCTACCCGCTCCTTCAATCAAGATTCCTGCTACATCACTGCTGAGCTGGTCCAGCTATCCAGATTGTGCTTGGCTAAGCCTGACTTTGAAGTGTTGTACCCAGACCCTGCTGGGCTGGACATGCAAAGCTAGAATGAAGTATGATTTTCTGGCGCTGGGCTCTGTATTCTAGTGTTTGAGACCAGTGTACAGTGTTAGTTAGCAGCAGATCTCTCTCCAAAGCCTTGGCACAAGCCCAGGTTTGACCTTGTCTCTGAAGACTCACTTCCTGAGAAGGCTTTTTGGGTTGAGCACCAGGAGCTACTTTGTTACTAGGTCTATTAGGCATCGGTTATAATTCTCGTTTTCCACTGGTTTCCAGCAGATGGAGTTAACACTGAGGCATTAAGAACTGATTCACTCTCTGCTCTCCCTTTCCTACTATTTATTGTTGTTGATTTAATAATGGCAGTGTCTTTTGCACTTTGGGTATTCATCAAAGTGCTGGTCCCTGTGCTAGTTTTGCTACACTCCAAGGGCATCGCTATTGTGAGATATTTAGACACCGTCCTGCTGAGGGAGCAGACGGAAAAGTTCCTGATCCCGCAATAGTCAGCACTGGAACCAACTCATTTGAATATCTTCTTCAAGACACAGCTCCGTTCCCCGGACTCTCCAGTCCAAGAGTCACCAGACTCTTCAATTCTGCAGGAAAGTCCTGGAACTTATGATGGTCTCATTTAAGGTAGTCCATTTATTTAGTTGCACTTCAGACCCCTACAACAAAACATTTTATTGTGGGACAAGTTAGTTGATTTCTTGTACAGACCAATTTGTTTGGTACTGAGGACCAGGAATCCTGCTCTGGAGCTGGGGAATTTCTTCCTTCAATTCCTCTGGAAAATCCTCCTGACATATGCCAGCCGTTCAGGTTGTGGAAGAGTCCTAGGTGCCTGACCAAAGAGAAGGAATCTTATCTCCTGATCAACATTCTGAAACTTTGACCAATTTGGCTGTTCCTGCAGGAAACAGAAGTCTTGCCACCACAAAAGAAGTGGAAGAAATCATACCTTGAGCAGAACTTCGTGGTTCAGCCTTGTCAGCTGTGTGCATTCCATGTGCAGGACAATTGGCAGGCAGACTTCCTCAGCCAGCAGCGCTTGAACCCAGGAAATGGCCCCTACAGCCTGAGGTGTTCCAGGACCAGTGGGCAGGCGGGGGATGCCAGATGTGGACTTTCCTGCTCTTAAATACAAGCTGGACAGGACAGGAAATGGCCCCTACAGCCTGAGGTGTTCCTGGACCAGTGGGCAGGCGGGGCATGCCAGATGTGGACTTTCCTGCTCTTAAATACAAGCTGGACAGGTTTGTCTCAAGGTTCAGGGATCCTCCAGTGCAGTTGTCTCCAAACTGTGGTCCTTTACTTACCTTTATCTGACTCTTGGGGTACTATTCCCCAAACTGACACCAACAATGAAGGGCCATTCATTCCACTTATGCCAACAGTGGGGCATAATTCCTCCCACTGACACCCATGATAGGGTTCTACCACTGATACCAGCGCTGGGGCACTTCTCCTTTCCACTGACACCAACAGTGTTGCAATATTTCTTTAATATATAGTTGTTGTTGCCCACTCCTTAGGTGGACTGCTTTTGGACATCCCAACAGTGTCTGTCCTTGACAGCAATTGTCTCTCAATGAACTCCCAGAAACCGATTTTAGAAGTAGGACAGAAAACCCATTATCATTGTTAAATTTAGCATATTCATTTTTAGCGTAATGATTTTCAAGGCTAAAGGAAATAAAGAGAACTGATCATATCAAGAGAGACTGACACGTAAACCACATTTGCATATACTGTATAGGTCAACTAGCTTCAGGTTTCATACATTTTTTTTTAAACAAGTTCATCCACTCTACGGATAATGTTATCAATGCTGAATGAGTTTTCAATACAGTTTGTCAGTTAGCCCCATTTCTGTCTTCTTGTTACAATGTCTCTGAACGGAGTGTTTGTGCTACTCATGGCTTCTTTAGTAGGTAAGTAATTCTCTTGGCACATAATGCTTTTTTTGGGGAAATAATTGCTTACTATTAACATTCGCAGTGACACTGGTCATTTAAAACTAACATGGATGACATTTATAAACAGCATCTCAAACACTGTACCTTCATTTTGAGATATTCATGGATTAAAATGCTAATTATGCTTAAATTGCTATTAATGATATTCTATCATGTTGAGTTATAAATATAGTATTTAAATACATAATTTAAAAATGTTCATATTTTAACTCCCAAGGATATTGGGACAACTTATTGGTAGATGAGGAAAATTAAATTTTAACTGTAGATAATAAAAAGAAATTACATTTATGCTGATTCTATTATTCATTGTTGAATAACCGAAGAAAAAAAAAGTATTAGTACACTTTCTAATACAATTTAACTCTACAGTTGAACAGATGCCTGTTGAGGAAAGGAAAGTGTAGTACTAGACTTGACCATAAATATTAACATACATCTTTACAATTTTAATATCACCGTTTTTCTATTTTCTTGAATTGTATCTAAAGCCAAAAACTTTTTTTTTTTTTTTTTTAAATAGTTTGGGGAAGAGTTAAAACCCCAGTCATGTTCTGTTTTTCTGTTTGTGTCTCATTTTGGAGAGGCTATTTTTTATAATTCCTGTCCCAGAGATAATATGAAGTAATAGGAGATCTCTCCAAAGTGAGGGGAATTTGCCTCTTAGACAATTGCCACCAAAACAAGTGTTCCCATTGGAATATTCCCCCTCACCTCTTGTTCTAGTGACAATGATTACCAGAACAAATAGAGCAGGGACACAGAAAGCAAAAAAATAAAAATAAAAAGCCTATATAGCCTATAACCCTTCCCACTCTTTCTTAAACCAAAATTAAAAAAATATCTTTAGATACAATGTAAACCCAAAGTTGCATTTTATGTAAAAAAAAAAAAAAAAACTGTCCACAAAGTGCCAATACATACAATTCTGCTAAAATAAGAGACATGTTGGATTCATTTTTAAAATTTAAAGCCAAAGTTGCATCTTATGTAAAAAAAAAGAAAATAAATCAGTGCACAAAGTTGTATAACTTTTCAAGCTTTACTGAAAAAAGAAACATTTGCATCAGTCCACAGAGGCTATGAGTTATTTAATATGCATTTTATCTTTTTTTTAACTCGCAAAATTTTTTTGCATTAGAATATTCACAGAAATAAATATTGCAGTGGTAATTAATCTTTATTTTTCCACATATAAATGCTACATTTCTAATAAGTCCTCTGTGTTTTATCTTATACATTCTTATTTTATGCCTCCTCTTCGTACTCTCTCCAATAGACACCAAGTAGAAACCTACTGTTAACATCAGCCCGAGGTCAGGAATAACAAATGGAATAGCTCAATGTTATTGCAGTATGTTTGATTTACCATGTCAAGCAGTTCTGATTATAGTGAATAGTTGGCATTGCTCTCCGTTATTTCCTTAATAATTATACATGGAGATACAATTATTGAAAGTGCCACAAATTAATATCATTAATTTCTTAATTGGAATTGTGGAAAACATTTTACTTTAGCCACTAGATAAATCTTATTAGCTAGCATTTTCTGGAATTACATTCAACACATAGGCGTGTACACAGGGTGTACCAGGTGTGCCCGGGCACACCCTAATCACCCAGTGTGGCGCAGATTCCCCCTGTGTAGACCCCTGATATTTTACCAAAGCCACCTAATGGGGCTCCTAAAAAAATTGTAAATAAAAAAAATAAAGATAATAAAAATAAAAACTACTGACAATGTTCACTGCCCTAATGACACCAAACTCTGCCCTACTGACACCGTCCATTGCTCTGCTGACACAGTCCCTATATATACACATGCACACTCAAGCAAATGTGTTTGAGCTTTTGGATGCACACCCTAATGCAATAGACTGCAATAGATTATGCACACCTATGGTTCAACATATGCCAAATGCCCATTTGTGCCTGCTTCTCTTTAGGCCTTTTACAGCTGGCTGTACTGTTATGTTACTGCACACACACTATATGCTGTTTTTTATACATTAAAATACATTGCATTCAGACAGCCCAGTCATTAAGAATGGTCTGCCAATGCACACCTACAGAACAAAAAATAGACCTACGTTTCTTTAATGCATTGTACCACAATGCGTGGTATATGTGTTGTTGCGCACTGCAGTGCAGGTCCCTTGGCACCTACTGTATTTGTACATTGGGGTACTATTCTAAATGAATGACACAGAACTCTACGTGCTGTGGTAACTTGTTGTAATTTGTACATTTTACTGTGCTGTGGTAACTTGTTGTAATTTGTGCATGTATTACTTCAATGTAATTGCACGTGTGAAGCCAATCCTGAGGTACTTCTGAAGTATCTTTTTGATTCTAAACACAAAGTACTAACTACTTAAAAAACAAACTAAAAAAATAGATTTCTGTAAATGTTGAACAATTTATTTTGCTTATTATTTAGTTGTTTTTTTTTCATTTGAGATTATGGAAATATGACTGAAAATGTATTACCATTGTGTATTTTTTGTTTTGTTTTTTGTTTTAAAGGTTTTAACATCCCCTCTTCTTCTCCTATGAAATAAATTATTTTTTGGTGCACATATAACCTTAATACAGGTCACCACTCCAATGTAATTATATCTTAAAAATGGAAACATATGCAAATATATTACTTGGTAATTGAGAAATTATAGAGGCTAAAAAAATTACATACAACACCAATTCACCTTTACTGATTTGTGCTGCCTTAAAATGACCTTTTAGGTTTCTCTATATCCCAAATGCAGCAATATAATTGACCAATAGATTGTCCAACCTATATTACTTATAAAAGTACAACTACATAATAATATTAAGCTGCTTAAAAAAACAATGTCCCACTAACAATTTCTTGTACTCTCATAACCCTGTGTATAAGAATCTTTATATTAAAGCAGTATTTAACATACAACCAAAAATTACTAATAGCCTTACTAGCTATTAGTGAACTTATTTTATGAGTTAATTTTAGTCTGTTTTTAATAAATCACCATTGGTAATTTAAAGCGGTAAAACACTATGTTGCTTTCTATTCCTTTTTATATATATACATAATCTTTATTTAAGGTGTTATACAGAAAAAAAGGGTCATAAATAAAATAAAATAAAAAGAAGAAATAAAACATAGAGAAATAACTAAACATTTTATAAAAGACTACATCGTTAACCAGTGAGCAGTATCGACCCTATCTTAAGCCTTGTACACACAATCGGATTTTTCCGACGTAAAATGTGTGATGACAGGCTGTTGGCAGAAAATCAGACCATTTGCATGCTCCATTGGACAATTGTCAGATTTTCCACAGACAAATGTTGGATGGCAGGATTTAAAATTTTCCACGGACAAATGTCTGTTGTTGGATTTTCCGTGTGTACATAAGTCCGTCGGACAAAAGTCCAAAGTACAAACACGCATGCTCGGCAGCAAGGACGAGCCAGAAGAGGTCAGTCTTGTAAACTAGCGTTCGTAATGGAGAATTAACATTAGTGACGTGGCATATAATGAAATGTCGAAATGCAGCGCACATTCTCGTCTTCTTTAATGGGATAATAATGAAGCTGCTTTGCTGGTGATTGTCATTTTAATGATGTTCATGCGGCCCATCAACGTAAAGATTTCCTTATCCCATGACTTTAGATCTGTACTCAGAGGTATGTAGTTGTATGTGTATAGGGTATCCAGTTTGCTCGTGAGGTGTATGCCGAGGTGTCGTATGGAGGAAGACGTCCAGGTAAAGGGGAATGAGCCTTTCAGAGCAGAGGCCATCGCTGGAGGGACAGTAATGGGCAGGATTTCCAAACTAATTACACCAAATCAGAAGTTGGAAAATTGCCTGTAGGCTGATAGTTCCTCTAGTAGGTTAGGCAGTGAGACAGTGGGGTTTACAATGTGGAAAAGAACATTGTTCACGTAAGTAAAGAGCTAATGTTCCGTGGGGCCTACAGGGATGTTCGGATTTGATCTTATTCTCCGCAGCAAGGGCTCCAGGACCAGGGAAAATAGTAGGGGTGAGAGTGGACACCCCTGTCTTGTGCCATTCCGAATAGGGAACACTGAGGATAGACCACCATTCACTTTTACCAGTGCTGTGGGAGACATGTAAGGTGCCGTAATCCATCGCAACATATGCGGGCCTAGGCCTAGCCTCCTTAGCACAGTCCTAAGGAAATCCCAGCCCACGCGGTCAAGCACCCTCTCTGTGTCAGTTGAGAGAATTAAATAGGGAGGCAGATGATCGTGTGTATGGGCCCAATGAATGAGCTGGAGAGCTCTGATGGAGTTGTCTCTTGCCTCCCGCCCTATTATAAACCCCTCTGGCCAGGGTGGACTATACCAAGGAGGAGGTGTTTAAGACGTTTGGCCAGGATCCTAGCAAATAGCTTCAGGTCTGTGTTCAATAAATAAATCTGCTGGTAATTCTGTGAGAGGCTATGATCCTTCCCCTCCTTAGGTAGGACTGAGATGTAAGCTAGCGGGGCCCCCAGCGGGAAGTGCTCAGTAGTAGAAAGAGAGTTAAAAGACATACACATAGGGGCCTGCATTTGTGTGAAAAACTTTAAGTAGTAGGCCTTCATATATCTGTCAGGACCAGGGCTCTTTCCGTTAGGGAAAGAGCGCACCGTAGCCAGCAGCTCGGCGGGAGTAATAGGAAGCTCCAAATCCATCTGCTGCTCAGAGGACAAGCTAGGGAAGCTTGAAGAGGAAAGATAAGCCTCGATGTGTGCTTGCTTCTGTTCGGTTGTCTGTTGGGGATGCGTTTGAGTCTGATGCCGCGTACACATGACCGTGTGTACACGGCATAAGTCATATAGGGCCACATAATAGTCATGAAACATTGATGCAATTCTTGAGGTGTGCTGGACCGGTTCACCTGAGGAGTGAAGTTTATGAATATGTGACGACATGTGATTTTTTTGTTTCTCTAAGTGCCCAAGCCAACATCCTCCCACGTTTGTTACCGTACTCGTAGTACTTGTGTGCCACATATCGCAACCGCCGTCTAATTTGGTGATCTAAGAGTTTAGAAGAGTGTGCATAATTCTGTCAAGGATCGGAACTCCTCTGGATCCGCCGTGTGCTTATGACCCAGTTTGGCTCAGTGCAGGGCCCCAAGGACCCGCTGAAAATCAGCCTGCCTCTCACTGTTCAGCTTGGAGCCCCAAGCAATGAAGGAGCCTAGCACTATTGCCTTGTGGCCCTCCCACGATATCCCATCTGTGACCTCCCCATTAGCTTTTTCAGTAAAGTAGTTGGTTAAAGTCTCCTCTATCCCTGTCACTACCCAGAGATCATCCAGCGGGTTCTCATTAAGCTTCCAATGCCAGGTCCTGGCTGAATGGTGAGGCAATGAAAGCATGAGGGTCACTGGGGCATGGTCAGACATGGTGATCTGTTCTATAGTGGAGTCCATCAGCAGGTGCAAGGTAGTTTGGTCTGTCAGCAGAAGGTTGATTCGTGTGTATACCCAGTGAATCTTGGAATAGTAACTATAATCTCTTGCTGGAGGGCACTGCATGCCTCGGAAATCGACCAATGCGTGTGTCAGAAACCCTGAATCAGACCGAGACAGAAGTACAATTAAATCACACTTGTTTATTAAATAAAAAATAAAAAGGTAAATAGAAAAAGCCTAGTCAAAGCATAGCCAGAGTCCAGTAACCGGATAGAGTAGTCAGCCAGGCCAGAGTTCAATAACCAGATTGGGTAATCAGCCAGGCCAGAAGTCAGGGATCAAAGCAGAGCAACAGCAAGCAGGATAAGGAGTCAGAAGGGATTTCAGCAAGCCAGTCTTTAAAAAGAGCCGCAGGAGATGGTTTCTTGTGATGCGCCCACGGAACCTACGGGAGTCAACCATGGATTGTACGTCATACTCCTCACGGTTCTCAACCTGAATAGGGTGAGGGCGTGACACCGAGGTGGTAAATCGGTTACAGACCAATGGTTTCAATAAGGAGGATGTGCATACTAGGAGGAAGGTCCAACGCGTAAGCCACTGGGTTAATCCTGCGAAGGATACGGAAAGGCCCAATAAACCGAGGTGCAAACTTCAGTGAGGGAACACGAAGCTGGAGGTTGCGAGATGACAGCCAGAACCTGTCCCCAACCTGGTAGGAAGGCGCAGGCAGGCGTCTACGGTCAGCATGGAGTCTGTACCAATCATTAGCATGACGCAAAGCCTCCTCGACTTGTACTCAAGTGGAACGAAGACCACAAAGATGCTCCTCTAACGCAGGAATACTCTGCGGAACAAACGAGTCAGGCAACATGGAAGGTTGGAAACCATAATTCGCCATAAATGGTGACAATCGGGATGCAGAATTCAAGGCACTGTTGTGCGCAAACTCTTCCCATGGTAATAGGTCTGACCAGTTGTTATGGTGGTCAAAAATATAGCAAAGTAGGAATTGCTCCAAGGACTGATTGGCTCGCTCTGCAGCCCCATTAGACTGCGGGTGATACGCAGAAGAGAAAGCAAGCTGGATTCCCAACTGTGCACAAAAGGCTTGCCAGAACTGGGAGACAAACTGACTGCCCCTGTCCAAGACAATAACCTTGGGTAGCCCATGTAAACGAAAGATCTCCAGAGCAAAAATGAAAGCCAGTTCCTTAGAGGTAGGCAACTTCTTAAGTGGAATACAATGACACATCTTTGAGAACCGGTCAACCCCCATAAGGATAACAGTGTTGCCTTGGGAGTTGGGCAACTCCACAATGAAATCCATTAACAGGTGAGTCCAGGGCCTCTCTCCATTGGGTATGGGTTGTAGGAGGCCCACTGGAAGGTGTTGTGGAGTCTTACTCTGAGCACACATGGGACAGGCAGCTACAAAGGCAGTAACATCAGCCTGTAGACTAGGCCACCAGAATTGTTGGGAAATGGCCCAAATTAGTTGATTCTTCCCAGGATGGCCAGCTGCCTTGGGAGAATGGTAAGTCTGGAGCACAGCAGTACGGAGACTCTCTGGGACAATGCAGCGGTCACAAGGTTTCTCAGGAGGACCATGGACCCGAGCAGCAAGAATTTTTGTCACCCAAAGGAGAAGTAAGACTGGTGTGAACCATAGCCAAGATACGATCAGGAGGAATCATAAGAACTGGAACAGACTCCGACTTGGAAGTGGAGGAAAATTGTCGTGACAAGGCATCAGCCCTTACATTCTTAGTACTGGGTAAGAATGAGACAATGTAATTAAAGCTTGACAAGAAAAGAGCACATCACCCCCTTCTGGGAGAGAGTCGCTTAGCCGCAGACAAGAATGTAAGATTCTTATGGTCAGTAAGAATAAGAACAGGCACAGTGGTACCTTCAAGGAGATGTCTCCATTCTTTCAGGGCTAAAATGATCGCCAACAGCTCTCTGTCACCAACCTCATAATTGCACTCAGCAGGTGACAATTTCTTGGAAAAGGAGCCACATGGATGCATAGTGCTCTCAGAGTTAGGATGTTGAGACAGAAGGGCACCAACTCCAGTCTCAGAAGCATCAACTTCTAGGATAAAAGGCAACGTAGGATCAGGATGCGCCAACATAGGAGCAGAAACAAAAGCAGCCTTGAGAGTCTCAAAGGCCTTAATGGACTCCGGAGACCAACTCTGTGGGTTACCGTCCTTTCTGGTCATATCAGTCAGGGGCTTGACCAGAGACAAGAAGTTACGAACAAACTTCCGATAGTAATTGGCAAAACCCAGGAAATGCTGCAGAGGACGTAAACCCACAGGTCAAGGCCACTGTAGGACTGCAGAAAGTTTCTCTGGGTCCATCGAAAAACCAGCAGTGGAAATGACATGCCCAGGAAAGTAACCTGTTAATGATGGAACTCGTACTTCTCCAGTTTACAATAGAGATTGTTCTCTCTAAGTTTCTGAAGCACACAACAGATATTTGTGTGGTGGCTCTCCAGAGACTTGGAAAATATGAGGATATCATCAAGATAAACCACCACACATAACTGCAACAAATCTCAGAGGACATCGTTAATAAATTCTTGGAAAACTGAAGGGGAGTTACAAAGGCCAAAAGGCATTACCAGGTATTCATAATGGGAACAGAGGGGCAGCAGACTGAGTGCAGTATAAATCATATATTTAATAAAAACAAGTAGTAACTCACAGGTTAAATTAGATGAGTTCAGTATGCAGTGAAAATCGCCAGTCCTGGAGTCTCATAAATGTCTTCCCTTTGCAGCCTGGGGCACTGGTGTGATCTTACAGGGATCCAGAAAATGCTGGGAACCAGGAGGCAGGAAACAAGAAGCAGCTGGTCGTGACTTCACAGGAACAGGAAGTGTGATTATTCACAGTGGCAAGGAATGGTAATGCATTTCGAAGCTACAGCTTCTTCATCAGACCATTCATAATGGCCTGTTCTGGTATTAAACTTAGTTTTCCACTTGTTGCCCTCCTTAATGCGCACAAGATTGTATGCCCCTCTCAAGTCAAGCTTTGTGAAAACCGTTGCTCCCTTGAGGCGGGCAAATAACTCTGTAATCAATGGAATTGGGTAAGCATTCTTAATCGTGAGACGATTGAGACCCCTATAATCTATACAAGGTCTCAGTTCACCGCTCTTCTTCTTCACAAAGAAGAAACCAGCACCAACAGGAGACGAAGATTTGCGGATGAAACCTCGAGAAAGTGCATCAGCAACATACTCCTCCATGGCTTTATCCTCCAAGACCGACAAAGGGTAAACCTGGCAACGAGGAGGTATGGCACCAGGTTGAAGGTCAATTGCACAATCATAAGACCGGAGTGGAGGCAAACTACCGGCTTGACCTTCACCAAAGACATCGCTAAAATCGCGGTACTCCTCCGGCAGGGAGGGGAGTGAAGAGTTGCACAGGACCTTGGATACCTTCAGGAAGCATGTCTCACTGCATTGTGGTGACCAGGAGAGAACCTCAGCACGAAGCCAATCAAAAGAGGGGTTCTGCCTCTGTAACCAAGGATAACCAATGGAATGTCGGGGGGCGTGGCCGGATGGAGGAGTGCGAGTGAGTGAGAGAGGGAATCCAGTTGCACCATCCCTGCCTCCCGTCAATCTCCCCAATGGTAATTTTGAGCGTATGATGAGAAGCGCCTACCGCCTGATGGGACTTGCTGTCCGTGGTGCTTCCTTGCCCCTTCCTTGCTGAGCTGAGCCCTGAGTGCTGTGAGTCGACTCAGAGGAGCGTTCGTGCTCCCGAAGTGAACCGAAGGAGTTCTCGCCGCTGCCCGGGTTCTCGCGAGATTCCCCAGCAGCACAGTGGAACGCAGCGCTCCGAAGAAGTCGGGGAAATCTCGCCGCCGGCTGAGCTGGGACCCTGGTGCGATACAGCCAACTGGGGAAGAACGGCGCGCTGTGGAAGACCTGACCCTACCTTCGCTTATCAAAAGAGCCTGCATTAAAACGAGTGAGGGAGCCTCTGAACAGCCTGTGGCAACGGCCTAGGCGGACGGTAAAGGACTGGCACAATAACGAGGAGAGAGTGGGGAGGGGGGGAGAGGAGGTAGGGGGGAAGCATAAGGAAAGAGAGGAGAAAAAGGAGAGAGAAAAGGGGTTGCCGATAGCGACGCTAACAACACAGCAGTAGCAGCAGCTGGCTTGAGAGCGGTGAAGCGGTTTGTCCCCCCCTCCCCTTCTTACAGCACTATTAAAGTTCACTCCTATATGGACAACTAGTTTGGTGGACTAAGGACATTGCATTTAAACACTCCCGGCAGAGTGGACAGATGGGAAGTTGAGAAATTGGAGATAAGGCGGTTGTTGTGTTCCCTTCCTCCTCTGTTTTCTCTCTCCTCCTCTCTTTTTTTTTTTCTTTTGGAGGACCTGGGTATTAGTCCTGCTATTGGCTAATCTCTCCGCTGGCTGATCGTTCCTTTGGGTCCTATTATCCAGCAATATAAGTCTGTGATTATGCTAAGCAAGAGGTCCACCGAAGATATGCCGCATGGTGAGGGGAGCCAGAAAACTCGGGCAGCTAAAGAGAAAGCGAACCTGGTCTCTGCGGCGGCAACAGCCGCAAAACTTGAACGTTTTGCTCATGCGACTTCACCGCCAAAGGGAGGCCACCATTAGCTAGCGGGGCAAACAAAGTCGATGGGTGTAACTTCAGATAGGAGAAGCACCAGTCAATTGGCACCAAGCTCCGCCACCCCAAGTACCAGGAAAAATGCAAGCAACTCAGGTTTGTTGGTAAGGCAGCTCACAGTGTAGCAAATCCTGCAGAACACCCCGAGATTGAGGAAGGCGGACCCACATTGCAGGATATATTTCAGGCAATTAATGAGTGTAAAGACTATTTCTGGCCTCAATAACCAGTTGAGTAGTATCAAGAATGAATTACACTCCATGAGCCAATTGCTGAGCAATACAGTAGAAAGAACTACCACACTTGAAGGAAGATTAAGCACGGTTGAGGATGAGCTATCCCTATTACAACAAAAAATTATGGCATTACAGAACCAAATTTCTATGCAGGCATCTAAAATAGATGAAATGGACAATAGAAATCGCAGGAATAATGTGAGTCTGGTAGGTCTGCCAGAAGGTAGTGAAGGCTCTAACCCTATAGCCTTCCTGGAAAGCTGGCTTAAAGAGCTCCTAGGGGATACCCCTTTCTCTCCACTCTTTGCTATAGAAAGGGCCCATAGAGTCCCTGCTAGGTCCCGGCAGCCAAATAAACGCACCAGACCATTGCTATTTAAGTTGGTGAACTACAATGACCGGATGATTCTGCTGCGAAAGACTAGAGAAATGAGGGACATTTTCAATAAGGGGACTAGAGTGTCGTTCTATTCGGACTTTTCACCGGACTTACAGAAGAAGTGGGCAGAGTTTATCCCTGTCAAGCGTATTCTTCAAAAACATAAGATAATTTATGCTTTGCTGTACCCGGCTCGACTACGGTTGACCGCTCTGGGCTCAACCTTACTCTTCAATACTCCGATTGAGGTTGAGAGGTGGTTGGAAGAACACAAAGGGGACCTTTAAGACTGTAATGCTTAAGAAATTAAAAAACCTTTCCCTTCCCCCCCCCCTTTTTTTTCTTGAATTAGTTATAGTGAATAATAGACAAGAGACGTGGTAAATGTAGTGTGATTCACTAGTAGATGTGAAAATATCAGCTGAAGGGTGCTTAGTAGTGATGGCCGAACGGTTCGCCCGGCGGTCGTTTCGCGGCGAATTTCGGACGTTCGCGGTCCGCTCGTTCGGCGGACTATTGGCGTCGTTCGCCCTTACGTGTTTAATGTGTAAAAGAACTTTGACCTATGATGACACATCCATCATGGGGTACAGGACAGCCAATTGAGACATGACAGCACATGAACACTTGGACATTCCCCATAACTTATAAATACACCCGATCCGGCGGCCATTTTACATTCTTTCTTCTGTCACTATAGGGAAAGGTTGCTCTTTGGAGCAGGGACAGATAAAACGCTAGCTATTTGGTACACAAAAGTTCTTTTCAGCACTGGTATAGGTGTTAGGTGTATATAGGTTTGCTGTGCTACTGATTCTTGCAGCAGCCTGAGTGTCTTTTGTCAGTTTAGATAAAGGGACAGAGCGCTGTGTCTGCTGCTATTTTAGGGACAGCCAGATTAGTCATCATCATCATCATCATCATTAGCTGTTACTATCAGGTCCACAAAAGAGCTATTCGAGTAACCAGTAATTGTTCCAGTCTCCTCTGTTTTGCCAGTTTGTATAGGGACAGGAAGGAAGCAGTGTGTCAGGCAGTGAGGGTCAGTTTAAAGAGTTGCTGTTACTATTAGTTCCACAAAGGTTCTTTTCAGGACTGGTATCAGTGGTACGGTAATAGGCTTGTACACGTATAATATTCTTTCTTCCAAATATAGAAAGAATATTATACTTGACTGCTGCCCTTCTGCTGCAGTCTGCTAATCATTCACAACTCACTTGTTCCACAAAGCTCTTTATCAGGACTGGTAACTTGGTCTGTGTAGGGTGCTACAGTACATAGGGTTGAGTGCGGTACAGTCTGCTGTTCTGTAAGGACCGCTATCGGTCCACAATACATAGGGTTGAGGTGCACCACTGCTGACCGCTGCCCTATACTGCAGCAGTCCTTCAGCAGTATAGGGACTGACGTACAGTCTGCTAATCAGTCACACACAACCTACTTGGTCCTCAAAGGTCCTTATAAGGACTGGTAACTTGGTGAAGGGTGCTACAGTACATAGGGTTGAGTGAGGTACAGTCTGCTGTTCTGTAAGGACCGCTATCGGTCCACAATACATAGGGTTGAGGTGCACCACTGCTGACCGCTGCCCTATACTGCAGCAGTCCTTCATCGGTATAGGGACTAACAGTTTTGTCACAGGGTGATTTAAAAAATGACAGGCAGAGGAAGAGGCAGGCCCTTCCGCAGGGGTGGTAGGGGTGGGGCAGGAGCACCAGCCTTGAGCCAAAGTGGGAAGTTGCAGAAGGTGCGTTCAATTACTTTAAAGGACGCACCAGACTTGGTTGAGTGGCTCACTCAGCCTTACTCTTCTGCACCCTCCTCATCCTCTCGATCTGCACCCTCTTCTTCACTCTCTGCTATGTGCACCCCCAAAGACACTACCACCAACAACACCCCCACCACCACCACCACATACCTTCCGCTTGAGTCACAGGAATTATTTTCCGATCCATATCAAGAGGACATTTCTGATGCGCAGCCACTCTTGGTATTGGATCAGGAAGAGGAGATAGCAACAACCGCTACTCAGCAGTCTGACGACAGTACCCAGATCAGCCCAAGGAGGAGGTTGGTCCCCGGTGTTGCTGCCTACTCCGAGATCTCTACTTATAGCGGTGGGGAAGGTGACGTTGATGATGACGTGTCTAGTGATGTCACGTGGGTGCCCACAAGAGAGGAAGAGGAGGGGAGTTCAGAGGGAGATATGGACCAGCAGATAGGGAGGAGAAGCAGGACTAACTTACATTGCACAGGAGGGACAAAGCAGACTGCAAATGTATCAGGAGCGAGTCATCGACCATGTACGTTCACATCTGGCGCTCCCAGGACACCGGCACATGGCTCCGCAGTGTGGGCTTTTTTTAACGTGTCCGCTGCTGACAATAGCGTTGCCATCTGCAATCTTTGCAGTCAACGCATTAGTCGCGGTAAGCCCAACACTCACCTAGGGACGACCGCCTTAAGAAGGCACATGGGCAGCCATCACCGAGCCGAGTGGGAGCAACGGAACACACAAAGCCACACTGCAGGCTCTCACCGTCCAGCCTCGTCTTCTACTTCTCCTTTTCCTCTCTGCTCACAATTGTCCTCCACTCCACCTTCCATCACGCCAAGCTCACATTTTCCTGCAAAAAGGCAGGCTTCCGTGGGCCTAATGTTCGAGCGTAAAAAAATGATGACGCCGGATAACCCTCTTGCCCAACGATTGACGGCTGGCTTGTCAGAACTCATAGCCCGCCAACTACTGCCATATAAACTGGTGGACTCGGAGGCCTTTCGCAAATTTGTGGCCATTGGAACTCCACAATGGAAGGTCCCAGGAAGGAAGTATTTCTCAGAGAAGGGCATCCCAGAGCTATATGGCCATGTTCAGCGGCAAGTGAATGTATCTCTGGCACACAGTGTCGGTGCCAAGAAACATCTGACCACAGACACGTGGTCTAGCAAACACGGGCAGGGAAGGTATATCACTTTTACTGCCCACTGGGTGAACCTTCTGGACGGCCGTCAAGCATGTAACCCGTGGCACCTGCGTAGATTTGGTTTTACCGCCACGGATTGCATGCAGGCCTGACTCTTCTTCTCCTCCTACTCCATCCTCCTCCCTCTCCTCCTCAGCTGCCTCCTCCTTTTCCGCTGCTAGCGTCTCTTCCGCTGCACCGCCCAAGCTCCCCAGAACCTATTCCACATGCCAGGTGAGACGTTGCCATGCCGTGCTGCGTCTGTTGTGCCTGGAAGCCAAGAGCCACACTGGCCCGGCACTCCTTTCAGCTTTGCGTTCACAGGCAGATCAGTGGCTAACACCGCTCAATTTGACAGTTGGTAAAGTGGTGTGTGACAACGGTGCCAATCTGCTTAGCGCATTGAAACAGGGCAAAATCACACACGTGCCATGCATGGCACACGTCTTAGACTTGGTCGTGCAGCGATTCCTTGTCAAATACCCTGGGGTCCAGGACATCTTGCGGCAGGCATGGAAAATCTCGGCCCATTTCAGAAGATCTTACACGGCCATGGCTCGCCTTGCTGACATTCAGCGGCGACACCATCTGCCGGTCAGACGTCTTATTTGTGATTGCCCGACGCGATGGAACTCAACCTCCTATATGCTTGATAGGCTGCTCCAGCAGAAACGTGCAGTTAACATCTACCTGTATGAACTCTGCGAAAGAAACGGTTCTGGGGAGCTGGTTTTTTTTTCACCGGGCCAGTGGCTGCTCATGCGCGATGCATGCAGACTTCTGTGGCCATTTGAGGAGATCACCAAACTGGTCAGTCGTAGCCATGGCGCCATCAGTGACATGGTACCTTATGCCTTCTTTATGGAGCGTGCATTGCGTCGTGTGATCAAGCTGTGGAGGAGCAGGAGCGGGAAGATGAGGAAGTCGCAATGCTGGATGAATTCCCAGGGGGGGCTACTCTATCTGAGACAAGTCAACAACAGGAGTCTGATGAGGAGTCAGAGGAGGATGGTGCCGGGGCGGATGAGGAGGAGCAAGAAGAGCATGCTTTAAACCTTTCTGGGATCCCTGTGCGTGGATGGGGAGAGGAGAATGAAGAGGATGACATTATCCTGGATGATGAGCAGGAGCCAGGCCACCACACCGCTTCCACTTTAGTGCAAATGGGGGCCTTCACGCTCCAGTGTTTTAATAGGGACCCCCGTATAAAAAGCATAAGGGTCAAGGACCAGTAGTGGGTGGCAACGTACTTAGACCCCCGGTACAATCACAAAATGGCGGAAATGTTACCGCCGTCGCAGAGGGCTGTCAGAATGCAGCACTTCCAGGCCTTGCTTTTGCGTGCGCTGGCAGAGGAGCAATTCCCACTCCCAGAGAAGGATTTGCGGGTACCAATCCAACAGTGCCTGCAAGAAGAGGCCGGTTTGAAGATGTGTTGGTTACTTCGGATATGAGGTCATTCTTTCAGCCGACCCATCGACAGGTGTCATCCGGATCCAGCATCAGGGAACGCCTAGACCATCAGGTGTCCGACTACATTGGGTTAACGGCCGATGTGGACGCTCTGAGGAGTGATGAACCCCTGGACTACTGGGTGGGCAGGCTTGACCTCTGGCCAGAGCTTGCCCAATTTGCAATCGAACTGTTGGCTTGCCCCTCATCCAGTGTCCTGTCCGAAAGGACGTTCAGCGCAGCAGGGGGGATCGTGACCGATAAGCATACTCGCCTAGCTCACGACAGTGTTAACTACCTCACATTTCTAAAAAAGAATGAGGCATGGATCTCGGAGGAATTCAACACATGTGACCAGTAGACCATGTATATGTCTATAAACAATTTTTTTAATCAAGCACACAGACCTTCTTTCTTAATTTGGCTCACTTCCTTGTCCCAAAAAAGCACACCGTACTATATGCCCCTACCCTCCTCTTTGAAGAGGTTGAGCGGTGTCATATTTCTACTGGGGCTGCTTATGAGGGGATCACACCATCCCTGTGCTGTGCTGACTTCCTCCTGGGGGTTCTTATTATGAGGGGATCACACCATCCCTGTCCTGTGCTGAGTTTATCCTGGGCCTGCTTATTATGAGGGGATCACACCATCCCTGTGCTGTGCTGACTTCCTCCTGGGGGTTCTTATTATGAGGGGATCACACCATCCCTGTGCTGTGCTGAGTTTCTCCTGGGCCTGCTTATTATGAGGGGATCACACCATCCCTGTGCTGTGCTGACTTCCTCCTGGGCCTGCTTATTATGAGGGGATCACACCATCCCTGCGCTGTGCTGACTTCCTCCTGGGGGTTCTTTCTATGAGGGGATCACACCATCCCTGTGCTGTGCTGACTTCCTCCTGGGGGTTCTTATTATGAGGGGATCACACCATCCCTGTGCTGTGCTGACTTCCTCCTGGGGGTTCTTATTATGAGGGGATCACACCATCCCTGTGCTGTGTTGACTTCCTCCTGGGGGTTCTTATTATGAGGGGATCACATTATCCCTGTGCTGTGCTGAGTTTCTCCTGGGCCTGCTTATTATGAGGGGATCACACCATCCCTGTGCTGTGCCGACTTCCTCCTGGGGGTTCTTATTATGAGGGGATCACACCATCCCTGTGCTGTGCTGAGTTTCTCCCGGGCCTGCTTATTATGAGGGGATCACACCATCCCTGTGCTGTGCTGACTTACTCCTGGGCCTGCTTATTATGAGGGGATCACACCATCCCTGTGCTGTGCTGACTTCGTCCTGGGGGTTCTTATTATGAGGGGATCACACCATCCCTGTCCTGTGCTGAGTTTCTCCTGGGCCTGCTTATTATGAGGGGATCACACCATCCCTGTGCTGTGCCGACTTCCTCCTGGGGGTTCTTATTATGAGGGAATCACACCATCCCTGTCCTGTGCTGACTTCCTCCTGGGGGTTCTTATTATGAGGGGATCACACCATCCCTGTGCTGTGCTGACTTCCTCCTGGGGGTTCTTATTATGAGGGGATCACACCATCCCTGTGCTGTGCTGACTTCCTCCTGGGGGTTCTTATTATGAGGGGATCACATTATCCCTGTGCTGTGCTGAGTTTCTCCTGGGCCTGCTTATTATGAGGGGATCACACCATCCCTGTGCTGTGCTGACTTCCTCCTGGGGGTTCTTATTATGAGGGGATCACACCATCCCTGTGCTGTGCTGAGTTTCTCCTGGGCCTGCTTATTATTAGGGGATCACACCATCCCTGTGCTGTGCTGACTTCCTCCTGGGCCTGCTTATTATGAGGGGATCACACCATCCCTGTGCTGTGCTGACTTACTCATGGGCCTGCTTATTATGAGGGGATCACACCATCCCTGTGCTGTGCTGACTTCGTCCTGGGGGTTCTTATTATGAGGGGATCACACCATCCCTGTCCTGTGCTGAGTTTCTCCTGGGCCTGCTTATTATGAGGGGATCACACCATCCCTGTGCTGTGCCGACTTCCTCCTGGGGGTTCTTATTATGAGGGAATCACACCATCCCTGTGCTGTGCTTACTTCCTCCTGGGGGTTCTTATTATGAGGGGATCACACCTTCCCTGTGCTGTGCTGACTTCCTCCTGGGGGTTCTTATTATGAGGGGATCACACCATCCCTGTGCTGTGCTGACTTCCTCCTGGGGGTTCTTATTATGAGGGGATCAAACCATCCCTGTGCTGTGCTGACTTCCTCCTGGGGGTTCTTATTATGAGGGGATCACACCATCCCTGTGCTGTGCTGACTTCCTCCTGGGGGTTCTTATTATGAGGGGATCACACCATCCCTGTGCTGTGCTGACTTCCTCCTGGGGGTTCTTATTATGAGGGGATCACACCATCCCTGTGCTGTGCTTACTTCCTCCTGGGGGTTCTTATTATGAGGGGATCACACCATCCCTGTGCTGTGCTGACTTCCTCCTGGGGGTTCTTATTATGAGGGGATCACACCATCCCTGTGCTGTGCTGACTTACTCCTGGGCCTGCTTATTATGAGGGGATCACACCATCCCTGTGCTGTGCTGACTTACTCCTGGGCCTGCTTATTATGAGGGGATCACACCATCCCTGTGCTGTGCTGAGTTTCTCCTGGGCCTGCTTATTATGAGGGGATCACACCATCCCTGTGCTGTGCTAATTTTCTCCTGGGCCTGCTTATTATGAGGGGATCACACCATCCCTGTGCTGTGCTGACTTACTCCTGGGCCTGCTTATTATGAGGGGATCACACCATCCCTGTGCTGTGCTGACTTCCTCCTGGGGCTGCTTACGGTGCTGCTGTCAGTGCTGTATATCACGGTGCTGGTGTGAGTGCTTACTGTCACGCTGCTGATGTCAGTGCTCTCTGTCACGGTGCTGCTGTCAGTGCTGTATATCACGGTGCTGATGTCAGTGCTGTATGTCACGCTTCTGATGTCAGTGCTCTCTATCACGGTGCTGCTGTCAGTGCTGTATATCACGGTGCTGATGTCAGTGCTGTATGTCACGCTGCTGATGTCAGTGCTCTCTATCACGGTGCTGCTGTCAGTGCTGTATATCACGGTGCTGATGTCAGTGCTGTATGTCACGCTTCTGATGTCAGTGCTCTCTATCACGGTGTTGCTGTCAATGCTGTATGTCACAGTGCTGGTGTTAATGCTTTATGTCACGCTGCTGATGTCAGTTCCCTCTATCACGGTGCTGTTGTCAGATGACTCTATCACGGTGCAGGTGTCATTGCTGTGTGTCACGCTTCTGATGTCAGTGCCCTCTATCATGGTGCTGTTGTCAGATGACTCTATCACGGTGCAGGTGTCATTGCTGTATGTCACGCTGCTGGTGATCATCTCCTGCACCCTCTTCTTTGCCTACCCTGGTCCCTGACCTTCCCTCTCCTCCATTGCCTTCATGCGCTCCACAGTCCTGAATTGTCAGAACAATTTCCCATATAAAAAAAGAATGCTTGTAGTTATCGATCCCAAATTCACCTCATACATGTGTTATGTCATTGGCCATGTGGTGGGACTATGTTTGCCCAGCTAATAATTATCTTGTGGCTGCAAATTTGACCTAAAGGTTTGCGAAGTTCGCCTCCCATTGAAGTCAGTGGGGCCCGCCGCAAACGTTCGGTTTCGCGAACGGTCGGCCGCATTCGCGGTCCGCGTTCGCAAAACGTCCCGTCGGAAGTTCGTCCATCACTAGTGCTTAGTGCTAGATAGATAGTGATCATGAGGAAGGCGGCGGGGGGGGGGGGGGGGGAAACGACACATATATGAGGAATTTTTTAACGGGTAATAATGCTTATCACATTTGCTCACTTAAAAATTTTATGAATTTATTATTTTCCTTATTTTGTATTGGCAAAAAGGAATGTGGTGTCTAGAAGAATTTATTAATTAATAATATTGGTCATATTAACTGTATTGAACTTAGATGGGGCGAGGGGTGTTATGCTATTAATTGCAAATATATCACAAGGGGGGAGGGGAGGGGGTATTTGAAATGGGAGGAATTTTATTCATAATAAGTATGCTATATAAATATATACGTTCATTGGGGGTGGGGGGCGGGGTTCTTCCCCCTTTCCTGGCCCCTTCTCCTTTTTCTCCCCCCCCCCCTTTCTTTTCCCTTGAGGGCTCAATCCTAAACGGGCCAGGGCAGGGCCATGAAATTTGATGCCTAACAGATTTTTTGTAACTGGGAAGGTGGGGTGTATATCTGAAGGGGGGAGGGGGGCGGGACTGAGTGCCTTGGAATTAAGGAGGGTAGTGAATGAGAGGGCCACAGCAGGGACCCCTAGGGGAGGCTCAATTGGGCAGAGTTGGGTGGGTTGGGAGGGTAGGGGGGTAGGGTGGGAAAGATAGTGCACACTGCTCGGGAGGGTTGGGGATGTGGCGGGACCTGGGGGGGTGGGGGGACAGGTTGCGCCGCCATTAGTGGTGGTGCTGCTCTCCCTCTCCCCAGTTTTTGTTTCTTTTTGGTTTGTTTTTTTCTTGACTTAGACATCACTCATGCAAACAAATAAGGTAGATATTATCTCGTGGAATGTGAGGGGACTGGGTGATTTAAATAAAAGAAGCGTGGTCCTGGCCGAGTTGGAGGGGAGGGGACCTGGCCTATTATTCTTGCAGGAGACACATCTGACTCCTAGCACAGCCGTAAATTTCAAACCTATTATCATTCTTTCCACTCCTCATATTCAAGGGGAGTTAGTATTTTAGTAAAAAGGGGGACGGACTTCTTCTGTAGGGAGTCCTCCATTGATCTGGAGGGTAGGTATGTCTTCTTGCATTGATCGATTGGTAAACAAAACTATATCCTGGCAAATATTTATATAACCCCTCCCTTCAAGCTGGAGGTGATGTATAGGCTTTTTGCGTTTAGTCTGGATAAACCAGGGACCCCAATAATAATACTGGGAGATTTCAATGAAACATTAGACAGGAACCTGGACAGATTCCCTATACCTGATGGGAACAGGGCTGAAAGGGGTGGTCGCCTGCAACGGAAACAGGATTAAGCGACTTATGGCGTATCCGACATCCACAGGAAAGACAGTACTCTTGTTTTTCAAGTACGTACCATACCCTCTCGAGGATAGATATGGTCTTGGGAAACAGAGAGGCGTCGGGGCTGGTGCAGGATATAGAATATGGGTTAAGAGGGATCTCAGACCATTCCCCCTTGATTATATCTGTATGGGCAGGCGATGGAATTACCCGGGGGGAATGGAGAATAAATCCTAGTTGGTTGGAACTGATTGGTACCCCAAGTGCTCTGATAGATAGGATTAGGGAATTCCTCCAAATTAATGGGGGCTCAGCAACACCAGGAGTGGTTTGGGACTCATTAAAGGCTTATCTCAGAGGGATATTAATCCAGCAAGTGGCAAAAATTAAGAAGGAATCTCGGGAACAGGACAGGGAAATAGGAAAAGGAGTTGCCCATGCAGAAAAAGCATACATTGAAGATCCGACGCCCGAAAAACAGAAGAAATGGCTAGATAGTCAGCAGGTGCATAAAATGATGCTTATGAAAAGGGCCGAGAACAGGCGAATATTTCAACATCAACATTATTTTGGCGAAGGGGAGAGGGTGGGACGTGCCCTCTCTCTTTTGATCCAATCAAATAACTCTCCTGGTTCGATCCAGGTAATAAAAGCCCGCCAGAGATCATGAATGTACTTGCTGACTACTATGAAAATCTATATAAATCAGCCATAAAGGGTCGAGACAGAATAGCAATTGATTTCTTGCATCAAACGACAATCCCAGTTCTAACAGAACAAGACAGAACGAGCCTCGACGCACCTCTTACACTTGAAGAGCTAAAAAATGCAGTAACTGAAATGCCCAACTCGGGGGAAGAAAAAATTGCTTTGTTTGCTTTTTTTATTGGGGACATAAATCCTACCTTAAATAATGTGATGCAGATGATGGGCGAGTTTGAACAACAGTCGGGCTTGGGAATCAATTGGAGTAAATCAGCGCTTTTGCCACTCATTAGACCAGGGGACCAACCGTTACCTATGATTCCATGTCTGGATGTGGTAACTAAGCTAAAATACTTAGGCGTCTGGGTCTCTGGAGATGTAAACCATTATGTTAGTGAGAACTTAGTACCATTACTAGCAAAGTTAAAACAAAAAGTGAATATTTGGTGTTGCCTTCCCCTCTCGGTAGCAGGACGCTGCAATTTAATTAAAATGATCTGGCTCCCGCAAATACTATATATTTTGCACAATTCTCCCATTTGGATCAACCAGAAGTGGTTCAAGAAATTGGAATCGCTATTGTGAGACTTGATCTGGAAGAAGGGCTATGCTCGGATCGGTTTGCAAATATTGCAGCTTCCTGCTGGGAGGGGAGGAGTGGCAATTCCACATCCAAGGTTATATTTTTTGTCAGCCCAGCTCCAGCATTTAGTCGGGGCTGGTGTTCATGGCAGAGAGTGTTCAAGTAATAACATGATGTTCGAGAGAACACCCTATAAGCTACTGGTTGAGGTTTTGGAGGCCAATTCATTTGCCTTCAAGTGCCCTACTAGTATCTTACTGAGGAAAGTGTGGCAGGTAACTAAGTAAATTATGGGATATACGGGGGTGACCAATTATACTCCCTTGTGGTATAACGGAAATCTACCAGAGCTAAGTAGTATAGACAGGCCTCTGGAGTGGGAAAGGCAGGGAATTAATAGATTAATGCAATTATATGAAGGAAACCTCATGAAATCTTTTGAAGATCGCAGACGAGATTTTTGTATTTCGAATAGGGAGTTCTATAAATATTTACAAATTAGGCATGGGATTGGGGCCCAGTTTGGGTCGTTGACTATAGAGAGGGTTGAAACTCCCTTGCCTCGGGGACTGGTTGAGCATATGCAAAAGAAAGGGGTGATCTCCAAGTTATATATTAAACTCAGGGACAAGCTTTTGAAGGGAGAGGGATCAGATGGAGTAGGAGGGGATGGGCTAGAGATATAGGGCCAGTCAAATCCTTACCAGGACAAATCCTGGTAAAAGAACAGGTGAGCTTCATCAAAATCAAAATGAGGGTGCTTGCACCTACGTTGCATGATTTCTTCCTTTTACCGTAAACTTGTGCAGTTTACAAATTATGTCTCTAGGATTCGCAACATCCTGTGAAGGCGGTTTGAGGGCCTTGTATGCTCTATCAATTTCAATTAGTGCAGTAGGGGGCAAACCCAGAATCTCCCTGAATATATCTTGTAGTGTGGGGATAATTTCCTTGGCAGCAGTTGCCTTGGGCAGCCAATGAATGCGGATATTAGAGCAGCGACTATGGTTTTCATAGTCATCCAGCTGGCATACCAGGGCCTCAATCTGATGATCCTGTAACACACATTTGTCTCTGAGCTAGGTAATGGCAGGAAGAGAATCCTCAAATCTTTGTACCAGGGTCTCTAGTCTGTTGCCCAGCTGAGTTGTATCTGTTTTCAGCTGCTCGATTTCCTGTGTCAGGGCCTTCTCCCTGGTAGGGAGAGACCATATGTGTTGCCTCAGATCCCTTTCTCCATGCAGCTCTGAGACATCTGAGCTCTGGTCTTGGGAGGTGGAGGAGCCAGGGGACTCTGGAGGGGCTGTACCACTCATCAACTTTGGCGATGGGATAGGGGAGACTGCCGGCTGCAGAGAGCAGTGGGCCGCGGGAGGAGTGTCTTTACCTCTACCACGGCCGGGCATCATCTTAGAAGCTCCACCACGCGTCTGTCCTCCGTCAGTAAAATAGGAATCTATGGAGCCCTGGATGGCCTTTGCTGTGTTCTACGGCTGCGATTATGCCCGGCGGCAGTGAGACATCTCTCGGTGTGCCCGAAAATGGCCGTGTAAGCCCTGGTAAATGCTGGAAAAGTGGCATTCTGTAAGGGGCTGTGGAGCTATGCTGCCTCACTTGGTCGGATTCCAGGGGAGGTACCTGGATACCTGGAGCTGCCAATTAAGACCACTTAAAGGGGAAAGGGCATTAGGACCTATATTGCTGAAGAGGTCAATTTATCAAGGTGAGCATGGATAGTGAATGGTGTTATTGTGGCACGGCCCCCTTGAGGACCGTTTTGATTTACCTGTTCATCTGCCATGACCCTGTGAACATTCCAACCCACCTGACCCTCTGGGTTCAGACATCTTTTACAGCACCTTTTTAAATGTCACACAAATCAAATATGTTTATATTATCTCAGTTTTTACTGGAGTAAGCAATGTGGTATTTACATACAAAGGAGGGTAATTGGTCAACCAAGCTCTGGATAACAGACCAGACTCAGGAGAACAATTTCCCGACAAGACAGCTTAGGAACAGTTCAACAGCACAAGAGCATAATATACATATATGTTCAATGAAGTACCACCTGGAGCATGACTTGCAAGGACAGTAAAGGGTTAGCTATCTAAGGTAGGTAGTCTCACACTAAAGGAGAACCCCAGGCTGGCCCATTCAACCTGTATATCCTAATGAGAGATCAGACAGAGTAGGGCTAAGATAGGGCCCTTTAAATGTGTTCAAACAGAAGCGCAGTAAGCATACATCACAAATTAAAATTTGTTACATTTCCTTTTGTTTTTTCTTAGGTTTTTGCCCATGTTCTGCCTGCAATTACCTGGAACTATCAGATGCTTTGAACATGTCTTCTGCTAATCTGGCTGTGCGTCCAGTAAAAAACTGGAAAAACACGACGACTGTGAAAGTTAACATAATTCTGTACACCGTTGTAAAGCTGGTGAGATCCTGTGGAACATTTAGAGTGCTTTCTACATAGCTCAAATTTGCAGCCTGGTTTTTTTAGAGTACACAGTCCAAACTCTATATGTGTCAAGCTGGCCGCCATTACTAGTAAACAAAAAAATTATAATAAAAATGTTATCCCCTATTTTGTAGACGCTATAACTTTTGCGCAAACCAATCAATATACGCTCATTTCGATTTTTTTCTTACCAAAAATATGTAGAAGAATACATATCGGCCCAAACTGAGAAAAAAATCACTCTTTAAAAAAAAAAAAAAAAAATGGGGGTATTTATTATATTAAAAAGTACAAAATATTGCGTTTTTTCAAAATTGACGCTCTTTTTTTGTTTTGTTTATAGCGCAAAAAATACCACCAAAAGAAAGTTCTATTTGTGGGGAAAAAAGGACATCAATTTTGATTGGGTGCAGCACCGCACGACCGCACACTCGTCAGTTATAGAGATGCAATGCCAAATCGCAAAAAATAGCCTGGTCATTCAGCAGCCAAATCTTCCGGGGCTGAAGCTGTTAAAGTGACCTTGTCACTATGGTAAAAAAAAAAAACCATTAAACTGTAAAAGAAGAGATTAGTTTGCTTCCTGGCAGGGGGTGAATCAAATCTTCACTTTCTTGAAGAGCTATAGATGTTGCTCACATTCAACACTTCTTGGTGTTTTAGGTTCCTGGCCACTGTTGGTTCTGTGGTTCCTCCCTCCAGCTGTTACATTACTACTGTTTCCTGTATTATTGTAACACCTGGTGGGGGAACCACAGTGCCCGGCAGGAGGAGATCTCCAACACAACCAGAACCAGTACCAGTGGCTCTTCAAGTAGCTTTTCAAGTTTTGAGTTGCCAAAAATATGGGTAGTAAATCTCTTCTTTTACAGGGTCATTCTGTTTCATTTCTTTTAGCATAACATCAGGATTGTTTAGTGCAGATGTGGATATCTTCATGTAGTGCAGTGCAGCATGATACCTGTGCTTTGTCACCTGTTTGAAAGTATCAGTTGAAATACACTTTTCCTGCTCTATGCCACAGGGGCAGCAATCAATGGCACCTATATGTGGGCAACTGAGAGAAGTCATATGTACAAATAGCAAATGTTTATATATGGTGTTCCAAACTGAACAATTTTTCTATATTTTTTTAGGATACAAGCACACAGACCCTGACAACATTTTTATGGTTTACAATGGTAAGAGAACCATTGATAAGTTTATTTTCTCTGCCTAAATACTGTATGCTACAAATATGTTTTGTGATACTTAACATTACATAAGAAAATGATCTTGTCATTTGTAAAAAGTGACAAGCTCCTCAAGGTAACTTTCAAAACACCTTTGGGCCTATATGAATTTAACAGAATGTATTTAAAGTGGAACCAAACTATAACTAAGCACTATAAACTGAAAATGCTATGTAGTTCTTTTTTAATATTTAAAGCAAGTTCCCCACTGCGTTCATGACTACATGCTTTATTTTGTTGAGAAATCACCCCCCTGGAAACACCTTTCCAGTTAAGGGTCAATCGCCCCCCTGGAATTTTACTGTGGCAGGCTATGGTTCCCTCCCTTCCCAGAGGCTTCCTACTCCTCTCCTCTTTCTCTACTCTCTTCTTCTTCCCTCCTTTTTTCTTTTCTTTTTTTTCCCCTTGCTTCTATCTACTTGATCCTCATTGGAGCTGTAAGCTGATACTAGATGGTCCCTGAGGTGCCTTATTCACTATTATGCCCCGTACACACGAGATTTTCCGTCGGAAAAAACTCTGATGTTTTTTCTGACGGAATTCCGCTCAAGCTTGGCTTGCATACACACAGTCGCACAAGAGTTCTCTGAACTTTCGACCACCAAGAACATGGTGACGTACAACACTACGGTGAGCCGAGAAAATTAAGTTCAATTTTAAGTTCAATTTTAAGAAATTTAAATTCAAAATTAAGTTTAGGTTGGAAGACCATCTAGGTTGGAAGACCCAAATTGGGCAGAAAAGGCGAGTCAGGGAGCTGGCATTTGCATTTAAGCACCTCAAATATTAACAGCACCCCATTTCTGACTACTGAGCCCACTATCTTTATCCCATATCTCGTTTAAATAATTGGGTTAGGATAGGAGAAAAACTGAGGCAGCTGGGGATTATACGAGAGTATTAGTTCTGTTTTAAAGTCTAAAGATCTAAACTTAAGAGTTCAATATAGTGCAGCTTAGTAGTCTATGAATGAGGTAGCTTTTTTTGTTTTCAGACTTGTTTTCCTTTAGGGCCGGTTCACACAGGGGGCGATGCGAGGCGACACCGACTTGCCTCGCCGCGACCTGCCGCGACCTGAGCGGCGACTTGCAAATGACTTCTGTATAGAAGTCAATGCAAGTCGCCCCGAGGTCGCCCAAAAGTAGTACAGGAACCTTTTTTCTGAGTCGGAGCGACTCGAGTCGCTCCTCTCAGAACGGTTCCATTGTACAGAATGGGGGCGACTTGTCAGATCGCGGCGAGGCAAGTCGTGTCGCCTCGCATCGCCCCCAGTGTGAACCGGCCCTTACTTTCACCTGGTGATCCTACTAGTAAAATTTGCTTACTGATTAGCCTGGGAGGAGGATCAGTGTCTCAATAGTAAATATTAATTTGCTATTGTAACACGCCTGGGTGGGCTCGTAGCGCAATGCTCTGCGCCCCAAGCCCACCATTTGTAGCCTATTAGGGCCTCTGTCTCTAATCGGGTGCTTCAACCGCCCCCTTCATTGGAGTCCATGCATATGAAAGGGGCCGGATGCATGGACAGGTCGGCCATGGATAGGGGAGGTGGATTGGAAAGACTGGCACTGACAGGTGGCACTGATTGGCACAGGCAGGTGGCACTGATTGGCCTTGAGAGGTGGCACTGATTGGTGCTGAGAGGAGACACTGATTGGTACTGGCAGGTGATACTGGTGCTGAGAGGTGGCACTGATTGGCGCTGACAGGAGACACTGATTGGCACTGGCAGGTGGCACTGATTGGCAGTGACAGGTGACACTGATGGAGGAGAGGGAGTTTCACACTGAGCCAATATTGGCTTAGTGAAACTGTGTTAAACTGACATGTAATGTAAATGCATGCAGAGAGAGACGAGCTGTCAAAATTCAGCGCTGATGTCAGGGATGGGTGGGACCCAGGTGGACGGGACCCAGCAGCTATCAAACACCAGCCAATGATTGGCTGCTTAAGAAAGGGGGCCGTGGCCACATAATGTAGCACCCCACCCAGACCTGGGACAGGTGACTGTATGGGTACAACTTGTAACTGCCGGCTGCTGCCCCTCTTAAAATGCCGCCTGGGACAGGCCTACTTTCAGGGTAAAAGCTATCTAATCCTGAAAATGTATTTGCATTCAGTTTTTCTAGTCTAGTTTTCTAGTCTAGTTTTTTTTTAACCCCGATTTCTGTCCTCCTCCAAGGTACATTTAGTACATTGTTATTAGCATTACTGTTTGTTTATTAAATCAGTCTTTTTCGTCTGCATAAACTAAAGAGAAGAATATATTAATTACATCAGTCTTCTCCCTCTTGTAATGGAAGCCAGTTCCCACAGTATGTCTATTCCTGAGACCAATCAATATACGCTTATTGCGATTTATTTATTTTTTTACCAAAAATATGTAGAAGTATACTAATACATAAACTGAGGAAAAAAATAGTTTTTTTTTATATATTTTTGGGAGATATTTATTATAGCAAAATTTAAAAAATAATGTGTTTTTTTTTCAAAATTGTCTGCCGTTTTTTGTTTATAGCGCAAAAAATTAAAAACGCAGAGGCGATCAAATACCACCAAAAGGAAGCTCTATTTATGGGAAAAAAAGGACATGAATTTTGTTTGTGTGCAACGTCGCATAACTGCGCAATTGTCAGTTAAAGCGATGCAGTGCCGAATCGCAAATAGTGCTCTGGTCAGGAAGGGGGTAAAATCTTCCGGGGCTGAATCGGTTAAGTCGGGAAGGAGAAGTTCTACATACAGCAGATTGTACAGAAGGCCCATGCTAGATTGCTGGATTAAAGACAAAAACAAACCTTGGCTACCAGTGAGCGGTTCCTTATGGAAATCCTGATTATGCAATACACGTTTTGTTTTGTATATAGCACACACAGGCCAAGTGTAAATCCATACTGACAGGTGTCAGACTGGAAATAAAGAGGACCAATGAGATCTAAAGCACATGAAAATGCATTTGTGGGGAAAATGCATTTGTGGGAATATCCAAACCTGCACAGAACAATAATAATAAACTGACCACGGTTGAAATTCACCTTAGGTGATAAGCCCTGGGTTCAAAGCATTATAGAAGTTTAATGATTAAAAACTGCTTAAAATTACAAATGTATCTTATTTCACCAGAATGATATCAGCTCTTATATTTCATAATGCAGGAATGGACAAATGAATTTATATCCTGGATTCCAGAAAATTATTGTGGGATTAAAAGCTTTTTTGGGTCATTTGACATGTGGCAACCAGACATCTATATTTATGAAATGTAAGTCTAAAATGTACATAATGTCGAAAGAGAAGATCCATATTACAGTGTATTACTTTCAAACAATACAAAAAATTTCATATTTACTCTAATGTACAGTATATATATGTTAGTGAGTAGAATAAACTAAAACTATATTACATTTTATTTGTAGACATGTGCATTAGTTTTCGTCCGAATGCATTTTTGTCCGAATTTTGGGTATTTTCGTTATAGTTGTGAAAAAAACGATAACGAACGTACAGAATCCGAAAACCGAAAGATCTAACTTAAACAAATGCTTTATTTTCATTTTTGTTGCAACAACAGTTTGATATAGATAGGATGACACTGACAATAGCAATCTGTGTCCATCAAACCTGTGGTTGAATGTGCCTAAGCTTAGCTCTATTAGTCCGAGATTATTCTACATAGAAAGAAAAGATTCGACATAGAGAGAAAAGATTTGACATTATAGAGACAATAGCAAAAAAGGTTGAATGTGCCTAACCTAACTCTTAGTCCAAGATTATTCGACATAGAGAGAAAAGATTCGACATTAAGATTTGACGAAGCAGTCGCCGCGAGTGGACATTTATGGTCAAATGCTCCGCCCATAGGCTATAGAAGAATTCTAATGTTAGTTGACTAGTAATAATAATTAATAAATATAATTATTACTAGTGTCATACAACATTAGAATTCTACTATAGCTTGTAGGCAGAACATTCGACCGGAAATGTACGATTCGTGGCGTCGTACAGTTTAGCTGCTCCGTCGAATCTTCTTAGAACATTCGACAGACACCATAAGCCTTCAATGACAGATTCGACCTTAACCACTTAAGGACCAGGCCTCTTTTTCAGACTTGGTGTTTACATGTTTAAAACAGTTTTTTTTTGCTAGAAAATTACTTAGAACCCCAAACATTTTATATTGTTTTTTTTCTAACACCCTAGAGAATAAAATAGCGGTCATTGAAATACTTTTTTTCACAGACCGCAGTGATCTTACAAGCGCACTTTTTTTGGAAAAAAATTCACTTTTTTGAATAAAAATATAAGACAACAGTAAAATTAGCCCAATTTTTTTTATATTGTGAAAGATAATGGTACGCCGAGTAAATTGATACCCAACATGTCACGCTTAAAATATGCGCCCGCTCGTGGAATGGCGTCAAACTTTTAGCCTCAAAAATCTCCATAAGCGACATTTAAAAAATTCTACAGGTTGCATTTTTTGCGTTACAGAGGAGGTCTAGGACTAGAATTATTGCTCTCGCTCTACCGATCGTGGCAATACCTCACATGTGTGGTTTGACCACCGTTTTCATATGCAGGCGCTACTCACATATACGCTCGCTTCTGTGCGCAAGCTATTCGGGACGGGGTGTTTTTAAAAAAAAAAAAAAATTCTTATTTATTTTAATTGATTTTATTTATTTTTACACTGTTTAAAAAAAAATAAAAAAATAAAAAATGGATCACTTTTATTCCTATTACAAGGAATGAAAAACATCCCTTGTAATAGAAAAAAGCATGACAGGTCCTCTTAAATATGAGATCTGGGGTCAAAAAGTCCTCAGATCTCATATTTGGGCTAAAATGCAAAAAAAAAAAAAAAAAAAAAAAAAAAAAAAAAAAAGGAAGAAGAAAATCTGACATTTAAAAAAAATATACCTTTAAGAGGTATGGGCGGAAGTGACGTTTTGACGTCGCTTCCGCCCTCCTATGGTATAGAGACGAGTGGGGGACCATCTTAGCCTCACTTGTCTCTATGCCCAGCAGATGAAAGGAACCGATCGCCTCCGCCGCTACTGACGGCTCTGGTAAGCGGCAGAAGGTGCGGGAGGGCGGCGGGAGGGGGGGTGGCACCTCTCCCGCCGCCGATAGCGGTGATCTCGCGGCGAATCCGCCGCGGAGACCACCGTTATCGTACAGCCGACCGCCGCCTGAAGAGATGGATATGTCGGTTGTGGCAGCAGCTGCTGCCGTTACCGAGATATCCCTCTTCAAAAATAGGACGTACATCGTCGTGCGGCGGTCGGCAAGTGGTTAATTATTTCGGATTTTCGGACTAATGCATTTTTTAACAAAACTAAATAACCAAAAAACGAATTTCGTGAGTAACTAAATAAATTTATTTTTCGGACGAAAACGAAATTCCAAAACAAAATATTTCGGTGTGCACATGTCTAGTTATTTGTTTATTTAATTTATGTTAGTTAAGTAAAATAAGCTCATATATGTCAGCTTTTAAAGCCTGATGCTCTCTTTTTCAGGCAATTTTCTTTGATGGCTAACATGGTACAACCCTCTGCTGCTATTTTGTACATTGTTATATTTTAAATCATGATACAGTCTAGATTATTAAGATAAGGCTATTGCTCAGGGACAGAATGAAGTTTATTGATGAGATAAATTGAAACTTGACTTAGAACTAACTTTTGTTTGATTACATGTGTTTTATTATGCAGGACTGAGGCAGATAACAAGAATCCTGTTATTCTGTACCACAATATTCATTTTAATGGAACCATCAAAGATAGCAAACCATTACGGATTGTGAGCACCTGCAATCTTAATATTTTTATGTACCCTTTTGATATCCAGCACTGTAATCTATCCTTCTTAACATTTTTTGAGAATAGTAAGTTTTTAAACCTCATAGGTTGCTAACAAAGTTGATTCAGATAGAGAATGTATTAAGTCTGTAAAGTTCCCCATAATGACATAAATAAAACAGTCAATAGTAATCCTGATTATACCTTTATAAAGTTCAACTGCATAACATAAAAAAACTCACCTTTAAATTAAGAAGATATACACCACCATTTTGATTGATAGAGTGATGTGCATTAATTTTTTTGTGCCTATTCACCAAATCTGACTCTTATCAAGTCAGTGTCATGGTTATGCAATAGAGTTCATCAGCTTACCTGTCTCCATGTGTTCATCTCTAGAGACCAGCCGACCCTCACCTGACTGTTTTTGTAATCCATCCTCTGGCATGGCTCCACCCTAGCTCCTATCAGAGAACTCTATATTAACCTGTGCACTGCAGGCCAACCCTGCTGATCAACCTTTGTGTGTTTAGCTTTCTGTTACCTGCCATGTGCTCTTCTGTTGTTCCGTTACCGACTTTGGCGTATCCTTGACTATCCCTGTTTGCCTGTGATCCTGACCTTTTCGCGTGTCCCTGACTATTCCTGTCTGCTTGTGGCCCCGACTTTGGCTTTATCCCTCACTATCCCTATCCTCCTGTTGCCTACTGTGGGTGTGAGCTGGGGGACCCCGGGGGTCGCGACCTGGAGACAGTTGCAGCCAAGAGGCTCTGGTGAACACCTGCTGGCTCTTAGAATCCGCGCCCCAGGGAATCTTACGTTCTAACCCCGGTGGGATCCGTCTTGGTGTTCTGGCGGCCCTGCCTTCCTTATCACCTTGACCCCCGTCCGCAGCAGTCAGCCGTAGGGTCCACAACCTTGCGGTGCACTCCTGATCCCTCAAGGTGACCTGACAGTCAGCTTAGATGCTGCCTGCCTGTATGCTGCCAGACCTTGGTGACTGATCCATTGCCCTGGGAGAACCCATAATTGGTGAGCTGTAAACAGATTCTGTACTCCCTGAATACTCTTCCTCTCATCGCCCCCCCCCCCCCCATTTACCCATTTACCCTCCTTTTCCAACCCCTCTCTCTCTCCACCTTCTTTGATTCTCCATCTCTGTCAGAAACCATGAAATCAGACCGAGACAGAAGTACATTTGTTTAATAATAACAGTAATTAGAACAAACATAGTCAAAACATAGCCAAAGTTCAGTAACAGGAACAGATAGTCAGCCAAGCCAGAAGTCAGGGATCAATGTAGTGGAACAGCAAGCAGGATCTGAAGCCAGAAGGGATGTCAGCAAAATCAGTCTTTAAAAAGGAACGTAGGAGATAGTTTCTTGTGATGTGACCAAGGCGAATGCAGAGCTCCTCTGGACTGGATGGCTTAAAGAGGAGGGTACCTTAAACAAAAAATATTAAAAGTCAGCAGCTACAAATACTGCAGCTGCTGACTTTTAATAAATGGACACTTACCTGTCCCAGGGTCCAGCGATGTCAGCAGCAGATGGTGAGCAATCGCTCGTCTCTCAACTGCCCCCGCTGCCATCCTCTGTCAGGGAATCAGGAAGTGAAGCATTGTGGCTTCACTGCCCGGTTCCCTACTGCGCATGCACGAGTCGCGATGCACGTCTTTACTGGTCCCCTTTGTGTCCTGGGAACTGTGTGTTTCCCAGAACACAACGGGGGGGCGGAGCATCTGTGGCTAGCTATTCCCGGAAGTGGGTGCAGATATGCAGAAAAGTGGCAATTGTGACACCGGAGGGGGGGAGGGTTCCGATGAGCGGAACTTCCACTTTAGGGTGGAGGTGCACTTTAAGTAGGCAGGACTGATGACCAGGATCATCAAAAGCTGAGTAACTGTGGAGAGAGATGGGGGCTGGCAATTAGCCTACAGCTGATTGGTCAGCTCAGAGAAGGAAGGGCTGTTCCCAGCCCTGACAATCCCCCTCACCATCTTCCTCTCTCCTACCTCTCTCTCGCTCCCTTTACTTGGTCATGGCTAAATGTTCATTGTCTCAACAGCTGCTGCTAAAGAACTTGTTCTTAGACTTAGACTTTTTTTTTTTTTTTATTCTTTATTTAAATTTTTCATTTAAGTTGCGTACAAAACATAATCAGGTATTAAAAGAAAACCATAGAACCAATATACATTCATGCCTTTCAATTTTTCACATTATCCTGGGTTTTCTTTCTTTACTTCTCGAGTTCTTCTAAAATATCTCCCTCCCACCCCTCTTCCCACCCCTACCGACCCATTACCTCGTTGAAGATCATAGATTGTCTAAAGATTTTCCAGTATTTCCATTTCACATGGAATCTCTTTTTTTCTCTTTCTTCCTCCATTCCCAGCCCTTCAATGCTGTACATTTCCTCAACTTTTCCTAACCATTCCTTTACTTTGGGTGCTTCTATTTCTTTCCATTTTTTCGGAATCAGACTTTTTGCCGCGTTTATTAATGAGCTTGTACGGGAATTCCTATACTCCTTAATTGGGGTATCTACTGCATGGAATAGGCATACCCATGGGTTCTCAGGTAGCTGTATTTTAGCTATTACTTCTATATATCTTATTATTTCTCTCCAATATTCTTTAATCTTGGGACAATCCCACCATATATGGGCCAAACTTCCCGTTTGTCCACAATTCCTCCAACATTTCCCAGATTGTCCCTCCTGGTACTTTGCCATTATATCTGGGGTCCTATACCATCTTACTAAAATTTTAGAATTTGTTTCTATCGTCTTACTATTTTCTGTGGATCTGTGCACCATCTTCAATATTTTTTCTATATTTTGGTTTTCACCCCGTGCTCCTATCTCTTCTTCCCATTTTTTAATGAAGATTGGTACCTCCGCTTCATGTTCCCGTCTCAAGACCTTATAAAACTGGGCAATACCTGCCCTTGGGGATTTCCCCTCACATATCCGCTCCAAGGCAGTCAAATTTTCTCCATCTCTAAGCGGTTGTGGTAGTCTTGAGACGAAATGTCTAAGCTGCAGGTATCGCCACTCATTCAACTCCATCCAGTCATTTTCTTTCTGTAATATTGCTAGTGTTTTCAATTTCCCCTCTTTAATTATGTGTCGTAAATTGCATATTATCTTGTTTTATCCATTTCCCTCCTATTGTACTTTTACCAGGTGCAAAAAAATCATTATCTTTTAGATAAATTAAAGGGGAATTATATTTCCACTTGTTATGTTTGTGTATTCCCTCCCATACTCTAAACACATTTTTTGTGACCAAAGGTGTTGTCTTCCCTAGTGATCTATATTTTAAAGGAGTCCAGATTTCTCTACCTAGATTTGTGCCTGATAAACTGTGTTCTATTTTTCCCCATCTTTTTTTACTTTCTAATTTTGCCCATTCCACCACCCGTGTTAACACTGCTGCTTCGTAATATTTTCTAAAGTCTGGGACATTCAGACCCCCCTCATCTTTTCCCTTTTGCAAAGTCTTCAGTGGGATTCTAGGTTTCTTGTTGTTCCAGATAAATTTAGAAATTAAAGAATTTATCATTTTAAAATATAGGGGGGGGGGGATATATATTGGTAATAGCTGAAATTTATAAAGGATTTTAGATTGAATAATCATTTTTAAGGCATTAATTCTTCCTAACCATGACAGGGGCTTTGTTCTCATTCTCCTTATTTCTTCTCTCAATTCTTCTAGAAGGGGGATATAGTTTATTTGGTATATTTTTTCTATTGATGCAGTCAGTTTAATCCCTAAATATTTAATTTCTTTTTGCCATAGAAATGGGAATTCTCTCTTAATGTCAAGTTCTTCTCTCGGATTTATATTTACGTTTAAGATTTCTGACTTGCTTGGGTTAATTTTAAAGTTAGATAATTCCCCGTATTCCTGTAAAGCCTTTAACAAGTTTGGCATGGAGATTCGTGGGCTAGATACATAGAACAGAATATCATCCGCAAATGCGGCTGTCTTATGTATTCCCCCCTCTATCTCAACCCCCTTTATATCTGGGTTTCTCCTTATCGTCTCCAGGAGTGGCTCCAATGCCAGAACGAACAATAGGGGGGACAGCGGACACCCCTGTCTAGTCCCATAGTTCATTCTGAAGGCTGTTGATAGTACCCCATTAACTCTTACCACTGCCTTGGGGCTGTTATATAGTGCCTTTATCCACTTCAAAATTTTGGGTCCAAACCCCATTCCCCTTAGGGTGCCCATCATGAATCCCCAGTCTACTTGATCAAAAGCTTTCTCAGCATCTATTGATAGGAGTAGACTGGGGATTCTACTCTCCTTCATCCTCTGAAGCAGTAATATTGACCTTACTCCATTATCTTTTCCTTCTCGCCCCTCGATGAATCCCACCTGATCTGCGTGGACTAAGCTAGGCATTAACTTCTTTATTCTAGCGGCCAATATTTTTGCGAACAATTTAACGTCCGTATTGAGTAGTGAGATCGGTCTATAGTTTGATCATATTGTATTCTCTTTTCCCTCTTTCAATATCGTGGAGATTGTCGCAGTGGAGGCCTCCTCGCTCAGTCCATATTTTGTACCTAGTCCATTATAATATGCACATAAAATTGGGGCTAGTATGTCTCCAAACTTTTTTAGATATTCTATTATATAGCCATCAGGCCCTGGGCTCTTTCCTCCTTTGGTCTCTTTTATTGCCTGTATTACTTCTTGGACTGAGATTGGATTCTCCAGTTCCTGCGCCAATTCCCCCGGTATTTTAGGGATGTTTGCTTGAAGTATATAGTCTTTAATTTTTCCCCTTCTCTTCATCTCTTGTTTTCCTGTCTCTTTTTTTCTCACGGAATATAACTGCTCATAATATTCTCTAAAAACTTCTGCTATTTCCTTAGTTTTATAGACTGGCTCTCCCTCTTTATTTAGTATTTTCTCTATATAATTCTTCGATCTTTTTTTCCTCAATATCTTTGCTAAGATCTTACTATTTTTAATGCCGCTATAATATCTCTCTTTAGTAATCCTATTATATGTCGTCCTTATTTCCTGTTCCATTAATTCCCCGAGTTCCTCTCTTTTCATAGCCAGTTTATGTAATAGGTCCACTACCTGTCCACTTTCCCTGCCATTTGCCTTTTTATGTTCTTGCTCTAATCCGTGGATTTCCTCCCTCAACTCCCTACTCTTTTTAATACCTTCTCTCTTCCTATTTGTACCTAATGAAATATATATCCCTCTTATATAAGCTTTATGTGTCTCCCAAATAATATTTTCCATATTCTCTTCATTTAAATTAATGGTAAAAAAAAACTCCAATTCTATTCTAATTATTTCCTCTCCCTTCTCGTCCAGCAGTTCCCTATTCAATTTCCAGGAAAAAGGAGATTTCTGAAATCCTGGGATTTTGATCTTCAGGCATATTGGAGAATGATCAGACAATGTTCTAATTCCTATATCTGTGGATATCACCTCGTCCAGAACCCTATGTTCCACTAACCAGTAGTCGATCCTTGTGTACGTCCCGTGTACAGGGGAATAGAACGAGTAGTCTCGTGTCCTTGGGTGCATAGTTCTCCACGCATCCATAAGCTGATACTGATATAGCCTGTGTTTTAGTATTCTCCTCTGCTATTTCCCAATCCCCTGCACACGGGACGAACTATCCATTTGTGGATTCATACAAAAGTTCATATCTCCAGCTATAATTAACCTCTTTTAAAATCCCATAATTTCTCCAATATTCCTTTCAGAAAAACCATTGGACTTCTATTTGGGCAGTATATGTTAGCGAGGGTAGTCTACTCCCCATAGTTTCCCCTTCAGAAAGAGGAATCTACCCTCCGGGTCGACTAATCTTTCTTCTATTTTATAATATACCTCCCGTCCTATACCGATAGCTACCCCTTTTGAGTTCCTTGAGTAAGAATCTCCATAAAACCACACCGGGAACCTAGGGGAATATATTCTAATCTTGCTTTCGTATGATAGATGGGTTTCCTGTAAAAACACTATGCCCGCTTCATATTGTTCTATTTCTTTCAAAATTTTAAACCGCTTTGCTGATTCATTTAGCCCCCTAACGTTATATGACAAACAATTAACTATAGACATAGATTTTAGTCAGGCTGGTTTTTTCTCTTTTCTCACTTAACGAGGTTTTCTGCTGTCGGGTCTTCTTTCTCCCCCCGCCCCTCCCACCTCCCCTCCCAACCTCCTCCCAACCTTCCCAGACCCCTCTTTGGTCATTGTACCTATATCCAGAATATATCCCCATCCTGGAATATGTACCTCACCCCTTGGGGTGAAGCTCCAAGCCCGGCATTCCGTGTCCCTCCACTCCCCCCCGGCCATGAAGGCCCAGTAGTCATAGGGGGGGAGAGGAGGGAGCAGATAGTCCAGGGAGGCTCTTCCCGTTTCCACCCATACCCGCATTAACTTTTATTTACTTTACCTCTCCCATCTCGTTTCTTTTGTAATAAATTACACCAGCCCCCCCTCCCCCCTCTCCCCCTACCCCCCCCCCCCCACATTAAGCTCTCTGCCCTATTCCCTCTTCAATTAGTCTTTCTTCTCTTTCCATTCGCTTAGGTATACTAATGGTTGGAATCTGTAACTCTGTACAGAAGTCCTGTACTTCTTCCGGAAATTTCAATCTAACCGTCTTTCCGTCCCTATATACTATCAAAGCTGCAGGGAACCCCCAACTATATTTAATATTAGCTTGTCTTAAATGTTCTAGTAATGGTTTTAGTTGTCTTCTTCTGGATAATGTTTCACTTGACAAGTCCGCAAATACTTGCAAAGTTGTTTGCTCGTATTGCAGCGGGTGTCTCTCTCTGAGGTTCCTCCATATTTTCTCCTTGTCTGTATACCGATGGAATTTAACAATGACATCTCGTGGGGTTTCCTCCTTCATTCCTAGAGGCTTTCTAATTCTATGTACTCTATCAATCTTTAACTCCTCGTCCTCTTCTCGTCCTAGTAGGGGGTTAAATATTTTCATTATTTTTTCCTCCAGTCTCTCTCCGTTTTGCTCTGGGAGGGCTCTTATCCTTAGATTTTGGCGTCTATTTTGGTTTTCCTGTGCTTCCATTTTATAAAAGGTATTTCTTTGGTTTATTTGCAGTGCTTTCACTTGCGATTTTAATTCTGCGATTTCTTGTGTTTGTTTCTCAGTTCTCTCCTCAGCCTCTTCTACTCTCCGCAGCAAATGGCCCAGATCCATCCGGACATTTGTAATCTCACTCTTGATTAATCTTTCCATCCTTTTAAACATTGCCATCATCTCGATCTTTGTGGGCATTTGAGCTATACTTCGCTGTTCTTCCCCTTCCCCCTCGTAAGTTTCCATCAATCTCTCTGTTTGTGTTTCTTCTCTTGTTTTATCTCCTTGGGCTCCTTTTAACTTAGCCGTTTCCTTTTTTGCGTTTTTGGTTGGCAAGGATGTTTTTTTTTTTACATCTGGGCTTTTTTGGTTACCCTCTTTAGTTGTCAAATATTTTTGTATTGAACTAGCGGTTACACTAGTATTTAAACTCTCCCTCGGGGTTTTAGGTTCTATTGTTTTATGTGATCTTCCCCTCATCATGTATCTTGTTCACTTATCTTGTTTGACAAAATAGTTGTCCTGTATGGAGGGGAGTATCTCTCGGTTCCAATCTTTGCTTTTATTAATTTGAAAGGAAGGGTAAGGGGAGAGAAGAATATCCTGCCGTTTCACCTCTCAGGCTCCCAGTTTAGATGAAATACTTCTCTTCACTTTTGCTTTAAGAATTGAAAATTCTGCGACTTGATGGATTTTTTTTTTTTTCCTTTACTTATATTATTAGGGCACCTGTAAAGATCCTGTACAGGGCCTATAAAAAGCGTACCCTTCGTCCCTTTTTTCCGATCTCTATATAGCGTAAGCGGGGCGAGAGGACACGTAGAGAGAGAGAGGAAGAGAAAAAAAAAAAAGGGGAATGTCCTTACTTTTGCAGCTCTATTTCAGCTTGACCCAATTGTCTAATCAGCTGCTATCCACCACAGAGTGGAAAGTTGCTCTCCAGTAGATATCGCTTCGAGCTTATCGCATAGTTGAATCGCAGAGTTCATCACTTAATTCCCAGCATTAGTTCGTAACATAGTTCATAACCTTTCAAATCAGTACTACGCTGTATCAATACATAGTCCTTAAGTAAACTAAGAACTCAATACTAGTTTCAGCTATCAGTTTAGTAATTCCAGCGTTTAATCAATTGAGCCGCTCCTAGGGTTATTAGGTAGTCATTTCAATAGGTCTTCTCGTTAATACAGTTCATGCAAAATTCCATAGATCTCATGGGTTCATAGTTTTCAGACAAAATCATTGCTCCATTAAGACCTCTCTTATGTCTCCAGTCACTTAACCCTCTCAGGCCCCCTAGTTTAGATGGAATTGAAAATTCTGCGACTTGATGGATTTTTTTTTTTTTGTATTTTATTTTGCTGGAGCATCTATGAAAAACGTACCATTCATCCCTCTTTCCCGGTCTCTGTATAGCGTAAGAGAGGCGGGAGGAAAGAAAAAGAAAACCACAGAGGGGGGGGGGGGTAGGAAAAAAAAAAGGAATGTCCTTATACCCTTGCAGCTCTATATTAGCTTAACCCAATTATCTAATCAGCTGCTTTTGCAGCTCTATTTCAGCTTGACCCAATTGTCTATTCGGCTGCTATCCACCACAGGAAGAAAAGTTACTCTCCAGTAGAAATCGCTCCGAGTTTATCGCATAGTGAAATCGGAGAGTTCATCACTTAATTCATCACTTAATTTGCAGCTTAGTTCATATTATAGTTCATAACCTTTCAGTCAGTACTAAGCTGTATCAATACTTAGTCCTTAAGTGAACTTAAAACTCAGTACTAATTTCAACTATCAGTTTAGTAGTTCCAGTACTTCCAGCATTTAATCAATTGAGCCACTCCTAGGGTTATTGGCAGTCATTGACATTTAAACAGGCCCTCTCATTGGTACAGTTCAAACAGACATTTAAATTCCGTAGCTCTCATAAATCCATAGGTTCCAAAAAGAATCCTTGCTCCATCAAGACCTCTCTTATGTCTCCTGTCGTTTAAATTTTAGCCAGCCCCAGCTGCTGTATCTCTCCCTTAGTTAGTCATCAAATCTCTTTAGCTTCCACAGCAAACACAGTTCAAACACAGTTCACGATGCAACAGCGCTAGATAATCTAGGGGCTCCGGAGGGTAGTATACAGAGCACACAAAGGCAAATATAAGAGGGGGGGCGCATGGAGGAGACAGAGGGGAGGCCAGCACCAACAATCACTCGTGGGGTCTCAGGATCAGGTGTTTTCTCTTGCAGCCACTTTTGGTTGTACCAGGGATATCTCTCACTTACCCCTGTTCAGTTTCCTGCGTCCATTATTTCTGTCCACCCCGATCTATCAGTCGCTCCTCCTTGGTCTCCTGATCAAATATTGTGGGGAATAGGCATCTGCGGGGGTCACCATGTGCGGTCCTCTAGCACAGTGTTCTATCCCACTTCACCAGCAACTGTATTGGACTTGCTGCCATGGTTCTCCTGCCTCCCCTTCCATCCTCACAGACACCGTCTCGGGCTCCTCCCCCAGCCTTCCCGCATCACATCCTCCCCCAGCAAGTGGCTTCCCCCTTAGACTTAGACTTAACCACTTACCTACTGGGCACTTAAACCCCCTTCCTAACCAGACCAATTTTCAGCTTTCGGGTCTCTCACATTTTAAATGACAATTACTATAGTCATGCAACACTGTAACCGTATGAAGTTTCAGTCCTTTTTTTCACACAAATAGAGATTTCTTTTGGTGGTATTTAATCACCGTTTTTTTTATTTTTTGCGCTATAAAAGAAAAAAGACCAAAAATTCTGTAAAAGAAATGCAGGGACAGGAAAAACAAGAACTAACACAGGAAGACATGTTAACCCTCTTGTAGGCACCTGCATTCACCCCTTATCAGGCACATTAGCACATTAACCTCTTTGTCTTCAACCCCCTGCTGTATGCGTCCAGAACATTAACCCCATTCATATCCTTATTCCTCTGTGTATAACCTGCATGCACTGTATCTAGTGTGCATTACGCATGGCAGAAGTGATGTCACTGGAAGGATATGAGGTACCAGATGAGAAGGGAAACAAGGTTCCATGCTTGGAGCATTTGGCTCCTTATACAGGATTAAGAGAGCATTACCATAGGTGGCTTGTTCTAGTAGTGGTTGGACCTGTGGTTGGAGGACTACAAGGACCAGTGGCTCCACCATATAGAAAAAGGCACAGAATTTTCAGGATATAACAAAACTACTATGATACAGTAATATGAGGATTTCCAATTAGATGATAACTCAAAAGAACCACACAATTAAAAGGGTCTGTGCTGATAATCAAAGTTGTCCACCAAAATGCCAATCAGTGCCTATCAAAGTGCCCATCAGTTACACCAATCAGTGCCCATCAGTAATGACTATCAGTGCCATCTATTAGTGCCCAGTGTCGCCTATTAGTGCCCTTCAGTGCCACCTATCAGTACGCCCCATCAGTGCCCATCAGGGCTGCATATCAGTGCCGCCTATCGGTGCTGCACATAAGTGCCTCCTCATGAGTGCCCATCAGTGCCGCCTCATCAATGCCTGATAGTGCAACCTCATCAGTGCCCGAAATAGGAAATGCAATAGGAAATGCAAGAGGAAATGCAAGAGCTGAAATAGATTATCAGAGCCACATTGCTGAGGAGATTAAAAGAAATAACCCAATTTTTTTTCAAATATATATATATATATAGTACAAAAAGGCATGCCAGAGCATATTGTCCCCGTGAAAGATGATCAGGGGAAGTAGGTCACAACTGATATGGAGAAGGCAATTATTATTATTATTATTTAATATTATTATTAAATTCATTCTTTAATTGGCCGAAAATAAAGGGTGTAATAAACAAGATAGTAATGCTAAAAATATTATATTGAATGTATCCTTGTGGCTGAAAGAAACCTGTATTCAAAAAAGGCTAGAAAAACGAATGCCACATACACTCGGTCCGAATTTCTGACAGAAAATGTTCACTGGGAGCCTTGTGTCGGAAATTCTGACTGTGTGTAGGCTCCACTGGACAGTTTCCATGGGAATTTCCTTCGCACAAAATTTTTGATCTGGTTCTCAAATTTTCCGACAACAACATCCATCTGTGCAAATTTTGATTCTGTGTAGACAATTCCGACACACAAAGTGCCACGCATGCTCAGAATAAACTACGAGACGGAAGCACTCGGTCTGGTAAAACTACCGTTCGTAATGGAGACAGCACATTCGTCATGCTGCAATTTTTTAAATAATTAATGCTGCGTACACTCTGTAAGGAGCTCCCCTGTTTGTCTTCCTTGCTCGAGCTGGATTTTCACTGGAAAAACTCTCTTCAATCGATCGGGGTGGTTATTCAAAAAGGACCAGACACACACACTGGTTTGATTCTGAATACACACACTTTAATTTCCTCTTTACCAGTCTTTTATGATTCAAAACATTGTATTATCAACCAATGAGAATTAGACAAGACATTCACCAATCAAATAGCGTTGACATTCTAGTGCGTCATACAGTTAGCGGACTTTTCTAGGGGAATTCTGATCAAAGGTCTCCAGACATACAGACATATATTTATATAAATGACCTTAAGAAATCATCTATAATTAAACCACATAGCATCATTTCACCTTATGAATATTTCCTACTTCCTATAAATTCTAACAGCTAGCTCTAACCACAAATGCATCCTGTTTCTTGCAGACTTCAGAAGTAACTTGCAAAGCATGGTGTTTCACTAAACTTCAGTAAATATCTGTTCAAGCAGAGTCTAAATGTAATAAGACGAGTTTAAACTTAAAGGGTGACTCTCCCTACCCTTACAATCCCTCCTCTGATCATGAAGGACGAAGTCCTTTCTTGATCATTCTCAGAACCACCTATGTCTGTCTGCCTGTCTGGGTCTGAAGTGGAAGGATTGATTTTGGTAATTCTACCCATTTAGACAAAATATAATCTTAATGGTGGCATAAATTGCAATTCCCAGGATAAGTATGATGATGAGGATCATTCCTACTTTCTTAAAGAAATTCATGATACTATCCCAGAACGAACCAAACCAACCTCCCACTCCAGAGAATGGATTCCAGGAGTCTCCCAGACGTCTCATTCGGTCCTGCAATTTCGCCCTTTCATCATTGTGTCCCTTTATATGTTGCTAACAATATGATTGCTGCTATATTACATGTCCCCTCCCTCCTCTGAATGTGATACTCAGTTGTTGCTGCAATTTGTGCTTTTGACATTATATCTCCTGTCTATATACAGCAGGGATAATTATAAATCATTTCTGTAAATGTTGCTCTACCCCTGACCCCTATACTGTTATTCCTACTCATTCCGCTTGAAGATGTAAGCCAGCACCCAAAAACAGTTAATAAGAATACCTTCATGGTTAATGCAATTGACAAAATAAGAATAATTTTAACATTGCACCTTCTGGGCTTTGTGAATTGGGGCTTGGGGGACCCTAGAAGGAAGGCAGCTTGGCTGTGGGACAAAGGGGCCTCCTTCTTTCCACAGAACCAACACACCCCACTTCTGGTACCACTTGTAAGGTGCGCCCCCCCTCCTTGATTAGCAACCAAATAGGTTTGAGATTATTTGTATACAAATAATAAGCCTGTTAAACACTCAGGGCAGCGTCCTGCCAACAAATACCCAGGAAAATGTCCTGACATTAATTTTAGAGGTTTCCAGTGACCAGTCCTTTGTAATTGAAAACTTAAATTTTCAATTATTTGTCTATATTCTTATGCTTTATCCCGGCCATCCTAGCGAGGATTTTTTTTTATCTTCTCCTGACCCCGGCCAACCTAGCGAGGGTCTCAACACTTATAACTCTTTAACTGAGCGAGCTTCCTTTTTTCAAAGACAGAGACAGATTATATCACTGTTTTGAAAACCACAATCAAGTACAGCAAATGTTCAAGTGTTCTAGGTACAGCATTAAAACAGGCAAGTTTCTCAAAAAGACTTATAAAAAGTAATTTCAAAGAAAGTTCACCTGTTCAATGACTGCACCCCACTTCTGGTACCATCTGTAAGGAGCGCCCCTGTTTGTCTTCCTTGCTCGAGCTGGACTTTCACTGGAAAAACTCTCTTCAATCGATCGGGGTGGTTATTCAAAAAGAACCAGACACACACACTGGTTTGATTCTGAATACACACACTTTAATTTCCTCTTTACCAGTCTTTTATGATTCAAAACATTGTATTATCAACCAATGAGAATTAGACAAGACATTCACCAATCAAATAGCGTTGACATTCTATTGCGTCATACAGTTAGCGGACTTTTTTTAGGGGAATTCTGATCAAAGGTCTCCAGACATACAGACATATATTTATATAAATGACCTTAAGAAATCATCTATAATTAAACCACATAGCGTCATTTCACCTTATGAATATTTCCTACTTCCTATAAATTCTAACAGCTAGCTCTAACCACAAATGCATCCTGTTTCTTGCAGACTTCAGAAGTAATTGCAAAGCATGGTGTTTCACTAAACTTCAGTAAATATCTGTTCAATGTAATGTAATAAGACGAGTTTAAACTTAAAGGGTGACTCTCCCTACCCTTACAAACACGACCAGACTTTCCGGCAGACTAGGTCCAACGGTCTTCCCGACGGACTTTCGGCAGAGTTCTGATGGACTTTCCGAATGAACGGACTTGGCCACACACAATCACACCAAAGTCCGATGGATTCAAACGTGATGATGTACGACCGGACTGGAATAAGGAAGTTCATAGCCAGTAGCTGCCAAAGCGTCGGTTTTTGTCCGTCAGACTAGCATACAGACGAGCGGATTTCTCCATAGGAACTGGGTCTGGCAGAAAGATTTGAAACATGTTCTATTTCTAAAGTCTGTCAGATTTTTGGAAAGCAAAAGTCAGATCTCCATAATAATGTTTATAATTTTTTTTTTGTTTTTTTTGTTTTTTTTAAATCAAGATCTGCATATATTTTTTTTTTGTGCTCTCCACAATATTATTTCTCGTTTTGTGTGTCAAGTTACCACAACACCATTATTATCTTGTATATATTAACCTCAAGGAGGTTGGTTGGTATTGGTGTCACTTGTTAATTTGACCTTGTATTTTTGAAATGTACCTGCCTACTCACAAACAAACTGTCCTTTCTGAAGTAAAACACATAGCTAAGTATTTCTGAAAAAGAAATAGCCATTTATTCTGGGTCATAACAAAATAAAGAGGAAGGCAATGCTGGAGAAACTGGTGAAATTTGCGAAGCCTCTGCAAGACACAACACAAGACAAATCCTAATGTCAGGCAAAACTCTCCTAATCTTGACCCAATATAGGCCTCAATCGATAAGCAGTACAGGCCACTGATGCACCAAGTTAAAATTCTACTTTCATTATAACGTTCGTCGCTTCCGTTACACCGTCCTCCGCTCACAGATCGTATGTACGACACAGGCGTGATATGCTTTATATACACTGTGCATGCGGGAAACTCCACCCACTCCTGACGTTCTTTCTAGTCTATTCCTCGCCCCTTGTCTTTCAGCGCAGTTGGAGAGTACATGGTGGAGAGACAACAGCTGCAAAGGAAAAAGGCCTGAGCCCCGGACCTCCCGATCCCGGAGGAGATTGAAGGCCTCAATTATGGGCTTTATAGAGATGGTGGAGATGGTGGACATCTTCAAGAGGGCCGACTATGATGGGAAGTATGAACCGTACCCAAACCCAAATGTGAGAAAGGCCAAGATCATGCCTAAAGTTGTGAAAAGTCTGCCCAGGAATTTTGGGGTACGTTGATCCAAGGGTCAACTGAGCAAACGATGGTCAGACCTTAAATTGAGGGAGCACGATCAGTACAGAAGAATCAAGAGAGTGCTGCAAAAAAGTAAGTATTTTGTTGTGTGTTCCTATTCTTCTTCTTAAGGTTCGTGCTGCTCTATGTGCTTTTCTTTAGTGTTGTACATTTTAAAATGGCAACTTTCATGTTCATGGGCACAGTAATCGGTCGTAGGATACATTGTTTATTCGCCCACTTATAAGATGTTTTTGGCAGATACAGGTTAACTACATTTGTTCAGGCCTATTTGTATTAAAATAAGTTTGTTGTCTAGAGGGGTTTGTAACTAGAATGAAATGCAAACTTGATTCAGTGTAAGGAGAGGACACTCAGCAGCTGTTTACACATCTGGACGCAGGAGCACTAGTGTGGGACACCAGAACAAACTTTTTAGGGTGTCCCACACAGGTGCTCTAGTGGATACTATAGGGGTGTCTACATGTGTGATACTTTAACAAAAAAGGGAAGTATTAAAGCTTTAGAAAGGAAATAAAATGTTCTTCAGCTTGGAACTCTGCCAACATAGACAATTGTACGACACTTCCAAGCAATGTTTCATATTCCTATTTCTGCCCTCCAATATCTGTGTGCTAAGTATACCTATTTTTTATTCACATAGGGGAGAAAAGACTCGGGACATCTGAGGACACCAGGGACCCCCCACCTCCTAAAGAAGGGGAAATCCCCACACCACAAGCAGAGGATGAGGACGGAGGGAGAGGTTTATGAAGTGGGCGAAACTGTCACCACAACATGTGAGTGTCTGAAACCACAGCTTCGGGTAAGAGGTATTCCTGCATATTTATAATACATGGTATGTTTTTTTATTTTAGGGGATGTGGATGTTATGGAAGAAGAACCTCATTTCACCAGTGAAAGTGCCCAGATCCTCATCGAGGAGAGAATGGGGTGCACTCGTGATTTAGAAAATATAAAGGAAAACATTAATGATGTTCAAAATAAATTAAGAACATCATTGATGTTTTAGGCAGAATTTAAAACACACAAAAATTGGACCATTTTCTCATGTATTTCTGAAATTTAAAAAACTGTTTTAAAGTATTTTAAAAGCCAAATTTTTAAGATGCACACAGTGTGTCAACATTTGCTTTCTGCCATCATGGGATATCAATGCTATGCGTTTTGTGGGTGCAACCCCTTCCTCCCAACTCAATTAGGTGAGAGGAAGGGGTTGCACCCCAAAACACATCCATTGTTCCACATGATGGGAGCTAGCACATGTTGACATTAGGTATGGGATCAGGAGGGAAATCCCCAGTTTGAATCCCAATATGTGTGCATCTTAAAAATTTGGCTTTTACAGGGGTGACATCACCCCATCTGATGAAGGCAATATCAACACAGTTTGAACATACTCATGTCTGATATTGCCTTTATCAAAGGTGAACTTTGTAAGTTCCTGAGTTGTGTATGTTATGCTCTGAAACATGCCTGTTTAACCAAAAAAGGATATTTATAATGTGAAAAAATATATATACACCAAAGATGTTGGTTTGTTCAAAAACCCTTTTCTAACGCACATGTGAATGTGCTTTGAGTAAAATGTTTTCTACTCAACAATGTGTGGCTTCTTTCAATGCCCAATAGCAATTGTTGTAGTAAGTTGGTGTTTACAGTGACAATGGGGGTTAGTTACTAAAGGCAAATCCACTTTTCACTACAAGTGCAGTTTCATGTGCACTTCTAAGTGCACTTGGAGTGCAAAGTGGAATTTCCTTTAGTAAATAACTCCCACAGTGCTTTCTAATTTTCCACAATCACGCCATTTTCATGGCTCAAACACAAAATTAATTCATGGTGCTGAAAATTATGAATATTTTTGTCAGTAATGCATTACATACATTAACAACAAAAACAAGGTGTGTATAGCAGACCCACAACACAATAATAGTTCACTGAAGAAGAGATTGCCACCTCATGTATGAAATAAATTACATTTGCACTATTGAAGAAAATGTCCAAAAAGAAAAGCCCATTGGAGAACCTAGGAGACAGCTAAAAGATACCCAGGCAGTAAATCAAAGGAAATCTTTCAGTTTAATTAAAAAAAATTTAGGACAAAATGTTTCTTAAACAGTTTCTGGCATATCGATTGCTCCCCACCCGCAAAATACTCGACATACTTCTGTCTTACTTCCCGGGTGCTTTGGGGGGGCAAGCCAGGATGCCCAGCTTCAAGCGCCGTCAGGGTTTCTTGTTGAAGTCCGGCCTCAGGTCCAACTGAGGCCACATAGTTTATTAAATTTCTCCTTAAATAGTTGTGAGGGTAGTTATAAACTCTCTGGTCCGGAGTGAGCATCCTCATGGCTTCAAAACGGTCGGCTGGTCAGAACGAACTAACGGAAAGCACTGAAAAACAAAGGCCAAAGCTGAAAATCAGATATGAGCAGACAAGAACACACTGAAAATCAAATACGTAATAGAAATACGAACCCACAATCACAAACTGAAGAGCAGTATTGATCGGAAAAGCAGGAGTCTGAAAAACGTGAATGGTCTGTCACCAAACTTCTCCACGAGATTAGCGGAAGGAGCCCAAAGGGTGGTGCACTCGGTATTGAACTTCCTCTTTATAGTGCCGTCATATGCGTTGTACGTCACCGCATTCTTGACATTCGCAAATTCCGACCAACTTTGTGTGACCGTGTGTATGCAAGACAAGTTTGAGCCAACATCCATTGGAAAAAAAACATGGATTTTGTTGTCGGAATGTGCGATCGTGTGTACGAGGCATAACTGTGGGTAAATCACCAGGACCAGATGTGTTGCACCCAAGAGTTCTCAAAGAAGGCCATGTTATAGCCAGACCATTGACTTGTATTGTCTTGTATTGTCTGTATTGAAATAAAGTTTCAAAACAGAGTACATAAAAACACTTAAAGACTGCACCTCACCCCCGTTTCTCAAATTCCCTCCTATCCTTATATTACAAAATATGCCGACTATAGATTTCAGTTATGTGTTTTGTAGAGATTTGCTACTGTCAGAACAATGTGCAAGCACTTGAATAGGTGGAAAATAGGAAGAGAAAAGGCAGGTTTTATCTTACAAAAAAATTTAAGCAAATGATCTAAGAGGCAATAGTCGCAAATATTGTGCAGTGGCTGGATAGTACAAGCATACCTCACTTTTAAGTACACAATGGGGTTTATTTACTAAAGCTGGAAAGTGCAAAATCAGGCTCACTTCTGCACATAGAAACCAATGAGCTTCTAACTCCAGCTTGTTCAATTAAGCTTTGGTAATAAAACCTGGAAGCTCATTGGTTTCTAAGCAGAAGTGAGCCTGATTTTGCACTTTCCAGCTTTAGTAAATAAACCCCATTGTGCACTTAAAAGTGGGGTATGCTTTAAAATAAAATAATCAAATACAATTGAATATTCAAAAAGATAGCAGCTGGCAATCACACAACAGAACAATCGTGTAAAAACAGTATATAAGAAGCTTGGTTAGGCTGCAATAAAAGAGGGAGAGATGAGACAGGTGTTATCTTGAAATAGAAAAAGGAGTGTATTATTTCAGAGACAATTGCCACAAATAACGTCCAGTGACTGGACAGTATGTAAGTGGCTTAGTTAGGACACAAAATAAGGAGGGAAGACAAGGTAGATTTTATCTGCAAATAGAAACTAAAGTGTATTATTTGAAAATCTATAGCCACAAATAATTTACAATGGCTGTACAGTGCAGTTTCAGATGGCAGTGGGCATCAGCTAAACTAAACTCCCACACTGTCAGCTAATATATTTGAATGGATGCACGACCTACTGCAGAAGACACCTGTTCAGCTGAACCGTAGCAGATAGATAAATTGATAAGTAATAATGGTGCTGCGTTGTGGGATATCTGATGAGTGCTGTGAAAATATCTACATCAAAGTGCAAGTGCAAATAATAAAAATGTGAAAGGATAAATCATGAACATGGGTGACAAATGATAAAAAACTGATTGATTGAAGGTGCAAAATATAAACTGATTGGTGCAAACCAAAAAACACATCCAATGATGTCTATATTAAAGTGCAAAGTGCAAACGGTAAAATGTGTGCAACAATGAATTCTAAGCATTAATAACACATGAATAGTGGGCATCAGCTGCCATCTGAAGATGATAAAAACCTACACTTTAACAATCCCCAAATCCCACAATCTTAGCCCCATTTTTTGTCTTCTCTTATATAATCTGATGGCTATTTTGTGGTATGTGTTGCCCCAAAGTGGTAAATTCCCAGCCCTTTGTGTTTCTATTTATTTTCTGCCTTATTTTTGTTTGTTTCTTCTTATTGCTTATATGTATTTATATATTTTTTTAATTTTCTATACATTTTTGATATTGATGTGTTGGTTGGGCTGCAACCCCTCTTTTATATAATCTGATGGCTATTTATTGGTATGGGTTGCCTCAAAGTGGCAGATTCCCTGCTCTTTTTGTTTCTATTTATTTTCTGTCCTATTTTTGTTTGTTTCTTTTTATTCTTTACACACACACATATATATATATATATATATATATATATATATATTTTAGATATTGATGTGTTGGTTGGGTGCCAGCCAAATCTGCAATTCCTCTGCTTTATCTAGCATATATTTTCTCCCATTAGTGGCCGGTTGTATATTTTTGTTTATAGTTATTTGTTTTAATATAAACCTTTACATACTGTATACACAATGAACGACCAGTCTCAGATACACAGAGATGAAACAAATCCTCCTACATAAGTTGTATCTGCTTATCTGCAGTCCTCTCTTCTCTACAGCTTTCTAAAACACACATTTTACACAGCATTTTTCAGCTCTGAAAAGCAGGGGACAATGATCCGAAGTCTCACATTGGCCCTTCTAAACCAGCTGACCTAAGGTCAAAGGCCAGGCAGTGTGTTAGGATTATAAAGAGTTCAGTCTGGAGAACTTCTGCATACATTTGCTAGGTTTATGAATGTCGAACCTGTTGATTCCATCTAAAATCTGAAGCTCACCTTCATTGAACAATCTTTAGGCCTTGTTCACCCCATATGTGCAAAAACACTGAATGGAAAAAATGCGCAGATTTCACTTGCAGCAAGACAAATTTACATCAGTTTTCATGCGCTTTTCAGTGAATTTATACCTGCTGCAGATTCCTGCTTTGAAAAAATCTGCACGTGATACTAATGTTGTGGTGTGAACAGGGCACATAGGGAACAATTGTTGTCTTTGTGCCCTGGCAGAACGCATGCAGAAAAACTGACGTCTCTGCACCGTGATGTGAACAAGGCCTTACTACTTTAGTAAACTAATTTTAAGATATTTAATTATGAACTGCACAGATAAAAATATCTAAAAAGCCTTAGTACAATTTCTTACAACCATTTTATGGTCTATTTCATTCTTTTGCAGGTGAGTGTGTTAAAATAGAAAATATATATAATTCTGAAACAGTATCTAAGCTTTCGAAAGCATCTTTCTTTGGCATAGGGGAATGGAACCTGCTAGACGTGTCAGTGTTGCTGGATGACAACATAGTCACATATACGGTAAGATGGTTGAAGCATTTATGCCTTTAAAAGGGATTATTGGCTAAAATCAACACTTTGCATGAACCAGTAGATCATGTCAGGATCAACACCTTCTATGGCACCTACGGTACCATGGGCAACCTTGATTGAATGGGTGAATGAGCGGGGTGTCAGAAAACAACAGCTCAGCGGGGGAGATCGCTGTACTAATGTCGCATAGTAGTACAGCAGTTCTGACCATAGCTGTCAGGTTTTTTTGTGCAACCAGTAGGTTGCTTGAAAAAGAAAACTGTTATGACTTTACACATGGTCGCACATTCCGACGACAAAATCGGTCGGATTTTTTCCGGCGGATTTTGGCCCAAACTTGTCTTGCATACACATGGTCGCACAAAGTTGTCGGAAAATCCAATTGTTCAGAATGAGGCGACGTACAACATGACTATAAAGAGGCCAGTAGCCAATAGCTTTCGTCTCGTAATTTATTCTGAGCATGCGTTGCACTTTGTCCGTCGGAATTGTCTACACACGATCGGAATTTGAACAAGCGGATTTTGTTGTCGGAAAATTTTAGATCCAGCTCTTAAACTTTGTGTGTCGGAAATTCAGACGGAAAAAGTCAAATGGAGCCCACACACAATCGGATTATTCAACAACACGATCCAAACGCACATTTTCTGTCGGAAAGTCCAACCGTGTGTACAGGGCATTAATGTGCACCAGGCTGCAGGCTACCGTGGGCATTGTCCTGTTATCAGAAAAGATAGCATACCTACATTTTAAGTTAAATAGACACTGTCTGGTAGACTTGTTGTGAAATATGACAATAAGGAAGATAAAACCAAGAAGCAAAGCTTGTGTGTATATAATGAGCAAATTTGATCCCCTCTGCTTTTGGAAATATAGAAATATACAAACAAAAGTGCAGCGCTTATCAATATAAGTGACAGAAAAAATGTACAGTATATGATCTAGTGTATACTCCTAAACATGCAATCAATTGCTCCAACACCTTATACAGATGGCACAACATAAAAATATACATAAGTGAAATCAAGTTCAAAAAGTGCAAAGAAAAAAGTGTGCATGAAGAGAACCAGCCGTGAATCCTCCGTGAATAAAACCAGTGAGGGGTGGCTGCTTACCATAAAACATTGGGTTATATGCAAGTAATTGGTCATAAAAGGAGTATGGGGGCCTGGGTACTGCCCGCAGGAACATGTATCAATGCAAAAAAGTTTGAAAAACAATTATTTTTTCAAGAGCAGTGATTTTAACCGCATCAGCCCCGGAAGATTTGGCTGCTGAATGACAAGGCCATCTTTTGCGATTCTGCACTGCATAGCTTTAACTGACAAGTGCGCGGTCGTGCGACGTTGCACCCAAACAAAATTGACGTCCTTTTTTTTCCCCACAAATAGAGATATTTTTTGGTGGTATTTGATCATCTCTGCAGTTTTTAATTTTTGTGCTATAAACAAAAAAAAGAGCAACAATTTTGAAAAAAAACACAATATTTGGTACTTTTTGCTATAATAAATACCCCCATTTTTTTTTAAAAAAAGCACATTTCTTCCTCAGATTACGCAGATACGTATTCTTCTACATATTTTTGGTTAAAAAAATTGCATTAAGCGTATATTAATTGGTTTGCGCAAAAGGTATAGCGTCTACAAAATAGGGGATAGATTTATAGCATTTTTATTATTATGCGGTGATCTGCGATTTTTACCAGAATTGCGGGGGTGACACTTTAATGTGCAGGGACACTGTAATATGAAGGGGACTGCACTGTAAAGGGGAGCTGTAATGATTAGAGTGCAGTCCTCTTTGCAGTCCTTGTCCTATTGTGGCGATACAATGCTAGTACTGTCTGTCTCCTATTGTGCCCACACTGCCCAGTGACACTGACCTGCTCTCTTTTTTGGTCCTGGACAGCATGGCACTCTCATGGCTCTCTGATGGTGCAGGTACAGCGTGGCTCTCTTTGGTGGTGCGGGTATAGCGTGGCTCTCATGGCTCTCTGATAGTGCGGGTACAGCGTGGCTCTCATGGCTCTCTGATGGTGTGGGTACAGCCTGGCTCTCTCTGGTGGTGTGGGTACAGTGTGGCTCTCTGGTGGTGCAGGTATAGCGTGGCTCTCTCTGGTGGTGCCGGTACAGTGTGTCTCTCTCTGGTGGTGTGGGTACAGCGTGGCTCTCTCTGGTGGTGCTGGGGCTATTAGTTCCTCAGCACAGTACTCTTTCTTTTTCCATGTCTCCTGTAGTGCCTGCTTGTTTCCAGGTTTTCTCTCCCCACCCCCCCCCCAGCAGAGTACATGCTGGCAACTGTAGCCGTCTTCCTGCTGATATCAATTGGGCCTCTTATCTCTACTACATTTCCCATGATGCCCCACTATTTTTTTTTGATTGGCCCTCTGCTGTGGGCAATTGGCAGGAATCTTTCTTCTCTTCCATGCTGCAAACAAGCCCGACATGAGACAGGGGGGACATCCTGACAGCGGCCCACAGCCTACACCCCCCCCCCACCCTACTGTGCAGAGGGACACCTATGGCTGGAGGAGGAGGAGCAGTAGTCCGTAGGGGCCGAGAGCGGAACTGTCAGCGCGGCTCTAAGACAGAGCTGTGTGTGAGAGACACACAGCTCAGCCCATGCAGCCTCTGGAGAAGGTACAGGCATGGCCGCATAGCGGTAGGCAAGCGGCGGCCGTGGCCTGTGTTAACCCTGTCCAGGTCGCGGTCGCCGCTTACCTCCCGCTGTGCGGCCTGATCATTAACAGGCTGTGGAGCGGGCGGCCCACCGGGCAAATGCCCGGTCTGACCTATGGCCAGTCCGCTCCTGCAGATCGCTGTTCATACTTTGTATAAACAGACCATCTGTCTCTTCTCTCCTCAGAGAACATATAGCCCCCTTACACACGGTTGGAAATTCCGACCACAAAATCCGATGGATTTTTCCTGATGGATTTTGTCCAAAACTGGTGTTGCATACACACTGTCGGACAAAGTTTGAAGATTCAATCATTCGGAATGTGATGACGTTAGTTCGTTATGATGGAACTACGTTCGGACTAGTAGCCAATAGCTTTGGTCTCCTAATTTGATCTGAGCATGCGTGGCACTTTGTCTGATCGGAATTCTGTTGTCCGATCGGACCATGTTGTCGGAAAATTTTATATCCAGCTCTCAAACTTTGTTGTTCGGACATTCCGACGGAAAAAGTCAGATGGAGCCCACACAGAGTTCGTGGGAGCCCAGCGGTCATTGCACCCACCGGGCACTTGCACCGGCTCCGGGGAGAAGTCACTTAACATGACGGAGTTTTGCACACCCGTTCCAGTCAGCCTCAGTAAAACAGTGATGGCTGGTCGGGAAGTGGTTAATGATGCTTAAAGTGCTACAATAACATTTTTTAATTCCTTTAAATATAGTGCCTGGGGTTCCCTTTAGTCTGCCTGTAACGTGGCGCATCTGTGGCCTATATAGAAAATGCTACAGTAAAACTGACATATATAAATTTTAAAAAAATTGTCAAATTGCATTTAAAATGACTCGCAGTTACAATTGCCGGCACCCGGCGGAAAAAATGGTGTGGGGTCCCCCTCCAGTCTATACCAGGACTTCAGGTCCGATATGGATATTGTGCGGGAACCCACGCCATTTTCTTTTTATATTTTTAGTTCCCCACTCTGCTTTTTTTTTTTAACTGACACTTTTTTTTTCATTCAGCTGTCTGTGGGGAAACCCATTGACAGCTGATGACTCATCGGTCAAACCATTCTCCCAGCACCTGAAAAACGCTAGCAGTGTGAAAGGGGTCTTAAGGCTGAACTCCAACCTTGTTTTCACTAGAACTGAATGAAATGATCAATTCCAGCATAGATCATATTTCTGTACCATGTTGTTCAGTTGTCTGCAGATCCCCTGATATTCTGGGTTTAGTTGTGGCTTTGTATCATGTGACACTCATCATGTGCATATCCTGCTGATAGACTCTGTCTCTTCCATAGCCACTTCCTGCAATGCTCAGAGTCTGTACACTCCCCTCTATAGTCTTTTAGACTCTGTAAATGATGTCATTGCCCTCACAGCTCTGATGGTGGGTGGGATTGAATACATCCTGATTAGCATTCAGTCCGGCCTAGTCACACCTTCAGGAAGAATCCAAATTTCCCAAGCCCCACCTCACAGATCCCAGCTTTATTTAAGAAGGAAACCCCTTCACATAATATACGCAGCCTGCTGGGAAAGATAGCTGTGCTGATGCTGGGAGGGATTGGATTACAATCGGCCCTGGTCCACACTAACACAACATGAATGTTCTGCCAATTTCAGCTCGACGTTGCTGTATGACTTCCTCCCGACCAGGTGTGACTTCAAAGCGACTTTACTGATAAGATTCCTATATGATTTTGATGGATCTGTGTTTTTTTGTCTGACCACGTACATATACTGTGGCAGGGTGACCCTTAAGCATGAAATCACGTACTTGTATGTCACCAGGGACCCACTCTTGCTGTGTTTGGACACAGCGGGAACCAACCAGCAGGTCTGGCGGGTCCCAATGTTCGCCGACACCCGACGTTCGTTACCAAGAGAGGCAGAATGGCGATCTGCCTATGTAAGCAAGGCAGATCGGCGTTCTGTCAGTGGGGAAGATGGAGATCTTGTGTTTCTGCTAAGCAGGAACATGGATTTCTGTCTTCCTCTAGTCAAAGCACCTCCCACACAGTTAGAAAGCACTTCCAGTGAACACATTTAACCCTTTGATCGCCCCTGGTGTTAGCCCCTTCCCTGCCAGTGTCATTAGTACAATGACAGTACTTTTTTTTGTATAGCAGTGATCACTGTATTGGTGTCACTGGTCCCCTTCAGATTTGTCCGCTGCAATTTCACAGTCCCACTAAAAATCACTGATCGCCGCCATTACTAGTAAAAAAAAAAAGTCCATAAATCTATCCCATAGTTTGTAAATGCTATAACTTTTGCGCAAACCAATCTATATACGCTTATTGGGATTTTTCTTACCAAAAATATGTAGCAGAATACACATTGGCCTAAATTGATGAAGAAATTTGATTTTTTAAAATTTTTTGTTGGATATGTTTTATAGCAGAAAGTAAAAAAAAATTATTTTGTCAAAATTGTCGGTCTTTTTTTTATTTATAGCACATAAAATAAAAACCACAGAGGTGCTCATATACCACCAAAAGAAAGCTCTATTTGTGGTGAAAATAAGGACATTTATTTGGGTACAGCGTCGCACAACCACGCAATCGTCAGTTAAAGAAATGCAGTGCTGTATCGCAAAAAATTGTCCGGTCATGAAGGGGGGTAAATCTTCCCGAAGGCAAGCGGTTAAACCTCACCTCTCCTCCCAGGTCATCCTTGCTGCCTAAAAACTTCCTCCCAAGCACATTACATTCACACCGGAAATGCATGTTCCCACACAGTTTTTTTTGCAAGCGTAACCATACGTCGCACATAGGGCAGCCTGTACACTTGAATGGGCTGTCTTATGCATGACAAATGCTCCAAAATAGCACTAGAACGTTTTCAGTCATGGAGTGTAACATGTTTTTCAGTGAGCGTTTTGGCGCATTTGTCACGCAGCAAAACACACATCTGCTAATCGTGATTGGGGTGTCATTACGAATTGTGCTGTATTTACATGTGCATGTTTACAAATGCACGAAAACGCTTGCTTTGCTACACATTTCATAAATGTGCTGCAAACATGCATTGCACTTGCTTCACCATAAAGGCAAGCGCAATGCGCGTTCCCAGCCAAGCGTGCGTTTTCTGTGTGGGTTGATTCACATTCAGAAATGCTCAAATGTGAACGCAGCCTAAATGATAATGCAAACGTGATGCACATTGTCACACGTTTTCAAAGCGCACGGCAAAGCTTACATTTTCTTGCAGGTTGCCATGTGTTTAGAAACGTGCTGTTGCTAACAAATGGTAATGCAAGCACTATGAGCATTGCCGCTCGTTTTTAAAATGCATGGCAAAGCGTGTGTTTTCTTGCGGGTTGCCACGTGTTTGGAAAGGCGCAGATGCAAACGAACGGCAACGTAAACAGATGTTGCCGTGCAGGTTTTGAAATGCAGGGCAAAATGTAAATTTTCTTGTGGGTTGGAAACATGCGCATTGCGGTTGTGCAACCACTGTACCCAAATATAATTGATGTCCTTTTTTCCGACAAGTAGAGCTTTCTTTTGGTGTATTTTGCTACATATTTTTGGTAAACAAAAACCCAATAAGCGTATATATTATTGAATGGTTTGTGCAAAAGGTATTGTGTCTACAAACTATTGGATGTTTTTATGGCATTTTTATTTATTTATTTATTTACTAGTAATGGCGGCGATCAGCCATTTTTAGCGGGACTTGACACTTTTTTTGGGAACCAGTTACATTATTATAGTGATCAGTGTTAAAAATATGCACTGTTACTATACTAATGACACTGGCAGGGAAAAGGTTAACACCATTGGTGATCAAAGTATTAAGTGTGTTCCTAAGGGGTGCTTGCTAACTGTGTGGGGGACAGACTGACTGGGGGAACCCAGAGATCCGTGTTCCTGCTTAGCATCTGCCTCTCTGGGGAATGATCGGCAGGTCCCAGCGGACATTGCTGAATGGCTCCCCTTCTGGCCAATCAGCGTGCGCGCATGCTTCTACCGGCGCATGTGCACCACTGTCAATTGCACGAAATGAGGTACAGCTACGTGGTTTTGCACAATAGAGCTGAGATACCACAGTATATCTGCGGTAGGTGGTTGGCAATCGGTTAATAACAAAGCCCTCATACAGAATTAATATCCTCTATGATTCTAAAGGGTAACTGCTGATAAATTGCTGTATCTTTTATATTATTATTCCTACCAGGGCCTCATCAAGCATTAGTGTCTGATGTGAACATAAAAGGGAGCTCTGCAGCTTACAAAAAAAATCCCACTGGATTAGGGTCTGCTAGGAAAGGGAACTCCATATCAAAAATGTAAAACTGTGTAGGGTTCCCCTGTAATATTATATTAAACCCTCATACAGGAATAATGTCTGATATGAATATGAAGGATAACTGTGGCAAAAAAATTAAAATTGTGGTGTTCCCTTTTAATATCCATACCAGGCCCACATACAGAATTAGGGTCTGCTATGAGTATAAAGGGGAACTCTCCTGCTGCTGTCAATCACAGCCATTGAGGAGGGCACAGGGGGGTACTGCTGATCAGCGCTCTGTGTGTCTATGCAAGTTACTTGCTATGGGGACACTGGGCGGGGGACCAGGAGCGCTGGCAGGGGACCCAAGAAGAGAAGGATCGGAGCAGATTTGTACAAATTCACTGCACAGAGCAAGTATAATATGTTGATTTTTTTTTTAAACGCCTTTAGAATTACTTACATTTTCTGCCTAAAGTTATACTTCAAAGCAGTTATACTTCCTACTTGTTCCCTATCTACTGTACAGAGCAATGGAGTATACAGCACAATGGAGTGTGCAAAGTGAACAGTCATTTGTAACTAGGGTTGCCACCTGTCCAGGATTCACCCGGACAGTTTGGGTTTGGAATCATGCGTCCAGGTTTCAGACTGTCTGAAACCCGGACACATTATTTAGACTGGACTATGGTTTCCCAGCAGGGTTTCTGGCTGCAGTTTTCACTGCTGAGAGTGTCTGTTACACTGTCTTTCACACTGCCCAAAGCCACCACTAACAAACCATACCCTCCACCCCCCCACCAACACATACCGACGGGAGAAGAGAGAGGGCTTGATCTGCACCTCTTCCCTCCCATCCCTACCCCTTTGTGTCTGCCCACACTCCAATCCCCGGCACTGTGCCTCAGAAAAGGAAAGTTGAGGCTGGAAATTTGAAGTCCAGCAGCCTCAGATCCATCTGAATGAGAGGTGCAGTCTGCCAAGGGGTGAGTGAGCTCACCATCCATCCCTGTCTCTGAATGAAGTCTCCCCCCTTCCCTCTCCTTCCTCAGAGAGAGTACACTAAGTCAAATCAGGGTTCTCAGAGCACCCCTTACATCAGAGTTACCCTTTACACCAGTGTTTCCCCTTACAGCAGAGTCCTCTCTGTACATCAGAGTACTCAGTGTTCCCCCATAAATCAGGGTTCACAGAGCATCCCTTATGTCAGAGTCCCCAGAGTTCAGAGGTAAAAGGGGAACTCTGTGGACTCTGATGTAAAAGAGGACTTTTGTTATTAACTTATATACATATGATTAGAAATGTTATTTAGTAGCAAAATATATGTATAGCTTATACTATAAAAAAGAAATTTCTGTGCGCCACAAAACTGTTCGGGTTTGACTTGAAGAAAAGGTGGCAACCCTATTTGTAACACACATATAGTGATGGCCGAACGGTTCGCCCGGCGGTCGTTTCGCGGCGAATTTCCGACATTCGCGGTCCGCACGTTCGAACGCCTTTTTCCGTCGTTCGCCGCGGCGGACTTACGTGTTTAATGTATACAAGAACTTTAACCTTTGGTGACACGTTTATCATGTGATACAGGACAGCCAATTGAGACATGACAGCACATGGACACTTGTACATTCCCCCTAACCTATAAATACACCCGATCCGGTGGCCATTTTACATTCTTTCTTCTGTTAAGATAGGGACAGGTTCCTGTGTGGAGTAGGGAGAGATAAACCACTAGCTATTTGGTACACAAAAGTTCTTTTCAGGACTGGTATAGGTGTTAGGTGTTGATAGGTTTGCTGTGCTGCTGATTCTTGCAGCAGCCTGAGTGTCTTTTGTTAGTTTAGAGAAAGGGAAAGGACGGTGTATGCTACAGGGACAGCCAGATTAGTCTTTCATCATCATCATCATCATCATCATCATTAGCTGTTACTATCAAGGTCCACAAAAGAGCTGTTCCAGTAACCACTAATCGTTCTCTTTTTTTGCCAATTTGTATAGGGACAGGAAGGAAGCAGTGTTGTCAGGCAGTGAGGGTAATTTTAAAGACTTGCTGTTATTATTAGTTCCACAAAGGTTCTTTTCAGGACTGGTATCAGTGGTACAGTAATAGGCTTGTACATGTATAATATTCTTTCTTCCAAATATAGAAAGGATATTATACTTGACTGCTGCCCTTCTGCTGCAGTCTGCTAAACATTCACAACTCACTTGTTCCACAAAAGTTCTTATAAGGACTGGTAACTTGGTATAGGGTGCTACGGTACATAGGCTTGAGTGCGGTACAGTCTGCTGTTCTGTAAGGACCGCTATCGGTCCACAATAGATAGGGTTGACGTGCACCACTGCTGACCGCTGCCCTATACTGCAGCAGTCCTTCAGCGGTATAGGGACTGACGTACAGTCTGCTAATCACTAACACACAACCTGCTTGTTCCACAAAAGTTCTTATAAGGACTGGTAACTTGGTATAGGGTGCTACGGTACATAGGCTTGAGTGCGGTACAGTCTGCTGTTCTGTAAGGACCGCTATCGGTCCACAATAGATAGGGTTGACGTGCACCACTGCTGACCGCTGCCCTATACTGCAGCAGTCCTTCAGCGGTATAGGGACTGACGTACAGTCTGCTAAACACTAATACACAACCTGCTTGGTCCACAAAAGTTCTTATAAGGACTGGTAACTTGGTATAGGGTGCTACGGTACATAGGCTTGAGTGCGGTACAGTCTGCTGTTCTGTAAGGACCGCTATCGGTCCACAATAGATAGGGTTGACGTGCACCACTGCTGACCGCTGCCCTATACTGCAGCAGTCCTTCAGCGGTATAGGGACTGACGTACAGTCTGCTAAACACTAATACACAACCTGCTTGGTCCACAAAAGTTCTTATAAGGACTGGTAACTTGGTATAGGGTGCTACGGTACATAGGCTTGAGTGCGGTACAGTCTGCTGTTCTGTAAGGACCGCTATCGGTCCACAATAGATAGGGTTGACGTGCACCACTGCTGACCGCTCACCTATACTGCAGCAGTCCTTCAGCGGTATAGGGACTGACGTACAGTCTGCTAATCACTAACACACAACCTGCTTGTTCCACAAAAGTTCTTATAAGGACTGGTAACTTGGTATAGGGTGCTACGGTACATAGGCTTGAGTGCGGTACAGTCTGCTGTTCTGTAAGGACCGCTATCGGTCCACAATAGATAGGGTTGACGTGCACCACTGCTGACCGCTGCCCTATACTGCAGCAGTCCTTCAGCGGTATAGGGACTGACGTACAGTCTGCTAAACACTAACACACAACCTGCTTGGTCCACAAAAGTTCTTATAAGGACTGGTAACTTGGTATAGGGTGCTACGGTACATAGGCTTGAGTGCGGTACAGTCTGCTGTTCTGTAAGGACCGCTATCGGTCCACAATAGATAGGGTTGACGTGCACCACTGCTGACCGCTGCCCTATACTGCAGCAGTCCTTCAGCGGTATAGGGACTGACGTACAGTCTGCTAAACACTAATACACAACCTGCTTGGTCCACAAAAGTTCTTATAAGGACTGGTAACTTGGTATAGGGTGCTACGGTACATAGGCTTGAGTGCGGTACAGTCTGCTGTTCTGTAAGGACCGCTATCGGTCCACAATAGATAGGGTTGACGTGCACCACTGCTGACCGCTCACCTATACTGCAGCAGTCCTTCAGCGGTATAGGGACTGACGTACAGTCTGCTAATCACTAACACACAACCTGCTTGTTCCACAAAAGTTCTTATAAGGACTGGTAACTTGGTATAGGGTGCTACGGTACATAGGCTTGAGTGCGGTACAGTCTGCTGTTCTGTAAGGACCGCTATCGGTCCACAATAGATAGGGTTGACGTGCACCACTGCTGACCGCTGCCCTATACTGCAGCAGTCCTTCAGCGGTATAGGGACTGACGTACAGTCTGCTAAACACTAATACACAACCTGCTTGGTCCACAAAAGTTCTTATAAGGACTGGTAACTTGGTATAGGGTGCTACGGTACATAGGCTTGAGTGCGGTACAGTCTGCTGTTCTGTAAGGACCGCTATCGGTCCACAATAGATAGGGTTGACGTGCACCACTGCTGACCGCTGCCCTATACTGCAGCAGTCCTTCAGCGGTATAGGGACTGACGTACAGTCTGCTAAACACTAATACACAACCTGCTTGGTCCACAAAAGTTCTTATAAGGACTGGTAACTTGGTATAGGGTGCTACGGTACATAGGCTTGAGTGCGGTACAGTCTGCTGTTCTGTAAGGACCGCTATAGGTCCACAATAGATAGGGTTGACGTGCACCACTGCTGACCGCTCACCTATACTGCAGCAGTCCTTCAGCGGTATAGGGACTAAGAGTTTTGTCACAGGGTCATTTAAAAAATGACATGCAGAGGAAGAGGCAGGCCCTTCCGCAGGGGTGGTAGGGGTAGGGCAGGAGCAACAGGCTTGAGCCAAAGTGGGAAGTTGCAGAAGGTGCGTTCAATTACTTTAAAGGATGCACCAGACTTGGTTGAGTGGCTCGCTCAGCCTTACTCTTCTGCACCCTCCTCATCCTCTCGATCTGCACCCTCTTCTTCACTCTCTGCTATGTGCACCCCCAAAGACACTACCACCAACAACACGACCACCACCACCACCACCACATACCTTCCGCTTGAGTCACTGGAATTATTTTCCGATCCATATCAAGAGGACATTTCTGATGCGCAGCCACTCTTGGTATTGGATCAGGAAGAGGAGGTAGCAACAAGCGCTACTCAGCAGTCTGACGCCAGTACCCAGATCAGCCCAAGGAGGAGGTTGGTCCCCGGTGTTGCTGCCTACTCTACTTATAGCGGTGGGGAAGGTGACGTTGATGATGACGTGTCTAGTGATGTCACGTGGGTGCCCACAAGAGAGGAAGAGGAGGGGAGTTCAGAGGGAGATATGGACCAGCAGATAGGGAGGAGAAGCAGCAATGACTTACATTGCACAGCAGGGACAAAGCAGACTGCAAATGTATCAGGAGCGAGTCATCGACCATGTACGGTCACATCTGGCGCTCCCAGGACACCGGCACATGGCTCCGCAGTGTGGGCTTTTTTTAACGTGTCCGCTGCTGACAATAGCGTTGCCATCTGCAATCTTTGCAGTCAACGCGTTAGTCGCGGTAAGCCCAATACTCACCTAGGGACGACCGCCTTAAGAAGGCACATGAGCAGCCATCACCGAGCCCAGTGGGAGCAACGGAACACACAAAGCCACACTGCAGGCTCTCACCGTCCAGCCTCGTCTTCTACTTCTCCTTCTCCTCTCTCCTCACAATTGTCCTCCACTCCACCTTCCATCACGCCAAGCTCACATTTTTCTGCAAAAAGGCAGGCTTCCGTGGGCCTAATGTTTGAGCGTAAAAAAATGATGACGCCGGATAACCCTCTTGCCCAACGGTTGGCGGCTGGCTTGTCAGAACTCATAGCCCGCCAACTACTGCCATATAAACTGGTGGACTCGGAGGCCTTTCGCAAATTTGTGGCCATTGGAACACCACAATGGAAGGTCCCAGGAAGGAAGTATTTCTCAGAGAAGGGCATCCCAGAGCTATATGGCCATGTTCAGCGGCAAGTGAATGTATCTCTGGCACACAGTGTCGGTGCCAAGATACATCTGACCACAGACACGTGGTCTAGCAAACACGGGCAGGGAAGGTATATCAGTTTTACTGCCCACTGGGTGAACCTTCTGACGGCCGTCAAGCATGTAACCCGTGGCACCCGTGTAGATTTGGTTTTACCGCCACGGATTGCATGCAGGCCTGACTCTTCTTCTCCTCCTCCTACTCCATCCTCCTCCCTCTCCTCCTCAGCTGCCTCCTCCTTTTCCGCTGCTAGCGTCTCTTCCACTGCACCGCCCAAGCTCCCCAGAACCTATTCCACATGCCAGGTGAGACGTTGCCATGCCGTGCTGCGTCTGTTGTGCCTGGAAGCAAAGAGCCACACTGGCCCGGCACTCCTTTCAGCTTTGCGTTCACAGGCAGATGAGTGGCTAACACCGCTCAATTTGACAGTTGGTAAAGTGGTGTGTGACAACGGTGCCAATCTGCTTAGCGCATTGAAACAGGGCAAAATCACGCACGTGCCGTGCATGGCACACGTCTTAAACTTGGTCGTGCAGCGATTCCTTGTCAAATACCCTGGGGTCCAGGACATCTTGCGGCAGGCAAGGAAAATCTCGGCCCATTTCAGAAGATCTTACACGGCCATGGCTCGCCTTGCTGACATTCAGCGGCGACACCATCTGCCGGTCAGACGTCTTATTTGCGATTGCCCGACGCGATGGAACTCAACCTTCTATATGCTTGATAGGCTGCTCCAGCAGAAACGTGCAGTTAACGTCTACCTGTATGAACTCTGCGAAAGAAACGGTTCTGGGGAGCTGGGTTTTTTTTCACCGCGCCAGTGGCTGCTCATGCGCGACACATGCAGACTTCTGCGGCCATTTGAGGAGATCACCAAACTGGTCAGTCGCAGCCATGGCGCCATCAGTGACATGGTACCTTATGCCTTCTTTCTGGAGCGTGCATTGCGTCGTGTCATTGATCAGGCTGTGGAGGAGCAGGAGCGGGAAGATGAGGAAGTCGCAATGCTGGATGAATTCCCAGGGGGGGCTACTCTATCTGAGACAAGTCAACAACAGGAGTCTGATGAGGAGTCAGAGGAGGATGGTGCCGGGGCGGATGAGCAGGAGCAAGAAGAGCATGCTTTAAACCTTTCTGGGATCCCTGTTGTGCGAGGATGGGGAGAGGAGAATGAAGAGGACGACATTATCCTGGATGATGAGCAGGAGCCAGGCCACCACACCGCTTCCACTTTAGTGCAAATGGGGGCCTTCATGCTCCAGTGTTTTAATAGGGACCCCCGTATAAAAAGCATGAGGGTCAAGGACCAGTACTGGGTGGCAACGTACTTAGACCCCCGGTACAAACACAAAATGGCGGAAATGTTACCGCCGTCGCAGAGGGCTGTCAGAATGCAGCACTTCCAGGCCTTGCTTCGAGAAATGCTGCATTCTGCTTTTGCGTGCGCTGGCAGAGGAGCAATTCCCACTCCCAGAGAAGGATTTGCGGGTACCAATCCAACAGCGCCTGCAAGAAGAGGCCGGTTTGAAGATGTGTTGGTGACTTCGGATATGAGGTCATTCTTTCAGCCGACCCATCGACAGGTGTCATCCGGATCCAGCATCAGGGAACGCCTAGACCGTCAGGTGTCCGACTACATTGGGTTAACGGCCGATGTGGACGCTCTGAGGAGTGATGAACCCCTAGACTACTGGGTGGGCAGGCTTGACCTCTGGCCAGAGCTTGCCCAATTTGCAATCGAACTGTTGGCTTGCCCCTCATCCAGTGTCCTGTCCGAAAGGACGTTCAGCGCAGCAGGGGGGATTGTGACCGATAAGCGTACTCGCCTAGCTCACCACAGTGTTAACTACCTCACATTTCTAAAAATGAATGAGGCATGGATCTCGGAGGAATTCAACACATGTGATCAGTAGACCATGTATATGTCTATAAACAATTTTTGGAATCAAGCACACAGACCTTCTTAATTCATTTGGCTCACTTCCCTGACCCAAAAAAGCACACCGTACTATATGCCCCTACCCTCCTCTTTGAAGAGGTTGAGCGGTGTCATATTTCTACTGGGGCTGCTTATTATGAGGGGTTCCCACCATCCCTGTGCTGTGCTGACTTCCTCCTGGGTGTTCTTATTATGAGGGGCTCCCACCATCCCTGTGCTGTGCTGACTTCCTCCTGGGGGTTCTTATTATGAGGGGATCACACCATCCCTGTGCTGTGCTGACTTCCTCCTGGGGCTGCTTACGGTGCTGCTGTCAGCGCTGTATGTCACGGAGCTGCTGTCAGCGCTGTATGTCACGGAGCTGCTGTCAGCGCTGTATGTCACGGAGCTGCTGTCAGCGCTGTATGTCACGGAGCTGCTGTCAGCGCTGTATGTCACGGAGCTGCTGTCAGCGCTGTATGTCACGGAGCTGCTGTCAGCGCTGTATGTCACGGAGCTGCTGTCAGCGCTGTATGTCACGGAGCTGCTGTCAGCGCTGTATGTCACGGAGCTGCTGTCAGCGCTGTATGTCACGGAGCTGCTGTCAGCGCTGTATGTCACGGAGCTGCTGTCAGCGCTGTATGTCACGGTGCTGCTGTCAGCGCTGTATGTCACGGAGCTGCTGTCAGCGCTGTATGTCACGGAGCTGCTGTCAGCGCTGTATGTCACGGAGCTGCTGTCAGCGCTGTATGTCACGGAGCTGCTGTCAGCGCTGTATGTCACGGTGCTGCTGTCAGCGCTGTATGTCACGGTGCTGCTGTCAGCGCTGTATGTCACGGAGCTGCTGTCAGCGCTGTATGTCACGGAGCTGCTGTCAGCGCTGTATGTCACGGAGCTGCTGTCAGCGCTGTATGTCACGGAGCTGCTGTCAGCGCTGTATGTCACGGAGCTGCTGTCAGCGCTGTATGTCACGGTGCTGATGTCAGTGCTCTGTATTACGGTGCTGCTGTCAGTGCTCTGTATCTCCTGCACCCTCTTGTTTGCCTACCCTGGTCCCTGACCTTCCCTCTCCTCCATTGCCTTCATTAGCTCCATAGTCCTGAATTGTCAGAACAATTTCCCAAATAAAAAAAAAATGCTTGTAGTTATCGATCCCAAATTCACCTCATACATGTATTATGCTATTGTCCAGGTGGTGGGACTACGTGCTACCCCCTAATAATTACCCCGTGGCCGCAAATTCGACCTAAAGGTTTGCGAAATTCGCCTCCCATTGAAGTCAATGGAGCCCGCGGCGAACGGTCGTTTTCGCGAACGTTTGTGTCCGTTCGCGTTTCGCGTTCGCGAAACGTCCCGTCGGAAGTTCGTCCATCACTACACACATATACTGTACAAGCTTTATGAATGTAAGGTAAGATTTATGTGACAGGAGACTGCTGTATTATGTATATAACAACATCTCTTCTATTTTATAGATTTCTTTGAAAAGGAGCTCCACAGTTCAAATCATTGCATTTATTATTCCAATTTGCTTTTTGGTCATTTTGGATGTAGCTGGCATGTTTATCAATTTCATGGAAGGGAATAGGATTATGTTTAAAATTGTGGTTGTTTTGGGATTCTCTGTGCTGATTGTTGTCCTGAACCAAATTCTCCCCACCACCGACAGTCCTCCATTGTTATGTAAGTTTGCTATAAATATATATATATATAAGGAGCAAAATTATAAATGCAACACTTTTGTGTTTGCCCCTATTTATCATGAGCTGTACACGAAAGGCCTATTTCTCTCAAATATTGTTCAGAAATCTGTCTAAATCTGTGTTAGTGAGACACATGTGATGAAAAAAAATATAACGTAAACGATTTTTTTTACAAAAAAAGAAAAATTACACTCAAGCACATACAATCTCCCCCCAAAAAAATGTGAGGGCCCCCCACCCCCACATATATACACACACGAACGTAAAAGCATGCGTCGTAGCACCCACATGTGAAAACGTTGATTGTGATGCACATGTTACATATCGCAGGAGTGAGAGCAATAATTCTAGCTCCAGGCCTCCTCTGTAACACTAAACTGATACCTTTAAGGGGACCTTTGAAGTGTTTGAAGTGTCGCCTATAGAAAATATAGGGTACTGAAGTTTGATGCCATTTCTCAGGCACTAAAAAATTCTAAGTTTGCCATGTTGGGTCTCTGTTTACTCGGCACAACCTCGTCTTTTATAATTTACCAAATATTTGGGCAATTTATTGCGTTTGTTTGCCCTAATGTTCACGTTATGCTGCGTACACATGGTCGGATTATCCAGCGGACTTGGTCCGGCGGACCAGAGTCTGCCGCACAATCTGTCTGTGTGTGGGCTCTGGCGGACTTTTTCTACCCAAAAGTCCGGCGGACTTAGAAAGAAGTTTTGACTCAAAATTGTGCGACAGAAGACCGGGCCAACGCTAGTAAAAGAGCTGGAAGAAGAAAGCAGAGGCCCGGCAAGAAGAACCGAAGAGTGGGACAAGACCTCCGAAGAGCGGGACAAGACCCCCGGACAGCGGCGGCGACGAAGGACAAAGCCAGGCTCCTCCGCTAGTAAAAGAGCTAGCAGAAAATAGCGGAGGAGTCTGGCGAGAAGACCCCATCAAGACGGAAGAAGACCACCAGAGCTGTCTAATAAAGTATTTTAAAAACCTGTGTTGTGTTTTTTTATTTACACTTTTTTCCCCAGGTGAATGGGTAGGGGTACATTGTACCCCATACTCATTCACATAGGGTGGGGGGCCAGAATCTGGGGGCCCCCTTATTAAAGGGGGCTCCCGGATTCTGATAAGCCCCCCGCCTGCAGACCCCAACAACCAACAGCCAGGGTTGTCGGGAAGAGGCTCTTGTCCTCATCAACATGGGGACAAGGTGCTTTGGGGTGGGGGGGCTGCAGGTCCCCCTTCTCCAAAGCAACCCCCCATGTTGAGGGCACGTGGCCTAGTATGGCTCAGGAGGGGGGGGGGGGCGCTCGCTCGTCCCCACCCCCTTTCCTGACCAGCCGGGCTGCGTGCTCGGACAAGGGTCTGCTATGGACTTTCGGGGGATCCCCACACCGTTTTTTTGGCGTAGGGCTTCCCCTTTAAATCCATACCAGGTGGCGGGGCTTGCGAGGTGTCAATCTCGCCAATGGAGGCGGCAACATTGACTTCCTTCGCTAGTTCCGTCTACCTGGAGCCACGTTCAAAATGAATGGACTTTTCTCTGTGTGTGGGCAAGTCCGCCATAGTCCGGTGGATTGTCCGCCAGACCTAGTGCGCAGGAAAAGTCTGGTCATGTGTGGGCAGGTCTGCTCGGTCCGGCGGACCTCCACTGCAAAGTCTGGCGGGGTTGTCCGCCAGAGTCTGCCGGATAGTCCGATCGTGTTGTACGCAGCATTAGTGTGTTTTTTACTGAAATATTGCGTTTCCTAGACCTTTGTGGTAATATCATGCAACATAAAAAATGGAACTATGGCTATTTTATTTTCTAGAATGTCTGCTTTCAGAAAATATATAATGTTTGGGGTTTTGTGTAATCTTCAGACCTAAAAAATGTTTTACATTTTTTTCAAAAAAAAACGCAAAAATGGCTCTGGCAGCGAAAGGGTTAAAAGCTGATTGGCTAAAATGCACACTGTGCCAGATTTTACACTTTGCAATTTTAGTAAATCAACCCCCCCGAGACAGGAATAATGCCTTACATCATTACCATGGAGTTCCGCAAGAGAAAAAAATACAATATATAGGAATTAAACATAACACTACGACATTATAATGGTTGTCAGTATAAACATCTTGCTAACTGTAGCTCACCACACTGCAGTCCACTATAAAGCACTGTGGGGGTTATTTACTAAAGGAAATGCCACTTTGCACTGAAAGTGCACTTAGAAGTAAGTTACTGCAGATCTGAGGGGGACATGCAAGGACAATAAAAAACAGCATTTTAGCTTGCACATGATTGGATGATAAAATCAGCAGAGCTTCCACTCATTTCAGCTCTACCCCTAAGATTTAGAGCGACTGCACTTCCAAGTGCACTTTCAGTGCAATGTGGATTTGCCTTTCGTAAATAACCCCCTGTATCTTTCTCTATGCAGATTTCTCATCTTTTCCCCAACCAGCTACAATACAAACTAACAAGATGGATGGTGAGAGGCTGACCTTAAATAGTGAGGGAGATAGCATGTTCATTTATTTGGATAATTGCCTCTCATGGTGCCATCATTGTTGCATCTAAATTGCTTTTTCCCCATCAAAGTTAATTCAAATGCAAAAACCTAAATAAATCCAGGAAGCAAGTCAGGTCAGAATTATTCCAGAATTAGCTTAAAGCGATTGTATACCCGCTGAATTTATTTTTATTTTTTTAAACTAACCTGCAAAGGAAAAGGCATAATGAGCTAGTAGTAGTGCACTGCATACTAGCTCATTATGAAATACTTACCTTTGAACGAGGCCCCGACATCTGGCCCGATCCACGCCGAGGGAGCTGACATGTTCCCTCGGGCGTTTCTTCCGGGTATCACGGCTCCAGCGCTGTGAGTGGCCGGAGCCACGATATCGGCGATTTCTTCCTGGCAGAGTCCGGCTTCTGCCGGACTTTCAGCCGAGAATCCCCTGTGCGCATGCACCGCTGCAGTCAGCGGCACATTGCGAGGGAAATATCTCCTAAACCATACAGGTTTAGGAGATTTTTTTTACCTACAGGTAAGCCTTATTATAGGCTTTCCTGTAGGTAAAAGTACCAAAATTGAATATACAACCACTTTAAAGGTGAGCTGACCTCAGACAACATGATGTGTTTGACCAGCTTTTGAGCCCATTCACACCCTAAGTCAGTGATGGCACCCCAGATGTTTTGGAACTACATTTCCCATGATGCTCCACTACACTGCAGAGTGCCAGAGCATCATAGGAAATGTAGTTCCAAAACATCTGGGGTGCCAATGTTCGCCATCACTGCCCTAAGTAGTCAACTCTCCTAAGTATTCCAAGTAATACAAAAAGTTGCTTTTCACAATAACTGAACAATGTTCAGCCTTAAAGTATCAATGTTTATACCTGCTAAGAACTGACAAAAATCGAAAAGGGAAAATACACAAAAAAAAGCTTGTCTTAGTTTGTATGGTATTACGGAAGAAATCAGCCCGGTATTTCTACCCCAGGCTTAGGAATAATACAAAAAATAATAAATGAGGGACACAAGTCGCTATAATAGTGAGGGGACTTGCTAGTTCATTCCTTCAGATTATTGACTCTTATCATTGTTGCATCTAAATTACCCCCCCCAACGTGATGTGTTTGACCAGCTTTTGAGCCCACGTATGTATACACACCCTAGATAGTCAACTCTCTTAGCCCTTGTATACATGGTCGGATGTTCCGACGGAAAATGTCCGATTGGACCGTGTTGTCGGATAATCCGACTGTGTGTGGGCTCCATCGGACTGTTTCCGTCTGAATATCCGGCGGACAAAGTTTTAGAGCTGGGCTATAAAACTTTCCGACAACATGATCCGAACTGACTTTTTCCGATTGTGTGTAAAGAATTCCGAGTGGACAAAGTGCCACGCATGCTCAGATCAAATTCCTAGACCAAAGCTATTGGCTACTAGCCTGAACGTAGTCCCATCATAACGAAATAACGTCATCACATTACGTATGATTGGATTTTCCGACAACTTTGTCCGACCATGTGTATGCAACACAAGTTTCGGACAAAATTCGTCAGTCAAAATCCGACGGATTTTGTTGTCGGAATGTCTGACCGTTTGTACAAGGTCTTAAATATTCTAAAGGCCCGTACACACGGTCGGACTTTTTGACAACAAACATGCAAATGAGCTGTTTTGGAGCAACATCCGACTGTGTGTACGCTCCATCGGACAAACTTTTTCTGTTTTCATCGGACTTTTGTTGGCTGTGCGAATGGACAAACTTTCTGGCAACAAAAGTCCGATGGAGCAAAGTCCGACCGTGTGTATGCAAAAGCATCGGACTTTTGTACAAGGTACAAACACGCATGCTCAGAACCAATGCAAAAGATCAGACTACAATACAGAAGTTCACCAAAGGTGGCGCTGGAGTCATTGAACGTCCTCTTTTGAAGCAGCGTCAGTACGTTGTGACGTCATTACGTTCGTGTTTGTTGTCAAAAAGTCCGACCGTGTGTATGCAATACAAACTTGTGGATCACGCCCTTTGTACAAAAGTCCACGGAAAAGTTTGTACAAAGTCCGACCGTGTGTATGGGGCTTAAGGCTCGATGCACACTGGAGCTGATAAACTGCAGTTTATTGGAGTTTGGGCGTTTTTTGTAAAAGCCCATAAACTCCACTCTCCACTGCATGGAGCCTAAGTATTGCAAGCTATTGTTGTGTGTCACAGTAACTGAGCAAGGTTCAGACTTTAAGTATCAATGCTTAAACCTGCTAAGAACTGCCAAAAATCTAAAAGGGAAAATATAAAAAAGAGAAGATTCATGCAATTATGTAATCTCATATCAGGTGCCTTCTTTAGACTCAGATGATAGGAGATCTACTAGGTCTACTAAATGTTAGTGTAATAATAGTGCATGTGGGGGGAAGTAACACAATGTAGTAGTCAGGAATGTGGGAAGGGTTAAATGCAGCAGATAATATACTTTTGTGAAGTATATTAGAATATTCTCATTCAGATGCAGAATAAAAAAACTAAAAAAACAAAAAAAAAATCAAGAAAGGCACATATGGTACATTTCTACATTGTTAATTTCATAAACAAATGGTTTATTTTGAGATCTCTAACAAGCATACTGGCTTTTCTTTTTAAGGTTTATTCTGCTTTACTTGCATGGCCCTTATGGTTGTCAGTCTTATGGGTTGCATCGCAACTTCCTACATGTTAAACCTCTCTGAGACTTCCACCCACGCCCCTCCTTGGATGAAATTCTGTATCGAAACATGGTTGGCACGATTTCTCTTTTTCAACATAAATTGCTCAAAACGAGACCAAATTGCTCTACATGAGACCAAGTCTGATGATTTTATAGAAAATGGTGAGTTTGTGCAGTGGCATTGAAATGAAAGGCCCATTAAAGCTGCAGATTACTTTTCATATTTTCTGTTTGAAATATTTACGTTTACAGTGGAAGTTCAGTCAAACACTAACTATACTTAAAGGGGTTGTAAAGGTTTGTTTTTTATTTTCTAAATAGGTTCCTTTAAGCTAGTGCATTGTTGGTTCACTTACCTTTTCTTTCGATTCCCCCTCTAAGGCCGCGTACACACGGGCGGACTGTTCGCCCAACTTTGTCCGCTGAACAGTGTTTGGGCGGACAGTCCGCTCGTGTGTGGGCTTTCAGCGGACAGTTTCAGCGGACAGTTTCAGCGGACAGTTTGACGAACAAGGTTTTTCGGAAATTCCGTAAAACTGTCCGCTGAAACCTTGTTTCAGCGAACAGTCCGCTCGTGTGTAGGCTTGTTCGTCAAACAAAGTTGCGCGCATGCTCAGAAAGGATTTTCACGCCGAAAGTTATAATGCAGTGTATAGGACGTCGTATTTTTCGTCCCGTCGTACGTGCCGTTCACGTCATCGCGCACGGTTTCAGCAAACTGTTCGTTCGTCGTGTGTGGCCATGTCCGTCCATGCTAATTTTGAGCGGACTGTTTGCCGAAACTGTTTGACGGACAAAGTTGGGCGAACAGTCCGCCCGTGTGTACGCGGCCTAAATGTTTTTTTTCTTTGTCTGAATTAAACTGCCTTGCATACATACACGGTCACACCAAATTCTGACCGTTAAGAACGTGGTGACATACAACACGTACGACGGGACTAGAAAAAGTAAGTTCAATAGCCAGTAGCCAATAGCTTCCGTCTCGTAGTTGAATCTGAGCATGCGTGAGTTTTTGCGTGTTGGAATTGCATACACACAAAAGCATTTTCGGATAGGAACTTTTTACGACCAAGAACATGCTCTCAATCTTTTGCTGGCTGAAATTCGGCCAGCAAAAGTCTGATGGAGCATACACACATTCAAAAGCTCTCATCTGTCTTTTGCTGGCCAAATTTCCGATCGTGTGTCATAAGCCTATTCTATCTACCCTGTGAAAGGAAAGAACTATATACTTACTAATTCTAAAGGCATTCTGGTCTGGTCACATGATCAAATCCCAGTGCCGGCTTCAGTGTGGAGAAGGGACAGCCAAACATGCATGCCCCATAGTAAGCCTATGGGTGACGTCATTGCCCAGTCTCTGCAGCCATTGTCTGATCTCTTCTCTTTACTGAAGCTGGCACTGGGACCCAATCTTGTGACCGAAACGGAGCACCCTCAGCATTGGTAAGTATGCATATCTTTCTTTTACAGGGTCAACAGAATAGGCTTAGAATGGGGTTGGGAGTAAATTTAAGTATACGCTGTAGTTAGTGTTTGACTAAACTTCCACATTGATTACCTTTATTCCCACCAGTATTGTCATTAGATCATTTATATTGCTTACTGTTTGCCAATATTTGTGCAGTGATTATCTGGTCACACTGCCCCCCTCCATAGCTGTAATATAAAATATAAAAATAGGTAATTACATTTTCTTGTGATTGTACCTCTTCATGTCTTCATGCCTACTGATCGCTTATTTGTTTAAAAATGAATTCCTGGTATGTTTATTTTAAACATAGTTACATTGTTCCAGCTTAGACCAATTTAAATATATACTGTATATATACAATATCTCACAAAACTTTTTAACTTTTCATGTGACAACACTGAAGAAATTACACTTTGCTACAATATAAAGTAGTGAGTGTACAGCTTGCATAACGGTGTTAATTTTATGTCCCCTCAAAACAACTCAACACACAGCCATTAATGTCTAAACTGCTGGCAACAAAAGCCAGTACACCCCTAAGTGAAAATGTCCAAATTGGGCCCAAAGTGTCAATATTTTGTGTGGCCACCATTTTTGTCCAGCACCACCAGCACTGAATTAACCCTCTTGGGCATGGAGTTCGCCAGAGCTTCACAGGTTGCCACTGGAGTCCTCTTCCACTCCTCCATGATGACATCACGGAGCTGGTGAATGTTGGAGACCTTGCACTCCTCCACCTTCCGTTTGAGGATGCCCCACAGATGCTCAATAGGGTTTAGGTCTGGAGTCATGCTTGGCTAGTCCATCACCTTTAACCTCAGCTTCTTTAGCAAGGCAGTGGAGGTGTGTTTGGGGTCTCCAAAGGGAGGGGGTCATGCTCTGCTTCAGTATGTCACAGTAAATGTTGGCATTCATGGTTCCCTCAATGAACTGTAGCTTCTCAGTGCTGGCAGCACTTATGCAGCCCCAGACCATGACTCTCCCACCACCATGCTTGACTGTAGACAAAACACACTTAGTTCCCAGAGGACATCACTGCAACCTGCATCAGGACTCCTCTCAAAAAAACCCTAGTCCTGATTTATTTATTTGTGACAAGTACTTAAATAGCACAGTCAATTTAGTCAGCACTTTACATACAGTATATATTGTATATTCACATCAGTCCCTGCCTGTCACGGTACTACTTACAGCGAACCCACAGGCGAGCAGGTGACACAGGATCCCCCAGGGCGTGGAATCTAAGAGTCAGCCGGTCTTCCGCCAGGGACCATCTCACGAAGGTTTGGACTTAGCTGCGTGCTGACCCCAGGTCACAACCCCCGGGTTCACCCTGCTCGCTAGGGAAGTACCAGAAGACACTGTAGAGAAGGATGGATGGATGAAGCAAGGAAAGCCAGGTAGTGAGCCAAGATCAGGGCGGGCTGCAGACAACGTAATCAGAACAAGCCGGGTCGGTACACAGAAGATCAGTTCACAAGAAGTCAGGTAAAATGGGTTACACAGGGGAGCTTCAGAAACAAACGTTGCTCAAGCAATGGTAGCAAGTTAGGAAGGGATTTAAATAGAGAAGCACATGAGGGGCTGGACAGGAAGTAGCAGGAAGGAAACATATCAGGCAACAGGTGAAGGGCGTCGACGCCCATAGCTGCAGAGTGCACAGAGCTGAACACCTGACAGTGGACAACAGATGCCAGCCGACCCACTGCAGTAAAGGTGAGACACAGATCAGCTCCGCAGCTGATCTGTGACACTGCCCTCAAGGAGATTGCAGTCTAATATCCCTAACTCACATTCATACATACACATATCGGGCCAGTATAGACAGGAGCCAATTAACCTACCAGCATGTCTTTGGAGTGTGGGAAGAAACCGGAAACCCCTGAGGAAACCCATGTAGAGCATGAAAATTCAGTTTGAACCAATGACCCTACCGTTGATAGGTGGAAATGCAAGCCACTTAGCCACTGTGCAAGCAAGGGGCTGCTTCTAATTAGGAGTTATGCAAATATCAAAATGCCTTGATGGGTGGATGTCATTATGGTGAAATGGGCATCCCTAGGCCATTAGCATTTGCAGGCAGATTGCCCTAGTTAATGCCCACATGCATATCTCCCAACATTTTGAGATGGGAATGAGGGACACCTACTAGCAAATGTATGTAGGCATAGGACACGCCCCCTGCCACACCCCCTTAAAGGAGAATTAACCAAAAATAAAAGGTTAATTAAATCCACAAGGGCTTTTTTCTTACCACTACTATTACTTTATATTAGCTTTTTAAATTTACAAATGCAGCAATTTAGAATTTGGATGAAAGGTTTAGCATCGGGAAACACTTTTTGAAAGATAAAAAGTACATTTTATGTACAACTATATAGATCAGACCAAAATGAGGGACAAAGGAGGGGGACAGAGGGACATTGCTTCTAATCAGGGACAGTCCCTTGAAATCAGGGACGGTTAAGAGCTATGCACATGCGATGCTAAGCCTCCATAATTAACCACTTGCTTCTTGGGCACCTTCACCCTCTTCCTGCCCAGGCCTATTTTCAGCATTCAGCTCTATCGCATTTGAATGACAATTGCTCGGTCATGTAAAACTGTACCCAAATGTAATTTTTATAATTTTTTTTTAGACAAATAGAGCTTTCTTTTGGTGGTGATTATTAACTACTGGAATTTTACATTTTTTACTAAAGAAACGAAGAAAAGGGGAAAATGTTGAAAATTTCTGTTCTAGAAGTTTGCAAAAATTTTCTCTTTCACTGATGTGCACTGATGAGGCTACACTGATGGACACTGATAGGCTGCAGCGATGGGCACAAATAGGGGGCACTGATAAGGCTGCACTGATATGCGGCACTGGTAGCTGACAATAATAAGCAGAACTGATGGGCACTGATAGGTGGCACTGATGAGGAGGCACTGATGGGCAGCATTGATGGGGTTGCACTAATAATTATGATCAGTGCCCTGGTTATCTGTGTACATGTCCCCTGTCAGGATTGCCGGGTAATGGCTCTCCGATAGCTCCCAGCTGTCCCTGATTTCGAGGGACTGTCCCTGATTTGGAGCAATGTCCTTCTGTCCCTCATTCCTCTTCATTTTGGCCTGATCTATATAGATGCATATAAAATGCACTTTTTATCTATCAAAGCGTGTTTTCCACCTTTCATCTGATTTCTAAACTGCTGCATTTATAAATGCCGAAAGCCAATAAAAAAAGGAATAGTAGTGGTAAAAAAAAACACTTGTGAGTTTAACTAATCTTGTTTTTTTGTACAATTCTCTTTTAAGGAGATGTGGCAAGGGGTGTGTCCTATGACTGCATACTTTTGCTGATAAGTGTTCCTCATTCCCATCTCAAAAAGTTGGGAGGTATGGGCTCTCCTCTCCTTATACTGTAACAGCATGTGAGGAAAGTACTGCCGATAACCAGCAAGTCTGTTTATACTGTGATCAGCTGTGATTAGACACAGTGGATCATGTGGTAAATGACCGCTGTAATTGGCCCTTTATCACGATCCGTGATTGGGTGTGAAGAAAAAGAAAAGCCACTCAAAGCACAGGTTTCAAATGATACACCACCTTTGATAGGCACTCAGGGAACAAACGAATAAGCCTGGATAGCAGCACTCAGATACAACACCTTAACATCTTTATTCGATTAAAATCCAACGTACAGAAGTCAATCCATACAGTACAAAAGAGGGGGATGCAAGCAGCTTACATGTTTCACATGTGATCCGGTGTGACCAAAGGACACACCGCTTATTGAGCCACCCGGATGCACACCCCAGGGGGTGGGGTTCTGGGAGAATGGCCATGGATGCCCTCCTGGAACAACAGAGCCATGCATTAGCCATCTTTCAGCTATAGCATGGTAAGGAAGTGGTTCAAAGAACTGAAATGTAATGAATGAAAGTGGTGAGCCAGGGACAGTAAGGCTTGGGGTGAAAGGACTAGATGACGCTGAACGTCTTCCAGCCAGGAAATGGGGCAGGAGATATCAGATTTTTTTTCAGCTTCTAATGCACAACGTGAGAAGCCCAATTTCAGTACTGGTTAGAAACCTATGTAATGCCCCGTACACACGATCTGATTTTCCAACAACAAATGTTGGATGTGAGGTTGTTGGCATAAAGTCCAACCATGTGTATGCTCCATCAAAGATTTGTTGTCGGACTTTCCGGCAACAAATGTTGGCTAGCAGGTTCTCAGATTTTCCACCAACAAATTGTTGTTGAACTTTCTGATCGTGTGTACACAAGTCCGTCAGACAAAAGTCCACATGTGCTCAGAATCAAGTACGAGCCGGAAGCGCTCGGCCTTGTAAAACTAGTGTTCATAATGGATGTGGCATAAAAATGCAAGATTGACGGTAAGACTGGAGTAGAACTTTAACTGAATCGCTGGTGAATCAGCTCCTTTATACTTTATGTATTTCATCTGTGTACTTTGCTGCTTACCCAGAGCTCAGCTTTAACAATTGTAAAGATTCAAATGCTGAAATGACAACCAGAAAAAAAAATACAAATATTAATTTCCAAATGTTAATGTCTAAAGCCTCGCACACACGATCGGACTTCAAACAAACTTTACTTTGGATTTCGGCCGTGATTGGCCGTGAACTTGTTAAGCATACACACGGCAGAACTTTTTCAGCCAGATTTTACCAAATCACGTAGTTTTTCTGCTATTTACCGCCACCTTTGATCAACTTGTGTATTGTTGTCTGATCTTTTTAATTGGTTCTGAGCATGCGTGTTTGTACTTTGGACTAAAGTCTTATGGTTTTCTGTACACAAGATCGGACTTTGCTCCATCTGACTTTTGTTGCCGAAAAGTTTGTCTGTTTGCAGAACAAACTTTTGTCCGATGAAAACCGAAAAAGTTTGTCCGATGGAGCGTACACACGGTCGGATGTTGCCTTAAAACAGCTAATTTGCATGTTTGTTGTCAAAAAGTTTGATCCTGTGTATGGGCCTTTACACGTATTGAGTTGCTCGTTATATTTCTTGGTTTTCTAATATCTTTTTTAAAACCTGTTGTTTGTGCCACTGTTATTACTTTTTAGGCACTATTAATCCAAGATTTGCCCATAAGAGGGAAGATGCTTCACCTGTAACCGTAGATATAAATAATATAACGGAAAACCAACTTTTGGAGATGTTGCTGTTAGAAGTTCAAACTATCCAGCAGGAACTGATCTCTCATGAGACTAAAGAAGATGGTGAATCAGATTGGTACATTATCGCAATGGTGTTGAATCGATTGTTCATAATATTGTATTTGCTATCTATTATCATTACATTTATAGTAGTCTTCTCTCGTTGGGGGTCATAAGGAATACCCCTTATAGTAGTAATGGAGCTCCTGTAGTTTTGAAATAAATGATGTGCTCTAAAGTAACACAAAGTTCAGTGCTGTTAGGAACAAAGATATACCTTGCTTGCCATATTGTTTGAGCCCCAATTTATTTTGATTGCCATCATATACCATTAAATCGGAACTCTAGCCATAACTTTATTTATTTTTTGCTTTGGGTGGTGTGGGGAGGTGTTAGAACATCTTAACGTTTATATTGCTGTGTTTGTTCCCACTGGGGGAATGTACCCACACTTCCTGTTCTGGTGGCCACTCCAGGCTGCTAGACTGGCTACCAGAACAGGCTCTTCGGCTCGGTTCACACTACTGTGATGCAATTTTCAGTGCCATTTTGTAGTACTATTTTAATGTGAGTTTGATGTAAATTGGCTGTGCAACACTCTATGTGGCCAAGTCACACTGTAAATTGTGACAACACAGGAACCTTTTCCAAAATCACACACACATTGAGATAAATGGGCACTAGAGCTGCAAGTTTCTGGCCAAAATGAGAATCATAATTTTTTTGCTTAGAATAAAAAGATCACGATTCTCAATGTAAAATCTTTTTACATTATACAAAAAAAAAATGGGGCTTTAATGATTTTTTTTTAAAATCCACTAAAGTGTATTTTTTTCCCAAAAAATTACATTTGAACGACTGCTGCGCAAATACAGTGCGACATAAACTATTGCAACAACCACCATTTTATTCTCTAGGGTCTCTACTAAAAAAAAATCTATATAATGTTTGTGGGTTCTAAGTAGTTTTCTAGCAAAAAAAAATGATTTTAACTTGAAATCAACAAATGTCAGAAAAAGATTTAGCGTTTAAGTGGTTAAACTTCCCTCGTTTTCAAACCAAAGTGTATTACTTTGATCCAAAGGACAAATTGTTACAATGTTTCTACTTAGTTCCACTGCTAAAAATTTTTGTGATTTTTGACAGACTGCCCTTTTTTTTTTCCTTTCTTTTGATTGCTGTCGGCTTTAGCAAAGCAGAGAGAATTTTCTGCATAGAAAGAATCGGAAAAAAATACTTTTTTCAAGATCGCAACGGGGAAACAATTACGATAACGATTCGCTCTAATGGGCACCATTAAATACAATCTGATTTTCCTTGTCATGCAATTCTGTGCGACTCAAGTCGCCACAGAAGTCAATCCACGTTAGAGAAATCTACTCCAGGATACCACTTCTTAATACAACTTTCTTTTAACCCACACCTGCATATATATATATATATATATATATATATATATATATATATATATATATATATATATATATACATACATATATATATATAATGCAAATATAATCTGATTTCCCTTGTCATGCAATTCTGTGTAAGTTAAATCGCATCAGTTAAATTGAACTGCACTGTCAAATCAATATATTCATGCTACCAAATTTACTGCTGCCAATCCAGGGACCTCTTCTTTAAAACCATGGGATCTTAGAGAGCAGCCCCTTAACTTAAATATCAACAGTGACCTACCAATTCCAATTACCTAACAACAAATAATAACAATTATTTGTATTATTAATTATTTTATGAATATACACTCACCAGCCACTTTATTAGATACACCCTGGACCCCCCTTTGGCTTTAGAACTGCCTTAATTCTTCATCGCATAGATCCAACAAGGTGTCGGAAACATTCCTCTGAGATTTTGGTCCATAGTGACATGATAGCATCACACATTTGCTGCAGATTTGTCGGCTGCATATCCATAATGTGAATCTCTTCCACCACATCCCAAAGGTGCTCTATTGGATTGAGATCTGGTGACTGTGGAGGGTCATTGGAGTACAGTGATCTCATTGTCATGTTCAATAAACCAGTGATGAAAGAGGCGATTGCATCTCTGCGATCAAAGCTGCCTGGAAAGACAAAATTGCATAAGGGGAACTACTGTTAAATAAGGAAAGAGAGTGCTCGGGGGCCCATGCTGACTCTCCGACAGAGGCCAATTATTCTGCTCTGTTGGAGACTCTGCAACTTGTTTCTTTACATTTCCAAGAACTGGGCCGAGCTGGGGTTGGGAAGAAGGCGGAGTTGTTATTTGCTCAAGGGGAAAAAAATGGCAAACTTCTAGCCCTTTTAGCGGTGGAACAAATAACACCAGTTAGTATTCCTATCATTAAAACCAGTGTAGAGAGTGAAGTTTCAGTCCCTTCTGATATTCTAGAGGAATTTGTGCGGTATTATACCACACTATATTCTCCTATACCGTCATATGATGCTAGTGGGCTGGATGGGCTTTTAAGTGACCTCTCTTTCCCCACGTTATCAGACTCAGATGTTGCACTTCTTGATGCTGACATATCTGCTCTAGAAATAGAGGCAGCGATCCTAGCTTTTCCACCACACAAGTCTCCGGGCCTGGATGGCTTCCCGGCGGACTTCTATCAGCATTTTATGCCACAACTAGCCCAAAGACTCAGTGTTCTTTTTGACCATTGCCTTAAAAATGGAGCTCTCCCGAGTTCAATGATGGAAGCATAAATGGTCCTGCTGTTGAAACTGGGTAAAGACCCACAAGAGTGTTTGTCCGACTGCCCCATTGCTTTACTAAATGCCGATTTAAAGATATTAACCAAAGTGTTGGCATCACGTCTGGCCAAGGTCATTCCTTCACTAGTGGACATTGACCAGACGGGATTTATGCCCGGGAAATCTACTGACACCAACCTTCGGAGATTGTTCACCCATTTACAATTAGATTCTACAGAAATGCCAGAAAAAGTTATAGTGCCTATAAACATTGAAAAAGCTTTTGACTCAGTCGACTGGCACTATATGCACAAAGTATTGGAAAATATGGGTTTTGGACCTAATTTCCGATGATGGGTTAATTTATTGTAGAGTGGCCCGCGGACGGCAATTTGGTTGGGGCTCCTGACTTCAAGGCTCTATGCGGTGGGAAGGGCTGTCCCCTTTCCCCCCTTCCTCTTTGCCCTAATGATGGAGCCTATAGCAAGAGCACTACGTCAATCTCGGGAAGTGGGTACCATTCAGGTGGGTTCCATACAGGAGAGCCTTGCTCTCTATGCAGATGACCTGCTTCTGTTCCTCAGAGACCCGAAAACATCTCTACAAGCGGCCTTGCGAATACTCAACAAGTTTGCCTCCTTCTCGGGTATTCGGGTGAATTTGACCAAGTCTTCAATATTACCATTGGGTCTGAGGGCGCGAAGAGTAGATGAGAATAGAATCCCACTGCAATGGGTCTCCACTATCACGTACCTGGGGGTCAAAGTCACGGCCAATGTACAAGATTATATGGCACTAAACCTTCTACCACTAGTTCCTCGCCTGACGCAAAAAATACAGGCTTGGAAACGGCTTCCTCTATCTCTATTAGGACGTAAAAATCTCCTCAAAATGAAGTTCTTGCCAGTAATTCGATATTTCCTAAGTCACTCTCCAGGGAGGGTCTCCAAATCATTTTTCCACAAACTGAATAGTATTATTAGTTCCTTTCTGTGGTCTCCCAAACCAACCTGCATAAGCATAAAGGTACTTCAGGAACCATGGGGGCAGGGGGGACTTGCACTACCTGATTGACAGAATTACTACTTAGCTGGACAGATGTTTTTTTTTGCAAGACGCTGGTTGATGGCGGAGGATGGGGACTAGGCCACGGTCCTTGAGGCTGCTCACTTGGGCTCCTATGAGAGTTTGAGACTTGCGCTCTATAGAGGCCCAACATCTAATCTACCTTTAACGGATTCCATGAAGGCAACAATTAAACCCTGGGAAATAGCCACAACTCAAATGTCCCCCAGCTATGTGTGAATTACTCCATCTGCCCCATTATGGATGAACCCCAACCTACCTCAATTCTTTTCCCTGCCAGATCCCATAGTTTGGGCTAGTAGGAGGTTAAAGTACTAGGAGACATTACAAGAGAGGGTGAACTCTTAACGTTTGACCAACTAAAAGCAAGACATAACTTACCTAACTCTCACTTTTTCTGGTATTTACAACTACGCCATGCGTTCCAGACACAATTTTCCACTCAGAGGGTGAAAGTAATACCCTCTGCTCTGGAAGATCTATTGGCGGAAGAGGAATTGCCCAAACCTCTATCAACTACGTATAAATCCTTTTTAAAAAAAACGCCACCCACAGTAACTAGATGTAAGGAAAAAGGGGTAGAGGATATCCCTGAAATCCAAGGAGAAGACTGGGAGGATATTTGGAACCACCCCTTTAAGCACCTGGTATCTGCTAGGGACTGCCTTTATACATTTTAAGTATCTGCATAGGATCTACTATACTATAAGTGTTTTTAGATGGGCAAGTGACACAAAGGAGCTCTAACTACAATTGACTGGTGTAATGTTTATCCTTGACTAGTGCTGATGGTTGAGTTTTTGGGGGGCATGGGGAAGGGGGTTGTTGACTTTACTATGTGGTTAGTTGGACTATGTTAGTTCCAATGTTAGCCCTGTGCGGCCAAGAGGAGAGAGTGTATGTTGGCCTCTCGACCTCTATGTTTTGTGTTTGTAAAATATGTGTGAAAAAACTGAATAAAAAGAATTTATAAAAAAAAGAAACCAGTGGTGAGATGATTTGAGCTTTGTGCCATGGTGCATTATCCTGCTGGAAGGAGCCATCAGAAGATGGGTACACTGTAGTAATAAAGCAATGGACATGGTCAGCAACAATACTCAGGTAGGCCTTGGTATTTAAACAATGCTCAATTGGTACTAAGGGGCCAAAAGTGTGCCAAGAAAATATCCCCCACATAATTACACCACCACCACCAGCCTGAACCGTTGATCCAATGCAGGATGGATCCATGCTTTCATGTTGTTTACACCAAATTCTGACCCTACCATCTGAATGTTGCAGCTGAAACCTGGACTTGCCAGACCAGGCAATGTTTTCCATTCTTCTATTGTCCAATTTTGATGAGCCTGTGTGAATTGTAGCCTCGGTTTCCTGTTCTTAGCTGACAGGAATTTCTCCCGGTGTGGTCTTCTGCTACTGTAGCCCATCTGCTTCAAGGTCCAATGTATTGTCCATTCAAAGATGGTATTCTGCATACCGTGGTTGAATACAAGTAGTTATTTCAGTTACTGTTGCCTTTCTATCATCTAAAACCAGTCTGTCCATTAACCTCTGACATGAACAGGGCATTTTCTCCACACAACTGCTGCTCACTGGATATTTTCTCTTCTTTAGACCATTATCTGTAAAGATGAGAGATGGTTGAATGTGAAAATCCCAGTAGATCAGCAGTTTTAAAATTCTGGGATCAGCCCGTCTGCCACCAACAGCCATGCAACGTTCAAGGTCCCTTAAATCCCCTTTCTTCCCCATTCTGGTGCTCAGTTTGAACTTCAAGTCCTCTTCACCATGTCTAGATACCTAAATGCATTGTGTTGCTGCCATGTGATTGATTGATTAGCAATTTGTGTTACTGAGCAAGGTTTACCTAATAAAGTTGTCGATGAGTGTATATAAAGTATAGGGTGAGTACAAAAGTGAGTACACCCCTCATATTTTTGTATATAATATTTTATATTACGTCTTTTCATGTGACAACACTGAAGAAATGACACTTTGCTACAATGTAAAGTAGTGAGTGTACAGCTTGTATAACAGTATAAATTTGCTGTCCCCTCAAAATAACTCAACACACAGCCATTAATGTCTAAACAACTGGCAACAAAAGTCAGTACACCCCTAAGTAAAAATGTCCAAATTGGGACCAATTAGCCATTTTCCCTCCCCGGTGTCATGTGACTTGTTAGTGTTACAAGGTCTCAGGTGTGAATGGGGAGCAGGTGTGTTAAATTTGGTGTTATCGTTCTCACTCTCTCATACTGGTCACTGGACGTTCAACATGGCACCTCATGGCAAAGAACTCTGAGGATCTGAAAAAAACTAATGTTGTTCTATATAAAGATGGCCTAGGCTATAAGAAGATTGCCAAGACCCTGAAACTGAGCTGCAGCACGGTGGCAAGACCATGCAGCGGTTTAACAGGACAGGTTCCATTAAGAACAGGCCTTGCCATGGTCAACCAAAGTAATTCAATGCACGTGCTCAGCGTTATATCTGGAAGTTGTCTTTGGGAAATAGACTTATGAGTGCTTCCAGCATTGCTGCAGAGGTTGAAGAGGTGGGGGGTCAGCCTGTTAGTAATCAGACCACACACTGCACACTGCATCAAATTGGTCTGCATGGCTGTTTTCCCAGAAGGAAGCCTCTTCTAAAGATGATGCACAAGAAGGCCCGCAAGCAGTTAGCTGAAGACAAGCAGAGTAAGGCCATGGATTACTGGAACCATGTCCTGTGGTCTGATGCGTCCAAGAGAAAGTGTCAAGCGTATGTGGCGGTAACCAGGTGAGGAGTACAAAGACAAGTGTGTTTTGCCTACAGTCAAACATGGTGATGGGAGTGTCATGGTCTGGGGCTGCATGAGTGCTACCAGCACTGGTTGTGGGAACCATGAATGCCAACATGTACTGTGACATACTGAAGCAGAGCATAATCCCCTCCCTTCAGACACTGGGCCACAGGGCAGTATTCCAACATGATAACGACCCCAAACACACCTCCAAGACAACCATCGCCTTGCTAAAGAAGCTGAGGGTAAAGGTGATGGACTGGCCAAGCATGACTCCAGACCTAAACCCTATTGAGCATCTGTGGGGCATCCTCAAACAGAAGCTGAGGGAGCACAAGGTCTCTAACATCCACCAACTCCGTGATGTCATCATGGAGGAGGGGAAGAGGTCTCCAGTGGCAACCTGTGAAGCTCTGGTGAACTCCATGCCCTCGAGGGTTAAGTCAGTGCTGGAAAGTAATGGTGACCACACAAAATATTGACACTTTGGGCCCAATTTGGACATTTTCACTTAGGCGTGTACTCGCTTTTGTTGCCAGCGGGTTAGACATCAATGGCTCTGTGTTGAGTTATTTTGAGGGGACAGCAATATATATATATATACCAGGTATATATATATATATACCATATATAATAATAATAATAATAAGTATTATTGTTATTTAACAGCTAACAATAGCCTGAAATTACTAGATAGAAATATGGAAATAGGAGAGATATAAAAAAACACTTTGTGGCTAGTTAGTGGATATCTCAAATATATCATTGTAAAGGGGTGCCATCATCCTTAATGAATAGAGATTAAAAAAAAAGGAAAAATAGGGACTTTGGGATTTTAAAGGCACCAGGTAAATTCAAGAGTATAGAGCGTCGTAGTTTTTTTTTTTTTTATATAAATTTATTCGAAATATGAAAAAACATATACATAATAGGATAGTTAAAAGTTTTGACACAGAAAATGTATCCACACATGTAAGGATCTACCTCAGAATTACATCACAGATCAGATAATATCATTCAAAATATATATACAGGAGATCTTATCACCCAAAGATATATAGATTAGCGTGTGTAACCGCTATGGTGATGAGCTGATGTAGCATCCACAAAACTTGCCCATCCTATCCTATTATGTATGTTTTTTCATATTTCGAATAAATTTATATAAAAAACAAAAAACTACTACTCTCTATACTGTTGAATTTACCTGGTGCCTTTAAAATCCCAAAGTCCCTATTTTTCCTTTTTTTTAAATAGCCTGAAATTAATCCTATTTTGACTCTTCACCATCAAATGCTTATCTAAACGTAGGGGTCACATGTGAACGAGGTCTACAAGTGGCCCACAAATTCGCCTCTCTGAAATTGGTCCACCCCCCCTATAGTGGTAGTCTTCAGATGACCATCTTCTTAAGATTTACTGGGTAGTGAATTGGAACTTCCCTATTTAGTGTGATGCATAAATACTAATATTACCAGTTATCTCCCATGTGTTCTGAATGCCATGCCTGTTCTATTAAATTAGGTGCTGCAAAATTTTAAATCAAGACTGAAGGATGGGCCGTGATTGTTGTCAACCTGGGAAGGAGTGAAGGAGTTCAATATATTTAATAAAAAAATATCAAAAAAATAATTATTTGTTCAGCAGAGGTAGCGAGTCAGTCAACATGAAGTGCATTCAAATATGCTTGGGACTAGGGATGAGCTTCGTGTTCGAGTCGAACATACGTTCAACTCGAACATCGGCTGTTCGCCCGTTCGGCGAATTCCGAGCGTTATGGGCTGTTCGCGCCAAATTTGTGTGGCGTTCACGGCCCACAATGCACTGCGATGGCGCAGTGCATTGCTGGCTCATGATTGGTCAAGCATGCACTGTGACCCCGCATGCTTGGCCAATCACAGCGCCGGCAGCGAGGAGAGCCTTGATTGGCCACAGGCAGGATGCCTGTGGCCAATCATAGCTCAGGCTGTGTAGTACACGCCCCACACTATATAAGGCCGCCAGCGCGGCGGCCTTGTGTAGTGTGTTGGCGTCTGGAGCAGTTAGTGGGTGTTCTGTGTACCTTCAACACAGTATACACCGATCGTTATCGGCCGATTTGTCGATCTTGCTCTTCTGTAGTGGTTGTTGTCTGTGTGCCCTGACCGCAGTATACACCGCTATATTCACCTCACCTATATAGCTAACGATATATCAATCTTTTATAATAGAGCTTGCAGTCAGTGTTGGGAGCTTGTGCGTGCTCTCTGCGTGCTCTGTACCCAGTACACACCGCTATATCCACCTACATAGCTCTTCTCTATTTGAGCCATCTGCCATCTGCAGGAGTTATTGGAAGTTGTGTGTGCCTCCAGCACAGCACAGTATACATCTGTATTTACCCTTTATTGCTGGTGTTCTATAATAAAGGCATCTGCAGGAGTTAGTGGGTGTTGTGTGCCTCCAGCACAATATACACCTGTATCTACCCTTTATTGTTGTTCTCTAATAGAGCCATCTGCAGGGCTTAGTGGGTGTTGTGTGCCTCCAGTACAGTATACCCCCTTATCTACCCTTTATTGCTGGTGTTCTATAATAAAGGCATCTGCAGGAGTTAGTGGGTGTTGTGTGCCTCCAGCACAATATACACTACCCAATTGCTGTTTTACCCATTACCATGTCTGGAAGGCCAGCAAGGAGAGGCAGACAGGCGCGAGCCGATAAAAGAGGGCAAGCAGGCTCTGTGTCTAGAGACAACAGTGCTGGTCGTGGACGCGGTGCATTGTCATCATCAGCACGTGGCCATGGGACACGCTTGTCCTTCTTTTCGGCAGCTGGACATGTTGAGCCACAACATGCCAACGACTTGGTAGAGTGGATGACCAAGCCCTCTTCATCCTCCTCATCCTCTCTCACCCAGGCTCAGGGTACTGGCAAAGCAGCTGCCAACGCATCGTCTTCCCTCCTCTCAATGTCATCATCAGTGACTCCTTCCCAAGACCCACCACGTCCTCCTGAGGAGTCCCCTGAACTCTTTGAGCACAGTGTTGGGTACATGCTCCAGGAGGATGCCCAGTGTTTTGTAGGCTCTGATGATGATACTCAGCTAGAGGAAGGCAGTAGCGTGAGCGCAGAGAGAGGGGGTGCTCAAGAAGGACAGCAATCTGGCAGTCATGTTCCACAAGCTGCAGCATACTGCCAGGTTTGCTCCAGCAATGAAGAGGGAGGGGATGAGGAGGGCACTGACTCCACGTGGGTGCCTGGTAGGAGAGAGGAGGAGGAGGCACATGTCCAACGAGGCAGGATGCCCTCCGGGGGCCAGCTTAGGGGCAGCACACCGACTGAATCACACCGCAGAGCTCCGCCTGTGCAGGGCGCTGCCTCTGCGCGTTATTCTAAAAGTTCTTTGGTGTGGGCCTTTTTTGAGACGAGTGCATCAGATCGCACCGCTGCTATTTGCAACATATGTCTCAAGCGTATCTCGCGTGGCCAAAACATCAGCCGCTTGGGCACCACATGCTTGACCAGACATATGTTGACCTGCCATGCAGCTCGTTGGCAAGCGTACCTCAAAGACCCACACCAAAGAACAAAGCGGACCTCTCCTTGCTCCTCATCAGCTGGCATCTCCAACCCCACTAGACCTTCAGTCCTCTCTGAAACCTGCTCTGAGAGGAATGAAGGTGTAGAATTAGGTGTGTCACAGCCAAGTGCTTCCGGGCACTCTGCTAGCAGTACACCCACGTCTGATTATAGCAGGCAAATGTCCCTGCCCCAGCTGCTGGACCGGCGAAAAAAGTTCACTCCCAGCCATCCACATGCCCAGCGGTTGAATGCTAGCTTGGCTAAATTGCTAGCACTTCAACTGCTGCCTTTTCAGTTGGTAGAATCGGCCCCCTTCCGTGAGTTTGTACAATGTGCGGTTCCTCAGTGGCAGGTCCCCAAACGCCACTTTTTCTCATGGAAGGTGATTCCTGCTCTCTACTGGCATGTGGAAGGCAATGTTCTTGCCTCGCTGGACAGGGTGGTCAGCGGTAAGGTGCATATTACCGCTGACTCATGGTCCAGCAGGCATGGACAGGGACGTTACCTGTCTTTCACGGCCCATTGGGTCACTCTTCTGGCAGCTGGGAAGGATGCAGGACAAGGTGCATTAGTGTTGGAGGTTGTTCCGCCACCACGCCTCCAAAATGCTACTATTGGTTGTGAAACACCTCTCTACTCCACCCCCTGCTCTTCTTCTTCCTCCATGGCCTCTTCCAGTGCTCTGTCCTCAGAACCAGCAGTGCTCCGTAGGCGTTCCAGGGGCTACGCAAGTACGCAGGCAAAACGATGCCATGCCGTGCTTGCGCTGGTTTGTTTGGGGGACAGGAGCCACACTGGGGCGGATGTTTTGTCAGCTCTGCAGGGGCAGGCCGAGAGGTGGTTGACGCCAAGCCAGCTTAATGGCACCAACCTCCTCTCCGCCCTCCGACAGGGACAACTGACCCATGTGCCCTGTGTAGCTCACGTCCTTAACCTGGTGGTGCAGCGGTTCTTGGGCAGGCACCCGGGCTTACAGGATGTCCTGAAGCAGGCCAGGAAAGTCTGTGTGCATTTCCGCCGATCATTTAATGCCTGTGCTCAACTGGCTGAGCTCCAAAAGGAGTTGAACCTGCCCAAGAACCGCCTTATATGTGACATGCCCACCAGGTGGAACTCAACGTTGGCCATGCTGCAGCGGCTGCACATGCAGCAGAGGGCCATCAATGAGTACCTGTGCGACTACGACACCAGGACAGGGTCAGGGGAGCTCGGTTTTTTCTCACCACGCCAGTGGGGCATGATCAGGGATGCATGCACTGTCCTGTCACCGTTTGAGGAGGCCACAAGGATGGTGAGCAGTGACAGTGCATGCATCAGTGACACTGTACCTCTTGTCCACCTCTTGGAGCATACGCTGCGTGGAATAATGGACAGGGCACTTGAGGCAGAACAGAGGCAGGAAGAGGAGGACTTCCTTGCCTCTCAAGGCCCCCTTTATCCAGACAGTGTTCCTGCTGTGCCACCCATCACACAGGAAGAGGATGAGGAGGAGGAAGAGGAGGAGGAGGATGATGATTGTGTCAGCATGGAGGTGGAGGCTGGCACTCAGCATCAGCAGCAACAGCAGTCTTGTAGGGATGATTTACAGTCCCAAGAAACCCGTGGACTTGTATGTGGCTGGGAGGAGGTAGCTGCGGATCATGTTGTCCTTAGTGACCCAGAGGACTCCGGACCGAATGCCTCAGCTAACCTACACTGCATGGCCTCCCTGATCCTGCAAAGCCTGCGGAAGGATCCTCGTATTCTTCGGATCAAGGAGAGGGACCATTACTGGCTGGCCACTCTCCTTGATCCACAGTACAAAGGTAAGGTTGCAGACCTTATCTTGCCATCGCAGAGGGAGCAGAGGATGAGACATCTCCGGGAGGCCTTGCAGAAAGGTCTGTGCAACGCGTTCCCAGAGACTGGGAGGTTACAAACTCCTGGTCCTGGACAACGTGTTGCTGAGGCATCGGTCAGAAGGAGCGGTGGAGAAGGTGGCCGTCTGACTGATGCTTTCAGACAATTTTTTAGTCCGCAGCCCCAAGGTATGATCGGTTCCAGCAACCATCGCCAGCGTCTGATTTACATGGTGCAGGAATACCTAGGGGCAAGGTCAGACTTGGACACCTTTCCCACCGAAAATCCTCTGGCTTACTGGGTCTTGAGGATGGATCACTGGCCAGAGCTTGCACAGTATGCAATTGAGCTACTGGCCTGTCCTGCATCTAACGTTCTTTTGGAACGCACCTTCAGTGCTGCTGGTGGCTTTGTTACCGATCACAGGGTGCGCCTGTCCACCGAATCAGTTGATCGACTGACCTTCATCAAGATGAATCAGTCTTGGATAACCCACAGCTACCAAGCACCTGAAGCTGATGTAACCGAATAATTTTTTTTGAAATATCACATCCCTTCAAGACTGCCTATGCTGATGCTGAGTGACTGTCCTGTTATGTTGATTGTCTATCCTCTTCCTCCCCCGCTGATATGTTGGAAGAACATTTCTGGTTCTGGGTGATGCCATGAGCCCAATTTTTCTGCCCCTGTTTAACAGGGGCGTTTAATTACAGTTTTTGATGCAATGCTTTGCAGCAGGGCTAATTCCTGCAATAAAACTATAGTATATGGGAGAGGTTGCAGTGTGGTGGCACCAGCACCAGTGCCTAAGGCTCAATTTTTCTGCCCCTGTTTAACAGGGGCGTTTATGTGTAGAAACAGAACGAAATTCTGGATAGCCGCACTCCGGATTGTGTAAAAATTAGATGCCTTTATTTCTTCAAAATGCAAGTGCAAAACTCCATTGAACAAAACGTCACAGCAGAAAGGGAACAAAAAAGTTTTTTTGAATAAAATAGCAAACGCGTTTCACGCTACAAACAGCGCTTACTCATAGCTAATGGTAGCTATGAGTAAGCGCTGTTTGTAGCGTGAAACGCGTTAGCTATTTTATTCAAAAAACCTTTTTAGTTCCCTTTTTGCTGTGACATTTTGTTCAATGGAGTTTTGCACTTGCATTTTGAAGAAATAAAGGCATCTAATTTTTACACAATCCGAAGTGCGGCTATCCAGAGTTTCGTTCTGTTTCTACACATTTGGCTTATGCAATCAGCCTGCACCTGGAACCCCCATCCATTTGGAGAGCTAGCAGCCTGTCAGTGGTTTTGTCTTGGAGCGGTGAAATCTCTGTTTGTTTTAACAGGGGCGTTTAATTACAATTTTTGATGCAATGCTTTGCAGCAGGGCTAATTCCTGCAATAAAACTAGAGTATATGGGAGAGGTTGCAGTGTCGTGGCACCAGCACCAGTGCCTAAGGCCCAATTTTTCTGCCCCTGTTTAACAGGGACATGTAATTACAATTCTTGATATAATATTTCACAGGAGGGCCCGTTCCTGTGCCCACCCAGAGTAACTGTGAGGACTTATAGTGTTGTGGCACCAGCACCACAACCACCAAAGGTCAATTTGTCTACCACTGTTCAACAATGGCATGTAATTACAATTCTTGATATAATCGTTCACAGCAGGGCGCTCCAGCGCCCACCAAGAGTCACTTTGAGGGCTTACAATGTTGTGGCAAAACCAACACCTTGTTCCGCCATTTCTGCAGAGCATATAGGGCAGGCCCCTGCTTTCAAACATCCAACTTACAAACATCTCCTACTTGCAAACGGAAGGAGACAACAGCAAGTGAGATGAAAAAAGATGGACGACAAAAAAAATTATACAGGGGAGATAACCCTTCCCTATGTTTTCCAAAAAGCTTAAAAATAGTTTTTTTGACTGGAGTTACACTTTAAAAATGTACCAGTTGAAAATTACAAACAGATTCAACTTAACACAACAAACCTACACAGTCCCTGTCTTGTTTGCACCGCCTGTATACTGCTGTTCTGAGTATATAGGGCCAGGGGGCCACACGTATTTCCTTTTTTTAATATGGGTACAGGGTTCCCCTTAATATGCGTACAAGACCCAAAGGGGCTGGTAATGGGCAGGGAGGGCTACCCATGCCATTTTTCTCAATGATTTTCAACCATATTGCAGGAACCAGATATAACATTAAAACCGCAAGCAGTTTTAAATGACGTTATTTCCGTTAAATGTCATTTTGTGCAGGGACTGTTCTAAACACGGGAAACACGTGGCACTTCACAGGCATACTACAGACACCCCCCAGGCACGCTTTTTAAAGGAATATTTAACTTTTTTTTCACTTTAATCGTCATTAAAATCAGTGCTCCCACCAAAACGGCCATTTTTAAAAACATTTTAGGCATTGACCCATGTCCCCTGGGGCAGGAGTCAGGTCCCCAAACCCGTTTTAGGACAGCATCTTGCATATTAGCCGTTAAAATTAGCACTTTTAATTTCGAACGTTCGAGTCTCATAGACTTCAATGGGGTTCTAAAGTTCGTACGAATTTGGGGTCCATTCGAAAGTTCTGGTGCGAACCGAACCGGGGGGTGTTTGGCTCATCCCTACTTGGGACAATCATAGATCTATAAGATGAAAAAAAGTTAAAAAACAAAAAAAACCCACATATATATACTTTGCTCTTCAAATAAACATTTAAATTCATGACAAAAGAATTCCAGAGAACTAAAGAGACAGTATAGCAGATGCTATCTGCTTTGAGATTTGAGACACAACTGACTGAAACTTTAGACTTTAGACTAAACCATCAGGTACTTAAAGTGTTACTAAACCCTTGCAAGACCTTGCATTTATCTGATCTTCAACAGTACACAGAACATGGAAATACAATTGTTTTAGTAAATATAAACTGCTTAATACCTTTTCTAATCAGCGGTATACAGCAGTCTTGTGACTTCTATCAGTGTCTGGTTAAAACTTGTAGGAGGAGTTTTTATTCTCTTCTGACTGTCCTATGAGGCTGCATGTCTCCTGATGCTTTGTCTGAACAGTGCTAATTTGGCCCTGTGTGGATCACAAAACGCTCTAGCAATACACACCAAACTGAGTATGTGCAGAGTGCCCCCAAGGTTCTGTTGTGTCAGCAGGTGTATTGGGGACAGTAAAAGAAGGGGTGGATCAGAGAAGACAGGATCAAACAGCCTTTTTACATAATGAATGCAGAGGATTAACCACTTTGTTTCCACAGTGCATACAACAAGCATTATTTACTACATATACAGACTGATTTTACTTATGTGGATTTAGTAATACTTTAATATAGTTGACAGTAAAATCAGTCAATGAATCCAGTAAAGTATGCTTGTTATACTTAGTGTGGAACCTAAGGGGTTAATCCTTTGCATTGTGTAAAAAGGTTGCTTGATCCTGTCTTCTCAGATTTTCCCATTGTCCCCTAATTGTTTCCTGATAGTACAAAGTCAGGGACCAGCTGCACATGAGCAGTTTGTGTATTGCTAACAGTTTTCTTTTCTTTTTTTCTCTTGGAGAAGTGCATGTGATTAGCACAGAGCCAATCAGCGCTGTCCAGACAGAGGGTCAGGGGTCCTGCATCCTTAATGGATGATCAGTGGAGAATGAAAACCCCTCCTACAAGCTTTAACCAGACACTGATAGAAGTCACAAGACTTCTCTAATGGCTATATACTGCTGATGAGAAAAGGTATTTAGCAGTTTACATTTACTAAAATAATTAAATTTCCATGTTCTGTGTACTGTGAGAGACCAGATATAATTAATGCAGGGTCCTGGGTTTAGTAACACTTTAATATACTGAGTTTCAAGTGTGGCATATTTAGTATTTAATACTCTATGCATTCCTATTAAGACTTAATCTTAGCCCTAAAATGTAACTTAAACTCAAACCACTAAAACTTAAATCTAGAATTAATTTAAAGTAGAAGTTCAGCCTAAAACTAACTAACTCTAAATCTACTGGCACCCACATTCTAAAACTAATCTATCTAACCCTGTAAAGCAAAAATCACTATACATACCTTTTTTGCAACTGCTCTGGTCCCATGCTGAGCTATCAGTGGCGGCTTCTCTATGTTGGAGTGTGCAGGAGAGGCAGCTGAAAACGGGAGCCCCATAGTAATTCTATGGGTGGCGTCACTTCCCAAGCATTTCCCAGCCATTGTTGGCCGTCTCTTCCACACAGCATCCCCCGCTGGGGACCGGACCAGATCGCCTACAGAAAAGGTATGTATAGCGTTTTTTGCTTTACAGGGTTGGACAGATTAGTCTAAAGCAGTGATGGTGAACCTTGGCACTCCAGATGTTTTGGAACTACATTTCCTATGATGCTCAGGCACTCTGCAGTGTAGGAGAGCATCATGGGAATTGTAGTTCCAAAACACCTGGGGTGCCAAGGTTCACCATCACTGGTCTAAAGCCTCGTACACACGCTTAGATTTTCCGTTTTCACCGAGCATCCGTTTTTTGTGGCATGGCTCATGTCGAAAGTCAAGAGGTTACACAATACAAAAATTTTCATTCGACAGAATAAGTCAGAAGTGACGTAATGTGTTGAATAATTTTGTATGTATTCTTTTGTTTCTGAGCATGCTTAGTCTAGAAAATCGTACTAATGAAATGAAAATCGGTGTTGAGTTCACATCCGAAATTTTATAGCCTGCACATCCAGCTTTTGTCTGACGAAAAAGAGAAATTGGCTGTCAAAAGCACCGTTCAAACCATCCGTAAACCGTTCGGCAACCAGACATGTTGCGGAATCGAAGGAGATAACATGTTATTTATTATTGGCTTGGAGTTATTGCTTTGACATTATTTTTTCGGTTGAATAATAATGATTTGATTTGGTATATTTTCGATATTTTTGGATACATAGAATGCACTTTTTGGTTAAGTTCTATTGGAAGATAGCATGTCTAATTTTATTTGTTTTCTTTTTTTAATGCACAATAAAAAAAAATTGTGGAGAATAATACTTTGCTATGTGTTTTACTTCAAATGACAGTTTGGGAGTAGGCAGTTACATAAAAAAAAAATACAATGGAAAATTGACAAGGGACACCAACATAGTTGTATCTTTGATCTTAAAAACTAGGGGATAATGGTGTTGTGGTATCCTGGCCAAAAAAATAAATAATAAAATATAATATTATTCTTGATATCCCTAGAAAAAAAAAAAGCCTTTGAAAATTTGTTTGCAGTAACTCCATCAGTATCACCAGCAAAGCGGGTTCATTATTATCCCATTAAAAAGAAGAAGAGAATGTGCGCTGCATTTTGAGATTTCATAATTTGCCCCGTCATAAATGTTAATTCTCCATTACAAATGCTAGTTTACAAGACCAACTGCTTCTGGCTCATCCTTGCTTCCGAGCATGCGTGTTTGTACTTTGCACTTTTGTATAAATACGACAACAGACATTTGTCCGTGGAAAATTTTAAAACATGCTATCCAACGTTTGTCCGCGGAAAATCCGACAACAATTGTCTGATGGAGTGTACACATGGTCAGATTTTCTGCCAATAGCCTGTCATCACACATTTCCCATTGGAAAATCTGATCGTGTGTACGAGGCTTAAGCCTAAAAAAAGCATTTGGGATGAAACATGGAAAAAAGTTACATAGTTATTGACTTATTGCAAATCAATGTTAACACATTGCTGCTCATCTCCCTGAGAATATTGCAGAGTTAGCATCATGTTGTATGATTATTTTCAGTGGTGGAGATGGAACAACTGATCAGGATGAAGGGTAAAAGGAATGCCAAATGCATCCTAATCCTTATTAAAACCCTTTTAGTCTGTAAGAAACCCAGAATGGGTTGGAGGCTAAATGTCTACCTATAAACTATCAAAACTAAACTGCATTGGGGGTTTAAAACCAATAACCTAAATATTTTAGAAAGACGAAGCCTAGAACTTATTCCAACTAAGAATATGTGACAAGAATGTAAATTACTTCTCACCAAATGTCCCCATCCAACCTTAGATTTTGGTAGGAAGAATGGGGGAAAATATTGGTGACTGTGTTTGCATCCAAAGGTGTTTTGTGATTTGGGGTTAACACTTATTCAAATCTCTGCTTGTTTGATTATTTTACTTTTCAGCACAATAAAAAATATTCTGCATCTTCAAAATGTTAAGTATGTTGTGTAAATTATATGGTAAAACCCCCCCAAAACATTTACTGTAAACCCAGGTTATAATCCTACAAAGTGTGAAAAAGTCAAGCAGGGGTGATTTCTCTGTAGGTATTATGTCTTATAATGTATATTATAAAGTGGTGGTAATGCCCTCTGTAACAATGACATGCAAACCGGTGCCATCCTGTGAAGATCAGGTTGCTCATTTGCTATTACAACCTAGAGTCGACTTGGGTACATTCAGCCTAATTATAGATCGTTCAAATCTCGGCCAGTCCCTGCTAAACCGGGCAAGATTCATACCATCTATGGTATGCTTAAGGAGAACCTAAAAACTCCTCAACATTATGACCTACCCCACTCCAGCTCACTTCACTCTATTCTTTACTTACATGTAGAGATAAAGGATGGTACAACCAGTTCTGTTCACTTATCCAAAAAAATCCTAAAAAGGTATAAATTGTCAGCCCAGCAATTTCTCTATTGCACTGCTCATATAGACTACATGCAGCTGATCTTTTCAAACAGTGTTTATAGCCTCTAGTACTTATTGCCCAAACAATTGGCAGGCAGCAGTTAAATGATGAAGTGTCTGCCTAAAACTGACTATCATTTTCTATGCCTACACCCTTGATTTCTAAAATGTTTATTACTGCTAGAAAAAGGATTATGTAGAACTTTGGCCCTGGAGTAAAATCTATACATTAACTCTTTGTTGACTAGGCTACATATACGTCAATATATAAAAAAGTAATACAAACAATTCATCAAGATAAATCTGAGAATATCCGCATTAAAACAGCGCTCTGTAGAAAGTCCTTTACAGAAATAGCAATGTACGAGCAATCACTAAAAAGTTCTTAATGTGCAGATAAGGTGTCTATAGTGATCTAATCAGCATTGCACGGTGATCAAAGTGCTGTCGACCTTTCTTCCACCATAAACCGGGAGTGCATCACCACATGCGATGCGTACCCCCTAGGGGGTTAAACTCACCAGACACTGCTGAAAACACAAGCCTTAAGGAGTAGTCACTTCCTTGAGTATGGTAATATATCACCTTAGCGTTGCAGTTCCAAACAGTCCTCCAAGTTTGTCATAAAAATAAAACAAAGTGTGCACATAGCGTAATACTGTTTTATTTTTTAAAAGGTTCGCACAAAATAATAAAATCACCCATTTAAATATCTGCGTACATTGTTTAAAACATCATCAGCATTTCAAAATTGTGTACTTCACCGATTATTCAGATCCCCGAGCCATCCACAAGTGTTCCTCTGTGTACACTGTGCATCACTTCCTGGTCTGTGGTCAGCGGTGGAGCGCACACCTCACTTCCGGTAGCGTCGTGTAGGCCACGCCCTGACGCGTTTCGTCACTTCCGACTTCAACAGAGGGCGTGGCTACACGACGCCGACGGCCAATATATATTCAACAGTCTCACACCCTGTCAACCAATCACGTAGCCCTGCACTATCCAGCCCATATGACGCTGCACATCGTCATGGTAACCGGACGCGGCCAGCTCGGTTCTCAATACAGGGGAGAGATAATTGAATGAACACAAACGATCGCCGAACTACTGGCGACCTCCTTAGCAGAACAGGCAAAATGAACATTACGCCAAAAACAATACATGAAAGAAAGAAACATAGACCTCCTAATTAAAATTACCCTTAATATACACATAAATAAAAATATAAATACAAAATTACATAGTACAGGAAGATAGTGAACTACCCATTAGATCCTCACATGATCCATGTATGTTTGTGTAATATGTGAGCAAGGACCTATATACACATACAAGGTCCATAAGCTGTCTCCCTAATCCTCCCACTTTGTGGGAAAAAGAAGGGTTTTTTGCTTGTAGACGTTGCAGGGCGTGTAAAGAAGTAAACACACCAATAAGAGCAATGGAACGCTTTTTAGCAACAGAGAATAATAAAGAATTTACAATCAAAGGGTTTATTACCTGTAATACATCGTATGTTGTGTATGCTTTACAATGCCCATGTGGGTTGATCTATATTGGCCGGACTAAAAGACTTCTAAGGATAAGAATAGCGGAACATGTGGCTAATATTAAACTGGGTTTTAAGGATCATAATGTATCCCTACACTTTAAGCTTTACCATAATCAGGATCCTTCTGGACTCAGATTTTGGGGTGTAGAACATATGAAACCCTCCTGGAGAGGGGTAAATATGGTACGAGAGTTATCCAAACGTGAAACGGAATGGATATATTTGATTGACACTTTAACACCAAAGGGGTTAAATGTGGACCTAGATATTAATTGTTTCATTAGTGATTATTAAATTGTCTGGTTTACGATCCCTTCCTCTTAATATTTAAACATTTTAATGTTTTAAGTAGTAATCCTTTAAGTAGTATCTAGGTAGATGCTTATGTAGGTGATATAGTGTATGGAGTAATGAAGACATTCACGGTACGGTCTTTGATGTTTGCATCATTGCATATCTGTACCAATTTTATATATAAATACTATAGACATATAGGGGTTTGGTAATTATAATCACTCTATGGCTGATACACTACTAATGATTAAATTTTTGACATGAGTTGACTAATACTATTATAAAGGCTATTATAGAAGGATCATGTTCAAATATGTGCTGACTCACAATATTTACGTTATTTTGAATATTTTTAATATTTTTTATATATTTTAAATAATTTTAGGTTTTTGCGTCGGTTCTCGCCTGTGATTTTATTTTAGTAAGAAGCTCCCTTCAACCGAAATGACACCTCATAGAGATAAAAATCTCGGAGGTGGTGGATATATGGTATATATTCACAACTCTTTGCTCATTGCCACTATAACTTCAGCGTTATATGGGGTGCATTTAGTGTATGCATTAGCGATATATACATGTATAAGTATAGGTATATTTTGGATGATGCACATGACATACACACTAGCTTTTTCTAAATAGGATGTATCTCTTAGGGAGACAGCTTATGGACCTTGTATGTGTATATAGGTCCTTGCTCACATATTACACAAACATACATGGATCATGTGAGGATCTAATGGGTAGTTCACTATCTTCCTGTACTATGTAATTTTGTATTTATATTTTTATTTATGTGTATATTAAGGGTAATTTTAATTAGGAGGTCTATGTTTCTTTCTTTCATGTATTGTTTTTGGCGTAATGTTCATTTTGCCTGTTCTGCTAAGGAGGTCGCCAGTAGTTCGGCGATCGTTTGTGTTCATTCAATTATCTCTCCCCTGTATTGAGAACCGAGCTGGCCGCGTCCGGTTACCATGACGATGTGCAGCGTCATATGGGCTGGATAGTGCAGGGCTACGTGATTGGTTGACAGGGTGTGAGACTGTTGAATATATATTGGCCGTCGGCGTCGTGTAGCCACGCCCTCTGTTGAAGTCGGAAGTGACGAAACGCGTCAGGGCGTGGCCTACACGACGCTACCGGAAGTGAGGTGTGCGCTCCACCGCTGACCACAGACCAGGAAGTGATGCACAGTGTACACAGAGGAACACTTGTGGATGGCTCGGGGATCTGAATAATCGGTGAAGTACACAATTTTGAAATGCTGATGATGTTTTAAACAATGTACGCAGATATTTAAATGGGTGATTTTATTATTTTGTGCGAACCTTTTAAAAAATAAAACAGTATTACGCTATGTGCACACTTTGTTTTATTTTTATGACAAACTTGGAGGACTGTTTGGAACTGCAACGCTAAGGTGATATATTACCATACTCAAGGAAGTGACTACTCCTTAAGGCTTGTGTTTTCAGCAGTGTCTGGTGAGTTGAATATATATTGGCCGTCGGCGTCGTGTAGCCACGCCCTCTGTTGAAGTCGGAAGTGACGAAACGCGTCAGGGCGTGGCCTACACGACGCTACCGGAAGTGAGGTGTGCGCTCCACCGCTGACCACAGACCAGGAAGTGATGCACAGTGTACACAGAGGAACACTTGTGGATGGCTCGGGGATCTGAATAATCGGTGAAGTACACAATTTTGAAATGCTGATGATGTTTTAAACAATGTACGCAGATATTTAAATGGGTGATTTTATTATTTTGTGCGAACCTTTTAAAAAATAAAACAGTATTACGCTATGTGCACACTTTGTTTTATTTTTATGACAAACTTGGAGGACTGTTTGGAACTGCAACGCTAAGGTGATATATTACCATACTCAAGGAAGTGACTACTCCTTAAGGCTTGTGTTTTCAGCAGTGTCTGGTGAGTTTAACCCCCTAGGGGGTACGCATCGCATGTGGTGACGCACTCCCGGTTTATGGTGGAAGAAAGGTCGACAGCACTTTGATCACCGTGCAATGCTGATTAGATCACTATAGACACCTTATCTGCACATTAAGAACTTTTTAGTGATTGCTCGTACATTGCTATTTCTGTAAAGGACTTTCTACAGAGCGCTGTTTTAATGCGGATATTCTCAGATTTATCTTGATGAATTGTTTGTATTACTTTTTTATGTATTTGTATGTTAACTTTTTAACGGCTGCTATTTTTGTCCGGACTGTTAGGTTTTAATATACTTAGCAGTCATTATTTAGTTTACTGTGGTTTTATAAGTATTATTATTGCAGGCATCTGCATATAGTAAAATCTTTGTTTTTATATATGTGGGTGCACCATATAGATTGGTGCATATACATATATATATATATTGAGGGAGTGTGTGAAGGTCTTAGTTTGGCGCAGAGAGGTATATGATAGGCCGGTTTTAAAATATACCCTTTTTGTTTTGGTGCATATACGTCAATATACAAAATTCTCAAAAGTTAAAATACAGTAGCTTTGCAACTCATTTACACAGAAACTTTCCACTGACAAACCCAATAAGGTTGATTTACTAATGATAGTAGCGCATGTTTACTTTGCAAAGGAATTTTCACTTAAGAAAGCAGAAGAAGCAGCACACAGGCATCAATAAAGCTGCATACACACGATCAAACAAACCGGTGGAAAAGTCAGACGGACTTGAGTCCGCCGGACAATCCCCCTGTGTGTGGGCTCCGGCAGACTTTTTTTTACCCAAAAATTCGGCTTTCATCTAAGAAAGTAGTTTTGCACCTAAATATGTCCGCCGGACTCGCATTTCGGCGGACAATGCGGCCGTGTGAGTGTGCTAGTCCGCCGTACTTTTGAAATGAACGGACTTTTCCCGCCCGGAGAAAAGTCTGCTCATTTTGAACACGGCTCCAGGTAGCCGGGACCAGCGAAGGAGGCGTCGCTGGCCCCGTCACCTGGTATGGAGTTAAAAGGGAAGCCCTACGCCGAAAAAATGGCGTGGGGGTTCCCCCAGGTCCATATCAGACCCTTATCCGAGCATGCTACCCGGCCGGTCAGGAAAGAGGGTGTGGACGAGCGAGCCCCCCCCTCCTGAGCCGTGCCAGGCCGCGTGCCCTCAACATAGGGGGGTGCTTTGGGGAAGGGGGGCCACGCGCCCCCCACCCCAAAGCACCTTGTCCCCATGTTGATGAGGACAAGGGCCTCTTCCCGACAACCCTGGCCATTGGTTGTCGGGGTCTGTGGGCAGGGGGCTTATTGGAATCCGTGAGCCCCCTTTAGTAAGGGGGCCCCAGGATCCTGGCCCCCCACCCTATATGAATGAGTATGGGGTACAATGTATCCCTACCCATTCACCTGTGGAAAAACACAAGGGTTAAAATAGTTTATTGCACAGCTCTGGGGGTCTTATTCCATCTTCGGGGGTCTTCTCGCCGGGCTCCTCTACTTCCTTCTGCTAGCTCTTTTACTAGCGGAGGAGCCCGGCTTACTTCTTCGCCGCCGCCCTCTTCTTCCGATTTCTGGGGGGTCTTGTCCCCCTCTTTGGTTCATCTTGCCGGGCCACCGCGCCTTCTTCTAGCTCTTTTACAAGCGGTTGCCTGGTCTTCTGTCGCGGCTCTCGTCGCTGTTGCTGTCTTCTGTTCTTCTCTTCTTGAGCTGTTGCCTCGTCGCTGTCTCTGGCCACAATAACAGGCACGTGGCGTGCAGCGACTTATATAGGGACAGATATTGTCCTAAAAGGGGTTTGGGAACCCGGCTCCTGCCCCAGGGCACATGGGTCAATGGCAATTTTGTTTTTAAAAACTGACATTTTTTCGGGAGCACTGATTTTAATGATGATTAAAGTTAAAAAAATAATGAAATATTCCTTTAAATATCGTGCCTGGGGGGGCGTCTATAGTATGCCTGTGAAGTGGCATGTGTTTCCCGTGTTTAGAACAGTCCCTGCACAAAATGACATTTAACGGAAAAAAGTCATTTAAAACTGCTTGCGGTTTTAATGTCATGTCTGGCTCCGGCAATACGGATGAAAATCATTGAGAAGAAAATGCCATGAGTAACCCCCCCTGCCCATTACCAGCCCCTTTGGGTCTTGTACAGATATTAAGGGGAACCCTGTACCTAAATTAAAAAAAGGAAAGGTGTGGGGCACCCAGGACCTATATACTCAGAACAGCAGTATAAAGGCGGTGCAAACAAGACAGGAACTGTGTAGGTTTGTTGTGTTAAATAGAATCTGTTTGTAATTTTGAACTGGTACATTTTTAAAGTTTAGCTCCAGTCAAAAAATCTATTTTTACGTTTTTTGGAAAACATAGGGAAGGGTTATCACCCCAGTATAATTTTTTTGGCCGTCCGTCTTTTTTCATCTCACTTCCTGTTGTCTCCTTCCGTTTGCAAGTAGGAGACATTTGTAAGTTGGATGTTTGAATGTAGGGGCCTGCCCTATATGCTCTGCAGAAATGGAGGCCTAAGTTGTTGGTGTTGCCACAACACTGTAAGCCCTCAAAGTGACTCTTGGTGGGTGCTGGAGCGCCCTGCGGTGAACAATTTTATCAAGAATTGTAATTACATGCCATTGTTGAACAGTGGTAGAAAAATTCAGCCTTTGGTGGTTGTGGTGGTGGTGCTAGTGCCACAACACTATAAGTCCTCACAGTTACTCTCGGTGGGCACAGGAACGGACCCTGCTGTGAAATATTATATCAAGAATTGTAATTACATGCCACTGTTAAACAGAGGCTGAACAATGTGGCTTTAGGCACTGCTTGCTGGTGCCACGATATTGCAACCTCTCCCAGATACTCTAGTTGGAGTGCAGGAATGAGCCCTGCTGCAAAGCATTGCATCAAAAATTGTAATTACATGCTCCTGTTAAACAGAGGCTAAAAAATTGGGCCTTAGGCACTGGTGCTGTTGCCACGACACTGCAACATCTCCCAGATACTCTAGCTGGAGTGCAAGAATGAGCACTGCTGCAAAGCATTGCATCACAAATTGTAATTACATGCCCCTGTTAAACAGGGGCTGAATATTGGGCCTTATGCACTGGTGCTGGTGCCACGACACTGCAACCTCTCCCATATACTCTAGTTGGAGTGCAGGAATGAGCCCTGCTGCAAAGCATTGCATCCAAATTGTAATTACGCACCCCTGTTAAACAGGGGCTGAAAAATGGGCTGGTGGCGTCACCCAGAACCAAAAATGTTCTTCCAAGCTACCAGCAGGATCATTGAGGAAGAAGAGGATAGTCAGTCAACATAACAGGACAGTCACTCAGCATCAGCATAGGCAGTCTTGAAGGGATGTGACATTTCAAAAAAAATTATTTGGTTACATCAGCTTCAGGTGCTTGGTAGCTGGTGGTGATCCAAGACTGATTCATCTTTATGAAGGTCAGTCAATCCACCGAGTCGGTAGACAGGCGCACCCTGTGATCGGTTACAAAGCCTTCAGTAGCACTGAAGGTGCGTTCCGAAAGAACACTGGATGCAGGACAGGCCAGTAGCTCAATTGCATACTGTGCAATCCTCAAGACCCAGTAAGCCAGAGGCTTTTCGGTGGGAAAGGTGTCCAAGTCTGACCTTGCCCCTAGGTATTCCTGCACCATGTAAATCAGACGCTGGTGATGGTTGCTGGAACCGATCATGCCTTAGGGCTGCGGACTAAAAAATTGTCTGAACGCATCTGTCAGATGGCCATCTTCTCCACCGCTCCTTCTGTGACTGACCGAAGCCTCAGCAACACGTTGTCCAGGACCAGGAGTTTGTAACCTCCCAGTCTCTGAGAACTTTTCACAGACCTTTCTGCAAGGTCTCCCGGAGATGTCTCATCCTCCACTCCCTCTGCGATGGCAAGATAAGGTCCGCAACCTCACCCTTGTACCGTGGATCAAGGAGAGTGGCCAGCCAGTAATGGTCCCTCTACTTGATCTGAAGAATACGAGGATCCTTCCGCAGGCTTTGCAGGATCAGGGAGGCCATGCAGCGTAGGTTAGCTGAGGCATTCGGTCTGGAGTCCTCTGGGTCACTAAGGACAACATGATCCGCAGCCACCTCCTCCCAGCCACGTACAAGTACACAGGTTTCTTGGGACTGTAAATCATCCCTGCTGATGCTGAGTGGCAGGCTCCACCGACATGCTGACACAAGCCTCCTCCTCCTCCTCCTCATCCTCTTCCTGTGTGATGGGTGGGACAGCAGGAACACTGTCTGGATAAAGGAGGCCTTGAGCGGCAAGGAAGTCCTCCTCTTCCTGCCTCTGTTCTGCCTCAAGTGCCCTGTCCATTATTCCATGCAGCGTGTGCACCAACAGGTGGACAAGAGGTACTGAGTCACTGATGCATGCACTGTCACTGCTCACCATCCTCGTGGCCTCCTCAAATGGTGACAGGACAGTGCATTCATGCCTGATTATGCCCCACTGGCGTGGTGAAAAAAAAGCAAGCTCCCCTGACCCTGTCTTGGTGCCGTAGTCGCACAGGTACTTATTGATGGCCCTCTACCACGCATTCAGCCGCTGCAGCATGGCCAACGTTGAGTTCCACCTGGTGGGCATGTCACATATAAGGCGGTTCTTGGGCAGGTTCAACTCCTTTTGGAGCTCAGCCAGCCGAGCAATGGCATTAAATGATTGGCAGAAATGCACACAGACTTTCCTGGCCTGCCTCAGGACATCCTGTAAGCCCGGGTACCTGCCCAAGAACCGCTGCACCACCAGGTTAAGGACGTGAGCCGCACAGGGCACATGGGTCAGTTGTCCCTGTTGGAGGGCGGAGAGGAGGTTGGTGCCATTGTCGCAAACCACTGGCTCACGCTCCTGCCTTCCTCTAGCTGGGTATCATCATCAGAGCCTTCTAAATGCTGGGCATCCTCCTGGAGCATGTACCCAACACTGTGCTCAAACAGTTCGGGGGGACTACTCGGGAGGACTTGGTGGGTCTAGGGAAGGAGTGACTGATGACATTGATATGAGGGAAGAGGACGTGTTGGCAGCTGCTCTGCTAGTACCCTGAGCCTGGGTGAGAGAGGATGAGGAGGATGAGGAGGGTTTGGTCATCCACTCTATCAAGTCTTCGGCATGTTGCGGCTCAACACATCCAGCTGCCGAAAATAAGGACAAGCGTGTCCCATGGCCACGTGCTGATGATGATGCACCGCATCCATGATCAGCACTGTTGTCTCTAGGCACAGAGCCTGCTTGCCCTCTTTTATTGGCTTGTGACTGTCTGCCTCTCCTTGTTGGCCTTCCAGACATAGTGATGATCTGCTGGGAGATGGGAAAATCAGAAATTGGGTAGTGTATACTGTGCAGGAGGCACACAACACCCACTGTAAATGCTGCAGATGCCTGTATTAGAGAACACCACCAATAAAGGGTAGCTACAGGTGTATACAGTGCTGGAGGCACACAACACACACTTTAACTCCTGCAGATGCCTGTATTAGAGAACACCAGAAATAAAGGGTAGCTACAGGTGTATACTGTGCTGGATGCACACAACACCCACTTTAACTCCTGCAGATGCCTGTATTAGAGAACACCAGCAATAAAGGGTAGATATAGGTGTATACTGTGCTGGAGGCACGCAACACCCACTTTAACTCCTGCAGATGCCTGTATTAGAGAACACCAGCAATAAAGGGTAGATAGCAAAGGGGGGAAAGTAAATGGGGCTAAGGCAGGGTAACCAAAAGACGCATGTAATAGCCTGCAAAGCAGTGTCAAACCACACCAGGGAAGGGAGGAGACTAGGGCAGTAGAAGAGGACATCAGAGGGGAAAGAAGTTTGCAACCCCCTTCCCAAGAAGAAGCCCCATCTATAAAGGGAGGCTGGCAGAGATGTTTGCAAAAATGGAAACATCTCTAAAAGCAGAAATATCAGGGGTAAGGGCAGATATAGGCTTGGTCCTAGAGAGAGTGGAGGATATTGAGGAAAGATTAGCTAACCAAGACAAAAGGCTTGACGAGGTAACAGAACAAATTAAATCTCTTCAGAGAGTGAATAGAACCCTCCAATACAGATTAGAGGATCAAGAGAATCGGAATAGGAGGAAGAATGTACACATCAAAGGCCTCCCAGAAAAACATGGCAATGGGGAATTAAAGAACATAGTTCAACAGCTATTTAACCCGTTATTAGATAGAGAGCCCACAGAAACCCTAAAGATAGATATAGTTCATAGGATTACACGACAGGTGACAACAAGGGCAGAGAATCCAAGAGATGTGATAATAATAATAATAGGGAAGTTACGGACACTCCCTGGGGTGTCCTATGAAGGCGCAGAGCTGCAGGTGTACTCCGATCTAGCAGCAGAGACCCTAGCAAGAAGGACACTATTAAAGCCACTCAGTGAACAGATGGTAGCCTCAGGAATATCATGCCAATGGGGCTTCCCAGCCTGTTTGAAAGGAAAAAAAGCTCTGCAGTCCTGCGCTTTCCAGAGGACTTGAGGGTCTTTTGTGAACGCATAAATATTCCTCCACCCCTATTACCGGGATGGGGAGAGGAAGATGGAGTCAGGCCCATTCAAAGAAAGTCAAGATGGAAGAGAGTGAGAGGAGCAGAGAATAGTGAGGGGGAAGAGATAAAATAGCAGTAGTGAATAAGTAAAACAGGGGAGTGGAGAGGAACTAAGGTGAAAAGTGGTGGGGGAACGGGGGGGGGCGAAGTGGGTTGGGGTAGGGAGGGTTTTTCCTAGGCGGCCGTGGGTGTGAGCCCCCAGGTAATTATGAAAAGAAGGCGACACCAGGAAGATGTTTGCCTAGTCCATATACTCAACAAAAAAAAGGGGAGACTCTGGCCAACCTTATTAGGTTTTTTTCTCTTACTCCCTCTCTGTCCTACAGTAATGTGCCTTCTGGGTCAGCTCAAGCGGGCCAATGTACTTCTTGAATAGTGATACATGGTAGCGATTAACGTGATAATGTATAATGTTAGGGGTTTGAATACAAAGGAAAAAAGATATAAAATTAGTAATGAACTCCAATTTTTGTGAGCGAATGTAGTATGTCTACAGGAGACGTATACAGTGGTGTGAAAAAGTGTTTGCCCCCTTCCTCATTTCCTGTTTCTTTGCATGTTTGTCACACTTAAGTGTTTCGGAACATGTGGATAATGGCTCTCACTGTGGTTCGCTGGATTCCCAAAGCTTTGGAAATGTCTTTATAACCCTTTCCAGACTGATAGATCTCAATTACTTTCTTTCTCAATTGTTCCTGAATTTCTTTGGGTCTCGGCATGATGTGTAGCTTTTAAGGATCTTCTGGTGGACCTTACTGTGTCAAGCAGCTCCTATTTAAGTGATGCCTTGATTGTAAACAGGTGTGGCAATAATCAGGCCTGGGTGTGGCTAGAGAAATTGAACTCAGGTGTGGACAACCACAGTTATAGTATGTTTTAACAAGGGGGGCAATCACTTTTTCACATAGGGCCATGATGGTTTGGATTTTTTTTCACCTTTAATAATAAACACCTTCATTTACAAATTGCATTTTGTGTTTACTTGTGTTGTCCTTGACTATTGTTTAAATTGGTTTGATGTTCCGAAACACTTAAGTGTGACAAACATGCAAAGGAACAGGAAATGAGGAAGGGGGCAAACACTTTTTCACACCACTGTATCACCCATGCGTCAGGGATTAAATTAACCTCATCTCAATTTCCATTGTGGTTTTATGGGGACACGCCTTCAGCACACTCTAGAGGAGTGGCAATTGGCTTCAACAAGACATCTAGGTTTGAAGTAGAGGAACGCCAGGCTGACCCAGAGGGAAGGTACTTGTTTATAAAAGGGTAACTGCTTGATATGAAATGCACGATAGTAAATGTATATGCACCAAATAGGAACCCAGATACATTTTTTAAGAAAGTCCTAAAAAGATTAGAGGACTTCAAGGTGGGCAAATTGATTGTCGCAGGGGATTTGAACTGGACCTTTGACTCAAGATTAGATACTTCGGGGGGAGAAACCCGAGTGTCTGAGCAGAGACAAAGAGCAATCAAGAAAGTACTGTCCAATTGGCAGGTACAAGATGCATGGAGGATCTCCCACTTAAAAGGATGGGACTGTACCCATTTCTCTGCTGCCCATAACTCTTTTGCGAGATTGGATTATATATTAATAGAACATCAACTAGTGACAAATGTTAAAAAGGCAGAAATTAAACCCATCACTCTGTCAGACCATGCCCCAGTGGAAATACAACTAGAGGTACAAGGAGACAGGGAGATAGGGAGAACTTGGAAGTTAAATTATTTACTCATTCAAGATTAGCAAGATAGAGCAGGCGTTGATGACCTTTTTTGAGTTAAATGACACGCCAGAAATTCCCAGAGCTATACTCTGGGAAACACATGAAGCAGTCATAAGAGGGACTCTGATCGGGATTGGAGCAGGGAAAAAGAAGGAAAGGGAGAAAAAGAAGGCCCAGCTGTACAGGGAGATCCAGGAACTTGAGCAAAAAACTAGACCTAAGGGACTCCAGGAAAGACAAGAGCTGATAGTAAAAAAAAAGAGAGCTAGAGGAATGTCTAGAACAAGAGAGGAAGTCAGCATTTCATAAAATAAACAAAGATAGATACCAGTGGGGAAATAAGTCAGGTAAATGGATGGCGAGAAGAGTGAAGGAATATAAGAACAGGACCTATATCCCGATGATAAGAGGCAGAAGGGGCAGATGCGATTTGCCACTCCGGAAATCGCAGAAAACTTCCACGCCTACTACAGCGCTCTTTATAATATCAGCTTGAGAGGTGGAGATAGGGCAAAAAGGAAAGAAGCAATAGGAGAGTATCTACGGAACCTGGACTTCCCAAGGGGGGGAAAAGGAAGAAATGGAGGCACTAGGGGCCCCCATATCGATAGAACTAGTTAAGAGAGCAATAAAAAGTACAGTCCTAGGGGGAAGCCCAGGCCCCGATGGATACTCTATCCTGTACTATAAAAAGTTCCAGAGGTACTGAGCCTCCAAGCTGTGTGGATATTTTAACGCAGTGGGAGTTGGGGAGAACTTCCGCGAGGAGGCACTTCTCGCTCATATCACTTTAATATTGAAAGAGGGTAAGGACCCAGCAGCCCAGGAGAGCTACCGACCAATCTCGTTACTAAATATGGACATAAAGATTTTCGCGAAAGTAATAGCAGATAGATTGAAAGTATCTCTCCCGAAATGGCTACACACAGATCAGGTTGGGTTTGTCCAAGGGCGGCAGGGGAGAGATTATTCCCTGAAGTCCATATTTTTGATCCGAGAAGCTACCAGGAGGGGTACCCCCACAGTACTTATGTCGGTGGATGCAGAAAAGGCTTTCGACAGAGTTGATTGGGAGTTTATGTATGAGACGTTGAAATGTTTGAGGCTAGGTAAGAGGATGATGGGATGGATTAGGTCGATATATGCTCACCCGACGGCCAGAATTAGAGTTAACGGCTCCCTGTCTGCCCCCTTGAATTGTTCAACGGGACGAGGCAGGGATGCTCATTCTCACCACTCTTGTTTGTAATTATTCTGGAGCCCCTCCTGGTGGCAATTCGTAAGGACCAAGATATTCAGGGTATTCGGGTTGGAGAGAGAGAATATAAAGCGTCCGCGTTTGCGGATGACCTATTACTATACATATCCAGTCCTAGAACAACCATCCCGACATTTCTCAAAGAATTAGAGCAGTATGGGCGATTATCTAATTTCAAAATAAATATGTCTAAGTCAGAGATTCTGAATTTGAATCTACCAGAAGTACAGCAGAGAGCCATCTCAGCCCACCTCCCGTTTAAGTGTTGTAAAGGAGAATTGAGCTATTTAGGCTTAAAATTGACAGCCCAAATGACCAACTTGTATGAAGCTAATTTTATCCCCGTTCTTAACAAAATTAAAGACCATCTGAATAACATACAGTATAAAGCACTCACATGGATGGGTAAGATAAATGCAATTAAAATGTTTACCGTATATACTCGAGTATAAGCCGAGATTTTCAGCCTCTTTTTTGAGGCTGAAAGTGCCCCCCTCGGCTTATACTCGAGTCATCGCTGTCTGCCCGCTCGATCAGCGTGTCGAGCAGACAGACAGCGGCCATTCTGATTCAAAAGCCGCGCCTCCGGCTCCGCCTTCGCCTGTGATAGGCGGAACACTGAATTTCCCAGCAGCCTGTGTTCCGCCTATCACGGGCATCTTCTCATCCTCGTACTACGGACGAGGATGATACGACGTCCGTGATAGGCGGAACACAGGCTGCTGGGAAATTCAGTGTTCCGCCTATCACAGGCGAAGGAGGAGGCGCGGCTTTTGAATTTTACAATGGCCGCCGACGAAGAGGGCACGGGACGGAGGCAAGGCAAGGCACGGCACGGGACAGGACGGGACGGGACGGGACGGGACGGGACGAAGGCAAGGCACGACACGGGACGAAGGCTCGGGACAAAGGCTCGGGACACAGGTAGGCTGGACACACACACACACACACACACACACACACACACACACACACACACACACACACGGATGGAGACACACACACACGGATGGATGGATGGATGGAGACACACACACACACAGGGATGGATGGATACACACACACACAGGGATGGATGGATGGATGGATGGAGACACACACACACAGGGATGGATGGATGGATGGATGGATGGAGACACACACACAGGGATGGATGGATGGATGGATGGAGACACACACACACAGGGATGGATGGATGGATGGACACACACACACACAGGGATGGATGGACGGACACACAGGGATGGACGGACACACAGGGATGGACGGACACACAGGGATGGACGGACACACACACAGGGATGGACAGGCATGTCTCACCCTCGGCTTATACACGAGTCAATAAGTTTGCCAGTTTTTTTGGGGGTAAATTGGGGGCCTCGGCTTATATTCGGGTCGGCCTATACTCGAGTATATACGGTATATTGCCAATGGCAATTTATACATTTCAAATGGTACCAGTCCCCCTCCCCCATAGTTATTTTAGTAAACTAAAGTCGATGGTAGTGAAGTTTATTTGGGCGCACAAAAGCCCTCGTATTACTTACAGTACTTTGGTGAAAGATAAAGATAAAGGAGGAGTAGCATTCCCAGAATTTAAAAAATACTATGAGGCAATAGTGATCTCTAGACTATTTGACTGGCTCCACAATAAGAAAGAGAAGAGTTGGGCGGAGTTAGAAATTACGTTAAGTAGGACAGATATAGGCAAGATGATATGGACACCACCTCAGTTTTGAGACTTAGGAGTAAGCACGAGCACTTTAAAAATGAACACATTCAAAATTTGGGATAAAATAGATACACAAATGGAACTATAATTCCACACTAATGTCACTGTTAGATACAAATTATTTTCCCCCTGGGAAGGAGGAGCGTTTATATTTTAGTAGGTGGGTGAAGAGGGATGAAATAACACTGCAGGAAGTGATGAAAGGGAACAGTATATGTACCTACAGGGAGATTACACAAGAATGGGGGCACAAACCACTAGATAGATGGAGACATACTCAAATTCTACATTTTGCACAAGGTTTACCACAGTTACTACGAGGTATGACACATCTTAGACCCCTAGAGAAACTATTGAAGTCATCGCAAAGTCTAGAGAGAAGGATATCAAAAATATATAAAATACTAAGCTGGGAGGCAGACTGTGAGTATCCTGCTTACCTTGAAAAATGGGAAAGGCAGTTAGGCCCATTAAGAAATGACGATCATAGGAATAAAATAATTAGAATGACACACTCACTTCCAAAAGATGTACAAACGATTGAACTATCCTATAAGCTATTAGCAAGGTGGTATATGACCCCCCCAAAGGGTACAGAGGATTAGAGGAGATGCCTTGCTTACCTGCTGGAGGGGTTGCACGGCACTGGGGACTTTTAAACTGTGGTGGGAATGCCCTAAATCAGGGATATGCAATTAGCGGACCTCCAGCTGTTGCAGAACTACAATTCCCATGAGGCATAGCAAGACTCTGACAACCACAAGCATGACACCCAGAGGCAGAGGCATGATGGGACTTGTAGTTTTGCAGCAGCTGGAGGTCCGCTAATTGCATATCCCTGCCCTAAAATAACACCTTACTGGAACAAAATAATAGAAATAATATTTTTGATAACAGGGGAAAGGATTGAAAAACACCCATGGATATGTCTGTTCCACGACTCAGAGAAGGGGGCAGCACAATACAAATGGACATTAACCCCATACCTATTAAATGCAGCCAAAGCTCTGATCCATAACATTGGAAAACCCAGCAGGTTCCGACAATAAAAGAGTGGGTCGTGAGGTTTGAGCGGATAAGAATAATAGAAGAGTCGATACACTCAATGGAACAAACAAGGGGAAAATATCAGCGGGTATGGCTTGCATTTTTGAAAATAGAGAGATATTGTTTAATATGAGAGGGTAACGAGGACAGAGAGGTAGGGGAGCGAGAGAAGGGTTATGGTAGATGTGTTTTTTTTGTTTTGTTTTTTGGGGTTGGGGGGAGGGAGAGGGCGATGTTAAGTTATGTTTAAATGTAATGCTAAACATAGTTGTTTAAGAAGTATGTTTTAAAAGAAAGATATCTGTATAATTGCATTAAATATTAAAATAAATTATATATATATATATATATATATATATATATATATATATAAAAGGGTAGATACAGGTTTATACTGTGCTGGATGCACACAACACCCACTTTAACTCCTGCAGATGCCTGTATTAGAGAACACCAGCAATAAAGGGTAGATACAGGTGTATACTGTGCTGGAGGCACACAACACCCACTTTAACTCCTGAAGATGCCTGTATTAGAGAACACCAGCAAAAAAAGGTAGATACAGGTGTATACTGTGCTGGAGGCGCGCAACACCCACTTTAACTCCTGCAGATGCCTGTATTAGAGAACACCAGCAATAAAGGGTATATATAGGTGTATACTGTGCTGGAGGCACACAACACCCACTTTAACTCCTGCAGATGCCTGTATTAGAGAACACCAGCAATAAAGGGTAGATACAGGTGTATACTGTGCTGGAGGCACACAACACCCACTTTAACTCCTGCAGATGCCGTGTATACTGTGCTGGAGGCACACAATACCCACTTTAACTCCTGCAGATGCCTCGATTAGAGAACACCAGCAATAAAAGGTAGATACAGGTGTATACTGTGCTGGACACACACAACACCCACTTTAACTCCTACAGATTCCTGTATTAGAGTACACCAGCAAAAAACAGTAGATACAGATGTATACTGTGCTGGAGGCACACAACACCCACTTTAACTCCTGCAGATGCCTGAGAAAAGAACATACTGTCCCTGCCTATCCTTCTCTCCCTGCACGCCGGAACACACTACACAAGGCTGCCCCCTCCGCGAACGTTACGGTTCGCGAACTATCGCCGCGTTCGCGGTCCGCGTTCGTGAAACATCCCGTCGGAAGTTCGTCCATCACTAGTCCCCTGACAATAACTTGCATATAAGCCTTTAAAATTAGCACTTTAGATTTCTCCCATATACTTTTACAGGGTGTTCCGCGGCTTTTCGAATTTGTTCAGCAAACAGGCGAACATTAGTTCGACTCAAACTGGAAGCTCATCCCTACCCACAAACACACCTCCAGGACATTTTGGTGGACCACTGGAGGGGTTTGTGTGCAGCTTTTGTTATTTAAAAAAGCTGGCAGTGAATATTTTTTCATATTATTTTCAGCAATTTTAACTGAATTTTTTTTCTGAGTAAATACCATTTGTATTATAGCACAGCCTTCAGCAAGAATTATAAAAAAAACAACTGCATAGTTCCCCCCCATCCCCCCAATAAATACATACCCTGATCTGGTATACATTTTAAGGGGGCTCTACACAGAAGAACACAACAAAAATGTGTGCACTCCTCCTAAAAATTCATACTAGACCTTAAAGTGTAAGTAAACCCCCCTATCGTTTTCTGCCAAGGAAGCTGCCATCTTTGCCTCTGTTTACTCTACAACTGCCATGATGCTGCACGTCATCAGTTAAAACATAAGCCAATGGATGGTTTGACAGTTTGGTTGAGAGCACAATCAATGGGAGTGTTACATTTCCAGCACATGTTTTATGGATGGGTTTACTTCTACTTTAACCCTAGCAAGCAGGCTAGCTGGCCAGGTGAGGGGAAGATGAGCATGCACCCCCCCCCCCCCCCCACCCCCCAGCAATACCAGCCCACTCAACATGTGGGAATCCCACATGGCAAAGTACTGTGAACTCATTTTGATAAGGACAAATGCCTTACCCCCACAACCCTGGGCAGTGCTTGTAGGGTTCTGCGGGCATAGGGCTTATCAGAATCAGGAAGCCCCTTTTAGTAAAATAAGGAGGACCCCAGATAGCCCCTTCCCATGATAATAAGTATGGGGTACATAGTGACCCTACCCATTCACTAAAAAAAAAAGCTATTTTTTTTGGCAAAAATAAAAAATCTCCAAAAAGCCCCCTCTTTTTATGTTCATAATCTTTCATCTTTCATCTTCATACCACCTAGAGACTCCCACCTATTATATGGGAGACTCTGTTGGTGGTCCCGCATCCTCTCGGGGAGTTCTAAATACTTCCCTAAGATGCTCACACACCCTATTATTTAACTTTTACCTAAAGATATTGTGTCTTCATATTGGGCTAGATTGATTGTTTTATTTCTTCTTTCTATACCTTTTACTATTCCCTTTTAACTGTACGGTTAGTGGTTTTGGCTCTCAGTACCTTGCTTATTATGATATAATGTTCAGCCCATCTTGACTTAGATCTTTTTCTGACGGATTCAGCAGATAAGCTCATACGCAAACGCCAGCGTGTTCATTACCTTAAGGCAAACAAACCTGACACACCCATGGTTAGAATCTTAAAGAATTTGCAACATAAACAGACACCTATCAGATTGAAAATATACCGAGAAGCGCACACTTGTAACCCAGTAAAGATTCTTGAGATCTTTTGTTCTAATTTGGCTAAATTATATTCCTCTACTCCGAATTTTGATAAAACCAAAGCAGATACTCTGTTTTCTAATATCACGCTTCCTAACCTTGACCAACAGCAGCAAGATCTTCTTGAAAGCCCAATTACTGATGCTGAAGTTTTAAATGCAATAAAATCTTTAAAATTATGTAAGAGACCAGGCCCAGATGGATTCTCGGCAGCATATTATAGACAGTTTTCACATATCTTAATGCTTATCTTAACCAAGGCCTTCAACTTGATCCTTAAGGGACAATCATTTAGAACTGAGACACTCACCTCCATTTTAGCTATGATTCCCAAACCACATTCCGACTCTACTTCCTGGACTAAATATCGTCCTATATCTCTCCTCAACCTAGATATAGAATGAATAGCTAAAATCTTGGCCACCAGATTGAACAATATTATAGGCCATCTAATCCATAAGGACCAAACTGGTTTTATACCAAAACACCAGGCAGGGGATAATATTAGGCAAGCACTCGCCCATGCTCGTAAAACCAGAAGAATCCCAGCTTGCCTTGTATCCTTGTATATAAGAAAAGCATTTGACTCTGTCACTTGGTCATATATGGAATGTATCCTTCAAAAATTGGGTTTTGGTAACCATTTCTTGACCCGGTCTCCTCTTTATACAATAATCCTAGAGGTTGTATCAAATATGCTGGCTATAAGTCAACAATGCTCAATATTAGAAGAGGCACTAGACAAGGTTGTCCCCTTTCCCCATTACTTTTTGCCCTATTAATTGAACCTTTGGCACAACTAATTAGAACCAATCCTGATATTAAAAGTATTGAATTAGGTGGCCACCATCATAAATTATGCCTCTTTACGGATGATATCCTCATATTTTTGTCACATCCTCATATATCTACCCCTAACTTACTCCCATACTTAGGGGTACCAAAACAACTCCCATACTTAGGGGTACAACTCACAATCTCCCTCAAGGATCTTTTTACAGCTAATTATCTACCTCTGAAACAAATTACTGGCTTCATGAAGCAATGGGCTTCTCTTCCATTGTCATGGTTGGTAAGGATTAATGCTGCAAAGATGTCAAAATTGCCAACATTTTTATACTTATTTAGGGTACTTCCTATACCACTACCATCTTATTTTCTAAGACTTATTCAAAGCAGAGTTATGTCCTTTATATGGGGAACCACCAAACCTTATATACCTAAATCCACGTTATACCTAAATAAATTGAGAGGAGGTTTGGGATTATCCAACTTTTCCTCTTATTTCAGTGCTGCACAGATTGCAATTCTTCCCAAATATCATGCTATGGTTGAAACACCCCTATGGGTAGCTATCGAATGGGTAGATACTGACCCTATCTTTGTGGCAAATATGTTATGGCTCCGCCCTGCTGATAGAGTACATCTTTCTAATCCTATAACAAAACATACATTGGCAATTTGGGATAAATGTAAGTGTTTACATAAGCTCCAATCACCACATAATCACCTGCTTTAATTCCTTAATAATCCAATCTTTTATCCTGCTTGGAAATTTCCAAGATCATTCTCTGTATGGTCCTCTACGAACCTGACTCGCTTATACAATCTATCCTCTCCAACCACTATCCTTACCTTTCCTGTACTATGTGAAACCTTTGGGCCGGTTCACACTGCAGGCGCGGCGAGGCGTCTCCGACTTGCCTCGCCGCGACCTGCGGGGACCTCAGCGGCGACTTGCAGAGGACTTCTGTATAGAAGTCAATGCAAGTCGCCCCCGAAGTCGCCCAGAAGTAGTACAGGAACCTTTTTTCTGAGTCGGAGCGACTCGAGTCGCTCCTCTCAGAACGGTTCCATTGTACAGAACGGGGGCGACTTGCGGGAGCGAGGCGAGGCGAGTCGTGTCGCCTCGCATCGCCCGCTGTGTGAACCGGCCCTTAGGGTTACCTAGAACGGAAATATTTTGTTATTTACAAATTAAAAATTTTTACGAACCATTTCTTAATACAGGCTCAACTCTCAACCAAATGACTCAATTCGAGTGGATCTGTATAAGTGACCCACACATTAGAGGACTTATCTCATTATTATATCATCAACTCAATGAGGTTTCCAGTGAATTTCTACCCTCATACGCTACTAAATGGGCACAGGATATGAACCGAGAGTTAGATAATAAAGATTGGTCTATTAGCCACCAAAACTTCCTCTCCTAACTGTTTCGCTGTAGAAAAAAATTACAAGGTTCTAGCACGCTGGTACCCAGTACCGGCTAGAATAGCTAAATTCACCTCCACATATTTACCTAATTGCTTTAGAGGGTGTGACATGCCAGGTACACATTTCCACATTTGGTGGCAATATCCAGTTGTCGAAGAATTTTGGAAGAATATATTTCTTATGGCTTCTAAAGCTCTGGAAATTACAATTCCTCCAGATCCTGCTATGATACTTTTAAATCTTAAGCCCACTATGCTCACCCACACTCAGTTTAAATTGTTTATTCATCTTAGTACTGCAGCTAAACAAACAATTGCCAAGGCATAGAAGTCTCAAACTCTAATTTTAGCCAAAGCTAAACACAGAATGAACAGAGCACTCATATATGCAAAGATGACAGCTATTGAACAAAATAAGATCAATACATTTTGCAAAATATGGCAACCATTGGTTAAACACTACTTCCCCACCGACTTTGACCAATCTTTGTTGTTACCACTCTAGGTATTATAGTATATTTATCAATCAAATGTGTTTATCTACTGTGAGCCAGGACACCACCCCTGGCATTTCCTACCTTCTATCTTTTCCTTTTCCCCCTCTTTATTATTTTATTTTATTTATACATAAAATAAAAAAGGGAAAAAAAATTTACTCAGTTTGACTATTTGATTATCATCCTTACACCTACACTTTTTATTTACAGTGTATATAAAGTAAATACAGTTGTAAGATGGCTCTAAACTTACTACTATAATGTAAAACGTTTTGAATGTATGTTATGTATCCATGCATAATATTATTTTATTTTTCTTTGTGAAAACTCAATAAATATATTTAACAAGGAAAAGGGGTGTACTGACTTTTGTGAGATACTGTATTATAGTAATGAGTGAGGGACTGCTGGTCCTCCCCTCCTCTACACCCATTATAGTTTGTCCGCTAGTGCATTCCTGTGTGATTCCTGTGTAATTTGACTACAGTGCGATTGCAGCCGATTCAAATGAATAGGCTGAAATTGCACCGCATCAAAAGTAGTACCTGCACTACTTTAACCACTTGGGACCCGCGCTATAGCCGAGTGACGGCTACTGCGCGGATCTCCTTTTCCGGGACTACGTCTATTGACGTAGTCCCGTGCACGAGCGGCCTGCGCACCCCCTGAAGGGCGCGCACGGCACGCTCTGTGATCGGCGAGTCTATGAGACCCGCCTGATCACCGATCAGAGCAAGGGGTCGATCCCGACCCCTTATCACGTGATCAGCTGTCAGCCAATGACAGCTCATCATGTGATATAACAGAGTCGGTAATCGGCTATTATTCCTCCTCGCGCTGACAGCGCGAGGAGAAAAAAAACATCAGTCCCGATCACGGCCAGCCCTGCCAGTGCCCACCTGCCCCCTGCCACTGCCCACCTGCCCCCTCATCAAGAAAGATGATAAATTAATAAGTGCCCCCCGTCAGTGCCACCCAGCAGTGCCCATAGTGCCACCCAGCAGTGCCCACAGTGCCACCCAGCAGTGCCCACAGTGCCACCCAGCAGTGTCCACAATCTGCCTCAACAAAGGTGCTGCACCCCAGTGCCACATATCCGTGCCCATCAGTGTCATCTACCAGTGCCCATCAGTGCCCAGCAGTGCCGCCCATCAGTGCCCAGCAGTGCCACCTATCAGAGCCACCTATCAGTGCCACCTATCAGTGCCCATCAGTCCCATCTATCAGTGGTACCTATCAGTGCCCCTTAGTGCCACCCATCCATGCCACCCATCTGTGCCACCCATCCGTGCCATCTTATCTGTGCCCATCTTTGCCCATCAGTGCCGCCTTATCTGTGCCCATCGGTGCCGACTTATCTGTGCCTATTAGTGCCGCCTTAACTATGCAGCCTATCAGTGCCCACCATTGCAGCCTATCAGTGCCCACCAATGCAGCCTATCAGTGCCCACCAGTGCAGCCTATCAGTGCCGCCTCATCAGCGCAATTCAATGAAGGAGAAAAATGACCTGTTTGCAAAATTTTATAACAAACTATTAAACATGATTTTTTTTTTGCATCTTTTTTTGTTTGTTTAGCAAAAAATAAAACTCCCAGCTGTAATTAAATACCACCAAAAGAAAGCTCTATTTGTGGGGAAAAAAATGATAAAAATTTCATTTGGGTACAGTGTTGTATGCCTGCGCAATTGTCATTCAAAGTGCATCAGCGCTGAAAGCTGAAAATTGGTCTGGGACTGAGGGGGGTTTAAGTGCCCAGTAAGCAAGTGGTTAAAAAACACACTGCAAACAGAGCACATGGTACTTTTGTATCATGCAATCCTGTCCAGGCAAACACAGTGCATTTGTAACCTGCGTTTGGGGTGTAGTTAGCATTGCATTGATACCCGCTGCGGATCACAAGTGCAGTGCATTTTGAATACACTGGTTTCCCGCACTGTGTTCTGGTGTGAATGGACCAATAAGCTATCTATGCCTTCTTGCCTTTCCAAAGGAAAATCATTTTATCAAAAAATATACATGAGAAACCAGATCAGGGTCTTGATAGGGCATAAGTACAAGACGTTTAGTCATTCAAATTTAATCTGAACTTTAGGTATGTTTGGCAGGAATTGCCCCTCCAAACATCCAATAGTGCACTGAAAACAACTGTCATTGGCCAAAGTTTTGTACCTTGCCCAAAGGGAGAGGCAGAAATTGTTCTCAATCAGCTATCAGGGAGTATAGAGCATCTGTATCCATAAGCCAAGAACGGATAAGCCGAAACAACCCCTGATTCGGTTTGCAGCAGAACATGTGAACAGGCAAAAAATGTGTGCGAACACGTGAACACTGTTAAAGTCTATGGGGCTCAATTTTAAAGGCCAATATGCAAGTTATTGTCATAAAAAAAGTGTTTGGGGACCCGGGTTCTGCCCCATGGGACATGTATTAATGCAAAAAAATTTTTTTAAAAACTGCAGTTTTTTCAGGAGCAGTGATTTTAATAATGCTTAAGTGAAACAATAAAAGTGAAATATTCCTTTAAATATCGTGCCTGGGGGTTGAGTATAGCATGCCTGTAAAGTGGCGCATTTTTCCGGTGTTTAGAACAGTCCCTGCACAAAATGACATTTCTAAAGGAATAAAAGTCATTTAAAACTGCTTGTGGTTGTAATGTAATGTTGCCCCCCCCCCCAGCCCATAACCAGGCCCTTTGGGTCTGCTATGGATATTAGGGGGAACCCCACACCCAAATAAAAAAAAGGCATGGGGCTCCCAGGCCCTATATACTCTGAACAGCAGCAGTATATAGGTGGTCCCCTGGTTACAAACAAGATAGGGACTGTAGGTTTGTTCTTAAGTTGAATCTGTTTGTAATTTGGAACAGGTACATTTTATAAGTTTAGCTCCAGCAAAAAAATCTATTTTTAAGCTTTTTGGATAACATAGGGAAGGGTTATCACCCCTGTAACATTTGTTTTGCTGTATGTGCCCCTGTTCAGAAGATTTCACCTCACTTTCTGTCCCAATGAAAATTGCATTTAGAAAATTTGGGGTTATAAGGGAAACAAGGACTGGTGATAAAGCATCGGTGGAAACACCTTTTTCCCATATTAACTCTAATGCCGCGTACACACGATCGGAAATTCGGTCAGCAAAAGACCGATGAGAGCTTTTGACTGGGAAATGCCATCGTGTGTATGCTCCATCGGACTTTGAGATTGAGAGCATGTTCTCAATTTTGCGATCGGAAAAAGCTATACGAAAATGTGTTTGTGTGTATGCAATTCTGACGCGCAAAAATTCACGCATGCTCAGATTCAACTACGAGACGGAAGCTATTGGCTACTGGCTATTGAACTTCCTTTTTCTAGTCCCGTCGTATGTGTTGTACGTCACCGCATTCTTGACAGTTGGAATTTGGTGTGACCGTGTGTATGCAAGACAGCTTGAGCGAAATCCCATCGGAATTCCGTCGGGAAAACCATCAGAGCTTTTTCCAACTAAAATTCCGATCGTGTGTACGCGGCATTACAGGAGATCATTTCTCTTCCTAGGGGTAGATTTCCTCTCCTGTTGTCTCCCTCCGTTTCTAAGTAGGAGTCATTTGTAAGTCAGATGTTTGAAAATAGGGGACCGCTAGTATATACTATATGGCCTGCCCTATACAATCTGTAGAAAATTGGGCCTTAGGTGTTGATGGTACCAGAATACTGTAAGCCCTCACAGTTACTCTTGGTGAATGCTGGAACAGGCCCTGCTGTCAAATATTATATCAAGAATTGTAAATAGGCGCCCTTGGTAAACAGGGACATAAAAATTGGGCCTTAGGCGGTGGTGGTGGTGGCACAACAATGTAAAGCCTCACAGATACTTTTGTTGAGCGCAGGAACAGGCCCTGCTGTGAAATATTAGATTAAAAATTACGCGCCCCTGTTCCCGTGCACCGGTTTCCGATCGCTGCATGTACTTATACGTCGACAGAATGGCACGGCTGCGCAAATGGGTATACCTGTACGTCCTTTGGAGTTTGCCATTGTGTGCGTGCGCACCTGCCATGCGCTCCGCGAGTAGGATCACGTCTCACGGAGAGGAAGAACGGTAAAATGCTATTGTAAGCAAGCATTTCCACGTTCTGCCTAGTGACACTGTCACTGATCACTGCTCCCTGTAATCGGGAGCGGTGATCAGTGATGTATCACACGTAGCCCCACCCCCCCACAGTAAGAATCACTCCCTAGGACACAATTAACCTCTGCAGTGCCACCTAGTGTTAACCCTTCACTGCCAGTCACATTTACACAGTAATCAATGCATTTTTAATCGCACTGATCGCTGTATAAATATGAATGGTCCAAAAATCGATGATCGCCGCCATTGCTAGTAAAAAAAAAAGAATATTAATAAAAATGCCATACAACTATCCCCTACTTTGTAGATGTTATAACTTTTGCGCAAACCAATCAATAATCGCTTATTGCAATTTTTTACCAAAAATGTAGAAGAATACGTATCGGCCTAAACTGAGGAAAAAAACATTTTTTTTATATATTTTTGGGGAATATTTATTATACCAAAAAGTAAAAAATAATGAATTTTTTTTTCAAAATTGTCACAATTTTTTTGTTTATAGAGCAAAAAATAAAAACCGCAGAGGTGATAAAATACCACCATAAGAAAGCTTCGAATTAATGAATGAAGAATCGCACGGCCGTACAATTGTCAGTTGAAGTGACACAGTGCCGAATCGCAAAAAGTGCTCTAGTCTTTGGCCAGCCATATGGCCCGGGGCTGAAGTGGTTAAACTGGGGCATAAAAATTGGGCCTTAGGCAGTGGTGGTGGTGGCACAACACTGTAAAACCTCACAGATACTTTTTTTAAGCGCAGGAACAGGCCCTGCTGTGAAATATTAGATCAAAAATTGTAATTACACACCCCTGTTAAACAGGGGCAGAAAAATTTGACCTTAGGCAGATGTGGTGGTGCGCTGAACCAAAAATATTCCTAGAAGCTATCATCATGAAGATTGAGGCGGAATAGGATAGTCACTCAGCATAATAGGATAGTCATTTAGCATATGCAATCTTCAAGGGATCCCACATCCATAGATAAATTAATTGGTTACATCAGCATCAGGTGCTTGGTAGCTGGTGATCCAAGACTGATTCACTTTTATGAATGTGAGACGATCAACAGAGTCTGTGGACAGGCGCACTCTGTGGTCGGTTACAAAGCCTCCAGCAGCACTGAATGTGCGTTCAGAAAGAACGCTGGATGCAAGATAGGCCAGTAGCTCAATTGCATATTGAGCAAGCTCTGGCCAGTGGTCTATCCTCAAGACCCAGTAACCTAGTGGATTCAGACGCTGGCAATGGTTGCGGGAACCGATCAGACCTTGGCGCTGAGGACTGAAGAATTGTCTGAAGGCATTGGTCAGCCAGCCACCTTCTTTCTGTGACTAAACAAAGCCTCAATAACACGTTGTCCAGCACCTGGAAATTGTAACCTCCCAGGCTCTGGAAACGCATTGCACACACCTTTCTGCAAGGCCTCCCGAAGATGTTTCATCCTCTGCTCCCTCTGCGAAGGCTGGATAAGTTCTGCAACCTTACCCTTTTAACATGGATCAAGAAGGGTTGCCAGCCAGTAATGATCCCTCTCCTTGATATCACAAATCCTAGGGTCCTTTTGCAGGCTTTGAAGGGTCAGGGAGGCCATGCAGTGTAACTTTGGCATTTGGGAACCTGCCACTGAGGTACCACTCATTCCACAAATTCACGAAAGAGGGCAGAGTCTACCAACTGAAAAGGTAGCAGTTCAGTGCTAGCAATTTGGCCAAGCTAGCATTCAGATGCTGAGCATGTGGATGGCTGGGACCGAATTTCTTTAGACGGTTTAGCAACTGGGGTAGGGAAATTTGCCTGCTAAAATCCGATGTTGGTGTACCTCTAGCAGATTGGCCGCAAGTACATGGGACACCTATCTATATACCTTCATTCCTCTCAGTGCAGGATTCTGAGAGGACTGGAGGTATAGTGGGGTTGGAGATCCCAGCAAATGAGGAGCAAGGAGAGGTCCACCTTGTTCTTTGATGTGGGTCTTTTAAGTGCTGTTGCCAAGGGACTGCATGGGAGATCGTCATATGTCTGGTCAAGCATGTGGTGCCCAAGTGGCTGCTGTTTTGGCCACCCTTGATACGCTTCAGACATATGTTGCAAACGGCAATGGTGCAATCTGCTGCAAAAAGGCCCAAACTAAAGAACTTTTCAAAATACGTGGGGAGTCAGTAGTGCCCTTAGCTCTGCAGTGTGATGCAATAGGGTGGCTGCCCTTAAGCTGCCCCCTGGAGGGCATCCGGCCTCGTTGAAGATGTGCCTCCTCCTCCTCCTCTCTTCTATCAGGGTCACGAAACTGGCAGTCATGTTCCCTGAGTTCCCTGCAGCTCAGGGAACATGACTGCCAGTATCTTGACCCTCTTGGGCACCCCCTCTCTATGCTCACGTTACTCCCTTCCTCAACCTGGGTACCATCATCAGAGCCTTCAAATCACTGCACATTCTCCTGCAGCATGTACCCGACACTGTGGTCAAATAGGTCGGGGACTCCTCCATGCATGATGGTGGGGCTAGAGAAGGAGTGACTGTTGACATGGAGCCGATGGAATAAGCTGCTTTGGCAGCTGCATTGGCAGGCAAACTACTCTGAGCTTGGGTGACAGAGGATGAGGAGGATATGAAGGGCTTTGTTATCCATTCCACCAACTCTTCTGTATGTTGTGGCTCAATAACACGGGCAGCTGCCGAAAAAAGGACAAGCGTGCCCCACGGCCACGTGCTGGGGATGCACCATGTCCATGACCAACACTGTTGACTGTAGACACAGAGCCTGCTTGCCGTCTTTTAGTGGCCTGTGAGCATCTGCCTCTCCTTGGTGGCCTTCCGGACATGCTGTAAATTTTGTTTAGCAAAACCACACAACACTGTATTGTGTACTGTGTACACCACCAGAAAAGTAGTAGCAAGTGCACCAGTGGTGCACAGTACTGTGTACATCACAGAAGATTAATAACAGCAATGGGTGCACTGTATGTATTGTGTACACCACCAGGAAAGTAGTAGCAACTGCACTAGGGGTGCACGGCACTGTTTACACCAAGAGAAGCTTAATAACAACTATGGGTGTACTGTATGTATTGTGTACTGTGTACACCACCAGAAAAGTAGTAGCAAGTGCACTATGGGTGCACAGTACTGTGTACACCAACAGAAGTGTAATAACAACTATGGGTGTACTGTATAAATTGTGTACTGTGTATACCACCAGAAAAGTAGTAGCAAGTGCACTAGGGGTGCACGGTACTGTGTACACCACCAGAAGTGTAATAACAACTATGGGTGTACTGTATGTATTATGTAGAGATGGCCTTGCGGTTTGCCCTGCGGTCAGTTCACGGCGAATTTTGCTTGTTCTTGATTCGCCAAGCCGGCGGACTTCTGGTGCTGTTCGCGCGGCAGACATATGCGTTTACATTGTGAAGAACTTTGACCCATGACACATCCATCATGGGGTACAGGACAGCCAATTGAGACATTTCAGCACATGAACATTTGGACATATATAGGGTTGTACACGTATAATATACTTTCTTTCAAATATAGAAAGTATATTATGGTGCACTGCTGACTGCTGTGCTGCTGAGTGCTGACTGATTCTGCAGCTGTCTTTTATCAGTGTAGGGACTGAGGGACAGTTTGGTGTTTGGAGCAGGGACAGTCAGCAAATCACTAGCTACTAGGTCTGCAAAGGTCCTTTTAAGCACTGGTATAGGTGTACAGTATATAGGGTTGTACACGTATAATATACTTTCTTTCAAATATAGAAAGTATATTATACTTCACTGCTGTGCTGCTGAATGCTGACAGATTCTGCAGCTGTCTTTTATCAGTGTAGGGACTGAGGGACAGTTTGGTGTTTGGAGCATGAACAGTCTGCAAATCACTAGCTACTAGGTCCACAAAGGTCCTTTTAAGGACTGGTATAGGTGTACAATATATAGGGTTGTAATACACGTATAATATACTTTCTTTCAAATATAGAAAACATATTATAGTGCACTGCATGCAGTGCTGCTGACCGATTCTGCAGCTGTCGTTTCTCAGTGTAGGGAGGGACAGTTTGGTTTTTGGAGCAGGGACAGTCTGCAATTCACTAGCTACTAGCTAGCTACTATTAGGTCCACAAAGGTCCTTTTAAGGACTGGTATAGATGTACTATTTGGTGTGCAGTATATGGGGGTGTATTACACGTATAAAATACTTTCAAATATAGAAAGCATAGTATTGTGCATTTTCACTGTGCAGCATTGTGACTGCTGAGCGGTTCTGCAGTGATACTACAAAGAGTGACAAACGCAATTAGAAAAAAGTATTATAACTGATGTGATAGACCAGTGGCCCCCCAAAATGACAGATTGAAGCGGGGTGTTATATATCTTGTTCCACATATACTGCACTTCTCTAGAGACTTTTGTCACAGGGTCATTTAAAAAATGACAGGCAGAGGAAGAGGCAGGCCCTTCCGCAGTGGTGGTAGGGGTAGGGCAGGAGCAACAGGCTTGAGCCAAAGTGGAAAATTGCAGAAAGTGCATTCGATTATGTCAAAGGACGCACCAAAATTGGTTGAGTGGCTCACTCAGCCTTACTCTTCTGCACCCTCCTCACCCTCTTGATCTGCACCCTCTTCTTCACTCTCTGCTGTGTGCACCCCCAAAGACACTACCACCAACAGCACCATATACCCTCCGCTTGAGTCACAGGAATTATTTTCTGATCCATCACAAGACATTTCCGATGCGCAGCCACTCTTGGCATTGGATCAGGAAGAGGAAGTAGCAACAACCATCACTCAGCAGTCTGACGACAGTACCCAGATCAGCCCAAGGAGGAGATTGGTCCCCGGGGTTGCTGCCTACTCCAAGATCTCTAATTATAGCGGTGGGTAAGGTGACATCGATGATGACGTGTCTAGTGATGTCATGTGGGTGTCCACAAGAGAGGAAGAGGAGGGAAGTTCAGAGGGAGATATGGACCAGCAGATAGGGAGGAGAAGCAGGCGGAACTTACATTGCACAGGAGGGACAAAACAGACTACTAATGTATCAGGAGCGAGGCATCAACCATGTACGGTCACATCTGGTGCTCCCAGGACACCAGCTAATGGCTCCACAGTGTGGGCTTTTTTAACGTGTCCACTGCTGACAATAGTGTTGCCATCTGCAGCCTTTGCAGTCAACGCATAAGTCTTGGTAAGCCCAACACTCACCTAGGGACGACCGCCTTAAGAAGGCACATGAGCTGCCATCACCGATCCCAGTGGGAGCAACGGAACACACAAAGCCACACTCCAGGCTTTCACCGTCCGGCCTTGTCTTCTACTTCTCCTTCTCCTCTCTCCTCACAATTGTCCTCCACTCCACCTTCCATCATGCCGTCCTCACGTTTTTCTGGAAAAAGGCAGGCTTCCGTGGGCCAAATGTGCTTGTCAGGACTGATAGCCCGCCAACTACTGCCATATAAACTGGTGGACTCAGAGGCCTTTCGAAAATCTGTGGCCATTGGAACACCACAATGGAAGGTCCCAGGAAGGAAGTATTTCTCACAGAAGGGCATCCCAGAGCTATATGGCCATGTTTAGCGGCAAGTGAATGTATCTCTGGCACACAGTGTCGGTGCCAAGATACATCTGACCACAGACACGTGGTCTAGCAAACACGGGCAGGGAAGGTGTATAACTTTTACTGCCCACTCGGTGAACCTTCTGACGGCCGTCAAGCATGTAAATCGTGGCACCCATGTAGATTTTGTTTTACCGCCACGGATTGCATGCAGGCCTGCCTCTTCTCCTCCTACTCCATCCTCCCTCTCCTCCTTGGCTGACTCCTCCTTTTCTGCTGCTAGCGTCTCTTCCGCTGCGCCACCCAAGATCCCCAGAACCTATTCGACATGCCAGGTGAGACGTTGCCATGCTGTGCTGCATCTGTTGTGCCTGGAAGCCAAGAGCCACACTGGCCCTGCACTCCTTTCAGCTTTGCGTTCCCAGGCAGATCAGTGGCTAACACCGCTCAATTTAACAGTTGGTAAAGTGGTGTGTGACAATAGTGCCAATCTGCTTAGCGCATTGAAACAGGGCAAAATTACACACGTGCCATGCATGGCACACGTCTTAAACTTGGTCGTGCAGCGATTCGTTGTCAAATACTCTGGGGTCCTGGACATCTTGCGGCAGGCAAGGAAAATCTTGGCCCATTTCAGAAGATCTTACACGGCCATGGCTCGCCTTGCTGACATTCAGTGGTGAAACTGAAACTGCCGGTCATATGTCTTATTTGCGATTGCCCGATGCAATGAAACTCAACCTTCTATGCTTGATAGGCTGCTCCAGCAGAAACGTGCAGTTAACGACTACCTGTACGAACTCTGCGGAAGAACAGGTGCTTGGGAGCTTGTTTTTTTTCACTGCGCCAGTGGCTGCTCATGCGCGACACATGCAGACTTCTGAGGCCATTTGATGAAATCGCCAAACTGGTTAGTCGCAGCGATGGCGCCATCAGTGACATCGTACTTTATGCCTTCTTTATGGAGCGTGCATTGCGTCGTGTCATTGATCAAGCCGTGGAGGAGCAGGAAGGTGAGGAAATCGCAATGCTGGATGAATTCCCGGGGGGCTACTCTATCTGAGACTAGTCAACAACAGGAGTCTGAAAAGGAGTCAGAGGAGAATGGTGCAGGGGCGGATGAGGAGGAGCAAGAAGAGCATGCTTTAAACCTTTCTGGGATCCCTGTTGTTGTCCGTGGATGGGGAGAGGAGAACGAGGAGGATGACAACATTATCCTGGATGATGAGCAGGAGCCAGGCCACCACACCGCTTCCAGTTTAGTGCAATTGGGGCCTTCATGCTCCAGTGTTTTAACAGGGACCGTCGTATAAAAAGCATAAAGGTCAAGGAGCAGAACTGGGTGGCAACGTACTTAGACCCCCGGTACAAACACAAAATGGCAGAAATGTTACCACCATCACAGAGGGCTGTCAGAATGGAGCACTTACAGGCCTTGCTGCGAGAAATGCTGCATTCTGCTTTTGTGTGCACTGGCAGAGGAGGAATTCCCACTCCCAGAGAAAGAGTTGCGGGTACCAATCCAACAGCACCTGCAAGAAGAGGGTTTGAAGATGTTTTGGTCACTTCTGATATGAGATCATTCTTTCAGCCAACCCATCGACAGGTGTCATCCAGATCCAGCATCAGGGAACGCCTAGACTGACAGGTGTCCGACTAGATCGGTTTAATGGCCGATGTGGACGCTCTGAGAAGTGATGAACCCCCCGGACTACTGGGTGGGCAGGCCTGACCTCTGGCCAGAGCTTTCCCAATTTGCAATGGAACTGTTGGCTTGCCCCTCGTCCAGTGTCCTGTCCGAAAGGACGTTCAGCGCAGCAGGGGGGATCATGACTGATAAGCGCACCCGCCTAGCTCACAACAGTGTTGACTACCTCACATTTAGAAAAATGAATGAGGCTTGGCTCTCGGAGAAATTCAACACATGTGACCATTAGACCATGTGTATGCATAACTCTATAAACGATTTATTTAATTGAGCACACAGACCTTTTTTCTAACTTTGGCTTACTTCTTTGTACAAAAAAAGCACACCGTACTATATGCCCATACCCTCCTGTATGAAAAGGTTGAGCGGTGTCATATTTTTGGGTCCCGCAGCGAGTTGCCGGTATCAGTGCTGGTGTCAGTGCTCTCTATCTCTGTGCTGGTGTTGTGTCAGTGCTCTATATCACGGTGCTGGTGTCAGTGCTCTCTCACTATCTCGGTGCTGGTGTCAGTGCTCTCTATCATGGTGCTGGTGTCAGTGCTTTCTATCTCGGTGCTGGTATCAGTTCTCTCTATCACGGTGTTGGTAGTGTCAGTGCTCTCTATCACGTTGCTAGTGTCAGTGCTCTCTATCACGGTGCTGGTGTCAGTGCTCTCTATCACAGTGCTGGTGTCAGTGCTCTCTATCTCGGTGCTGGTGTCAGTGCTCTCTATCACAGTGCTGGTGTCAGTGCTCTCTATCTCGGTGCTGGTGTCAGTGTTCTCTACCTCGGTGCTGGTGCCAGTGCTTTCTATAACGGTGCTGGTGTCAGTGCTCTCTATCTCTGTGCTGGGGTCAGTACTCTCCATCATGGTGCTGGTGTCAGTGCTCTCTATCACAGTGCTGGTGTCAGTGCTCTCTACCACGGTGCTGGTGTCAGTGCTCTCTATCTCGGTGCTGGTGTCAGTGCTCTCTATCACAGTGCTGGTGTCAGTGCTCTCTATCTTGGTGCTGGTGTCAGTGCTCTCTATCACAGTGCTGGTGTCAGTGCTCTCTATCTCGGTGCTGGTGTCAGTGTTCTCTATCTCGGTGCTGGTGCCAGTGCTCTCTATCACGGTGCTGGTGTCAGTGCTCTCTATCTCGGTGCTGGTGTCAGTGCTCTCCATCATGGTGCTGGTGTCAGTGCTCTCTATCACAGTGCTGGTGTCAGTGCTCTCTATCACGGTGCTGGTGTGGTGTCAGTGCTCTCTATCTCGGTGCTGGTGTCAGTGCTTCAGTGCTCTCTATCTCTGTGCTGGTGTCAGTGCTCTCTATCACGGTGCTGGTGTCAGTTTTCTCTATCTCGGTGCTGGTGTCAGTGCTCTCTATCACGGTGCTGGTGTCAGTGGTCTCTATCTCGGTGCTGGTGTCAGTGCTTTCCATCATGGTGCTGGTGTCAGTGCTCTCCATCATGGTGCTGGTGTCAGTGCTCTCCATCACGGTGCTGGTGTCAGTGCTCTCTATCACGGTGCTGGTGTGGTGTCAGTGCTCTCTATCTCGGTGCTGGTGTCAGTGCTCTCTATCTCGTTGCTGGTGTCAGTGCTCTCTATCATAACTATGATGCCTCCACCAGCATACTTCACAATTGGGATGAGGTTTTGTGTTGGTGTGCTGTGCCTCTTTTTCTCCACACATAGTGTTATGTGTTTTTTCCAAACAACTCAACTTTGATTTCATCTGTCCATAGAATATTTTGCCAGTACTGCTGTGGAACATCCAGGTGCTCTTGTGCAAATGTTTTTTTTTTTTGGACAGCAGTGGCTTCCTCTGTGGTATCCTCCCAAAAGCTCAAATTCAACTATGAGACGGAAACTATTGGCTACTGGCTATTGAGCTTCCTTTTTCTAGTCCTGTCGTACGTGTTGTACGTCACCGCATTCTAAACAATTGGAATTTGGTGTGACCGTGTGTAGGCAAGACAGCTTAAGCAGAATTCCGTTGGAATTCCGTCGGGAAAACCATTTTCCGACGAGAATTTCGATCATGTGTACGCGCCATCAGAGTCCTGACCTCAACCCGATTGAGATGCTGTGGCATGACCTCAAGAAATCGATTCACACCAGACATTCCAAGAATATTGCTGAACTGAAACAGTTCTGTAAAGAGGAATGGTCAAGAATTACTCTTGACCGTTGTGCACATCTGAACTACAACTACAGGAAACGTTTGGTTGAAGTTATTGCTGCCAAAGGAGGTTCAACCAGTTATTAAATCCAAGGGCTCACATACTTTTTCCACCTGCACTGTGAATGTTTACATAGTGTGTTCAATAAAAACATGGTAACATTTAATTATTTGTATGTTATTAGTTTAAGCAGACTGTAATTGTCTATTGTTGTGACATAGATGAAGATCAGATCACATTTTATGACCAATTTGTGCAGAAATCCATATCATTCCAAAAGGGTTCACATACTTTCTTTTTGCAACTGTATGTTAAATACACTGCAGCTAACTGAATAACCTGCCTGCCTGAAGTATATTAGAAAAAGTACACCAGGAATGGCCTACAGTCAGATATAGCTAAAATAACAATTATCCAGCAGACAGTCAGTATATCATATGACTTAGGTCAGCTTGTTCTTGCTCTGCTCTACATTTTACGTGTTCAGTAATGCTTCATCAGGAGATTTAGCATATTATTCCCAAAAAACACGGTGGGTAGGATAATGCTAGATTGAGCAGGGAATGGAATGAGAGGAGTGGGAGTAAGCTTTTTTGTCCTATTAGGGTAATCTATTGACACACTTGGAGGAATACTGGTATAGACAGAAACATTCAAGGGTACCCAACTATGAAATAGGGTCAGCCTGAAGTACCTCCAATGTTGGGAAGCCAGAGATCCAAAGGGGAATAAATGTTTCCTAATAGAGATCTTAAAGATTAGCATTCCTCACAACCCCCGCTCAAAATGACAGTACTACGCCGGGTAGAGGATACCCTTGAATGTTTCTGTCTATACCAGTATTCATCCCAGTGTGTCTGGCAATAACACTACACGGGGCCAACGTGCAGGCAGCCTTATATGGTGTGTGGCATGGACTTAGTTCTCCTGAGCCATGATTGGCAAAAGGCACCCTTAGCTGAGGGCACTGGGATTGGCCAAAGCATGCAGGTCATGGTGCCTGCTTTGGCCAATCATCATACAACAATGCACTGCTCTCCCGCAATGCATTATGGGCAGTTACATGCTGCTCGAATTTGGCACAAACGGCCCATAATGTTCGGTCTTTGATGAATGGGAGAACAGCCAATGTTTGAGTCAAACTCATGTTCGACCCGAACAGAAAGCTCATCCCTACTGCCAAGCTGGCTCCAGCCATGGGGAAGGGGAGAGGTGAGATCTTCAACCATACCTGGGTGTCAAGTATAGTGAAAGAGGAAAGTGGGAAAGTATAACATTGTTTAGAGAGGTTGTTATCCAGGTTGCAGCTCATACAGAAGTGGAGGGACCAGCCATCCTATTCCATTGAATGGCAGAGCTCCATGGGTGCAGGGGACTGTTATCCCCTAATATACTTAGTAATGCCACAGTCCTGCAGACTGTCTGTGTGGCTGTCTGTCTGTACCTACGATGTGGCCAGGCAGTTATACTTTGACAGGAAGCTCAATGAACTACCCAGCATGCTCAACAGCGGCCTGGTAGTTCATTGAGAACTACAAGCTGACAGCCATAAAAGCTGTCGAGACTTGTAGTTTTACCATTCACAGAATACTGTGAATGGATGATACGGCCAGTCAAGTGGAGCCCCACACAGCCACACTTTTTTAGATTGTAAAATCGAGCAGGGGGAGAAGATCACCTGCTCGCTGTGAAAACAGTGACTCAGGGGGGTGTGGGGGCCAGTGCATTTGTAACGTGTTACATGTTACATCCTGAATATAGGTATAACATGTAACATGTTACAAAAGGTGAACTCATCCTTTAATCGTGGCAACATCATCAGTCATTTGGGTAACATGTATGAAGAGACACATGATTTAATATGCCAGCTCCTTGCCTCCCAAATTGTCTACCTTGAAAAAGCATTTGATTTTGTTAAGCAAATCCATACAAATTACTCGTGGTGTCTTAAAAATACACGTTTATTTAATTTTAAACGCTGAAATAGGACTAATTCCTGTCTACAAGATTAGCTCTTATTAAATTAATAAGATTATTTTAACTTAATCCATAAGGTTTTTATATAGTATCTTTCTAGAAAGTACATTTGTTTTTTGTATTTTTGGCTAAAAGAAGCCAACTCTGCTTTAAATGTGCTTAATATTAAAAAGAATGAGATTCTGTTTTGAAAATATAAGCAATTTTTAGACGTTATTAACAATATTTTAATGATACATGTAATTAGGGATGAGCTTCGTGTTCGAGTCGAACGCATGTTCGACTCGAACATCGGTCGTTCGTGCGTTCGCCGAATTCCGAACGTTTGGGCCGTTCGCGGCAAAATTCGTGTGGCCCACAATGCACTGCGATGGCGCAATGCATTGCTGTCTCACGATTGGCCAAGCATGCACTGTGACCCCGCATGCTTGGCCAATCGCAGCGCCAGTAGCGGGAAGAGCAATGGTTGGTCACAGGCATCCTGCCTGTGGCCAATCATAGCTCAGACAGTGTAGTGCACGCCCCACACTATATAAAGCTGCCTTTCAGGCGGCCTCGTGTAGTGTTTGTTAGCATCTGAAGCAGTGGGTGTTCTGTGTACCTTCAACACAGTTACACACCAATCGTTTTTGGCTGATTTACTATTTTGCTCTTGTGTAGTGGTTACTGTCTGTGCCCTGACCGCAGTATACACCACTATATTCACCTCACCTATATAGCTAGTGATCTAGCTTTAATAATAGAGCTTGCAGTCAGTAGTGTTAGTGCGTGCTGTCTGCGTGCTCTGTACCCAGTACATACCACTATATACACCTACATAGCTGTTCTCTATTTGAGCCCGATTGTCATTTGCTGGAGTTATTGGAAGTTGTGTGTGCCTCCAGCACAGCACAGTATACAGCTGTATATACCCCTTTAACTCTGCTGTTTTCTTGTTATTGTCTGCGTGCCCTGACCGCAGTATACACCGTGATATTCACCTCACCTATATAGCTAGTGGTCCATCTTTAACAATAGAGCTTGCAGTCAGCAGTGTCACTCAGGAGATAGTGCGTGCTGTGTGCCTGCTCTGTACCCAGTACATACCGCTATTATCCACCTACATAGCTGTTCTCTATTTGGGCCCGATTGACATCTGCTGGAGTTATTGGAAGTTGTGTGTGCCTCCAGCACAGCACAGTATACAGCTGTATATACCCCTTTAACTCTGCTGTTTTCTTGTTATTGTCTGCGTGCCCTGACCGCAGTATACACCGTGATATTCACCTCACCTATATAGCTAGTGGTCCATCTTTAACAATAGAGCTTGCAGTCAGCAGTGTCACTCAGGAGATAGTGCGTGCTGTGTGCCTGCTCTGTACCCAGTACATACCGCTATTATCCACCTACATAGCTGTTCTGTATTTGGGCCCGATTGGCATCTGCTGGAGTTATTGGAAGTTGTGTGTGCTTCCAGCACAGCACAATATACATCTGTATATACCCCTTTAACTCTGCTGTTCTATAAAAAAGGCATCTGCAGGAGTTAGTGGGTGTTGTGTGCCTCCAGCACAATATAAACTACCCAACTACTGTTTTACCCAACTCCCTTCAGGCCATTACCATGTCTGGAAGGCCAGCAAGGAGAGGCAGACAGGCGCGAGCCGATAAAAGAGGGCAAGCAGGCTCTGTGTCTAGAGACAACAGTGCTGGTCGGGGACGCGGTGCATTGTCATCAGCACGTGGCCATGGGACATGCTTGTCCTTCTTTTCTGCAGCTGGACATGTTGAACCGCAACATGCCAACGACTTGGTAGAGTGGATGACCAAGCCCTCTTCATCCTCCTCATCCTCTCTCACCCAGTCTCAGGGTAGTAGAAAAGCAGCTGCCAACACATCGTCGTCCCTCCTCTCAATGTCATCATCAGTGACTCCTTCCCTAGACCCACCACGTCCTCCTGAGGAGTCTCCTGAACTCTTTGAGCACAGTGTTGGGTACATGCTCCAGGAGGATGCCCAGTGTTTGGTGGGCTCTGATGATGACACTCAGCTAGAGGAAGGCAGTAGCGTGAGCACAGAGAGAGGGGATGCTCAAGAAGGACAGCAATCTGGCAGTAATGTTCCACAAGCTGCAGCATACTGCCAGGTTTGCTACAGCGATGAAGAGGGAGGGGATGATGAGGGCACTGACTCCACATGGGTGCCTGGAAGGAGGGAGGAGGAGGAGGAGGAGGAGGAGGAGGAGGCACATGTCCAACGAGGCAGGATGCCCTCCGGGGGCCAGCTTAGGGGCAGCACACCGACTGAATCACACCGCAGAGCTCCGCCTGCGCAGAGCGCTTCCTCTGCGCAGAGCGCTTCCTCTGCGCGTTATTCTAAAAGTTCTTTGGTGTGGGCCTTTTTTGAGACGAGTGCATCAGATCGCACCGCTGCTATTTGCAACATATGTCTCAAGCGTATCTCACGTGGCCAAAACATCAGCCGCTTGGGCACCACATGCTTGACCAGACATATGTTGACCTGCCATGCAGCTCGTTGGCAAGCATACCTCAAAGACCCACACCAAAGAACAAAGCGGACCTCTCCTTGCTCCTCATCAGCTGGCATCTCCAACCCCACTAGACCTTCAGTCCTCTCTGAAACCTGCTCTGAGAGGAATGAAGGTGTAGAATTAGGTGTGTCACAGCCAAGTGCTTCCAGGAACTCTGCTAGTGGTACATCCACGTCCGATTATAGCAGACAAATGTCCCTGCCCCAGCTGCTGGACCGGCGGAAGAAATTTACTCCCAGCCATCCACATGCCCAGCGGTTGAATGCTAGCTTGGCTAAATTGCTAGCACTTCAACTGCTGCCTTTTCAGTTGGTAGATTCGGCCCCCTTCGGTGAGTTTGTACAATGTGCGGTTCCTCAGTGGCAGGTCCCCAAACGCCACTTTTTCTCACGGAAGGCAATTCCGGCTCTCTACCGGCATGTGGAAGGCAATGTCCTTGCCTCGCTGGACAGGGCGGTCAGCGGTAAGGTGCATATTACCGCTGACTCATGGTCCAGCAGGCATGGACAGGGACGTTACCTGTCTTTCACGGCCCATTGGGTCACTCTTCTGGCTGCTGGGAAGGATGCAGGACAAGGTGCAGTAGTATTGGAGGTTGTTCCGCCACCACGCCTCCAAAATGCTACTATTGGTTGTGACACACCTCTCTCCTCCACCCCCTCCTCTTCTTCTTCCTCCACGGCCTCTTCCAGTGCTCTGTCCTCAGAACCAGCGGTGCTCCGTAGGCGTTGCAGGGGCTACGCAAGTACGCAGGCAAAACGATGCCATGCCGTGCTTGCGCTGGTTTGTTTGGGGGACAGGAGCCACACTGGGGCGGATGTTTTGTCAGCTCTGCAGGGGCAGGCCGAGAGGTGGTTGACGCCACGCCAGCTTAAGCCAGGAATGGTGGTTTGCGACAATGGCACCAACCTCCTCTCCGCCCTCCGACAGGGACAACTGACCCATGTGCCCTGTGTAGCTCACGTCCTTAACCTGGTGGTGCAGCGGTTCTTGGGCAGGTACCCCGGCTTACAGGATGTCCTGAAACAGGCCAGGAGAGTCTGTGTGCATTTCCGCCGATCATTTAATGCCTGTGCTCGGCTGGCTGAGCTCCAAAAGGAGTTGAACCTGCCCAAGAACCGCCTTATATGTGACATGCCCACCAGATGGAACTCAACATTGGCCATGCTGCAGCGGCTGCACACGCAGCAGAGGGCCATCAATGAGTACCTGTGCGACTACGGCACCAGGACAGGGTCAGGAGAGCTTGGTTTTTTCTCACCACGCCAGTGGGGCATGATCAGGGATGCATGCACTGTCCTGTCACCGTTTGAGGAGGCCACAAGGATGGTGAGCAGTGACAGTGCATGCATCAGTGACACTATACCTCTTGTCCACCTCTTGGAGCATACGCTGCGTGGAATAATGGACAGGGCACTTGAGGCAGAACAGAGGCAGGAAGAGGAGGACTTCCTTGCCTCTCAAGGCCCCCTTTATCCAGACAGTGTTCCTGCTGTGCCACCCATCACACAGGAAGAGGGTGAGGAGGAGGAAGAGGAGGAGGAGGATGATTGTGTCAGCATGGAGGTGGAGGCTGGCACTCAGCATCAGCAGCAGCAGTCTTATAGGGATGATTTACAGTCCCAAGAAACACGTGGACTTGTACGTGGCTGGGAGGAGGTAGCTGCGGATCATGTTGTCCTTAGTGACCCAGAGGACTCCGGACCGAATGCCTCAGCTAACCTACGCTGCATGGCCTCCCTGATCCTGCAAAGCCTGCGGAAGGATCCTCGTATTCTTCGGATCAAGGAGAGGGACCATTACTGGCTGGCCACTCTCCTTGATCCACGGTACAAGGGTAAGGTTGCCGACCTTATCTTGCCATCGCAGAGGGAGCAGAGGATGAGACATCTCCGGGAGGCCTTGCAGAAAGCTCTGTGCAACGCGTTCCCAGAGACTGGGAGGTCACAAACTCCTGGTCCTGGACAACGTGTTGCTGAGGCATCAGTCAGAAGGAGCGGTGGAGAAGGTGGCCGTCTGACTGATGCGTTCAGACAATTTTTTAGTCCGCAGCCCCAAGGTATGATTGGTTCCAGCACCCATCGCCAGCGTCTAATTTACATGGTGCAGGAATACCTAGGGGCAAGGTCAGACTTGGACACCTTTCCCACTGAAAATCCTCTGGCTTACTGGGTCTTGAGGATGGATCACTGGCCAGAGCTTGCACAGTATGCAATTGAGCTCCTGGCCTGTCCTGCATCCAGCGTTCTTTCGGAACGCACCTTCAGTGCTGCTGGTGGCTTCGTTACCGATCACAGGGTGCGCCTGTCCACCGAATCAGTTGATCGACTGACCTTCATCAAGATGAATCAGTCTTGGATCACCCACAGCTACCAAGCACCTGAAGCTGATGTAACCGAATAATTTTTTTTGAAATACCACATCCCTTCAAGACTGCCTATGCTGATGCTGAGTGACTGTCCTGTTATGTTGATTGTCTATCCTCTTCCTCCTCCGCTGATATGTTGGAAGAACATTTTTGGTTCTGGGTGATGCCAGCAGCCCAATTTTTCTGCCCCTGTTTAACAGGGGTGTTTAAGTACAATTTTTGATGCAATGCTTTGCAGCAGGGCTAATTCCTGCAAAAAAACTAGAGTGTATGGCAGAGGTTGCAGTGTGATGGCACCAGTGCCTAAGGCCCAATTTTTCTGCCCCTGTTTAACAGGGGCGTTTAAGTACAATTTTTGATGCAATGCTTTGCAGCAGGGCTAATTCCTGCAATAAAACTAGAGTGTATGGCAGAGGTTGCAGTGTGATGGCACCAGTGCCTAAGGCCCAATTTTTCTGCCCCTGTTTAACAGGGGCGTTTAAGTACAATTTTTGATGCAATGCTTTGCAGCAGGGCTAATTCCTGCAATAAAACTAGAGTGTATGGCAGAGGTTGCAGTGTGATGGCACCAGTGCCTAAGGCCCAATTTTTCTGCCCCTGTTTAACAGGGGCGTTTAAGTACAATTTTTGATGCAATGCTTTGCAGCAGGGCTAATTCCTGCAATAAAACTAGAGTGTATGGCAGAGGTTGCAGTGTGATGGCACCAGTGCCTAAGGCCCAATTTTTCTGCCCCTGTTTAACAGGGACATGTAATTACAATTCTTGATATAATATTTCACAGGAGGGCCCCTTCCTGTGCCCACCCAGAGTAACTGTGAGGACTTATAGTGTTGTGGCACCAGCACCACAACCACCAAAGGTCAATTTTTCTACCACTGTTCAACAATGGCATGTAATTACAATTCTTGATATAATCGTTCACAGCAGGGCACTCCAGCGGCCACCAAGAGTCACTTTGAGGGCTTACAATGTTGTTGCAAAACCAACACCTTGTTCCGCCATTTCTGCAGAGCATATAGAGCAGGCCCCTACTTTCAAACATCCAATTTACAAACATCTCCTACTTGCAAACGGAAGGAGACAACAGCAAGTGAGATGAAAAAAGATGGACGACAAAACAAATTATACAGGGGTGATAACCCTTCCCTATGTTTTCCAAAAAGCTTAAAGATATTTTTTTTGACTGGAGCTACACTTTAAAAATGTACCGCTTGAAAATGACAAACAGATTCAACTTAACACAACAAACCTACACAGTCCCTGTCTTGTTTGCACCGCCTGTATACTGCTGTTCTGAGTATATAGGGCCTGGGGGCCACACGCATTTCCTTTTTTTAATATGGGTACGGGGTTCCCCTTAATATGCGTACAAGACCCAAATAGGCTGGTAATGGGCAGGGAGGGCTACCCATGCCATTTTTCTGAATGATTTTCAACCATATTACAGGAACCAGATATAACATTAAAACCGCAAGCAGTTTTAAATGGTGTTATTTCCGTTTAATGTCATTTTGTGCAGGGACTGTTCTAAACACGGGAAACACGTGGCACTTCACAGGCATACTATAGACACCCCCCAGGCACCATATTTAAAGGAATATTTCACTTTTTTTTTTTCACTTTAATCGTCATTAAAATCAGTGCTCCCGCCAAAACGGTAGTTTTTAAAACTTTTTTTTGCAGTGACCCATGTCCCCTGAGGCAGGAGGCAGATCGCCAAACCCTTTTTAGCACACTATCTTGCATATTAGCCGTTAAAATTAGCACTTTCCAATTCGAACGTTCGAGTCCCATAGACTTCAATGGGGTTCTAACGTTCGTGCCGAACGCGGGGGTCGTTCGCAAGTTCTGGTGCGAACCGAACCGGGGGGTGTTCGGCTCATCCCTACATGTAATAATAATACTATTATAGTTGCTAATGAAAAGGAACATATGGTGCAAAATATATATGTATATATATATATATATATATATATATTTTTTTTTTCTTTTTTTAACAGGGAAATCATAGGGGTCAAACTATGTGGCTAGGCTACTCCAGGACCTTGATATGCCTCTTATGGAGCCACTCCTTAGTTGCCCTGGCTGTGTGGTTTGGGTCGTTGTCATGCTGGAAGACCCAGCCACGACAAATCTTCAATGCTCTTACTGATGGAAGGAGGTTGTTGGCCAAGATCTCGTGATACATGGGCCCATCCATCCTCCGCTCAATACAGTGTAGTCGTCCTGTCACCTTTGTAGAAAAGCAGCCCCAAAGTATGATGTTTCCACCTGCATGCTTCAGGGTTCGGATGGTGTTCTTGTGGTTGTACTCATTCTTCTTCTTCCAAACATGGTGAGTGGAGTTTAGACCAAAAAACTCTATTTTTATCTCATCAGACCACATGACCTTCTCCCATTCTTCCTCTGGATCATCCAGATGGTCAGTGGCAAACCTCAAACGGGCCTGGACATGCGCTGGCTTGAGCAGGGGGACCTTGTGTGCACTGCAGGATTTTAATCCATGTATTACTAATGGTTTTCTTTCAGACTGTGGTCCCAGCTCTCTTCAGGTCATTTACCAGGTCCTGCTGTGTAGTTTTGGGCTGATCCCTCACCTTCCTCATGATCATTGATGCCCCAAGAGGTGAGATCTTGCATGGAGCCCCAGACCGAGGGAAATTGACCATCATCTTGAACATCTTCCATTTTCTAATAATCGTGCCAACAGTTGTTGCCTTCTCACCAAGTTGCTTTCCTATTGTCCTGTAGCTCATCCCAGCCTTGTGAAGGTCTACAATTTTATCCCTGATGTCCTTACACAGCTCTCTGATCTTGACCATTGTGGAGAGGTTGGAGTCTGTTTGATTGAGTGTGTGATTGAGTGTGTGGACAGATGTCTTTAATACAGGTAACAAGTTCAAACAAGTGGTAATGAGTGGAGAACAGGAGGGCTTCTTAAAGAAAAAAATAACAGGCCTGTGAGAGCCGGAATTCTTACTGGTTGGTAGGTGATCAAATACTTATGTAATGCAATAAAATACAAATGAATTATTTAAAAATCGTACGATGTTATTTTCTGCATTTTTAGCTCCCGTCTCTCACAGTTGAAGAGTGCCTATGATAAAAATTACAGACCTCTACATGCTTTGTAAGTAGGAAAACCCGCAAAATCGGCAGTGTACCAAATACTTATTCTCCCCACTGTATGTACAAAAATGTTCATAAATGTATAATTAGTGAAATGTAAAGAAATACTTATGTATAATATGTATGTGTTAATAATTGATGTTTGTAATTATTGTAGCCAGACCTCTCTTGGACTCCTGAAGAAGCAGCACCTATCATAAACTGTGTAATACGTCAAAATATATCCATTCCATTGTGGAACCAGCATTAAGATGTTAAAATACACCTAGAAATATACTAAAAATAATCAATAATAAAATCCTATTAAAACTAATCTAGCATTATGGATAATATATAAATAAAGGTCTGATACAAATCACTAATACATTTAATTTTTATGTATTGACAGGCCCCCCTTTTTTTTAACTTTTTATATATGTTAAAAATATATTTTTTTTTTATCAAAACAAGTATGTGTGTACATACATTTCTAATTTTCAGAGCATTTGCTGTATTCTTGCAGATGTGGTACTGTCATTCTGTGCCACAACCTATTAAGTAGAATTGCAATTAAATATAAAAATGAAAAACTTTGTCTGAAAACAATGCAGGTTCAGGTAATAATTATGACTGAAATAGGCTCAATCTCTGCTTCAAAATGACCCTTCCATTAATAAGAATTGGATTCTCTGCAGGAGATCTGTGTCATATTTATATTACGTCTACACAAATAGTCTGTCTATTTTCATATTTATTGCTGACATCTGCTTGTTCAGAAATAGTGATATATAAGGTTTGTGATATAAAAGGTTTGAAAGGTGTACTTGATATCACTAAAACTTTTGAAGCTTTTTTTCAGATGCAATCTGCTTGCTTTCAACCTCAACACCATGAGCCTGTCCAAAGGGGTATAAAAGCTGTGCTACAATTAGCTGTGTTGCAATATTTTACAAAGTTTCGCTCTTCTGTCTGGGAAGAATAGCCTTATTTTTTTCAGAAGATGCAATCTGCGTGTTGTGTGGCTGACATATAGCTGCTTGTCCAAACAGGCTTAAAAACTGCTTTGCAATGGTTCTGTCACATTTCCTACAGTTCTTGCAGCGATGTGTGCTCAACTACATCTGGGGCAGTACTAGACCTCTTCTCTTAAGAACCATATAATACCTCTCTAAGGTGTCCGTTTAGTATATTTTGATATTTTACATCTCTGGAGTTCTCTGCTCTTCTCGGAGATATTTGTTCTCACCCATGTGGCAGTTTAATATATCATGTAGATCACTTCTCCCACTGAGAATAGAAGTGATCTACAAACGCTCTGAGAACCCTGAACGGCTTCTGTTTCTGTAATCTCACAATAGCTCAGGAGATTTCAGTATCAGAATCCCAAAGTGAAATACAAAGCACTCCACATACACTGCACATATTAAGTTAATAATAAAGATATAATCCCCCTACCCAATAAACAGACACCCCATAACTGTAAAACATTCTAATTAATACATAACATATGTGCATATTTATGCGAATGGTGTATTCTGAAATGATAGTACCCTATTTGTCATGCAGATATGCACCATTCATATAAAAACAATAAATATATATATTAAATAGTTCAAAGTAATTTTAAAAAAGCATAACAATAAAAATATTAATTAATTAATATTATATAATTAATTTATATGAATATAAATTAATATTAAAAATATTAAATTAACAATTAAAATAATAATAAATAAATACATAATAATAATAAATATAAAAAATAAATAATACCGGCGTATTAACATATACACTTATGCAAACGCAGTGTATACTGGACTCATCTGATGCTCTGAATTTTACAGCCACCTTGCGTTATCAGCGATGCATCATCTGCGCAGCTGTCAAAATTACAGCATCAGTTGTACTTCTGTAGCCACACCACTGCCTTTATATATATGCCTATATATATGTGTATATCTGTGTGAGTGTATGTGTGTGTGTGTGTATGTATATATATATATATATATATATATATATATATTATATATATATATTAGGGGTGCAACAGATCGTCACTGATCCGTGATTCGAATGGGTCACCCTGTTCGGATCGGCACACGCAGCGATCCGCGGTCTCGGCCTTAGGAAAGGTCGTGGCTTCGGCCTAGCTCTGGAGCGGCAGCTATCTTGGTGCACCCATCAGCCGTTTACGATTTGATCACTCTGTCAATTGATGGAGCGATCACTTGTAAACAAACGTCGGTTCCTCTCTCCCTTCTGTAAAGTGGAGGGGAGAGATCGGATAGAAGCAGTGCTGTGAGCTGGATCTGTAGTGTCCACAGCACTGCTCTGTAACAATTGCAGTCACAGTCATCCCTCCATACTCTGCCAATACTCTGCAATTCCCTGCCAATACCGTGCCAATAGTCTGCCATACCAGGGGCGTAACTAGAAATCACAGGGCCCCATAGCAAAAGGTTGTATGGGGCCCCCCCCCCCAAAAAAAAATTAACTAATGCCATTGAAGAACAGATTACCACACATGTGGCACAGTACCCAAGCAACAGCTTAGTGTGTAGAGTGTATACAAATTTTAGAGGGTGGATGTTATCTATGTGTATCTACTTGCAGTATGCCTTGGGCTTTGTCAGTTTCCCACAATACAGTATCCAGTATTTGTCCATAATATAATAAATATGTATATGATGCTATTATACTGTACACTGTGAAGTCTGAATATGATTGCTGCAACTACAGATTGTGTGTAAGGCTGGGTTCACACTGCTGCGATGTGGGAACGCTGCGAATATACTGCGGGTTCCCGCATCGCATGCCTCCCGGCGGCAGTTCACACTGCCCTATGCGAACTGCTGGGAGTGTCAGTGAAAAGTTAATGACACCCCCAGATCAGTTCGCATATTGCAGTGCGATCTGCAAACTCGGACAGGAATCGGATCGCATGGTGTGAACACCCATGCGATCCGATTCTGCAGCAGACCAAAAAAAGGGTCCTGTCCGAGTTTGGGCCGAATGCGATGCGAATTCAGCCATACTATCTGTATGGCTGAAATCGCATCGCACAGAGATCGCATGTGATTTGCACTGCAGTGCGGTGCGAATCACATCCGATCTCCTACACCGCAGCAGTGTGAACCCAGCCTAAGGCTGGGTTCACACCGCTGCGGGGGGAGATCCGGATGTGATTCGCACAGCAAATCATATCCGATCTCCGTAGCGATGCGAGTTCAGCCATACAGATAGTATACAGATAGTATGGCTGAATTCGCATCGCTCCCTCAGCAAACTCGCACGGGACCCTTTTTTGGGTCCACAACAGAATCGGATCGCATGGGGGTTCACACCATGCGATCCGATTCCTGTGCGAGTCGGCAGATCGCACTGCAATATGCCGACGGATCTGGGGGTGTCATTAACATAACATTGACACTCCCAGCCATCCGCATAGGGCAGTGTGAACTGCCGGCGGGAGGTGTGCGATGCGGGTAAACGCCGCAGATTCGCGGCGTTCCCGCATCGCTATAGTGTGAACCCGGCCTAAAACTGTCTGTCTACGGCTTGAGCTAGGCAGCAATTATTGCAGAACACACTGACTGACACACTGTGTTACACACATGAGATTGTACCAATTACAGGCCTCACTGATGCTGTTACACATCAGACTGTCTGTACCTTCTTCTCAGCTCTAGCCTGAGCCTCCATTCCACACTGCCGTGCCGATCATGTGAGACAGCCAGCCGAAGCACTGCGCGGGCCCCCCTGCTCCATTGTGGGTGGGACTGGAGGAGGGAACAACATCATAAGGTGGGCGGGGAACCGCGCTTGCGCTCAGCACCTCATTGGCTGTCACGGCAACTTTCACTGGGCACACAGGAAGCAGCCTAATTTTTATCGTGATGGGCATTGGTGGGATCTGACGGGCGGCGGCGGCACCTCCAATTCAATTGGCAGACACAGACATCGCTGGTCGGACAGACCGTGAAGTCTGCACACTGCACGGTCAGCAGAGTCTGAACACACAGAGGTATCACTATGCCGGCAGAGCCGTGGCCGCTGCCGGGCCCCGCAGACTGACATGCCACACTCACATAATAATCCATCCAGGTCGGCCTGCATCCTCCCAGCTAAACTAGGCAGCAGTGCACCAGTAGGTAGCCGCCTAGCAGGAGATCGCCTTGAAATCGCGGGTGAGATGTCAGCATTCCTCATCCTCACCAGGCCCCTCTCAGCTGCGGGTCCCATAGCGCCCGCGTGGGTCGCTATGGCGGTAGTTCCGCCACTGTGCCATACCCTGTCAATACTCTGCCATACCCTGCCAATAGTGCTATACCGTGCCAATACCCTGCCAATACTCTGCAATGCCCTGCCATGCCCTGCCAATAACGTGTCAATACTCTGCCAATACCGTGCCAATACTCTGCCAATACTGTGCCAATACTCTGCCAATACCATGCCAATACTCTACCAATACCGTGCCAATACTCCGCCAATACCGTGCCAATACTCTGCCATACCCTGCCAATACTGCCATACCCTGCCAATACCCTGCCAATAACATGCCAATACTCTGCCAATACTCTGCCATACCCTGCCAATACTGCCATACCCTGCCAATACCCTGCCAATAACATGCCAATACTCTGCCAATACTCTGCCATACCCTGCCAATACTGCCATACCCTGCCAATACCCTGCCAATAACATGCCAATACTCTGCCAATACTCTGCCAATACTCTGCCATACCGTGCCAATACTCTGCCATACCCTGTCAATACTCTGCAATACCCTGCCAATAACGTGCCAATACTCTGCCAATACCGTGTCAATACTCTCCCAATACCGTGTCAATACTCTGCCAATACCGTGTCAATACTCTGCCAATACCGTGCCAATACTCTGCCAATACCGTGCCAATACTCTGCCAATACCGTGCCATACTCAGCGATACCCAGTCATGCTCAGCCAATTATTATTTGCTGATCCGAAAAATGATCCAATCCGTGACTCTGATCCCAGGAACGATCCGTTCCGTGAGTTTTTTGAAAATATATATATGCACACAAATATAAATATATACACACACAGATATATATATATATATATATATCTGTATGTATATATATATATACACATATAAATATATGTATATATGTGTGTGTGTATATATATATATATATATATATATAATATATATATATATACATATATATACATATATATATAATCTCTGTGTGTAATTGTATAGTTAATGTATTTGTAACCTGCTGTTGGTGTATTTTTCACTGCAGTTAAGAAAGTTTTTACTTTCATTTTTGGCCACGGGAGAAGGAAGAAGCTATTCTCTGGCAGAGATCTCCTGATATCTCCACCTCTGGGCTGGAGAAGCCAGAAAGGAGAACTTGAAAGAGAAGCACAGAGATAAAGTGGCATCTCTGTTTACTAAACATGCCGTTTCTGTTGCAGTCAATGCAGCCGTTCTGTGTTCTGAGATGAGAAGAGAAAAAATAGTTCTCCAGCACTCATCTCGGTATATTAAACCTGCAATGCTCTGAGATAAGCAGAGATCATCCTGATCTCAGCTTATCAAAGTTTACTAAACGGACACCTAAACCTAAAGGTGGCCTAGGGCTCCCCAATTTCACCAAATATTATCAAGCCGCAAATCTCGTACAACTACTCAAATACAATGTGACATGAGAGAGGCCATTATGGCATTAGAGCCTGTAGACTGTGATCTTTTTACTGCAACCAACTTATTGTGGCTCCATCCAGGTGACCTCTACAGAACCCTATCACTTGTCACTACTTAGCTACAGTATATGGGACAGACTTTAAACTAAGTTCAGCTTCCAATCCCCCCACAATCTGCTTCTATCATATATCGACAATCCAGCCTTCCATCCTGCCTGGACCTCCCCTTCATTGCTTCATAGGTGGTCTTCTGTAAACCTCATCTGAGCCTATTAGTTTATGACTCCTGATGCATTTAAGACATTTCCCACCCTCTGTGTGTCACATGATCTCTCAACTTCGAAACTTTTCCATTATCTTCAAATTGGGGGCGTGGCGAACGAGCTCCAAGATGGACGCTTGATTCCGGAGCTCCGTTCGTCCTCCAGAGAGACCTCGCCGCATCAGAGCGCACCGGCCGACAAAACACCTCCGAACCTACGGAACGATCGGCGGAACAGCGGAGACATGTCTAGGCGACGGAAGAACGTGATCCAACCGCAGAAGATGGCTCAGTTCTTCGTGGCGAAAGCCCGCGGATCTCCACAAAATGGCGGCGGACGGAGCCCTCACGACGCGGAGCCACAGGCCGCACACAGCAGCAACACGATCGGAGGAGGCTCCCTCCTGTCTAAAGGACACGCTGATATCCGAAGCGATCCATCTTCAGAAACGCGGAGTCCCACGACAAGGAGCCCGGCCAAATCTAAGCCTAGACTGCTCTCCCCTGACAGACAACAAGACATGGAGGTAAGCGCTACCTCAGGCATGCAGGCTGCACAGGCCTCACACACGCAGGCCCCAGATCCCATAGCTAACTTTCCCACAACTGACCAGCCAATTTCTGACACAGTACTGAAAGAAATGTTGATTTCCCTTCGGTCAGCTCTTCACAGTGATTTGGTACAAGGCATTAATCAATGTCACAGGGAAGTGCAAGCTATGGGAGTCAGGGTGGACAGAGTTGAGAGCAGGATGGAGGATTTCTCCACAACCTATAACGTAATGGTGGACGCACATTCAGCACAGGGAGAGGACATAGCTTGGTTAAAGGATAAGGTCGCTGACCTTGAAGACCGCAGTAGACGCAACAATATTAAATTGCGTGGTATACCTGAATCGATCCCTGCACAGCAACTTTTACAATACGCTCAAACGCTATTTTCCTCTCTACTGCCTAACCTGACTGCACAAGACTTAATAGTGGACCGCATACACAGGATCCCTAAACCCTCCTTTTACCAGAAGGTACGCCTAGAGACACTCTCCTGCGGATTCACTTTTACCACGTTAAGGAACAGATCTTTCAAGCAGCTCGCAACCCTGACAATATACCTCCTCAGTATGCTGACTTGATAATCCTTCCGGATCTCTCAAGACACACTCTGCAGAGAAGGCGTAATCTAGCTACCATCACCAAAGCTTTAAGGAACCACAAAATTCCACATAAGTGGAAATATCCTGCTACACTGGTAATCACGTACAATGGGGTTACAAGATCCGTCAACACCTTGGAGGATGGCATAGCAACCCTGACACAATGGGGAATCCTGCATGACCCACACCCAGTCTCAATCCACCCACCACAACCTTCCCACCTCAGGGAGGAATGGCAGTTAGTCACACGTAGACGTCACAGCAAACATCAGGCCGGGAGCGGCTCCTGAACAATTTCTGACTTTCACGTTATGTCTCTCTGGCTGACGGAGTCTTTTATCAGTCTCCGATCACCCTAATGTTCAGTTCAGCAGACATGTCTGCACGCGGATCAGTTGTAAGATCCTTTTTTACTATGCTGCAGTTACTTGTTTTTACCTCATGTGTTTGTTTTTTCTTTTCGTTTTCCCTATCTGGACACGGTGGACCACATGCCTGGAACTTGACTACACATAAGAATGAACTGCTGGCACCCTTTCTTGCTTTGACAAACGGAAGACACAGTGAGTACCCTGCATCTGTTACATTACAAACTTTTCCCGCACCGCCCCAATGAACATGAAGTGTCTATCCCTTAACGTGCGCGGTCTGAACCACCCTGCCAAACGCTTTTCATTATGGCGGGAGGCTCAAACCCAGAAGGCAGACATTCTCCTAATTCAAGAGACTCATTTCCAACTAATGAAAACACCTACTTGTACGCATAAGGATTTCCCGCACATCTTTCTAGCATGTACTCCTAACAAAAAAACTGGCGGGTCATGATAGCCATCAAAAACACTGTGTCTTTCCTTCCTAAGGAATCATTCATCGATGCCAAAGGCAGATTTATCATTCTTACAGGTGACTTTGATTCCCAGCCCCTCACCTTAGTGACGTTATACGCTCCTAACCTCCACCAACTGAGATTTATTAAGAGGGTTCTCAAAAAGGCTGATTCCATGTTATATGGAAACCTCCTCATTGGAGGGGACTTTAACCTCATTGCGGATCACAATCTGGACACCACAGCAACTCACCAACGCGGGGCTTCACCTCTACCTAATCTTTTTCACACCAAAGACCTTTTCGATGTCTGGAGATGTCATCACGCTATGGAACGGGACTACACTTTTTTTCTACAAGACATTGCTCATATTCACGTATTGATATGTTCCTGACTGACAAATGGCTTTTGCAGAGGGTTAGATCCACTCAGATACATGATATTTCATGGTCAGACCATGCTGCAATTTCCTTGTCCCTTGCCACCCATGGTGCCGCCTCCTCACCACCTATCTGGCGTTGCAATACTCGGCTCCTTCAGGAACCTAAGCTTGCACCACTTATTTCTCAGCATCTCAGGGATTTCTTCCAAACCAATTCTACCCCTGATATTGATCCATTTCTTCTTTGGAACACTCAGGCCGCGTACACACAGGCGGACTGTTCGCCCAACTTTGTTCGTCAAACAGTTTCGGCAAACAGTCCGCTCAAAATTAGCATGGACGGACATGGCCACACACGGCACTTTTTGAGCGGACTGTTTCAGCGAACTGTTTGCCAAACAGTTCGCTCAACTTTTGAAATGAACGGACTCGCCCACGTAAGGCGGAGGCAAATCCGCCCATTTCGAGCGCGTGTACAGGTAGGCGGGGCCCGCGAAGGAGACGTCGCGGGCTCCGCCGCCTGGAATGAACTTAAAGGGGAACCCCAACGCCGAAAAAAATCGGCGTGGGGGTTCCCCCAAAGTCCACAACAGACCCTTGTCCGAGCACGCTACCCGGCCGGCCAGGAAAGGGGGGCGAGCGAGCGCGCCCCCCCTCCTGAGCCGTACCAGGCCGCGTGCCCTCAACATGGGGGGGTGCCTTGGGGAAGGGGGGGCCGCGCGGCCCCCCCACCCCAAAGCACCTTGTCCCCATGTTGATGAGGACAAGGGCCTCTTCCCGACAACCCTGGCCGTTGGTTGTCGGGGTCTGCGGGCGGGGGGCTTATCGGAATCCGGGAGCCCCCTTTAAGAAGGGGGCCCCCGGATACCGGCCCCCCACCCTATGTGAATGAGTATGGGGTACAATGTACCCCTACCCATTCACCTGTGAAATAAAGTACAAAAAAAAACACAACACAGGGAAAAAATATTTTATTGCACAGCTCCGGGGTCTTCCGTCTTCGGGGGTCTTCTCGCCGGACTCCTCCGCTATCTTCGTGTAGCTCTTTTGCTAGCGGAGGAGTCCGGCTTTCTTCCTCCCCGCCGCCGGCCTCTTCTCCCGACTTCGGGGGTCTTGTCCCCCTCTTCGGTTCTTCTGCCGGGCCACCGCGCCTTCTTGTAGCTCTTTTGCAGGCGGTGGCCCGGTCTTCTGTCGCCGCTGCCTTCCGTTCTTCTGTCGCCGCCTTCGGTTCTTCTGCCGGGCCACCGCGCCTTCTTGTAGCTCTTTTACAGGCGGTGGCCCGGTCTTCTGTCGCCGCTGTCGCTGTCACCGTCGCCGCCTTCCGTTCTTCTTCTTCTTCTTGTTCTTCTTCTTCTTCTCCAGGAGATGTTGACACGTCGCTCTCTCCGGCCGGAATGCCAGAGCCGCGCTGTGCGGTCACTTATATAGTGACAATGGGGCGGTGTCACATGGTATATGTCACATGGGTTGGTCCGCCCGTGTGTACGCGGCCTCACAAAGCTTTCATGCGAGGCATTCTTATACAATTAGGGGCCAGGGAAAAGAAAAAATACAATGCATTACTTCAGGGAGTCCTGAAAGAGATACACGAGTTAGAATTACGTAATAAAGCCTCCCCTTCACCCGCTACAACGACTATGCTCGCTGATCTTCAGAATACATTAAAAAATATACTAACTAAAAAATTTGACAGACACCTCCGTAAGTTACAACTTAATTCCTATGCAAACGCTAATCGTGCGGGAAAATACCTAGCCCATAGAATCAAAGCGGCGCGCACCCGTTCTAAAATCGCTCACCTACTACATCCTCTCACCAGCCACAAAATAGTAAACCCCCAAGAGATAGCAGACCAATTTGCAGAATACTATGGGGCCCTCTACAACCTCCGCGATGACATGAACACTCCCCAACAGTCCATGCAGAGCATTCAATCCTTCTTACAGCATATTAATCTCCCTTCTCTATCCGCAGATCATATCACTTACTTAAATGCTCCATTTACATGTCGGGAGATACAGAAAATAATCAGTTCAATGCCTTCTGGCAAATCCCCAGGTCCAGACGGCTTTGGGAATGAATATTATAAAATCTTCCAAAATTTGCTATCTCCATACCTTTTAGAAGTTTTCACAAAAGCTGAACAGACTTCCTCTTTCCCCCCTGAGATGCTGAGAGCCCACATAGTGACTCTACCAAAACCGGGCAAAGATCCTACCACTCCCTCCAATTTTCGGCCGATTTCTCTCCTAAACTCTGACACGAAAATTTACGCAAAAGTATTAGCCAATAGGCTGATGACTATCATAGCATATCTCATTTCTAAAGACCAGATGGGCTTTGTGAGGGGGCGGCAAACTTCGGATGCCACCAGACGAATTGTTAATGTTATTCACCATGCGAGGTCCTCGCGAGCGCCTTCTCTGCTCCTCTCTGTGGATGCGGAGAAGGCGTTCGATAGGGTGCATTGGACATATATGAAGGCTGTGTTAGACAAGTTTGGTTTCCAGGGTCCAATCCTTAATGCCATCCTGGCACTTTATTCCTGCCCATCTGCACAGGTGTACACAGCAGGTCTATTGTCCAAATCATTTACCATTACCAACGGCACTCGCCAAGGGTGCCCTCTTTCCCCCACCATATTCAACCTTATTATAGAACCATTGGCAGAATCTATACGGGCAAACGACCTCATCAAGGGATTTACGTTTAACAAATCCAAACATGTTATAAACCTGTTTGCTGACGACATTATACTATTACTAACAGACCCCTTACACTCCCTCCCTCAAGCCCACAGAGTTTTATCAGATTTCGGGGACATATCCTATTATAAAGTCAACCACTCCAAATCATTGATCTTAGACCTGGGAGTTCACCCATCCACTAAACTAGTCCTGCAATCTACTCTTCCTTACTCCTGGTCTGCCAACGGCATCACCTACTTAGGCCTGACGTTGACGGACACAACATCTACTCTTGTAGAGAAGAATTTTACACCGCTATTGACTAGCATAGACAGACAACTCGCGGACATTGGGAAAAAAGAAATCTCATGGCTGGGTAGAATAGCAGCTTATAAAATGTCAATACTACCACAAATACTCTACATCTTCCGCTCCTTACCACTCCCGATACCCGCTCAATACCTTAGAGCATTGTCCAAAAGTATGTGGAAATTCACATGGGGGGACAGGAGAGCCAGATGTCCTCGTCGGGTTCTTCTGCCCCACAAAGCGTTCGGGGGGGCTGGATATGTAGATCTTACAGATTATATGTGGGCCACTAGACTTGATCAACTCAAATACTGGTTCCGTTCTGCAGAAAGTCCGCAATGGGTGGACATCAAATCTTCTTTGCTTCCTGTAGACAGGCCTGCAGACTTTCTGCTCAGCGATGCCTGGGACCCCTGGGTGACCAGTCATATGTCCCCGACTATACAAGTGTCATTACAAGCATGGCGATATCTCTTCAAATGTAAGAATGTGGTAGCGACTGAGTTACAATACGACCTACCTATAGAACTGGTAATAATAGGTTATCCTCGCGCTACAATGGTAAATTCAAGAAGACTGGTATGGTTGCAGCAAAAACACCGGCAGAGGTGCAAACCCTCCCCTCAAGTGATAGTAAGTAAATAGTAAATGGTGTTGCGCTCCACACAAAATTAATTAAATCTAATAATTAGTAAATAATCGCATAAAATCTTAAAGACGCACTCATGCGATTAAAATTACTTTAAATTATAACTACAAACTTTTGTGCTAAAATTTATACCAAGTGATTAGTAGAGTGTTCAGAATATAACTTATTCCTAGTGTTGTTCATAAAAAGAAGATCTGAATGATCTATACAATCATAATAAAGTGCAAGTGGAATAATATAGGTAAAAACGCAAATCCTAATAATAACACTTCACAAGACTCGTGACATCAAACAAAAGTGTGACAGTCCATGAAAGTACATCCAAGTGCCAACGTGCGTACAGAAAACTTGTGTAAGAAAAGAATGAATACACAATAACAGAATATATATAAAAAATGTATATATAAAAATATATATCAAAGAGTGAAAAGACAATAAATCCAAAAAAAGGAGGGGTTCCTAAAAAGTGTCTCTTAAATTCGCATAAAAGGCTAATGATTCAGTTCGTGCAAAAAAAATTTATAGAGTGAATCCACACTGTGCTATGTGAAGGGTTAATCCTGTGAACAACCCCGGGATAGTTCCACCAGTGATCTTGCAGCTCCTCAAACGTGGGTGCTCACACACTGAGTGCAGTGGGTACCTTACCTCACTGCTGTCAGTTAGACAGCAATATGCTCCAATATAGCAGGTGTCTCCTCAATTCGGATGTATGTCCTCAGTAGGTGTAGGAACACTCCAATGATTTGCGGTGTATATCCCAAATACAATGTGGGCGCCCCCAAAACTGTTCCTCCAGATACTCCGCAAAGGATCGCAAGTTGGACCCAAGAAAGAGAAGAAGGGGCTCCAATAGTGAAGTACGTCACACAAATACTTTATTATAAAAAGGACCAAGTCCTGGGTACTCACATTCATGTAATAAATTTCAAACGTTTACAGCTAAAAACAACGAACGGCTTCCTCGTTCGTACCCCGGACGTCACTTCCGGTGTCCTCCTAGGCCAATCCTACTTGCACTTTATTATGATTGTATAGATCATTCAGATCTTCTTTTTATGAACAACACTAGGAATAAGTTATATTCTGAACACTCTACTAATCACTTGGTATAAATTTTAGCACAAAAGTTTGTAGTTATAATTTAAAGTAATTTTAATCGCATGAGTGCGTCTTTAAGATTTTATGCGATTATTTACTAATTATTAGATTTAATTAATTTTGTGTGGAGCGCAACACCATTTACTACCTATAGAACTGCTATCCGCCAAACTCCCCTCGATACAGACGTCGCGCCTTAAAGCGAAAAATATATGCTATGTCCAGGACTTGTTCCAGGGCACAGTGCCTATGTCGGTAGACCACATTATCTCAAAATTCGAATTATCTTAATCCCTGTGGTTCTCATGCGCTCGTGCGCATCACTTCTTGACTTCACGCCCAATACCCCTCATTTCAATACCCACAAAAGCCTGGGATTTCTACTCAAATTTGAAACCTAATGACAAGGGTATCTCCCTGTTTTACAACATTTTCCAGGACAAAAGACAGTTTCACAAACACTCTACCTTTAGCAAATGGGAAAAGGACTTAGCAACTACCTTTACTGAAGACCAATGGCTTTTAGCTCTAAGAACCATCCAAAAATACTCCCATTGCGTAAGTCATTGGGAAATGACCCTGAAAATACTACATAGGTGGCATTACACTCCCTACAGACTGTCGGTCATGTTCCCGACCTCCTCACCTCAATGCTGGCGGAAATGCCGTCATGTAGGGAACTTAATACATGTTTTGTGGGAATGCAAATGTCTGAGAGGCCTATGGAACAAGACATTCCGAACAATATCTGATCTTACAGGTATCTTAACGCCTCCAAACCCCAACTTGGCTATCTTACACATCGGTATAGATAAGTTTCCATATGGTGATAGGGCCATGGTAACACATATTCTCCTGGCTACACGCAACCTAATTTTACAGAATTGGAAGAGCTCTCTAGCCCTTAACTTTTCTAAGGTGATTGCTATTGTGAATAGGAATCACTCCTTTGAAAGACTGCTGGCACTTAACTCCTTTTCTTGCAAAACCTTTGATAGTAATTGGAAATTGTGGACCACCAGGTTTAAGCCTTGTGAATGAAGTTATTTCAGATTTCAGTAATCGCATGGTATATGTTGCAGATACTTTGTGATTGTATGTACCTTGATATTTTCTTGTTTTACTGTGTCCGATAACATAACCTACCTTACCTTTCTGTATTCCTTTATCCTCTGTTTTGTTATATCTGTATGTGATAAAATCCAATAAAAATCTATTGAAATAAAAAAAAAACAGCGACCCTTCTTACTGCTAGGTGAGAGTGCTACCCACTACACCACTGTGCTGCCCAAGAGTTTGTTTGCTGTTGTAAACAAAAAATCACTGATTCGTGTGTACTTTTATTGCATTCTTTAACCGCTTCCTGCCCACCCTATAGCCGAATGACGGCCTTAGGGCGGGCGGCTTCCCGTGCCTGGCCGTCCCTGGACGGCCTGGTGTTTACTTCCGCAATGCTCGCCGCCGCGGGCGCGCATCGCGGAAGTTCTGTGTTTGCCGTGTCCCCCGGGGACAGGCAAACACAGATCGCTGTAAACGGCCAATCACAGCGGCCGTTTACAGCGTGATCGGCGTGTCCAATGGGAGATGATCTCATATGTAAACATATGAGATCATCTCTCAGCGCCGCTCTCCCTCCTCACACAGACAGCGTGTGAGAGGGGAGAGAAGAACGGCTGCAGCAGCCGTCAGTGTAAAAAAGAAAAAAAAAAAAAGTAAAAAAAAAGTTTAATAAAAAGTGCCATCCTCCCCCAGTGCCACCCCCCCCCCCCCAGTGCCATGCCCCCCCCCCCAGTGCCATCCTGCCCCAGTGCCATCCGCCCCAGTGCCATCCGCCCCCGTGCCATCCTGCCCCAGTGCCATCCGCCCCAGTGCCATCCGCCCCAGTGCCATCCACCCCAGTGCAATCCACCCCACCCCAGTGCCACCTGCCCGCAGTGCTATCTGTCCCCAGTGCCACCTGTTGTCAGTGCCATTTGTCCCCAGTGCCATCTGTCATCAGTGCCACGTATAAGTGGCATCTGTCATCAGTGCCACGTGTTATTAGTGCCACATAGTGCCATCTGTCATCAGTGCCACGTATTAGTGCCATCTGTCATCAGTGCCACGTATCAGTGCCATTTGTCATCAGTGCCACCTGTCAGTGTCACGTGCCATCTGTTGTCAGTGTCACGTGTCATCAATGCCACTTATCAGTGCCATCTGTCATCAGTGTCACGTGTCATTGGTGCCACGTATTAGTGCCATCTGTCACCGGTGGCACGTATTAGTGCCACGTATTAGTGCCACATGTCATCAGTGCCACGTATTAGTGCCACGTGTCATCAGTGCCACATATTAGTGCCACGTGTCATCAGTGCCACGTATTAGTGCCACGTGTCATCAGTGCCACGTATTAGTGCCACGTGTCATCAGTGCCACATATTAGTGTCATCTGTCATCAGTGCCACGTGTCATCAGTGCCACGTATAAGTGTCATCATTGCCACGTATCAGTGCCATCTGTCATCAGTGTCACGTGTCATTGTCCTGGTATTTCAAAAGTGTAATAAGTAGTCAACAAGTTAGATGTGTAATTTATGCTTCTAGAACACGTGATGGCGCTCCCTGCATGTTGGGCCTCTCTATGTGGCCAGGCTGCGAAAAAGTCCCACACATGTGGTATTGTAATACTCAGGAGGAGTAGCAGAATTTTTTGGGGGGTGTCATTTGTGGTATACACATGCCACGTGAGAGAAATAACCTATTACAATGACAATTTTGTGGAGAAAAATAAAGAAAATGAAAAATCTTCATTTTGCAAAGAATTGTGGGAAAAAAATGACAACATCAAAAAGCTCACCATGCCTCTTACTAAATACCTTGGAATGTCTACTTTCCAAAAAGGGGTCATTTGGGGGGTATTTGTACTTTCCTGACTTGTTTGGGTCACAAGAAGCGAGATAGGCCACCAGTACATCAGATGTGATCAATTTTGTGCGATTCGCACCACAGCTTGTAGACTCTCTAACTTTCACAAAGACCAAATAATATCCACTAATTTGGGTTATTTTTACCAAAGATATGTAGCAGTATAAATTGTGGCCAAAATTTATGAAGAAAAATTAATAATTTGCATAATTCTGTCACAGAAACAAAGAAATATGCGTTTTTTTTCAAAATTTTCGGTCTTTTTTCATTTATAGCGCAAAAAATAAAAACCCCAGAGGTGATCAAATACCACCAAAAGAAAGCTCTATTTGTGGGAAAAAAAGGACACAAAATTCATTTGGGTACAGTGTTGCATGACTGAGTAATTGTCATTCAAAGTGTGAGAGCACCGAAAGCTGAAAATTGGTCTGGGCAGGAAGGGTGTTTAAGTGCCCAGTAAGCAAGTGGTTAACAGTTGGTTTAAACATTGACATTTTCAATATTTTATCCAGATATATAATCTGTCCTGTGATTCTGGGGCTGTATACTCTGTCCTGTGATCTGAGCTGTATACTCGTGACACTATGGGTGGAAGGAAGTGGAATACAGGGGACGGATTAGGTGGATTACACAAGGGGCGTGGTTTATGAGAAGTGGGATGGGCCAAAAATTATGGGCGGGGTCATGATGGGCGGGGTCTGGCGCCCCCCCATCCAAAAACTTCACCAGCCGCCACTGACTTTGATGAAACATTACCACTCTCTTAACCATTTCAAATGTGTGCCCCTTGGAGTTCCTATGTAATGGATCCATGATTTGTTCTTGCCCTTTGTTCTTTGTTTATTCTTGCCCTTTTCGTCCTCCCCTCCCCTTTTTATTTCTCTGGTCTTATCTCTTTTCCTCCTCCTTTTTTTTATTATTCGTTGGCCCCTTTTAATCACAAACTCTCCTGTGCTAGAGTAGCCCATTTAAAAGACATACTGTTATTTGATAGGACGCCAGTCACACTCAATTATGTGCAAATCCAATGCCCAGTTTCCACATTTTGCCATCCCCTAAAACCCTAGTTCCTCTTTTCATATAATGACTGCTGTCCCTAGCATGTTATATTACAAGATATAATTCATAGGTTTGCCGGTTAAGAGGGATCCTCCTTCTTCTTTCCCTTTACCAGGTTACTTACAGTGGTGTGAAAAAGTGTTTGCCCCCCCCTCCTCATTTCCTGTTCCTTTGCATGTTTGTCACACTTAAGTGTTTCGGAACATCAAACCAATTTAAACAATAGTCAAGGACAACACAAGTAAACACAAAATGCAATTTGTAAATGAAGATGTTTATTATTAAAGGTGAAAAAAAATCCAAACCATCATGGCCCTGTGTGAAAAAGTGATTGCCCCCCGTGTTAAAACATACTATAACTGTGGTTGTCCACACCTGAGTTCAATTTCTCTAGCCACACCCAGGCCTGATTATTGCCACACCTGTTCACAATCAAGGCATCACTTAAATAGGAGCTGCTTGACACAGTAAGGTCCACCAGAAGATCCTTAAAAGCTACACATCATGCCGAGACCCAAAGAAATTCAGGAACAATTGAGAAAGAAAGTAATTGAGATCTATCAGTCTGGAAAGGGTTATAAAGCCATTTCCAAAGCTTTGGGAATCCAGCGAACCACAGTGAGAGCCATTATCCACAAATGGCGAAGACATGGAACAGTGGTGAACCTTCCCAGGAGTGGCCGGCCGCCCAAAATTACCCCAAGAGCGCCGCGACGACTCATCCAAGAGGTCACAAAAGACCCCACAACAACGTCCAAGGAACTGCAGGCCTCACTTGCCTAAGTTAAGGTCAGCGTTCATGCCTCCACCATCAGGAAAAGACTGGGCAAAAATGGCCTGCATGGCAGAGTTCCAAGGAGAAAACCACTGCTGAGCAAAAAGAACATCAAAGCTCGTCTCAATTTCTCCACAACACATCTTGATGATCCCCAAGACTTTTGGGACAACATTCTGTGGACCGATGAGACAAAAGTGGAACTCTTTGGAAGGTGTGTGTCCAAGTATATCTGGCGTAGAAGGAACACTGCATTTCATAAAAAGAACATTATACCAACAGTAAAATATGGTGGTGGTAGTGTGATGGTCTGGGGCTGTTTTGCTGCTTCAGGACCTGGAAGACTTGCCGTGATAAAAGGAACTATGAATTCTGCTGTCTACCAAGAGATCCTGAAGGAGAATGTCCGACCATCTGTTCGTGTAATCAAGCTGAAACGAACTTGGGTTCTGCAACAGGACAATGATCCTAAACACACCAGCAAGTCCACCACTGAATGGCTGAAGAAAAACAAAATGAAGACGTTGGAGTGGCCTAGCCAAAGTCCTGACCTGAATCCTATTGAGATGTTGTGGTATGACCTTAAAAAGGCAGTTCATGCTCGAAAACCCTCTAATGTAACTGAATTAGGACAATTCTGCAAAGATGAGTGGGCCAAAATTCCTCCAGGACGCTGTAAAAGCCTCATTGCACATTATCGCAAACGCTTGGTTGCAGTTGTTGCTGCTAAGGGTGGCCCAACCAGTTATTAGGTTTAGGGGGCAATCACTTTTTCACACAGGGCCATGATGGTTTGGATTTTTTTTCACCTTTAATAATAAACACCTTCATTTACAAATTGCATTTTGTGTTTACTTGTGTTATCCTTGACTATTGTTTAAATTGGTTTGATGTTCCGAAAAACACTTAAGTGTGACAAACATGCAAAGGAACAGGAAATTAGGAAGGGGGCAAACACTTTTTCACACCACTGTATATTTCCACGTATAGTGTAATGCTATACTACATTCATGAAATGTTTAATATCATCGCTTTTGTTGTTTTTCTTAACACGCTTTTTAGGACTGCAGTTAATTAGGTGCCTTATTGTACATTCTGTTTTATCTCCTTTTCCTTGGGGTTAATTTGCAAAAGTTGCTATTCTCTGTATGTTACCCTTTATTGTACTTATAAAAGTATTTGAATATTAAAAAAAGTTTTGCATATCCGTTAACATGTACTGCCTTGATTTCATTCCTGGAAAAAAAAAAAAATCTTATTTCCAAATCTAATATCTCTACTTGCAATCTACTTGCTGCATGCCTGCCAGAAGAGGGTTACACGTTTAACAACAAATGTGTTACATTTTCCTTTATTAAAGATGTGAAAAGTGAAACCGGTTTTGTAGGCGTCAAATGTGTGATGCAAATTGGTTATTTTTTTATTTTCAATTTAACACAAAAATATGAATTTTTGCAGAAAATATCCCCCAGAAAATTCAGATGTAATACGCTCACTTAGTCACTCAGATATTGCAACCGAACCATACAGGTTTAATTTCTAAGCTGCAAACCTGTAATCTTTTTCTATGTTCAGTCTCTGAAATGTGCAATTCTACATGCAAACTGCTTGCTCTCTACCTTAAAAATTGTGGCCTATCCAAAATAAGATATCAAAGGTGTGTTGCAAATTTGTACAATTTGTGTGACATATTTAGGAAAAATGCAAGTGTAGGTAGAAGCTTGTATCATCAAGTCTCATGAGGAGGATAAATTTGCTTTGTTGTGTATGCCTTGTAGACATTGATCTCCATGATCATAAGCAGGAAAAGATTTTAGGCTTCCAACTAGACAGTGGCTGTAGACCATAGGATGATAGTTAAGTTTATTTTTCATATTTATCATGCACAATGCATGAAGATTTAAGAGTTAAGTAAAGTAAAGTGAAACAATACTGGCTATGAATACCAATGGAGTAAAGGAAATTCCTCATATTCCCCATACTCGATAATCTAATCTGCCCGCACAAAGGAGAAATGAGTCATGAGCACCAAGAAGGGCTTGCAGCCTAAACAGGTACTAACACAGGATAACTTTCTATAGAAAAACAGAACAGACAAATTACAGTAAGTACTATCCAAGTAGTAGGAGGCTGCAAGCATCTCCCTGCTTTTCCCAGATGACATTACACAAATTGGGTAGATACAGATAGTGAGGGAACCAATCATTATATAACATTGAGACGTGGAACTGTCTATAGATATTCGGACATAGCAAATAGAGAAAAGCAGCAACCCTGGCTCCAGAAGAAGATGCAAATGAGAAACTTTCAACCAGAAATAACTGACATGCTAATTTATATCGCTGTAGGCTGTGATGGTAATACAAATAGAATGTCAGTGAAAAACAAGCAGGTTGGATTGTTAGAAACATACAATGGCATATAAATATGCATGGGTATCCAGCAACCTGAGGATTGTTAAAAAAAAAATCTTTTAGAAAGTTGCTTATGAATATCTTGAAAACAGTCCATTTAGCGCCCTTTCACTCAGGCATTCAACCTGGATCTGTCTGTCAGTTTCTAAGGCGAATCTAGACTGAAAGGGGTTGTAAAAACTTGTGTTTTTTCACCTTAATGCATTTGTGCCAGTAAATTTCAATCTGGTAGGTTGGTAACACTGGGTACAACCCCAACCCCAACAAGGCAGCCATCATGGAAGAGTAGAGAGCAGCCACCCTATTCCATCAGATTGTGGAGCCGTTATCTCCTGGCCAACTTCCCACAGCTCAGCTGCTGAGCCTTTTTTTAGTATATGTGCACTTTTTTTAAAAGGAAGAGAAGGGTCGAATGGAAGTATCGGGTAGTCGCTCACACCAACCCCATATATAGTTCCATTCAGCCCTATAATAGATTGGACTATACCGGTACTTGGTAATAGAAAAACATCAGTAGAATTTAAAATCGATATAATATTTAATCAAAATATAAAACAAGACAATAATGAAATATCACTTGAAGAAGTACAATGATATGCACATCACAGTTGAGGTATTCCTGACGGGTTCTCCATAGGGAACATTCAACCGTAGAGGATGCACAATAATTTTCCTCGACTAGTTTCGCGGGAAAAGGCCCGCTTCTTCAGGAGGATATCTATACAAAAGTATCACAATCATTAAATAATACACACATATAAAACTATAAGCAATACAATTATCATGATGTTATTGATTTTACATACACAAATTCCCCATATGCAAAAAAGGAGATCCGCTCACCCCACTTCAAGGAACAGGCTGCAGGCAAGGAAGTCCACAAAGTCCCCCCACGGTGAACATGGGGGATTGGTAAGCGCCGGCTCTAGATAAATAATGTTATAATCATTTATCAATTAGGTAGGAGTATATCTTGGATTAAGGAAGGGAAGAGGGGCGGGAGGGGAAAGGAAGGATTGTGTTTTTAAGTTAAGATTGTGTTTCCTAGATGATTCTCTGGTGTACGTGCCTGTCTTAGCTTTCTGGGGGACTAGATCCCCTGGTTATAACATGTATATCTTTGTATATTAAAAATGATGTATAATATGTTATATGTTTTTTGGATAAGTTTTTTGTTTCCCGTGTCATAATATTCCTATGTGTTGGGAGATGTGCTCTGACCCCTAGAATTGAGGGACAGTGCCTTATGGGTAGTATGGAGTGTCCTTGACTTTTTTCCCCTTGGTGGACATGTGTTTCCCCTGGTCTGGACGATTTATTCGCCCGACTTGCAAGGGTTAACCTTTGGATCAAGGATCCATTGGGGTTATTCCCTTGCGCACTAGCGCAGTAACAGTCTAGTACTGCACCTGCGCAGTGTGGGGCAACAGACCACATGACGTTCGGACGCCACCGGGACTTGACGTACGTCCGACGTGGTGATTGCTAGGTAACCCGTTCGGGCGCTCTATTAGACCGCCGAGCGGACGCACCTGCGCAGTAGCGACCGTTTAGTACGCCTGCGCGGTGCGGAGAGGCGCGCCACATGACGTCGGACGGCGCCGACTTCCGGTGGACGCCAGACGCCGTGTGTGTTGGGGAGTCTATTTAACGGTCGAATTGACCGCCGAATGGACAGGTGCGCACGGACTCCATCAGGGCTGCATTAGGATATTGTCCCCGCTGACAGGTAACCACTATATATGATGCTATTTACTCATTTACGAATTTGTGTAAACTCTTTTTTTGACGCATCGGCTTGGTAATGCCTGCGGTCTTTCTACCTTCTTTATATTTAAATGTTTTACATCCCCTTTTGCAGTATTGATGGCCCTTAAGCTATCTAACAGTGGACCTGGTATCTGATACTCAGCGAATGGTACAATATCCTTGCAAGCCTGCTTAACCATTTTGGTGTCTTGTTCTTACACGATCCCCTGATTGGCTCTTTGGTAAGCCGATTCGCTTTTATTTTAACCCCCTTTGGAATTAAGGATTCTTACTTGGGTGAAGGGTTCCTTTCTAATTTTCTCTTTATATTACTTAATCCACATGGACACATTTGACTACTCACGTTTGAATTTTTTACACTTATATCTATATGAGATATTATGGTTTAAATCACTCTTTGATCTTATACCTCTGGAACTATATGTAGCCACTTCAATCTATTCCACCCTCACTTTTTCTCCCCCCCCCCTCTTTCCCCTTTTTTCCCCCTCTCTTCCCCCTTTCCTCTCCCCTCTCCCCCCCCTTTCCCCCCCTCCCCCCCTTCCCCCCTTTCCCCCCCCTTCCCCCCCCCCTTTTTCCCTCTTATTTCCCCCCCCCCTTTCTCTTCCTCTTTCCCTTCCCCCCCCCCCCTCTCCCCCCCCCTCTCCCCAAAATCACGGTTTCACCCATTAAAACACAATCCTTCCTTTCCCCTCCCGCCCCTCTTCCCTTCCTTAATCCAAGATATACTCCTACCTAATTGATAAATGATTATAACATTATTTATCTAGAGCCGGCGCTTACCAATCCCCCATGTTCACCGTGGGGGGACTTTGTGGACTTCCTTGCCTGCAGCCTGTTCCTTGAAGTGGGGTGAGCGGATCTCCTTTTTTGCATATGGGGAATTTGTGTATGTAAAATCAATAACATCATGATAATTGTATTGCTTATAGTTTTATATGTGTGTATTATTTAATGATTGTGATACTTTTGTATAGATATCCTCCTGAAGAAGCGGGCCTTTTCCCGCGAAACTAGTCGAGGAAAATTATTGTGCATCCTCTACGGTTGAATGTTCCCTATGGAGAACCCGTCAGGAATACCTCAACTGTGATGTGCATATCATTGTACTTCTTCAAGTGATATTTCATTATTGTCTTGTTTTATATTTTGATTAAATATTATATTGATTTTAAATTCTACTGATGTTTTTCTATTACCAAGTACCGGTATAGTCCAATCTATTATAGGGCTGAATGGAACTATATATGGGGTTGGTGTGAGCGACTACCCGATACTTCCATTCGACCCTTCTCTTCCTTTTAAAAAAACTACAAATTCTGGATGATGGTACGTTATACAATATTTATAATGATTTAGACCAGAGGCGATACTCATAATATGTGAGTATATGTGCACTGTTGCTATTTGCAAACTTTGTCTCAAGCACATCAAGCATGGCAAAAACACCAACCGTTTGGGTACCACATGCCTGACAAGGCATTTAACCTCCCACCACTCAGCCCATTGGCAAGAGCGCCTAAAAGCCACCAAAAAGGGGCACAAATCTGTCCCTCCTCCTTACTCACCTCAGTCTGTCCCTGCTATACCTCATGATCTCTCAGCAGCCTCCACTGACAGGGATGATGGTATAGCACAGGGTGTGCCAGGTCCTTGCATTAATCTCCCAGCAGCACACCACCAGCTGTATACTATGGCCAGCAAATTTCTCTGCCCCATCTGCTGCAGCGGAACAAAAAATACAGTCCCTGTCAAACAGGTTCAGAAAAATAGTTCTGTGGGTGTTAATTGTGCCCATGAAATCTACACCAAAAACATTCTTCCAAATGGGATCAATACCCACAACTCTAGGCAGCCTAGAAGTCCTGCAGAGATTCCGCATCACACTTTATTGGCGACATCGGCATCAGGGGCATCAGGGGCTTCATAGCTGCTGGTAATCCAGGACTGATTAATCTTGATAAAAGTCAGATGGTCTTTGGAGTCTGTGGACAAACACGTTCTATGATCAGTAACAAAACCTCCAGCAGCACTGAATGCCCGTTTGGAAAGCACGCTGGATGGCATCTCTGTTTTTGTCCCTAGATAATCCACCATGTGATGCAGACACTGCCGTAGGGATGTGGAATCTGACAGCCCTGGGTGGCGAGGACTAAAAAAAATTGAGAAATGCATCACTTAGGCGGCTGCCTTCTCCACTGCTCCTCTCTTGACCAACAGAAGCCTCTAAGCTATGTTTTCCACGACACTGTAACCTTACTAGTCAGTAAAAGCGTTCAATAAACTCCTCTAGAGATTTAATCTTCTGTACTCTCTGTGGGGACAAGATGAGTTCTGAGATTTTCCCCTTATAACAGTGGTCAAGGAGGGTTGCCAACCAATAGTAATCCTTTCCTTTTACGCCACATATTCTTGGCGTCAGTACTAGGATCCCTTTAAGACCCAGCAAAACTCACCTGACACAGCATTTGCCTGGGAAACAACAGTGATTGGCCAGCTCACTTTTAAATCACCTGTATCAGCCCACAATCAGTGCTTGTGATAGAGTTGTTACCTTTGTGTGCCACTATGGCTAGTTTTGACCCTGCTTGCTTGCTTCTGATTCAGTACAGTTTTGACTCTGATCTGTCTGTATATGACCCCGCTTGCCTAGACTATGTTTTGCCTGATTCTACTGTAGCACCAGACTCAGTATTATTACTTGGCTGCCCAGCCAATCCCTACCTTCATCTGCAGCAGTGAACTACAAGCTCCAGCCAACATTTACCTTCATCTGCAGCGCTGAACTACAAGGTCCAGCCAACATCTACCTTCATCTGTAGCGGTGAACTACAATGTCCAGCCAAGATCTACCTTCATCTGCAACGGTGAACTACAAGTCCCAGCTGACCTGCTCTGCTTAGACCTTGCTCATGGTATGTGCTCTTGTTCCTTGAACTCTTTGCATAATCACCACTCCTGAACTGTTACCTATTATCTGCTCCTAGCCTGACATTTGGGTCTTTTGGCAGGCTTTGAATAATGAGAGAGTCCATGCACCACAAATTTGCAGAGGCATGAGAAGCAGACACCTTGGGTTCACTGAGGATTACAGTATCTAGAACTGTCTCCTCCCAGCCACATACTATTCCCAAGGGTTCTGGGGATAGAAAACCATCTCTTACTGTTTGACGTATGTCTTCCTCTGCTTCAATGCCTCCAAAACTGCCAGATTCCTCCTCCTCTCTCTCCTCTTGTGTGTTCTGTGGCATAGGGACAATGGTGTCTGCATAAAGTGGGCCTTGAGAGGAAAGGAAGTCATCCTCTTCCTCCCGCTGCTCTGCCTCAAGTGCCCTGTCCATAATGCCACGCACAGTCTACTCCAGCAAGAACACAACAGGGATTGTGTCACTGATGCATGCATTGTCATGGCTCACCATCCCTATGGCCTCCTCAGATAGTGACAGTACTAATAGTAATACGAGCAGATGGAATTCATGCTGAATTACAGCCAACTGAGCACTGGCTGTGTATGATCGCCTAAAATGGCTACAGACTCTTCTGGCTGGCTTTAGTAGATCTTCCAACCCTGGGTACATCAGAAGATCACCTCCTCTCTCCCCTCCTTCTTCCCCTCCTGCCAGGCCAGTAAGAGAGCGCAGCACACCATTCGTGCATGAGCAATAGAGACCCGGCTGTGAAGCGTCAAGGCATCAGCTTGGGAGCCGACATCGCTGGATTCCAGGACCATTGTGTCCTAATATTAAAAGTCAGCAGCTACAGTATGTAGCTGCCAACTTTAAAAAAAATTTTTGGGGGGGGGGGGGGGGGGGTGGAACTCCACTTTAAGCCACAGTGCTTAATTAAGAAGATGGATGAGTAGCATTCTCACTTGGGATCCAGGTGCAAGGGTGACAAAATTGATCTAATTTCCCTGTTTCAGTACATGGTTTTAATTACCCCATTAAATGGTGGGTGTGGTCAAATTTTACTAAGGCCGCGTACACACGGGCGGACTGTTCGCCCAACTTTGTCCGTCAAACAGTTTCGGCAAACAGTCCGCTCAAAATTAGCATGGACGGACATGGCCACACACGACGAACGAACAGTTTGCTGAAACCGTGCGCGATGACGTGAACGGCACGTACGACGGGACGAAAAATACGACGTCCTATACACTGCATTATAACTTTCGGCGTGTTAAGCCTTTCTGAGCATGCGCGGAACTTAGTTTGTCGAACAAGCCTACACACGGGCGGACTGTTCGCTCAAACAAGGTTTCAGCGGACAGTTTTACGGAATTTCCGAAAAACCTTGTTCGTCAAACTGTCCGCTGAAACTGTCCGCTGAAAGCCCACACACGAGCGGACTGTCCGCCCAAACACTGTTCAGCGGACAAAGTTGGGCGAACAGTCCGCCCGTGTGTACGCGGCCTAACATGGGAAGGGTCTGAAAGGGGTATTAAATACAAGGAGTGCATTACATACTGAGTGCAGTATGGGGGGGGGGGTTACAAACAGAGTTTGAGGGTGCACTACGTACATACTGAAGAGTTTAGGGGTGTACTACACACAGAGTGCAGAGTATAGCCTTTTTCCACAGCTACTTACCTCTTACCCCATCCACATTTCACTTTCACCTGTTTTTAGCTGTGACCTCTGCATTCAACCCCCCCCCCCCCCCCCCCACACTCCACTGTTACCATCTTCCCCCATCAGATGAGGCTCCCAAATCTGTAATCTAATATACAACACTTTGATAAAAAAAAACAAAAAAACAGCCAACATAATTTTTCAAAATATATCAATATACATGCTAGAAATATCTCAAATTCACCCCCAAATTTATAAGGGTTATTAAGATAACAGAGCCAGCGCACGCAAATAGTAAGTAGCAGCCTTTGTGCTGTATGGACTACTTGAGAAACAGGACATACTGGAAATAAGAGATCAATATCTCACTTCTATGACATTTTCTATTCTCATATCCTATTAAGTAACAATGCACAAAATTCAGGTTGCTCTGGGTATTTTTCTGTTAGAAATATTTAGTTCATATGAGATTGAGCAGGTGTCTACAAAACAGGTTCAGTTCCATTCCCACAATCTAATATCTGCCAGACAACTCTTCAAACGCGTCATAGAGAATTGAATTCTTGCTCAGGACCATGTCTCCCTACGGCTGGTGGTTGTATCTCACTGTTCTGCTTTTTTTCGGTAAGTCAAATCTTATATGACTTATAATTCAATTGATTCTTAATAACTAACCATACAAAGTCCATTCAAAGGAATCTCATAGAAATGTACAAATTGCAGTAGACCAAAGCAACAAATCTGCAACTATTTTCAAGTTCTGACTGTTTTAAACTGTTTAATGCTAATTTGTAATCCTTTACACATCATAGCTGCTTTAGATGTTCTAAATCTGAATGAAACTAAAACACATATTTGCATTTCATGAAAATATTGAAGTCGGGGCTATAAAATGAGATAAAGTGCAGAATCCTACATTAACCACTTCAGCTTCAGAAGGTTTAGCTCCCCATACTTTTAGTGACAATTGCTTGGTACCCAAATAAAATGTATGTCCTTTTTTCCCACTAATAGATCTTCCTTTTGTGCTATAAACAAAAAACAAAAAAATGTTTGAAAAACAAACAAATAATATTTTTTAACTTTGCTATAATTAATATCCAAAAAAGGAAAAATGTTTTCTGCTACATATTTTTGGTAAAAAAAGTTCCAATAAGCGTATATTGATTGTTTTGTGCAAAAGTTATAGCATCTACAAGTTATGGGATATATCTATGGAATTTTTATTTATTTTTTACTTTTTACTTGTAATGGCGTCAATCGGCGACTTTTAGCGGGACTGCGATGTTGCGGCTAACAAATCGGACACCTGACACTTTTGACACTTTTTCGGGACCAGTGATACTGTAAGCCCTTGTACACACGGTTGGACATTCTGATGGAAAATGTCTGATCGGACCGTGTTATCAGATAATCCGACCATGTGTGAGCTACATCGGACTGTTTCCGTCGGAATATCCGACTGACAAAGTTTTAGAGCTGGGCTATAAAATTTTCCGACAACATGATCCGATCGGACTTTGTCTGATCATTTGTAGAGAATTCCGATCGGACAAAGTGCCACGCATGCTCAGGTCAAATTCCTATTGGCTACTAGCCTGAACGTAGTCCTGTCGTAATGAAATAACGTCATCATGTTACGAATGACCGGATTTTCTGACAACTTTGTCTGACCGTGTGTATGCAACACCAGTTTCGGACAAAATCCGTCAGACAAAATCTGTGTGTACAAGGGCAAAGATGTGGAATTCCCTTCCACAGGCGGTGGTCTCAGCGGGGAGCATCGATAGTTTCAAAAACTATTAAATAAGCACCACGACATACAATGTAATACTGACATATAAGCACACAGATAGGTTGGACTTGATGGGCTTGTGTCTTTTTTCAATCTCGCCTACTATGTAACTATGTAATATAGTGATCATTCCTTAAAATATGCAATGTCACTGTACTAAGTAAAGGAAAGGGGTTAACATCTAGGGTGATCAAAGGGTTAAAGTGGTTGTAAACCCTTACAACCAACTTTGACCTACAGGTAAGCCTAAATTAAGGCTTACCTGTAGGTCCAAGAAATATCTCCTAAACCTACACGATTTAGGAGATATTTACCGAAAGACAGGCACAGCGCGCCGCTGTCAACGGCGATATGCCGCGAGTGGCGGCTCCCGTGAGCATGCGTGGGAGTGACGTCATCGCGGCTTCGCCAAATGACAGCGACGGAGCAGCGAGACCCACCAAAAAGATGTATGCTCCGGACTACAGGGGACAGCGGTGACTTCGCTGGCTCCTGTGTCAGGTAAGGGACACATAATGGACTACTATGCGATGCATAATAGTCCATTATGCTTTACCTTTGCAGGGAATCAAAGAGGAAGTAAAACCCTGATGGGTTTACTTCTTCTTTAAATGTATGGCCAACATGTGTTACTATGTGTGCTATTTATACTAAGCAATGTCCTGTTTTTTACTTCCTGCTTTGACCTATGTGAAAGGACATACATGACTAAATTCTTTTACTGACTGTGGTAGTTCGGAATCTCCAATCCTGGGACCGGGTTTTGGGACCAGCCAGCAGTCTGGCTGGATGATTGCACAGGTGGGTCTTGGGCTTAAAACAAAGCCAACACCATGGTTCTGGGCTCCACCCTCCCGAGGAGTCCAGGCGTGTAAGGGAGAAGAAGTGTGCATGTCTGCACAGGTCGGTCTGTCAGAGTAGACAGAGGGTCCAAGCTTGTGGGCTGAAAGAGACGCTGTTAAAGAGTGCTGAGGTACTGGGTGTACGGGAACTCTGTTAAAGAGCCAAGAGGGCTGCAGCAGAAGTCTGAGCAGCAGTGCTGCTAAAGAGAGCCAGGTGGCTTGGTATTTTTGGTTCTACATACATTACTGCTGTGGAAAGCTGAAACCCCTGTGTGGGCAACTATTTTGTTATCTGACTTTACTTTCTTTAATAAAAGTGGGCCTACGAGCCCTTAAACGACATCTGGTGTGGATCCAGCTCACTGGTAAGCTCTACCTTTAAGCTAAAATAACCCCCAAATATTACAAGTGGTGTTCGAATGCGGGCAGAAGACGGTGGAATCCGGGTCCTTGCCCTACAGTAAGTTCAAGTCAGGAACTGTTGGCTGTGTGTGGAAGTGCAGCCAGGCAAAAGGCATTGCGTGTTGCAGGTGGTGTACCTGTGAATGAAAAGTCAATTTTTTTTTTTTTTTTTTTCCTTGCTATGAACTGTGTTTGTGTGCATGAGACAGCACAATCAGTGTGTGCAATGTGCAGGTGAGGAAAGCTTGCATGAAGAGAAAAGCAACTTGCTTTAAAAGAGACACTTTCATTTTCCTGGACTGTTTAAAGTTGTTCTGGAGTCTCTAAGTATGGGGCGGTCAAAGCTCTTAAAAGAAGCCAGGTTTGCTGAAATGAGAGACAGAGCTCTGTGGTTGGAGGGGTTGTTACCGCCTGAACGAGCCCCATACATACCTGATCAGAGTTTATCAAGGAGAAAAGGGGCTGGGGTTGTCCCTAGCAACCCTGGTGCAATGAGTGCACAGGTGACTGCTGTTATGGAGAGTCCACCAGCATTTGAATCTGCAGTGGATTGGTGCAAACGGCATTTAGCAGCACTGAACCAAGCTACAGAGGAAAGGAAGCCAACCCTCAGTGCAAGGGGAAAGCCGCTGGATGTCCATAACTGGAAGAGGGCTGTTGTTGCCCCTGGCAAAGCTGATGCAGTTAAAACAGCTAATGTGAAAGATGTGAATGTGTCACAGCATGAGACGGGATCCAGCAGAGAGAAGCCCATGCGATATGCAAGGAGAGAGGCTGATCAAAGGCTTAGGATGAGAGTGGTTGCCCATAGCAACGCAAAGGAAGCCAATCGGGCTGTCTCTGTACCATGGGCTATGTCTAATAAGGATCGTGGAAAGCAGCTTAAGGAGGAGCCAATTTTTCATGTTGGAGAGAGCCAGCAAAGTTCTGCTGGGAGAGTGCGGTCTCCCATGGCAACCGGAGTGAAATTTATGCCTGAAAGGAGCTGCAGTAGAGGTTTGGTTCAGCATCCCCATAAAGAGGCCTGTGCATTCCGGCCAACTGGGAATCACCAAGAGAGAATCGCTTTGGGAAAAAATCGTCCAGTACCATGCCTGGAATGTGGCCAGCTGAGGCATGGCAGGTTTTCTTGCCCTAGGTTGTGGAATACGGCTGGAGATAATGTTACTGAGAAAAAAGTTTTGTCTGTAGGCCCAGATTCCGGTGAAAATATGTTTGCAGTCACCCCTAGCAACAAGAAGTTTCCTGTTGTGCCTGCAGGGGGTGCTAAACGGTGGGAGATGCCTGCTGTAGTTTCATCCCATGGCCACCAGGAGGAGTTGGCCAGTAAAAATGCAGCAGAGGACTGGTGCATAAGACGACGTACTCAAATGAAGATGGTGACCCCAACTACTGCAGTGGGTAAGACTGTCTTTAATGAAATGATGGCTGGAACTGCTGATTTCATGTATAAAAGGACTGGTTACGAGACTGTCCATGACGATGTGAGAGTGACCCCAGTTAGTGGGGCCACTGAATGTGCACTTGAGAATGACTTTTCCCTATATAGTGGAAATGCAAGGGTTAAAATCCAAATAGAACCTGTGTTGATGTCTAAAAGTGTTGTGTCTAATGACTATCAGGCTCAAGTTGACCATGGGCTAGGACAGCCTACAAATGCGAAAAATGCTATAAGTGTTACTGTTAATGAAAAGTTTAATGCTGTTGGGAAAACTTTTGCTCTGAAAGAACCTGGGGTTAGCAAAAATGGGCCGTTGCCTGTAGCAACTGGTGGTAAGACAGCACAGTTGTCCACAGGAATCTCCAGGGAACTTCATATGTTGGAGTCAGAGGTTGCCCTGGACAACTGCGATGTCACTCTGGTGGGACAGAATGGAACTGTACCGTGTAATAGTAATGTGTTGGTGCAAACTGCTAGTACTAAAAATGTGGAGGTAAATGGTGGATTAACACAACCTGTGAAAAATGCAAATGTGTGTGAGGCTTATGAAATGCAAGCAGAGAAAGGTGGTGAATATGGGGTATTGCAACCTGTGCTACCACAGTCTGACATGATTTACAATGACTGGTGTAATGAGTCTGCAACTAAGCCAGTCTGTTCTTATGTGTCTCCTTGGGCAGAAGGATCGGTGCTGAGGAGTACCGCAGAAGGGAGCGCACATACAACAGATTGGGATAGTTGGAGCAAAAATCTTATCTCCCTGATAGATAAGGCTTTTATGCACAAAGATAAGGTGGACACGGTTTCTGCTGTGCCAGTAGGAGGGACTGCAGAACAGCTTGTACCTGAGGGCGCGGTGGCTGCTGCAGGGGTTAACCCTGGTGAGCAGGATGAACCAAATAAGGGCACAGCAGAGACATTGTCCGTGACCCACAAAACTGAGGTTGACATGGAGTGTCAACGTGACGTCACTGGTAATGTTCTGGAGCAGTTCACTGATGCTGAGCCTGAGAAGTTGGGTATGAGTCCAGCAATTGGCAGCGCTCTGATGGAGCACCAGGCTGTGTTTACCTCCAGCTGCGAGAAGGTTCCGTTAACCATTGCAACTTTTCAAGTCTCAGCAAGTGAGTCTCTCTGCATCCCCAGTGTCATGAAAATCCCCAGGAAGGACTTAGGTCTGGAGTCAAGGGCCTGGTTTATAACTGAAGCATTAAAAGAGATGCTTGAACTTTGGGATGTACAGCCAATCTATACTAGTGTGTCTCCTCCACAGTCTGATGGGCTGGTACTGCGCAGTACCACTAGGTGGAGCACTGTATGGCAGGCTGTACAGAGCAAAGTAAAACGGGACAGGAATGGTTTATTCCTAAATTTGCTAATTTTGTTAAAAGTTGCTGCTATGTATGCTGCTGGACTACGTGCAGAAGAAATATTTGAGACAGACTTTGGAGAAGTTGTAAATAAGCCTAAAATGTCTGTGGATTCACCTCCTAACAGCCAGATGGGAAGCATTTCTGCTGCTATGGTTCAGGGTGGTGCTGGTCAGTTATCGATTAAGGGCGCGTTTACTGCACCGGTAGAAAAACCACATGAGATGGAAGGGCCAAGTGTGAACCTGAAAGCAGCAGAGATCCTGACCAGTGCTCAAACAAAGGTGGTTAAAGAGACTGGGGTCCCCAGTCCAGTGGTTGGTTTAGGTGACAAACCTATTAAGGTCCCCAGGACAGGGGAATGGGCAAGGAGCGTGGTAAAAATTGTATGTGGATCAGACGAGAGCTTGCCTGTTCCGGTGGATAAAAATACAGATGGCATCAGAACGGGTCAAGTGGTAGGACAGCTGCCTGCAGAGTGGGTGAACCCAGGGGAGGTGGCATCCTGTGAGGTTCCTGTGGGTGATGGCGGCCCTCCAGTATGTGTGCCCTCTGTGGACTCTACCGTTGGAAAAAAAGGCATTGGTGACATGTGCAACATTGAGAGGTCTAATGTTGGTTTGAATATGTCTGTCAATGATGAACCAAATAATGTGTTAATGGTACATGATAATGTGGTGTCCAAAGGTACAGGTAAACCTGGTAATCAATTAGTGACTGCTGAGTCAGGTACCAGAAATAAGAGGTGGGTTTCCGTTCTAAACACTATAGAAATAGGCCCCCTACAGTCTCAGAACAGTACTGCTGAGAAAGTTTTGGGGAAACCTGGGAACCTGAAGCGTGGAGGCAGAAGGGTTGGTAGGAAGACCAACGGGTACCCATTAAGATTTCAGGAGAGGAAGTGCTTATGGAAATTCACTCGGAAGAAAAGTTGGGAAGGTCGCATCAAAGCTCATAGCAGAGTGACAGTAAGGCTTAGAGGGAGACACCAAAGGAGGCATTGGGTGGAGTTCCCCGTTAGGAGAAGCGAGGTTGGACAGGAGGGTACTTCTGTAAATGGTATCTGGCACAGAGGTGCCAAAAGTAACTTGGGTGTTCCGCCCTCTGGGTCGAAACAAAGGGGGGGGATATGTGGTAGTTCGGAATCTCCAATCCTGGGACCGTGTTTTGGGACCAGCCAGCAGTCTGGCTGGATGATTGCACAGGTGGGTCTTGGGCTTAAAACAAAGCCAACACCATGGTTCTGGGCTCCACCCTCCCGAGGAGTCCAGGCGTGTAAGGGAGAAGAAGTGTGCATGTCTGCACAGGTCGGTCTGTCAGAGTAGACAGAGGGTCCAAGCTTGTGGGCTGAAAGAGACGCTGTTAAAGAGTGCTGAGGTACTGGGTGTACGGGAACTCTGTTAAAGAGCCAAGAGGGCTGCAGCAGAAGTCTGAGCAGCAGTGCTGCTAAAGAGAGCCAGGTGGCTTGGTATTTTTGGTTCTACATACATTACTGCTGTGGAAAGCTGAAACCCCTGTGTGGGCAACTATTTTGTTATCTGACTTTACTTTCTTTAATAAAAGTGGGCCTACGAGCCCTTAAACGACATCTGGTGTGGATCCAGCTCACTGGTAAGCTCTACCTTTAAGCTAAAATAACCCCCAAATATTACATGACTTATAATCACAAACATGGGGGGTTATTTACTAAAGGAAAATCCACGTTGCAGTGCAAGTGCACTTGAAAGTAAAGTCACTGTAGAACCAAGGGGGACATGCACGGAAAATAAAAAACAGCATTTTAGCTTGCATATGATTGGATGATAAAATCAGCAGAGCTTCCCCTGATTTCAGATTTACCCCTTAGATTTAGAGCGACTGCACTTCCAAGTGCACTTTCAAGTGCTCTTGCAGTGCAAAGTGGATTTGCCTTTCATAAATACCCCTGATTGTGTAGAGTGCAACAGTCAGCAGTATGAGTCATAGTTTGGACTTGATGGACTTGTGTCTTTTTTCAACCTCACCTACTATGTAACTATGGGGGTTATTTACCAAAGGAAAATCCACTTTGCACTGAAAGTGCACTTGGAAGTAAAGTCTCTGTAGATCTGAGTTCTCTAGTTCCTCTGTTCTCTAGTTCCTCTGTAATACTTTCCATACTGCAGCCGGAGGTGATGCAAGAATGGGGCTCCACTGCCAGCCTCCAATATGGCGCAGGGTACAGTACTGAGCATGCGTGGGAATGATGCCATTTCCGTTGCAATGTGGGTGAATTTAAAAACCCCTCTGTCTTTTAAAAAAAATGACAGACAGTTCCAGGAACAGCACGGCTTCCTCCTGCTTCTAAGGTCCGTGTTTCCTCATCTGCTCCTTGCTGCTCTGTGGTCCACAGTCTCTATCCTGGTAAGTTACCTTTTAAAAAAGTGTGTGTTTCTTTTACTTTTCTATCTTGATTTCTCCTTATTCTGCAATGCTTTAGGGGGTTCTCTATTTTCTGCTCCACTCATAGAGGCTGCTGTTCAAGATGACCATCACAAGTCCATAAAGTAAGGGGAGTTTGGTAAGCAGTGAAGAGGAGTAAAAGAGTGCATTTCCACTGTAGCGGTACCCTAGTAAGGGCTGCTGAGTTGGTTATAGCAATCCGCTAATTCCCATGCTGCCGACCTCCCATGCACCATGTAAAGACATTAAACAGTCAATGATTTAGTTTCCTTTCTCTTTATTGTTGGGAAATAACTTTGGTTGAAACAAGGGAGGTATGAGATGCCAATAGAAACTTCACTTTGAAAGGGTATCATCCATGGCCTTGGCCTATTAAATGGATTTCCCTGTAGAATTCTCACTGCAGACTATTGCTTCTTCTGTTACTTGGCATATCTGACTGAATATTTACTACTCACTGCTTCCAGTTAAGACGAGAAGAATTACTCTGAATAATTCCCCTCTAGACCTTCTCCTTTGGATCAAAGTCCTGTGTTCCCCGGTCACAGAAAGCCGATCTACTTCCGCCACTTCATTGCTACCTCTTCTACTTGATCCTCTCCAGCATGCGATTCTTGGGTTGCCCGGTCACAGAAACTTCATAGTTTATCATGGAGATGAACATCTTTCCCTAAGACTCCTTTCTAGAGGCTCCTCCATTCCTCCTCCACGCACAGTGCATCCCCGCATGGGGATGCCCGGTACAGCACCTCAGCACTCCATGCTGTCTTTCCTGTGCTCCACAACTCATCCGTGGAAGCATGTGACCCCAGCTTATATGGGAGGCTGGCCCCCTGCCAATACTAAGAGATAATTGGTCAGGACACCTCACATGAGCTGCCTGCCACTCAGGTCTCAAGTCCAGCCTCCCTTCCAGAACAATTCTTCTGCAAGCAGGGGTGGATCTCTGAGCCGGAGTACAGGTAGCCACACACCCCACTATACTGACACTCCCATTCCCAAATCAAAACAATCAGGCCAGAAAAGAAATACAGGCCTGGCTAAATTTACCTGCGACTAGGCCCTTCAACTTGGAAAAATACTAATCTAGCACCTACCTGTAAGTAGAGGGTGCTACACCACTAATACTGGCTTCTCTGCAACAGCCCTGCCAGATCTTCAAGATCTACACCCTTCAAGCACAGAGACCGTTCATCACGTCCTCAGCCGCTTCACATCTAACTCAAAAATCATAGGGTTCCTCTGACAACGAAGGGTTATAATTATCCACAGTCTTCAACTTCGCCGTAATAGACCCCTTCACAAAATCGGTACAAGAAGTGATCGAAATGTTAACCCTCTTATTTCAGCACCAGAAGTGGATGCATCCCTAATGCGCCTCGACAGACACTTGACATTACCTATTGAAGACGCAGTAACCTTTATGCCGCGTACACACGATCGGAATTCCGGCCAGAAAAAGACAGAGAGCTTTTCATCGGAAAAAGCGACCGTGTGTATGCTCCATCGGAATTTAGGTGTCCGAATTTCCACCAGCCAAAAATTGATAGCATGTTCTCAATTTCCCCGACGGAAAAACTTTCTATCGGTAATTTCCATTGTGTGTATGCAATTCCGACATGCCAAAAATCACGCATGCTCAGATTCAACTACAAGACAGAAGCTATTGGCTACTGGCTATTGAACTTCCTTTTTCTAGTCACGTCGTACGTGTTGTATGTCACCGCGTTATAAATGATCTGAATTTGATGTGACCGTGTGTAGGCAAGACAGCTTGAGCCGAATTCCGTCGGAATTCCGTCGGGAAAACCATCAGAGCTTTTTCCGAAGAGAATTCCGATCGTGTGCACTAGAGATTAGAGATGCACTTGATTGCAAGATTGACCTCGACCTTAAAAGATCTTACTCTGCAGCAGGTGGTGCCTGTAGACCAGCTATTGCACCTGCAGCAGTAGGAGAGCAATCGCTAGCTGGGCCTCAAACGCCCAGAAGTTACTCCTGGAAGGAACCGATCAGGAAAAGGTAGTGTCCGCCCTGCGGGAACTCATTCTAGCCAACTCATTCTAGCCAGAGATTTTGTGGCAGAAGCTTTGGTAGACATAATCAGGACATCAGCAAGAGCCATGCTGGCCTCCGTGACATCAAGCAGGGCTCTGTGGTTGAAGTCATGGGTGGCAGACCCAGCCTCTAAAACAAACTGATGTAATATATCTTATGACAGAACAAAGCTGTTTGGCGAAAAGCTAGACTCAGCCATCTCAAAAGTCACCGGTGGTAAATCAGGCCTAATTCCATCTGACAGAAGGCCAAAGCAATAGAAAAATCAGGTGCCATACACATGTAACCTACCGGAAAGTTATAGAGAAGCCAGGTCATACAGACCTGGAAAGGAGTTCAAACGCATTTGGAGTAATACCCAATCTTCCTTTCTGCGACTACAAAAAATAAAACCCGCTAACACCGAAGATCAACAAAAATCATTTTGAAGGCGCGACCGTCCAACCTGCCATGGTAGGGGCCAGACTCAGGCTTATTTTGCAGGTTTGGATGGATTACATAAGAGATCCATGGGCAATATCTACTATCTGCGTAGGCCACAAGTAGAGGTTCAAGGACAATTCTCCCAGGGACCATTTTCAGCCTACCAGACTTCCATCTTTTCTACAAAAGAGGGAGGTGTTGATCAAGTACGTATTCAAATTATTCCAAAAACGTGCAATCGTGCAAGTTCCCATCAATCAGAGAGGAAGAAGTTTCTATTCTCCTCTTTTCCTTGTAAAAAATAAAATGGGAGACCTACATCCAGTCTTGGATCTAAAAAGGCTAAGCAGGAGGATTTGTGTCGAGTCATTCAAAATGGAGAGCCTCCAATCCATCCTGATGGCAGTAAACACTGGAAATTGGATGCTGTCAATCGATTTGTCAGACGCCTACTTGCACGTCCCCATACATCCGACTTTTCAAAAATTCCTTTGCTTTGCGGTGAATCAACAACATTTCCAGTTCCAAAGCCTACAGTTCAGGATATTGACTTCACCCAGAACATTCACAAAAGTCCTTCTACCAGTCATAGTCTACTTGAGAGAGAAGATTGAGGGTTCAGCATTACCTCAACGATATCCTCTTATTGTCCAACAGCCAGCAATCTCTCCTCCTCCACCGAAAAATTCTGTTATCCATACTACATTAGTTCGGATGGCTAATAAATTGGAAGAAGAGCAACCTAGAACCAATCCAAAAGATGGTCTTTTTGAGATCAGAATTAAATACCAGAGCCAACAGTGTGGAACTTCCTCAGGAAAAGATAAAACCTTTAACTCACAAAATTAGAAAACTAATGGCAGCGGTTCACCTTCCAGCCAGGGCATGCATGAGTTTTCTGGGGTCCATGCCAGACACTATCCCTATGATTCATTGGGCACAGTGGCACATGAGAGAATTACAAAATTCATTCTTGAAGCAGTGGGATGGAGTCCCAATGTGTCAGAAGATATATATTCACAAGACAGTGAAACAATCGATATGGTGGTGGGACTCAGACCCACAACCTAAAACGTTATCGCCAAATAATTCCCCCAGAGCCGGACATAATTATGTCGGAAGCCTGTCTAGATGGATGGGGAGCCCACTACTGGGACCAAGTGGTTCAGGGTTGTTGGCACTTCAGACCGATAGGAGTGGTTTTGAATATTTTGGAACTAAGGGCGGCCTTCCAATCTCTCCTAGCATTCAGTCCACTTATCAATAGGGATGAGCCCGATGTTCGAGTCAAACATTGGGTGTTGCCTGTTCACTGAACAGCGAACATTATGCAGTGTAAATTTGAACACAGTTAACCACTTGACAACTGGGGACATAACCACTTCAGCCCCGGACCAATTTTCAGCCTAAGGACCAGAGGTCCGTCTACAAACTAGAGTACATTTTCTGGAATTTACACAGCTTTTAATTTATGACTGCCTATATCATTTCTTGAGGTGCTAAAATGGCAGGGCAGTACAAACCCCCCCCAAATGACCCCATTTTGGAAAGTAGACACCCCAAGGAAATTGCTGAGGGGCATGTTGAGCCCACTGAATTTTTTTTTTTGTCCCAAGTGATTGAATAATGACACAAAAAAAAAAAAAGTTTACAAAAAGTTGTCACTAAATGATATATTGCTCACACATACCATAGTTATATGTGGAATTGCACCCCAAAATATATTCTGCTGCTTCTCTTGAGTACGGGGATACCACACATGTGGGACTTTTTGGGAGTCTAGCCGCGTACGGGACCCCAAAATCCAATCACTGCCTTCAGGATTTCTAAGGGTGCAAATTTTTGATTTCACTCCTCACTACCTATCACAGTTTCGAAGGCCATAAAATGCCAAATTAACACAAACCCCCCCCAAATGAAACCATTTTGGAAAGTAGACACCCCAAGGAAATTGCTGAGGGGCATGTTGAGCCCATTGAATTTTTTTTTTTTTGTCCCAAGTGATTGAATAATGACACAAAAAAAAAAGTTTACAAAAAGTTGTCACTAAATGATATATTGCTCACACATGCCATAGTTATATGTGGAATTGCACCCCAAAATATATTCTGCTGCTTCTCCTGAGTACGGGGGTACCACATATGTGGGACTTTTTGGGAGTCTAGCAGCGTACGGCACCCCAAAAACCAATCACTGCCTTCAGGGTTTCTGAGGGTGCAAATTTTTGATTTCACTCCTCACTACCTATCACAGTTTCGAAGGCCATAAAATGCCAAAATAATATAAAACCCCCCCAAATGACCCCATTTTGGAAAGTAGACACCCCAAGCTATTTACTGAGAGGCATGAAATATTTTATATTTTGCCACAAGTTGCAGGAATATTAAAATTTTTTTTTTTGCACAAAGTTGTCACTAAATGATATATTGCTCACACGTGCTATGGGCATAAGTCAAATTACATCCCAAAATAAATTCTGCTTCTTCTCCCGAGTACGGGTATACCACATGTGGGGAATTTTTGGGAGCCTAGCCACATACGGGACCCCAAAAACCAAGCACTGCCTTCCGGATTTAAATATAAAACGCTACCAAAAAAAAACTGTTAGCGATCGCAGGGATCAGGCCTGACTCTGCGAACGCTGCAGTTATGAGTTTAGTGTTTTGTAAGTGAGTGATCGATCAATACTGCACTTGGGTGGGCTGGGTGGAGGGGCAAAACGCAGGTGCTAGCAGGTATCTGGGCTGATCCCGCTAACACTGCGTTTTTTGGAACCCTAAACTGCTGGGGACGCTAGTATAGATCTGATCAGATATTGATCTGTTCAGATTCTATACCACTACGGGAGGTGTATGCTTTGCGCGTGGGTGTTAGCAGTACTGGCACTCGCCTAGCGCTGCCTGGGGCGACTCAGACCCTGATCCTAAAACCTAATTGATATCACCCGCTGGGTGATCGGGGGGTTAAACCTTTATTGGGTAATAAATGGTGGGTACCCTGATGCTATAAAAAGCAAACTAACTAACCAGAGTCACCAGTGATACTTATACGGTGATCGCTGGTGAAAGGGTTAACTAGGGGCAATCAGGGGGTTAAAACCATTATTGGGTAGTATATGGGGGTACCTAGCGCTATAAAAACCTGGCAGTGAACCTAAAAAAATAACTAGCTACCTAGCGACACTAGCGACACTAATGCAGCGATCAGAAAAATGATCGCTTAGTGACACTGGCAAAAGGGGGAGAAAGGGTTAACTAGGGGCAATCAGGGGGTTAAAACCGTTATTGGGTAGTATATCGGGGTACCTAGCGCTATAAAAACCTGGAGGTGAACCTAAAAAAATAACTAGCTACTTAGCGGCACCAGTGACACTAACGCAGCGATCAGAAAAACGATCGCTTAGTGACACTGGCAAAAGGGGGTGAAAGGGTTAACTCTAAGGGCAATCAGGGGGTTAAATCTTTATTGGGGAGTGGTACTGGTAGGGGGCTACCCTGGACCTAACACTAACTGCCCTGACACTTTTTACTTTTACAACTGACACTGAATGCAGTGATCAGTAAATAAATGATCACTGCAATCAGTGACACTGTGACTGGGGGGGGGGGGGCGATCGAGGGGTGATGGGGGGGTTTGTGTGCCTGTGTGTTAGTTAGTGTCAGTGTAGTGTTTGGTGCACTTACTTTTAGTCTTCTCCTCGTAGTCCGGTCTAAAAGACCGCCCCGAGGAGAATGACATCACTTCCTCCCTGCCTGTGTATACAATACACAGTGGGAGGAAGCTTCTCATTCGCCAGGAGCGATCGAGAGGGGATGGCCAGAAACCAACAGCCATCCGCTCATCCCGGATCGCTCCTGAAGCAAAACAGACCGCCGCATCCAGCGGGAGGGGGTCCGATCGGACCCCCACCCGCGGGAAGGCAAGCACGTACATGTACGTGCTTGTGCCTGTACATGCCATTGTGATGATGTACAATGGCATGCGGCGGTCGTTAAGTGGTTAAACACCCCTCGTGACCAGACCAATTTTCAGCTTTCGGTGCTCTCACACTTTGAATGCCAATTACTCAGTCATGTAACACTGTACCCAAATGAATTTTTTGTCCTTTTTTTCCCCACAAATAGAGCTTTCTTTTGGTGGTATTTGATCACCTCTGGGTTTTTTTATTTTTGCACTATAAATGAAAAAAGACCGAAAATTTTGAAAAAAAACGAATTTTTCTTTGTTTCTGTGATAAAATTTTGCAAATTATTATTTTTTTTCATGAATTTTGGCCACAATTTATACTGCTAGATATCTTTGGTAAAAATAACCCAAATTAGTGGATATTATTTGGTTTTTGTGAAAGTTAGAGAGTCTACAAGCTGTGGTGCGAATCATACAAAATTGATCACATCTAATGTACTGGTGGCCTATCTCATTTCTTGTGACCCGAACAAGCAAGGAAAGTACATTTGGTGTTGTAATTTTTTTCACACAATTCATTGCAAAATTAAGATTTCTATTTTTTTTTCACAAAATTGTCATTGTAATGGGTTATTTCTCTCACATGGCATGTGTATACCACAAATAATGCCCCAAAATAAATTCTTCTACTCCTCCTGAGTATTACAATACCACATGTGTGGGACTTTTCCACAGCCTGGCCACATAGAGAGGCCCAACATGCAGGGAGCGCCGTCACGTGTTCTAGGAGCATAAATTACACATCTAACTTGTTGACTACCTATTACACTTTTGAAGGCCCTGGAGCACCAGGACAGTGACACTGACGTGGCACTGATGACAGATGGCACTAATATGTGGCGCTGATGACGCGTGGCACTAATACGTGGCACTGATGAAAGATGGCACTAATACGTGACACTGATGAAAGATGGCACTAATACGTGACACTGATGAAAGATGGCACTAATACGTGGCACTAATGACACGTGGCACTAATACGTGGCACTGATGACACGTGGCACTAATGCGTGGCACTGACAGATGGCACTAAGATGTGGCACTGACAGATGGCACTAATATGTGGCACTGATGACAGATGGCACTAATATGTGGCACTGACATGTTACACTGATGACAGATGGCACTGATACGTGGCATTGATGACACTGATAACAGATGGCACGTGACACTGACAGGTGGCACTGATGACAGATGGCACTAATATGTGGCACTGATGACACGTGACAGTGATATGGCACTGATGACAGATGACACGTGGCACTGATGACAGATGGCATTATACATGGCACTGATACGTGGCACTGGGGACAGATGGCACTGACAGGTGGCATTGGGGCAAATGGCACTGACAGGTGGCATGGGGCAATTGGAGCTGGGAACAGATGGCACTGCCAGGTGGCACACTGGGGACAGATGGCACTGCCAGGTGGCACACTGGGGACAGATGGCAATGACAGGTGGCACACTGGAGACAGATGGCACTGGCACACTGGGGACAGATGGCACTGCTAGGTGGCACACTGGGGACAGATGGCACTGCCAGGTGGCACACTGGGGACAGATGGCAATGACAAGTGGCACACTGGAGACAGATGGCACTGGCACACTGGGGACAGATGGCAATGACAGGTGGCACACTGGGGACAGATGGCACATTGGGGACAGATGACACATTGGGGACAGATGGCACACTGGGGACATTACTTATGGCTGCTGCAGCCGTTCATCTCTCCCTCCTCACACGCTGTCTGTGTGAGGAGGGAGAGCGGCGCTGACAGATGATCTCATATGTTTACATATGAGATCATCTCTCATTGGGCATACCGATCGCGCTGTAAACGGCCGCTGTGATTGGCTGTTTACAGCGATCTGTGACTGGCTGTGTCAGGGGGACACGGGCTGCACAGAACTTCCCCGATGCGCACTCCCGGGAGCGCGCATTGCGGAAGTAAACAGGAGGGTGTCCAGGGACGGCCTCCTGGCAATTGGCGTCCACTCTTCAGCCGTCTTTCGGCTATAGAGCGGACGCCTAGTGGTTAAAGTCTAAACCCAAAGTGCTAATTTTAAAGGCTCATATGCAAGTTTTTGCAAGGTGACATGTATCAATGCAAAAATAGTCTCCTATCAATATTCCACTGGTCGGTTTGCACTAGAAATAAAACAGGCATTTAATTTCTACATAGATGTGTGCACAGGGCATGCCGGGTGGGCCTGGGCACACCCTAATCACCCTGTACAGCACAGATTCCCCCTGCTACTGACACCATCCACTGCTTTACTGGCATTGTCCACTGCTCTACTGAAACAAACCTCTGCTCATTGACACGTCCACTGCTCTACTGACACCATCCACTGTCCTACTGACGCTGCCCACTTCTCTACTAACACTGTCCATGTTTTAATACATTTTAAAATTTTTGTTTACATTTATTGAGAAATGTATGTGTGCGCATACACACACACACACACACACACACACACACTTGTTTGAGTTTTGGGGTGCACACTCTAATGCAATAGGCTGCGCTCACCAATGAACTGCTATGCAGTTGATCCTCGTACATTTTTACAGGATATTGAATGGTCCATATGGCATACAAGAGCTAGTAAACATTATAATAGTTTAACCCTTTCATGACTAAGCTTATTTTTGGCATTTGGTGTTTACAAGTTAAAATCCATATTTTTTGCTAGAAAATTACTTGGAATCCCCAAACATTATATATATTTTTTTTAGCAGAGACTCTAGAGAATAAAACGGCAGTTGTTGCAATATTTTATGTCACACGGTATTTGCGCAGCGGTGTTTTAAACGCAACTTTTTGGGAAAAGGGACACTTTCATGAATTTAAAAAAGATAATGTTACAGTGAGTAAATAGATACCAAACTTGTCACACTTTATAATTGCACACACTCGTGGAATGAAGACAAACTACGGTACCTAAAAATCTCAATAGGCGACGCTTTAATTTTTTTTCCCGTTACCAGGTTAGAGTTACAGAGGAGGTCTAGTGCTAGAATTATTGCTCTCGCTCGGACGATCCTGTGTGTGATTTGAACACCGTTTACATATGCGTTTCCTCTGTTTCACGAGCTCACAGGGACGGCGGGCGCTTAAAAAAAATTTTTTTTATTTATTTTTTTTGTTATTTTAAAATGAATAAATTGTTTTAAAAAAAAAAAATGTGATCACTTTTATTGCTGTCACAAGGAATGTAAACATCCCTTGTGTCAGTAATAGGTGGTGACAGGTACTCTTTATGGAGGGATCGGGGGTCTAAAAGACTCCCGATCCCTCCTTTACACTTCAAAGTATTCAGATTGCCGTTTTTGCCGATTCTTAATAGTGTATATATTTTTAAATCCGGCGCCATTGGCAGCCGAGTAAACGGGAAGTGACGTTGTGACGTTGATCTGTGTTTACAATTAGGAGACTGGAATGAAGCTGCTTACGGCTTCATTCCAGTCCCTGCCCAGCCGCCGGAGGCATTGGATCATGCATCGGTGCTCCCGATTGAACGGGAGCACCGGTAAGAGCGACGGGAGGGGGGCGTCCCCTCCTGCTCCTACGGCATAACAGCCGAGCGGCTTTTAGCCGCATCGGTTGTTATGGCTGGAAAGCCAATCACCAGCTCTAAAAATCAGTACCGGGATGATGCCTGCAGGTGTGGGCATCATCCCGGTATAACCCCCGGAAGCCGAGTACGCCCATCTGCGTACGCTCGGCAGCAAGGGGTTTATAAACATTGTACAAACATGATATCAAATCAGTTACAAAAATCATGGCCTGTGGCATACCCAAATCCAATACAATCTCTGATATTACAGTCACGTGAACATTTTGCACAACCATTACTTTTGTACATTTTTACTGAAGAGGAAAATCAGCTTAAAGCGGAGCTATACTGAAAAGGGGAAGCATTGCTTTTCCTCCTCCCTCTCCTCTCCTACATTTGGATTGTCTTTGTTTGGTGTGGGGGGTGGTTACCTGATTTTGAGAAGTACCTGCTCCTGGTCAGATTCGAGCAGAAGTTTGTCCTTCCCTCCTTCCCCCACAGCCTCTTGGCACGTGTCACAGGTCCCAGGAGACTGCGGGACCATTCACAGGTCGCAGCACAGCTCCCTAAGACACAGTGGGCACCTGGCTGTAAAACTGTAAGCAGTCACAGTTGGCTGCCCACGGTTAGGATGCCGGCGCCTGGACTTGAAGACCGGTGTTCTGGCATATTGAATCCGTCCATCATATAACGTCCGCCCCGTACTGCGCATGCACATCGCTTGCGCAGTACGGAGCAGAAGAAGCTTCGGAAAATCTCCGAAGATTAACAGCGCCTGCGCCGTGCATCGAGGTAATAACCCCACCATCCAAGGGGACATAGGGCTGGGAAAATGAGAGGGCCCCTCGCGGGCTCACTTCGCTCACCACATTTCGGGCTCGGCTCTTTTATATTCCAACTCTATGTCCACTTGGATGGTGGGGATAGAACCTGGACTCACGGCGCAGGCGCCGTTCATCCTTGGCTATTTTTGGAATCTGTGTGTGCTGTGTACTGCGCATGCGCATTACACAGCGGACACTATCCGATGGGGGACTGTATGTGATAGGACATTGGCAAAAAGCCAGGTCAGATGAGGACATCGCTGGATCCTGGGACAGGTAGGTGTGTGTCTTTTAGAGGTCAGCAGAAGAAAATTTTCTTTAACAGGGTTATCTTCAACTAAAGCTGGGTACACATAGATGGAAATTTGGCTGGTTCATTGGGTTCGGACTGGCTTCTGTCGAACAATCCTTCCGGGAAACCAGCATTCGGTCAGTGCATGCAGCCAATGGCTGCAGCACTACTTAATGCACACTTACAGGGGAGATGTCCCCACTGTCAGAATACAATAGCACAGCAGGGAGGATTCCCCCATCCACATTGCTTGTGTGGATGAAAGAATCTGTACATTTTCTTTTTTTTTAGCCTACTGGTTGAATGAAAAAAAAACACACACAAGTGTACCCAGCATAAGTATTGGCTTATGCATACAAGACAATAAGTTAAGTAAATATTCTATTTTATCCATTGCTGTATATATGTTCTTTCTACCTCTGCACAAAAAAAGGTGTTAGCAGGAAACCAATACTCCCAACAGAATACAGAGCGACTCCAGATAAAATCTTTGTTTACTCAGTTTGTAGATACTATAAAGTCTCTTATGTATTATCTTTGTCTTCTTCTCCTATTTTAGATGTACTCCACTGTGAGAATTGTTCCTACAATGATATTAAACTGAACTATACAAACAAAAATGTGCGCCCGGTGAAAAACTGGACCGTGCCTACTATAGTAACTGTGGATTTTACTCTGGTGTCAGTCGTCAGTTTGGTAAGACATTTTTTATTTATTCGTGGCTTTTAGTTGCAAATCTAAAATATATAAAATAACTCCAGGGCAATGGAAATCGAGGCAACATCTCAACATTCTTAAATAAACCCGGATAAAGAAGCCAGGCAAAACTTCCGGTGACATCACATCTGTTTGTTGGAGCGCACATTGGTTATGCACAATGGCGCTTCCTATTTTATGAGTTCTCTTTGGTTTCTCATATGTAAGTGCATTTGGCCTTTAATTATTTTGTTAATAAAATGTTATTTCACAATGAGAGGCACTTCTCAATTCCTTTTATACAAATACCAAATGTATCTGGCCCAAATGTGAACGATTGAAGCTGTGCATAGGACCACAGTTGCTTGTGATCGGAACGTGGGATATACCCATATTTAGTGCTCAATGGCACATTTTGATTTTCTTGCTAGCACAAGAGTTCAATCTGTTCTGGTGAGTGCGCTGTGGCCTGGGGGTTCAGTTACCTGGAGGATGTGGAGGCACCAATGTGGATGACATCATATGGATGAATCACATATGTTGCACCAATGTTAATGCATTTTGTGTGGCACATTGTTACCATTTAGGACACAAAGGTCATTGGGTTGGACCTTCCCAGCACACTTCCATTACTTTTTGGGGGTTTTATTATTGCACCTGATTGTTATTATATACAGTACTGTATGTAATGTTTAAATATGCTGTTGTTTAATATTTATGTTATTTGTACAGAGCTGTGCCCCGTTTCTTTTTTTTTTTTTTCCTTATTTCATATTCAAGGCATTTAGGGCCTTGTGGCAGCAGTTGACACAAGCTATAGTAGAATCACAGTTGGTAACACGGGTGTTCTTACAGTAAAACCTTGGTTTGAGAGCATTTTGCAAGACAAACAAAATGTTGTAATACATTTTGACTTGATATACAAGCAATGTCTTGATATACAAGTAGCGCCACTTCACAACTGAGTATAAAAAAGAAGAGGCCTCTAAGCGTAGCAATATGGTTACATTTAATGAAGGTACAACATTTAGCAACATATTGCTACACTATAGGAGCATCTCCTTCTCTTTTATACTCTGTAGCTCCTGCTGGATTTTGCTTCTTATCCCCTCGTGGTAGCTTCCATTTGTGGATGGACATTTCATAGTTACACAACCTATCACATTGCTATAATTTTTTTATATGGACTAAAAACTGAAGGACCTATGAATAAATGGTTGTGAAACAAATCATTTGAGTTTCCATGATTTCTTATGGGGAAATTTGCTTTGATATAGTAGTAAGGTTGAATAAAGACACCAGTCCATCCAGTTCAATCTGAGTGAGTGTGGGTGCGCATCTACAATCATCCCTATTTAAGGTTCCCGTATAGCGCCGTCAATTTACACAGCGCTCCACACACACATCACATACTCACATCGGTCTCTACCCTCAAGGTGCCCACAATTCAAGTCCCCAACTCACATGCATATACTAGGGCCAATTTTAGACAGATGCCAATTAACCTACCAGCATGTCTTTGGAGTGTGGAAGGAAACTGGAGTACCCGGAGGAAACCCACGCAGGCACAGGGAGAACATGCAAACTCCAGGCAGATAGTGTTGTTGTTGGGATATACAAGTGCTTTGGATTACAAGAAGTGTAAAAAATATACTGCGCTATCTCTAAAGGTAACAAGCTGCAGCTCAAAATGTTATACAAAACCAACAAGATTAGGCAGAAAAAGGAGCTGCGCTAAAAAAGTGACAACACTCTAATCAAGCCTGGAATGGTAAAGTGCAAATAGTAATATTGAAAGTAATAAGTGAAATCACTTGTGGAATTTTTTTTTTTTAATATTTTTTAAAGTTACGTTTTTTAAAGTTGTTGCTTGTGTTTGTTACCTACTTGCCAACCATCCGCTGCAGTTGTACTGTGGCAGAATGGCACGGCTGGGCGAAACGATGTTATACAACGTCACTTCGCCTTGTGGCCACTAGGAGCGTGTGCGCCTGCTGCTTGCCCCTGGAGCCGATGCGAGTGCTGACACATGGAGAACACACAGTTTCCGATTCTCTGAGTGGAGAAGAGACAGATTGTCTGTTCATACAGAGTATGAACAGCAATCTGTCATCTCCCCTACACAGTCCCCTCCCCCTTCAGTTAGAATCGCCTCCCAGGGAACACAATTAATCCCCTTGATCGCCCCTTAGTGTTAACCCCTTCCCTGCCAGTGACATTTTTACAGTAATCAATGCATTTTTATAGCACTGATCGCTGCATAAATGCCAATTGTCCCAAAAATTTGTCAAAATTGTGTCCGCCATAATGTCGCAGTCCCAATAAAAATCGCAGATCACCGCCATAGTAAGAAAAAAAAGAATAATAATAATGCCATAAAACTATCCCCTATTTTGTAGATGCTATAACTTTTGTGCAAACTAATCAATATACGCTTATTGCAATTTTTTTTACCAAAAATATGTAGAATAATACATATCAGCCTAAACTGAGTTTGGGTGGTCAGGATTTACTTGTGTTTGTTGGCAGAGATAAGGAATCCTGTTTTATGCTGCCAGTAGGGCACAGGAAGGGCAGGCGGCATACTAGTCAACTATTTCTCATTGGATCCGCCAGTTAATCATTCATACCTATGGTTTGAAGGGTAAGGTCCTGTGGGCCTATCTGCCATTGGGTGTCAGTGGCTCAGGTTTGCAAGGTTGCTACATGGTTTTTGGTGTATGCATTCACAAGGTTTTACCAGCACTGTAGAGGATACTGCTTTTTGCTGCAGTGTCTCACAAATGGGGGAGTAGATCCTTTTTGGATTTATATATTGTGGTGTCTTTCACCCCTCAAAGTTTATTGCTTTTTTCTACATGCATACCTATAAAATCAATTTCTTGGAGTACATCACGGAACACAGAGGTCCCTCTCCTCTTTTTGGAATTTCATTGCTTGCTACAAAGCTGAAGTAGTTCCTTTGTAGGAGGGGTTATAAAGGGGAGGACTTCCTGTTTGATTGATTTGCCAGTGTCTATTCACCTATAGGTAGCATATAACCCACATAGTCATTATTATAGCCTGCTCCTGTGTCCTGTGCTGTACCAAGAAATGGATTTTTATGTAGAAAAGGATCGTTTTTTTAAGGGTACTGCTTATTTACAATGAACCTTGTTTGACATTTCCTTATAGAATAGTCAATGTTTACATTTTCTTTTCTTTTTTTTTTTTTTACAGGATATGAGCATGCAAACTATTACTACTGTTGGTTTATTTTCTATGGTAAGTAATGTTCCAAAGTAATTATAATGATAGGATGGTGGCATTATTACGTAGGATCTCTTTGTGGTTAGTGATGTGTGAGCGGTTCGGGCTGAGCATAAATGCAGCCCGAACATTGCCCATTCGGGTGTTCCCCGAACGCCCAAATTTCCTGTGCGCTCGGCGGGATGTTTGCCTGCTGAGTACACAGTCAATGGGTTAAGGAGCGGGGCAGGGAAACCAGCCTTATAATGAATGAGTCATCAGTTGTCAAGGGGTTTCCCTCTGACAGCTGAATGGGAAAAAAATGCCTAATTTGCTGGCAATAGAAGATGTAAAAACAAAAATGGTGTGAGGTGCCCCCAAAATCCATACTAGACTAGGTCTGGTATGGATTTTGAGGGGAATCCCCACACTCTCCAAAAAAATTGAATGGGGTCCCCCCAAGATCAATGCCAGACCCTTATCTGAGAAAGAGGAGATTATTAAGCACCCCCCTTTCTGAACTATACCAGGCATCATGTCCTCAACATGGGGGGGTGCTTTGTAGCAGGAGGGCTCTGCCCCTCCTGCCCCAAATTACCTTGTTCCCATATTGATGGGGACAAGGGCCTCTTACCCACAACCCTGGGCAGTGGTTGTGGGGGTCTGGGGCAGGGGGCTTATCAGAAGCTGGAAACCCCCTTTAACAAGGGGGCCCCCAGATCCCAGCCCCACATGTAAATGAGTATGGGGTTCATAGTACCCCTACCCATTCACCCAAAAAAACACATTGTAGAGTAAAAAAAGCAAGAGCTTGGGGTAAATTTTATAAAGGGGGCTTCCAGATTTCCATAAGGCCCCTGCCCACAGACCCTCACAACCACTCCCCAGGGATGTGGGGAAGAAGTTCTTGTCCCAATCAATATGGCAGGGCCCCCTCTGCCCCAAAGCACCCCCCATGCTCTAGGTACACCCTGTTCGGCCCATCACTATTTGTGGTTATTATTGCTTACTAGCAAGGGGTTTGTGTAAGAAAATCTCTGACAATCATAATGTTTAGTATGTGATGTCTTGGATTACATAGCTCTCTCTTACCACTAGACATGTGCAATTCGTTTCAGTCTGAATACAGATTCAGACAAATTTTTGGTTATTTGGAGATTCGGATGTATGAAATAGTAACAAATAGTAATGGATTTAGTTGAAAGACAGTAAATTTAGTTTATTTGTTTTCTAACAAATTCCAAATTTCAGAACAATTAGAATTAGGATAGGTCGAAAAACTATTGACCAATCTGAATCCTGTGTGAAGAAATAGATGGTTGTTAAGCAGCAGGCTGAGAAGCCCACTGCCCGTGTCCTTAACAACCATAAGTCATCATCTGTCAGCGGGCTTCCTCACTGACAAATGAATGTAAACAATGCAATTAAGCAATCAAAAAAATGTAAAAAAAACCAGGCCGTCCATACTAAGCCCTCTTTCTTGTGATTATTACTTTTTGACACTTTTTCCCGACACCCATTCACATAGGAGGGAGGCAGGATCTGGGAGCTCGCTTGTTAAAGGGGGCTTCCAGATTCCGATAAGCCCCCCACCCACAGACCCTAACAACCACAGCTCAGGGTTGTCGGGAAGAGACCCTTGTTCCCATCAACATGGGGACAAGGTGCTTTGGGGTGGGGGATGGATGAGAGCGTGCCCATGGGTCCTGCGGACTCGATGTATGCCAGTGGCTTGTGATCGTGGCACATAAAGGCAGAACGGTGAGATATGACAAAAAGCATTTACCTGTTCTGCCTAGCAACATGATAGGGATCAACTGCCCCAGTGATTGGGAGCAGTGATCTCTGTCATGTTCTAGTGAGTCCACCCCCCTACAGTTACAACATGCTTAGGGAACACAGTTAACTCCTTAACCGCCCCCTAGTGTTTAACCCCTTCCCTACCAGTGACATTTACACAGTAATCAGTGCATTTTTATAGCACCGATCGCTGTTTAAATGCCAATGGTCCCAAAATAGTGTTAAAAGTGTCCGATCTGTCCGCCACAATGTAGCAGTCATGATAAAAATTGCAGATCACCGCCATTACTAATAAAAAAAAAATTAATAAAAATGCCATAAATCCATCCCCTATTTTGTAGACGCGATAACCCATGTGATTGGGTATTGGGTAAATCGTACCCCTACTCTATCAAAAAGTAATAACCACAAGAAACTGTTTTTGACAAGTCCTTTATTAAAAGAAAAAAAAATTGTGTCCCTCCATGTAAATCCACCATCAATCACGACGCCAGCAGGACCCAAAAAAATTGAAAAAAATAAAAAGGCTCTCGCCTCCTGGGAAGACTCCTGCACACTGCCCGCTCTCACAGTTCTTTTATAGGCAAGGGGCGGGGCCACCAGGCTATGTTACCCAGTGGCACTGCCCCTTCTGACATCATGTGACAACAGAAGGGGCATTGTCAGAGAGTGACGTAGATGGGTCCCCCCCCCTTGCCTATAAAAGAACTGTCAATGCGCAGGGCGGGCAGTCGGCGGAAGGACTCCCAGGAGGCCAGAGCCTTTTCCTTTTTTTCTATTCTTGCCATGGAGTTCCCCTTAAAATCCATACCAGCCATGAAGGGCTTGACATGGGGGGGGGGGAGGCAGACAGTACGCTGTTTTTGTTCTCGCCTTAGTTTAGTATGTCATTAGGAATAATAGCACACCAACACACAGGGCCGTCGTTAATATTGATTGGACCCTGGGCAAAACTTTTCTTGGGGGCCCCCCCTTCCATACAGTTTCACTCTCCACCTGCTCGCAGACATACAATAAATAGCAGCTAGATTCAAAATCAGTTTACTAAATCAGATCAGGCAGTTATTGCAATTGATTTCCAGAGATTACAGTGTATCATTACCGCTCACTGACTGGTTGCTAGAGGTTACAGAACACATTGCAGCTCACTGGTTAGTTGCTAGAGGTTACAGTACATGCTTGTTGATTGGTTGCTAGAGATTGCTGTGGACATGACCTCAGGGGGGCATGATATACATATTAATGCCGCCGGCCGCTTCTATTTACATATGAATGCCGGTAATTCACATGTAAACACAGAGTCTGCAGGTGAGTCATCTGTACACAACAATAGGGCAGAGCTGGGCAGCATTAGTAGCAGCAATTCACACTGAGATATTGGGACACAGCAAAGGACTAAAACCTCAAGGGGCAAGGAAATTTAAACCAGGATAGTTGGCAAGTATGAAGCAGCTGCTTTAAGCCCCACAACAATGACAGGTCCCAGGGCAGGTGCCCCTTTTGCCCTGCCTTAAAAATGGTCCTGCCAACGCATCTGCTAAACAGCAGTGTGTTTTTGCTGTGGGTGCGGAAAGACATGCAATTTACATACATTCCCACACCCACACAGATATGAAAATAGCCTTACACAGAATTGCCAATTCTTCTAAACATTTTCAATATATACTGACAATATGACTGCAGTTAGCCCACCCCTTTAAAGAAAGGGGACTGGGTGCCCATTTTTTCGATCTGTTGGCTCTGGTAACTTGGCTGGCCATGGGCATAGGATATGTGCTGCATTATAGGTTGATTCATATTTCTAGATGAAAACCTGAGATCCTTTTTGGCCAAAAGTTTTCGATATACAAACTTCACAAATCCTGGAGATTCACTGTGAACCCATGCTAGAGCACCGAACCAGAACTCCATTCCTAAACTGAACTAGAAATTGTGTCTATTGTGCAATGTCAATGTAAAATATCATGAAGGATTACAATTAGATAAAGCATACTTTGCAGGTTCTATATTTGCAAATTTATATTTCTGAGTGCATTATTCTCAACTTCTTTCCACAGAAGTGGAAAAATGAATTCATTTCATGGGACCCATATTTGAATTGCGGGATCAAGGAAATGTACATAAAATGTGATTTATGGCAGCCAGACCTCTATATCTATGAAATGTAAGTTTAACAATGTAACCGTATTTTACTAGTTTCTGATGAGAATAAACATTTGTTTTTTTCTTATTAAGATGCACTAACAAATGAGGAATTGTAGAGTAACAGGGGCAGAGGAAAACAGTTTGAAGTAATGAAGCTACAGCTATTTCAGATCTTGAAGGATAACTAAAGTAAAAAAAAAAAAAATTTTATAACTTGCCACTGTGCAGTTGGTTTTGCACAGAGTGGCCCTGAACCTCCTCTTCTGGGTTCCCTCAGGGGCGCTCTTGGCTCCTCCTCTTCTAGAGTGCCCCGTTGGAGAGCCTCTTTCCCCTCAGGGAACTCGTGAGGGCGCACTCCCATGTCCTGCTGCTGCATCCATTGACACAGACCGCGGGACTCGGCCATGCCCCTTGCTTAACTGGATCCGATTGACAGCAGCAGGAGCCAATGGCTGCACTGCTATAAATCTATCCAATTAGGACACGAGACACCAGCTGGAGCTGGTGTGCTCGTCCCAGTCGTTGGAAAGACTGGGTTCAAGTAAGTAAAAGGGGGGCTCTGGGGGGCAGCTGCATCACAGGAGGTTTTGACCTTAATGCATAGAATGCATTAAGGTGAAAAATCTTGAGGGTTTACAGCCCCTTGAGTTTTGAAACAATGTAGCTGTAAGGTTACAATTTAATATTCATTCTGAGGTAGTTAAAGGAAATCTGTTTTGAAAAAATATAGAGAATTAGCTTTTTCATATCTTTCCTGTAATGTTAGTTGCCTGGCTGTTATGCTGATACAGAAACATCAATAATTTTAGAGTCCTTGACTTTGAAAAAGCATACCGATCAGGAGCTCTGAATTCCCTCTGACATTAAGTGAGGATTTTTGTTCCAAGCCACTGTAGAGCTAGCCATATGAGAGCCACTAGAATTTTCCTTTTTCCCAGTAATTGTCCTGCAGCCAAACACACGGCCACAGTCACTCTTATGCCGTGTACACACGATCGGACTTTCCGGCAGACTTGGTTCAGTGGACCGGAATCCGTCGGACAATTCGATCGTATGTGGGCTCCAGCTGACTTTTTTTCCCCCAAAAGTCAGACGGACCTAGAAATAAAACATGTTTCAAATCTATCCGACGGACTAAAAATCAGGAAAAACCATTTGTCTGTGTGCTAGTCCGATGGACCGAATACAACGCAAGGGCAGCTATTGGCTACTGGCTATTGAACTTCCTTGTTTAATCCCATTTACGTCATCACATTCAAAACAAACGGACTTTCGAACGGACTTAGTCCGGTCATGTGTCACCAAGTCAGTTCGTTCAGAAAGTCCGTCGGACCTCCACCGAAAGTCAGACGGAAGACTGTCGGACCTAGTCCGTCGAAAAATCCGGTCGTGTGTACGCGGCATTAGGCTCAATAAGCAGTCCAGGGGTGTTTGGTGTAACTGGATAGGCTTAGAGAATTGAGTGGGATACTCCAAAAAAAAAAAAAACTATGTACAAAGTGGGGAAAACAAACCTCCTTCTGCAGAACAATAAGCAACGTCCTTGTAAAAGCAGTTTGTAGACTTGGCTTTGTAGTAGTAGTAACGAGGAATGGCCGAAGAGTTCGCCCGGCGGTCGTTTCGCAGCGAATTTCGGCTGTTCGCGGTCCGCACGTTCGGCGGACTATTGGCGCCGTTTGCCTGGCGGACTTCCGTGTTTTTACTGTGTAAAAGAACTTTGACCTGATGACACATCCATCATGGGGTACAGGACAGCCAATTGAGACATTACAGCACATGGACACTTGGACGTTCCCCCTAACTTATAAATACACCCGATCCGGTGGCCATTTTACATTCATTCTTCTGTCACTATAGGGAGAGGTTGCTGTGTGGAGCAGGGAGAGATAAATCGCTAGCTATTTGGTACACAAAAGTTCTTTTCAGGACTGGTATAGGTGTTAGGTGTATATAGGTTTGCTGTGCTACTGATTGTTGCAGCAGCCTGAGTGTCTTTTGTCAGTTTAGAGAAAGGGACGGTGTGTGCTGCTGTAGGGACAGCCAGATTAGTCATCATCATTAGCTGTTACTATCAGGTCCACAAAAGTGCTATTCCAGTAACCAGTTAGGCCGCGTACACACGGGCGGACTGTTCGCTCAACTTTGTCCGCTGAACAGTGTTTCAGCGGACAGTCCGCTCGTGTGTGGGGCTTCAGCGGACAGTTTCAGCGGACAGTTTGACGAACAAAGTTTTTCGGAAATTCCGAAAAACTGTCCGCTGAAACTTGGTTTGAGCGGACAGTCCGCCCGTGTGTAGGCCACTTTCGAAATGAGCAAACTGTTCCCGCTCGGAGGAAAGTCTGCTCATTTGGAGCGCGTGTGCAGGTAGGCGGGGCCCGCGAGGGAGACGTCGCGGGCCCCGCCGCCTGGTATGGACTTAAAGGGGAACCCCAACGCCGAAAAAAATCGGCGTGGGGGTTCCCCCAAAGTCCACAACAGACCCTTGTCCGAGCACGCTACCAGGCCGGCCAGGAAAGGGGGGCGAGCGAGCGCGCCCCCCCTCCCTAGCCGTACCAGGCCGCGTGCCCTCAACATGGGGGGTGCCTTGGGGAAGGGGGGGCCGCGCGACACCGCCCCATTGTCACTATATAAGTGGCCGCACAGCGCGGCTCTGGCAATCCGGCCGGAGAGAGCGACGTGTCAACATCTCCTGGAGAAGAAGAAGAAGAACAAGAAGAAGAACGGAAGGCGACCGGAAGGCGACAGCGGCGACAGAAGACCGGGCCACCGCCTGTAAAAGAGCTATAAGAAGGCGCGGTGGCCCGGCAGAAGAACCGAAGAGGGGGACAAGACCCCCGAAGTCGGGAGAAGAGGCCAGCGGCGGCGAGGAAGAAAGCCGGACTCCTCTGCTAGTAAAAGAGCTACAAGAAGATAGCGGAGGAGTCCGGCGAGAAGACCCCCGAAGACGGAAGACCCCCGGAGCTGTGCAATAAAATATTTTATCTCGTGTGTTGTGTTTTTTTTTTTGGGTAATTTTATTTTACAGGTGAATGGGTAGGGGTACATTGTACCCCATACTCATTCACATAGGGTGGGGGGCCGGTATCCGGGGGCCCCCTTATTAAAGGGGGCTCCCGGATTCCGATAAGCCCCCCGCCCGCAGACCCCGACAACCAACGGCCAGGGTTGTCGGGAAGAGGCCCTTGTCCTCATCAACATGGGGACAAGGTGCTTTGGGGTGGGGGGGGCCGCGCGGCCCCCCCTTCCCCAAGGCACCCCCCATGTTGAGGGCACGCGGCCTGGTACGGCTAGGGAGGGGGGGCGCGCTCGCTCGCCCCCCTTTCCTGGCCGGCCGGGTAGCATGCTCGGACAAGGGTCTGTTGTGGACTTTGGGGGAACCCCCACGCCGATTTTTTTCGGCGTTGGGTTCCCCTTTAAGTCCATACCAGGCGGCGGGGCCCGCGACGTCTCCCTCGCGGGCCCCGCCTACCTGCACATGCGCTCCAAATGAGCGGACTGTTGCCTCGAGTGTGGGCGAGTCCGTTCATTTCAAAAGTTGCGCGGACTTAGTACGACGAACAAAGTTTGCCGTATTTGTCCGCTCAAAAAGTGCCGTGTGTGGGCGTGTTCGTTCATTCAAAAGTTTGAGCGGACTGTTTGACGAACTTAGTTTCGGCAGACAGTCCCCGCGTGTGTACGCCGCCTTATTGTTCCAGCAGCCTCTGTTTTGCCAGTTTATATAGGGACAGGCAGGAAGCAGTGTGCCAGGCAGTGAGGGTCAGTTTAAACAGTAGCTGTTACTATTAGTTCCACAAAGGTTCTTTTCAGGACTGGTATCAGAGGTATGGTAATAGGCTTGTACACGTATAATATTCTTTCTTCCAAATATAAAAAGAATATTATACTTGACTGCTGCCCTTCTGCTGCAGTCTGCTAATCATTCACAACTCACTTGTTCCACAAAGCTCTTTATCAGGACTGGTAACTTGGTCTGTCTAGGGTGCTATAGTACATAGGGTTGAGTGAGGTACAGTCTGCTATTCTATACGGACTGGTATCGGTCCACAATACATAGGGTTGAGGTGCACTACTGCTGACCGCTGCCCTATACTGCAGCAGTCCTTCATCGGTATAGGGACTGACGTACAGTCTGCTAATCACTCACACACAACCTACTTGGTCCACAAAAGTCCTTATAAGGACTGGTAACTTGGTCTGTCTAGGGTGCTACAGTACATAGGGTTGAGTGAGGTACAGTCTGCTATTCTATAAGGACTGGTATCGGTCCACAATACATAGGGTTGAGGTGCACTACTGCTGACCGCTGCCCTATACTGCAGCAGTCCTTAATCGGTATAGGGACTGACGTACAGTCTGCTAATCACTCACACACAACCTACTTGGTCCACAAAAGTCCTTATAAGGACTGGTAACTTGGTCTGTCTAGAGTGCTACAGTACATAGGGTTGAGTGAGGTACAGTCTGCTATTCTATAAGGACTGGTATCGGTCCACAATACATAGGGTTGAGGTGCACTACTGCTGACCGCTGCCCTATACTGCAGCAGTCCTTCATCGGTATAGGGACTGACGTACAGTCTGCTAATCACTCACACACAACCTACTTGGTCCACAAAAGTCCTTATAAGGACTGGTAACTTGGTCTGTCTAGAGTGCTACAGTACATAGGGTTGAGTGAGGTACAGTCTGCTATTCTATAAGGACTGGTATCGGTCCACAATACATAGGGTTGAGGTGCACTACTGCTGACCGCTGCCCTATACTGCAGCAGTCCTTCATTGGTATAGGGACTGAGAGCTTTGTCACAGGGTCATTTAAAAAATGACAGGCAGAGGAAGAGGCAGGCCCTTCCGCAGGGGTGGTAGGGGTAGGGCAGGGGCAACAGGCTTGAGCCAAAGTGGGAAGTTGCAGAAGGTGCGTTCAATTACTTTAAAGGACGCACCAGACTTGGTTGAATGGCTCGCTCAGCCTTACTCTTCTACACCCTCCTCATCCTCTCGATCTGCACCCTCTTCTTCACTCTCTGCTATGTGCACCCCCAAAGACACTACCACCAACACCACCACCACCACATACCTTCCGCTTGAGTCACAGGAATTATTTTCCGATCCATATCAAGAGGACATTTCTGATGCACAGCCACTCTTGGTATTGGATCAGGAAGAGGAGGTAGCAACAACCGCTACTCAGCAGTTTGACGACAGTACCCAGATCAGCCCAAGGAGGAGGTTGGTCCCCGGTGTTGCTGCCTACTCCGATATCTCTACTTATAGCGGTAGGGAAGGTGACGTTGATGATGACGTGTCTAGTGATGTCACGTGGGTGCCCACAAGAGAGGAAGAGGAGGGGAGTTCAGAGGGAGATATGGACCAGCAGATAGGGAGGAGAAGCAGGAATAACTTACATTGCACAGGAGGGACAAAGCAGACTGCAAATGTATCAGGAGCGAGTCATCGACCATGTACGGTCACATCTCGCGCTCCCAGGACACCGGCACATGGCTCCGCAGTGTGGGCTTTTTTTAACGTGTCCGCTGCTAACAATAGCGTTGCCATCTGCAATCTTTGCAGTCAACGCATTAGTCGCGGTAAGCCCAACACTCACCTAGGGACGACCGCCTTAAGAAGGCACATGGGCAGCCATCACCGAGCCGAGTGGGAGCAACGGAACACACAAAGCCACACTGCAGGCTCTCACCGTCCAGCCTCGTCTTCTACTTCTCCTCTCTCCTCACAATTGTCCTCCACTCCACCTTCCATCACACTAAGCTCACGTTTTTCTGCAAAAAGGCAGGCTTCCGTGGGCCTAATGTTCGAGCGTAAAAAAATGATGACGCCGGATAACCCTCTTGCCCAACGGTTGACGGCTGGCTTGTCAGAACTCATAGCCCGCCAACTACTGCCATATAAACTGGTGGACTCGGAGGCCTTTCGCAAATTTGTGGTCATTGGAACACCACAATGGAAGGTCCCAGGAAGGAAGTATTTCTCAGAGAAGGGCATCCCAGAGCTATATGGCCATGTTCAGCGGCAAGTGAATGTATCTCTGGCACACAGTGTCGGTGCCAAGATACATCTGACCACAGACACGTGGTCTAGCAAACACAGGCAGGGAAGGTATATCACTTTTACTGCCCACTGGGTGAACCTTCTGACGGCCGTCAAGCATGTAACCCATGGCAAAAACTATTAACCAACAATACTGCGCAAAACGAGCAGAAGAAAAAAAGGTTGATTGTAAACAAAGAAAAAATGTGATAAGCTATAGGCTGCTGACACGCTAAAATTAGGGATCTTTTAGCTAAGAAAACATGTCAAAGGTAAAGTGTAAGCGCTCAACTTATGTGTTTTTAGTAGTCATACATATTCCTGTGTCTCAAAGTACATGTAAAGTGATCCCAAAATAAAGGGAAAAATATTACAGTTTAGTAACAAAGAAAATGACTATAAAATGAATATATATATGTGAAAACCACAAAATAGAAACTATGTGGATAAAACTTATCCCAGTGAAAAAGAAGCCAAACAATGACTATAATTATATACAAACATTGCTGATAATAAATATTAAAAGTCCATAAACAGGCGTGTAGTCCATATGGGAATGTGCAAAGTATCAATCCAAACGTGTTGTGCTGACAACCAAGGTTCAGTGATGTTAAACAGGAGGAGATATTGTTTCACCCTGTGTCGGTCCCACCACCTTATAAGGTACAGGCTTACCGGAACTGGATGACCCTAGCAGACATACGTCTCAGGGGTCAATCAAAGCTTATGGTCCTAGCCAAGGATTGGATGTATCAATCGTGCCGTATACGATCACCACAAACGACTAGATGTAATCACAGTTCTTCATATGTATATGTAAATCCGACAACAACTCAGGCATGGAAGATGAAGAAACAAAGCCAACATGGCATAATAACGTTTTTAAAAAAGACCTTTAATAAAAAATGTTCTAAAACTCACATTTCCAGAGTAGATAATAAAGCATGTCAGAGAGACGAAGGTGGCAGTAGCGGAGTTCTCCCGACGCGTTTCGACCTACAGGTCATCATCTGGGGTGAGCTCCTGCTACCTTCATGCTGCCTTATATAGGTACTTGTACAATAAACCAATGCATTTACCCCAAGTGTCATAATCAAGCCCACTTCCGGTTTTCAAAATGGCGGACGGGCGTGCGTTCCACGCCTCTGTTATGCGTTCCACCCATATAACCAATCTGTTTAAGCCTAAAGGTCATAATTAGATATGGTAATCAGTCAACTTCCGGTTATGGCGGAAATGGCGGTGTGGCGTGCGTTCCACGCCTCAACAGGCATGCGTTCCACCCATTCACAGTGAATTGTGATAAAGAAAAGGAAGAAAGAGTACTTATTTAATAAAGTGATATGGCCACTAACAGGAAAGTAGGGCCATCCCCTTATTTATGCATCCGTTTATTCAGACTGGGATAGGAGGGCATGGGAGTATGTTAAACTTCCGGTTTTCGTGTTGGGATTTATAATGAGTTTAACATACTCCCATGCCCTCCTATCCCAGTCTGAATAAACGGATGCATATATAAAGGGATGGCCCTACTTTCCTGTTAGTGGCCATATCACTCTATTAAATAAGTACTCTTTCTTCCTTTTCTTTATCACAATTCACTGTGAATGGGTGGAACGCATGCCTGTTGAGGCGTGGAACGCACGCCACACCGCCATTTCCGCCATAACCGGAAGTTGACTGATTACCATATCTAATTATGACCTTTAGGCTTAAACAGATTGGTTATATGGGTGGAACGCATAACAACAGAGGCGTGGAACGCACGCCCGTCCGCCATTTTGAAAACCGGAAGTGGGCTTGATTATGACACTTGGGGTAAATGCATTGGTTTATTGTACAAGTACCTATATAAGGCAGCATGACAGTAGCAGGAGCTCACCCCAGATGATGACCTGTAGGTCGAAACGCGTCGGGAGAACTCCGCTACTGCCACCTTCGTCTCTCTGACATGCTTTATTATCTACTCTGGAAATGTGAGTTTTAGAACATTTTTTATTAAAGGTCTTTTTTAAAAACGTTATTATGCCATGTTGGCTTTGTTTCTTCATCTTCCATGCCTGAGTTGTTGTCGGATTTACATATACATATGAAGAACTGTGATTACATCTAGTCGTTTGTGGTGATCGTATACGGCACGATTGATACATCCAATCCTTGGCTAGGACCATAAGCTTTGATTGACCCCTGAGACGTATGTCTGCTAGGGTCATCCAGTTCCGGTAAGCCTGTACCTTATAAGGTGGTGGGACCGACACAGGGTGAAACAATATCTCCTCCTGTTTAACATCACTGAACCTTGGTTGTCAGCACAACACGTTTGGATTGATACTTTGCACATTCCCATATGGACTACACGCCTGTTTATGGACTTTTAATATTTATTATCAGCAATGTTTGTATATAATTATAGTCATTGTTTGGCTTCTTTTTCACTGGGATAAGTTTTATCCACATAGTTTCTATTTTGTGGTTTTCACATATATATATTCATTTTATAGTCATTTTCTTTGTTACTAAACTGTAATATTTTTCCCTTTATTTTGGGATCACTTTACATGTACTTTGAGACACAGGAATATGTATGACTACTAAAAACACATAAGTTGAGCGCTTACACTTTACCTTTGACATGTAACCCATGGCACCCATGTAGATTTGGTTTTACCGCCACGGATTGCATGCAGGCCTGACTCTTCTTCTCCTCCTCCTCCTACTCCATCCTCCTCCCTCTCCACCTCAGCTGACTTCTCCTTTTCCGCTGCTAGCGTCTCTTCCGCTGCACCGCCCAAGCTCCCCAGAACCTATTCCACATGCCAGGTGAGACGTTGCCATGCCGTGCTGCATCTGTTGTGCCTGGAAGCCAAGAGCCACACTGGCCCGCCACTCTTTTCAGCTTTGCGTTCACAGGCAGATCAGTGGCTAACACCGCTCAATTTGACAGTTGGCAAAGTGGTGTGTGACAACGGTGCCAATTTGCTTAGCGCATTGAAACAGGGCAAAATCACGCACATGCCATGCATGGCACGCGTCTTAAACTTGGTCATGCAGCGATTCGTTGTCAAATACCCTGGGGTCCAGGACATCTTGCGGCAGGCAAGGAAAATCTCGGCCCATTTCAGAAGACCTTACACGGCCATGGCTCGCCTTGCTGACATTCAGCGGCGACACAATCTGCCGGTCAGACGTCTTATTTGCTATTGCTCGACGCGATGGAACTCAACCTTCTATATGCTTGATAGGCTGCTCCAGCAGAAACGTGCAGTTAATGTCTACCTGTATGAACTCTGCGGCAGAACCGGTTCTGGGGAGCTGGGGATTTTTTCACCGCGTCAGTGGCTGCTCATGCGTGACGCATGCAGACTTCTGCGGCCATTTGAGGAGATCACCAAAGTGGTCAGTCGCAGCCATGGCGCCATCAGTGACATGGTACCTTATGCCTTCTTTATGGAGTGTGCATTGCGTTGTGTCATTGATCAAGCTGTGGAGGAGCAGGAGCGGGAAGATGAGGAAGTCGCAATGCTGGATGAATTCCCAGGGGGGGCTACTCTATCTGAGACAAGTGAACAACAGGAGTCTGAAGAGGAGTCAGAGGAGGATGGTGCCGGGGCGGATGAGGAGGAGCAAGAAAAGCATGCTTTAAACCTTTCTGGGATCCCTGTTGTGCGTGGATGGGGAGAGGAGAATGAAGAGGACGACATTATCCTGGATGATGAGCAGGAGCCAGGCCACCACACCGCTTCCAGTTTAGTGCAAATGGGGGCCTTCATGCTCCAGTGTTTTAATAGGGACCCCGTATAAAAAGCATAAGGGTCAAGGACCAGTACTGGGTGGCAACGTACTTAGACCCCCGGTACAAACACAAAATGGCGGAAATGTTACCGCCGTCGCAGAGGGCTGTCAGAATGCAGCACTTCCAGGCCTTGCTTCGAGAAATGCTGCATTCTGCTTTTGCGTGCGCTGGCAGAGGAGCAATTCCCACTCCCAGAGAAGGAGTTGCGGGTACCAATCCAACAGCGCCTGCAAGAAGAGGCCGGTTTGAAGATGTGTTGGTGACTTCGGATATGAGGTCATTCTTTCAGCCGACCCATCGACAGGTGTCATCCGGATCCAGCATCAGGGAACGCCTAGACCGTCAGGTGTCCGACTACATCGGGTTAATGGCCGATGTGGACGCTCTGAGGAGTGATGAACCCCTGGATTACTGGGTGGGCAGGCTTGACCTCTGGCCAGAGCTTGCCCAATTTGCAATGGAACTGTTGGCTTGCCCCTCATCCAGTGTCCTGTCCGAAAGGACGTTCAGCGAAGCAGGGGGGATCGTGACCAATAAGCGTACTCGCCTAGCTCACGACAGTGTTAACTACCTCACATTTCTAAAAATGAATGAGGCATGGATCTCGGAGGAATTCAACACATGTGACCAGTAGACCATGTATATGTCTATAAACAATTTTTTTTATCAAGCACACAGACCTTCTTTCTTCATTTGGCTCACTTCCTTGTCCAAAAAAAGCACACCGTACTATATGCCCGTACCCTCCTCTTTGAAGAGGTTGAGCGGTGTCATATTTCTACTGGGGTTGCTTATTATGAGGGGCTCCCACCATCCCTGTGCTGTGCTGACATCCTCCTGGGGCTGTACCTCTGCTGTGCATATTATGAGGGGCTCCCACCATCCCTGTGCTGTGCTGACTTCCTCCTGGGGCTGTACCTCTGCTGTGCATATTTTGAGGTGCTCCCACCATCCCTGTGCTATGCTCATTATGAGGGGCTCCCACCATCCCTGTGCTGTGCTAACTTCCTCCTGGGGCTGTACCTCTGCTGTGCATATTTTGAGGTGCTCCCACCATCCCTGTGCTATGCTCATTATGAGGGGCTCCCACCATCCCTGTGCTGTGCTAACTTCCTCCTGGGGCTGTACCTCTGCTGTGCATATTATGAGGGGCTCCCACCATCCCTGTGCTATGCTCATTATGAGGGGCTCCCGCCATCCCTGTGCTATGCTGACTTCCTCCTGGGGCTGCTTATTATGAGGGGCTCCCACCATCCCTGTGCTGTGCTGACTTCCTCCTGGGGCTGTACCTCTGCTGTGCATATTATGAGGGGCTCCCACCATCCCTGTTCTATGCTCATTATGAGGGGCTCCCACCATCCCTGTGCTATGCTCATTATGAGGGGCTCCCACCATCCCTGTGCTATGCTGACTTCCTCCTGGGGCTGCTTACGGTGCTGGTGTCAGTGCTGTATATCACGGTGCTGGTGTGAGTGCTTTATGTCACGCTGCTGATGTCAATGCTCTCTATCACGGTGCTGTTGTCAGATGACTCTATCGCGGTGCAGGTGTCATTGCTGTATGTCCCGCTGCTGATGTCAGTGCTCTGTATCACGGTGCTGCTGTCAGATGACTCTATCACGGTGCAGGTGTCATTGCTGTATGTCACGCTGCTGGTGATCATCTCCTGCATCCTCTTCTTTGCCTACCCTGACCTTCCCTCTCCTCCATTGCCTTCATGCGCTCCACAGTCCTGAATTGTCACAACAATTTCCCATATAAAAAAAGAATGCTTGTAGTTGTCGATCCCAGATTCACCTCATATATGTGTTATGTCATTGGCCATGTGGTGGGACTATGTTTGCACAGCTAATAATTATTTGTGGCTGCAAATTTGACCTATAGGTTTGCGAAGTTCGCCTCCCATTGAAGTCAATGGGGCCCGCCGCAAACGTTTCGGTTCGCGAACTATCGGCCGCGTTCGCGGTCCGCGTTCGCAAAACGTCCCGTCCATCACTAGTAGTAACTAAAGGCAAGGAAGTCTCTTTGTTTTGAGCCATAAGAGAAGAGTCTCTTCACAAAGAATTAGACTGAGCTCTTCAGGACACCAGTTGATGTCCCCTTTACACACGCACACACAGCTGACTTTCTCGCACCAGAGGGGTGGCAGCTAGACATGTGCAGAACGGAAATGTTTTTCATTTCGGATAGATTAGTTGTGTTACTAATTTTGTTTCGTTATGGAATTCATTCAGCTTGGTTCTTGAATTTGTTTAGTTTCGTTAAAATTGATTTTATTTATACATTTCAACTTTTCAGAATGATTAGAATTCAGATTGGTCAAAAAACATCGACTGACCCAAATTCTGTGTGAAAAAAAAGCTGGTTGTTAAGCAGTGGGCCAAGAAGCCAGCTGCCCGTGTCCTTAACAACTATGAGTCATCATTTGTCAGTAGACTTCCCCACTGACAGTAGAATGTAAAGAAAACAATAGAAAGATTTTTAAAAAGCGGTGTAGGGTCTTCCCCAAAATCCATACCAGACCCTTATCCGAGCATGTAGCCCGGCAGGTCAGGAAAGGCAGGGGGTAGCGCCCCCTCCTGAACCATACCAGGCCACATGTTCTCAACATGGGGGGTGGGTGCTCAAAGCACCTTGTTCCCATGTTGATAGGGACAAGGGCCCCTTTCCGACAACCCTGGGCTGTTGTTGTTGGGGTCTGCGGGCAGGGGGCTTATCGGAATCTGGAAGCCCCTTTAACAAGGGGGCCCCCAGATCCTGCCCCCCCTATGTGAGTGGGTATCGGGTACATCGTACTCCTACCCATTCACCAAAAAATGTCAAAGCAATAACCACAAGAAACTGTTTTTGACAAGTCCTTTATTAAGAAAAAAAAATGGTGTCCCTTGATGTAAATTCATCATCAATAACGATGTTCGCCAGACTCGGAAAAAAAAATGCTCTCGCCTCCTGGGAGGCCTCCTGCCAATTGCCCATTCTGCTCTTTGAAAGTTCTTATGAAGGCAAGGGGCAGGGCCACTCGGCTACATCACTCAATGGCACGGCCCCCTTCTGACATCAAGTGTATTTGTATTCGGACCAAAACAAATTGAACATGTTTATTGGCAGCACCTTACAGTCTCTAACATCTCTCACAGCAGCCTGTACTCACAAAATGTCCTTGGAAAGTTGGTTGCCTCCTTCCAACATCCATGCGACAATTTTCTTCCTGTGATACCAGACTAGATCTTCACACAACAGCTTCAGTCAGCTTCACTCAACCTCAGCAGAGGCCTCAGCATCTCACAAGCACACGCCAAGATAACCTAAGGGGGCAAGCAGCCTCCCGTAGGCTGGGTTCCTCTCCTAGAGGAAAAGACTTGGAAGCTATGTGTCTCAAATTATTTATACAGACTTCCAGCAGCCACCTGGGTAACTCTCCCAGGGATTGGCCAGGGCTGTATAAATATTCAAATAATGCTGCGCTAGTGATAATAAATGTATTCAACCATTAGTGTATCAATTCTCCTGTGCAAATATGTGTGCCAACATAATAACATGTGAATAAACAATAATATTATACATTCATGTGTATTTCTTCTTGTAATAGTATAAATTCCATGCTTGAGTGCAGTCAAATATTTAATTAATGAAAATCTCAGAAAAAAAGTTGTAACTTGTTGAATTTTCACAAATTTTTGAAAATCTGTGCTTTGTATCTATTCACCTCAGTGCAACCCTATAAGAAATGCGCTCACCTCACAAAGTGTGATCTCACAATTACATTTGGTCAAATAAAGCTTTTTAGTCACCCCGGACTAACAGATCATGCTTTCCTCCTCATTGCTCCATTGATGTGCCTCCATAATGACTCAATATATATGAGAGAAAAAGAGCTCCAAATAGTGCTTATATCTTTTTAAACAATATTACATTTCTAAAAAAATGTGCATACAACTCACATTTAAAAGGTGCTCTAGTGCACCAACTGTATACAGCATATATCACATTAAACCATGATGCTGCAGCTTCTTCGTGCCTCTCCGTGAGAGATGCAAAAGCATCTTGCTAAACCAATCTGCTCCTCCCCTACGCGTTACATCAAGGGGTCTCGTGACTCATCAGGGGGTTGGATACATTTATTATCACAGGCACAGCATTATTTGTTTTGAGTTTATTTGCCGCATTTATATTGGGAGTGTGTTACTTGCTGCTTGCATATATTACTCAGATTGTTTTTTAGTTGCTTGCAAGACTACATATTACAGGCAGTCCCGAGTTACGAACACAATAAGGACTGTAGGTTTGTTCGTAAGTGGAATTTGTTCGTAAGTCAGAACACTGCATTTGTAAGTGTAACTTCCGCCTGTGCATGGATGTGGGATGTCCCGGGCGCTTGTTATGTTATCTGGGGCTCGCAGATCATGTACTACTGCAGTGCGGGATGTGTCCGGAGGTATCTAGGACCAGCGTGGAGCACAAGTGGCCGGCATTTGAGGCCGTTCGTAAGTAGGAATCGTTCATAACTCGGGTGTTGGTAACTCAGGGACTGCCTGTATATGTATAAATATTATGCCCATTTGCTTTGCTCCACATCTATGTGAGGTCAGATTAGTCATAGCTCCCAACTGTCCCTGATTTGGAGTAATGTCCCTCTGTCCTTCATTCCACCTCATTTGTCCCTCATTTTGGTCTAATCTATATAGTTGTATATAAAATGCACTTTTTATCTTTCAAAAAGTGTTTACTAGTGCTAAACCTTTCATCCAATTTCTATATTGTTGCATTTGTACATTTTAAAAGCCTATATAAAGGAATAGTATTGGTAAAAAGAAGTCCTTGTGGATTTAGTTAACCTCTTTTTTTGGGCTAATTCTCTTTTAAGGGGTTGTGGCAGGGTGCGTGTCTTATGCCTACATACATTTGTTAGTAGGTGTCCCTCATTCCCATCTCAAATTGTTGGGAAGTATGAGGTTAATTACTAGCATTATTATAAATTCAACAATAACAGTCTTTTATATTTTAATAGCTAGCTACAGGATCAAATGTTTGTCACTAGACCCTTTACCATCTAAAGAAATATCTCTCTGCAAGAAAAATCTATTTCCTGACAGACTCTATGGCAGCCTACGTATGGGTTAATCCCGCCTCTCCTACCTCATAGGACCCCACTCCCATAAATCTTTGCTTCTAGTCAGAGACCACGTTCCTTTTTTGTCCTCCTCCTAGGACCAAGGTGTTTTACTTTATGAAGTTTGGATCCAGGCCGGCTGGTTTGTGCACGAATTTCAGGATGGCGGTTTTTTTTCTGGAAGCCCAAGTTCCCAGCTATTAGCAGGGTGGGCACGGGCGATTTTATTGCGATGCCATGAAGAGCTTACTAACCAGCCATTGGCTGGCAAGCGGCAATTTGGCGTCCTTGCTATTAGCAGGAAGCCCCCCCATTTATGATGTCCCGGGTGCACTAATGAGTACTTCAAGCTCCCAGTACCAGGTCGGATCATTTGTTGTGCGGTGACTGGTAATGTATACACATTTTATCTCTATGGCAGCAGTTTTTGTGTGTTTTGTACCGTTTTCTGTCTGGTGGTCTTCCTGGTCATGGCGCTGGGACGCTCCTGCGTTCCAACTCGCTGCTTCCTGCTTCGATCTGCGCAGCTGCTGAGTCTCGATTGAGATCGAGGCTTGGTTTGCACAGGCGCGGTCGGGGCAAGATGGCGGGGGCCGCGCATGCGCGCGGGCGTTGTACGGCGGGGTCAGTCTCAGCGCAAGTATGCTGTTGGCGCGATGACGTCATCACTCGGTGGCAGATTGAAATAGCTGTCAGAGACAGCTATTTGATTGGGATGCTTTTGAGCTCAGGCTGTTGATCCCGGTGTCTGCTTCTCTGTTTTCTCAAGGTAGGTCTCCTTTTTCCTATGGTCAGTTGTGTCTACCCTGTATGTACTCTGCAAGCACTGTGTTTTGTTTTACTACTTAGCTGTTTGAGTCTGCCGCTATGGAAGTATCGCCGCCCCCTTGTGGCCAACCCTTATGCCGCAGGTAGGAATTAATCTTTTTCCTTTCATTCTGCCTGTATTGCTTGGGTTAGGATCAGGATGACTGTTTTTGCATGTTCTCTTTCCAGCCCTTCTAGGTCTGAACCTCAGTTGTCAGCGCATAAAGATTCGGACCAGTCTAGGTCACAACATCGCCATTCCACGTCAAGTTCTAGACATATTAGGTCACCGTCCAGACACCGTAAAGAAAGGTCTGAGTCTGGTCGCCATTCCCACCGCCATGCCAGAGAAAAGAGCCTGCTGGGGATTTAATGCTCAGGTCCCAGAGGGTAAATCCCTCTGCGAGCTATGTTACGAAAGAGCCATGAAGGAAAGAGGAGCTGGGGACCAGCAAGTGGAAGCTCTGGTCAGGAGAGTAGTTCAGGAGTCACTGAATAAAGCAGATTCTGATCAACCGTTTATCCCTCCCTCTGGTACGGCTCTAGCCACTGAAATTTCGGATACAGAGGTTCCTGGTCCCTCTCCTCATAGTCCCTCATTTACCGGTTCTTCTGACAGTGAGACTAAAGGTTTGAAACCTGGTGCCGGTTTTGATTTTTCCTTAGTTCCGCAGTTGGTCAGAGCGGTTAAGGAGACATTGAGATGGGAAGATCCTGTAGAAGCTCCCTCTAAACAGAGGAAATACTTTAAACATCTCAAGAAGGAGCGCCCAAACTTCCCCTTCTTGGGTGAACTTGGCGAAATTATCATGGACGAATGGAGTAAAGTTGAGAGGAAAAACTCCTTGATTTCAAAAATGTACCCATTCAAGAGTAATGAGGTGAAACATCTGGAGTCGGCCTTTCTCATTGATGCAGCCTTGATGAGGCTAGGGAGACATGTTACACTCCCTCTGGAAGATACTGTGTCCTTCAGGGATGGCCTAGAAAGAAAGATTGATACGGACTTGAAACGTATTTATATAACAGCAGGTATGGCTTGTAAACCAGCCTTAGCCCTGGCAGCGTTGTCAGAAGCTATGGAGGCCTGGACGGATGAGGTTGGTGCAGCCCTGGACAGTATGTCTGAAGATTTGGTCAGGAGATCACCAATACATGAGCTGAGACTTGCTTCGGTTTTCCTGGGGGAGGCGTCCCTTGATATTATTTGCCTAGTAGCACGTGTGATGCTTTCCTCCGTTATGGCCAAGCGTGCCTTGAGGCTTCGTCCCTGGGTTGCTGATCCTGCCTCCAAACAGGCGTGGTGCAGAATTCTCTTTGAGGGATCTTCCCTTTTTGGGAACAAATTGGATTCAGCCATTGCACGTGCTACAGGTGGTAAGTCGGGGTTCTTACCCCAGGATCGCCGTCTCCTGGGCCAGAGAAGATCTCAACATAGGCTGGTTCCAGAACGCGCTAGCGATGCCCGTCGCTACAGACCTGGTCGCAAATTTAGAAAAAACTGGAGGAGAAATAAGCCCTCTGGCCAGAAGTCCTCAAAGTCAGCTACATCTGGGGGACGGGAGCCTTCCAAGTCTTTTTGATATAGAGCCTGTCCAGGCGGAGCGGGTTGGGGCCCGGTTACTCCTTTTCCAGCATGTCTGGGCAGCCTCAGTCAAAGACTATTGGACAATCAAAACAGTGTCAGCGGGCCATTCCTGGGTCTTCAGCAGCCCGCCCATACACCGGTTTGTTCCGACAGTTCTGCCACACTCAGAAGAAAAGAGACAAATTCTCCTGTCTTATACATAATCCCTGTTGGCCCAAGGGGCCGCCATTCGGGTTCCAACCGAGGAAAGGTTCAAAGGGATTTACTCTCCCCTTTTCATGGTCCTCAAAAAGAACGGTTCCTGGAGGCCGGTCAACAATTTGACACACCTGAACACATTTATAAAGAAAGAAAGGTTCAAGATGGAGACATTGCTAACAATACGCCAGACGATCCAACCAGGCGACTGGCTTATTTCCATAGACCTGAAAGATGCTTACTTTCATGTTCCTATCGCAAGGGAGTTTCAGAAGTATCTCCGTTTTGCAGTGGGTCAAACACACCTTCAGTTTACATGTCTCCCATTCGGGCTTACAACATCGCCTCAAGTGTTTTCCAAGCTCTTACTGGCTATCGTGGCTCTAATCCGAGTCAAAGGGATTTGATTGCACCATTACTTGGACGATCTGCTCTTACTCTCTCAAAACAAAGACCATCTCTTGTCACATCGAGATCAGGTCATTTCTACCCTGACGGAATTCGGGTGGCTATTGAACAGGGAGAAAAGTCATCTAATCCCAACTCAGTCCTTAACGTTTCTTGGAGCCCGATTCAACACAGTAAAGAGTACAATCTCCTTACCTCTAGAGAAGATTCCGGTGATTCGCGACAGAATCTATCTCGCATTGTCATCTCCCCTTCTCAGGGCCTCACAGTGTCTGATGATAATAGGTACCATGGTGGCCACAGCTCCAATGGTGAAATGGGCGCAATGGAAAATGCGACCCTTTCAGAAGGGCTTTCTCCAACAGTGGGATCCGGGCTCCCGAGACCATCTAGTTCGGATAACCCCGTCAATGAGGGAGAGTCTCCCCTGGTGGTTACAGCAGAAGAACCTTCTGAATTGCCATTCAATAGCCCCAGTCTCCTGGGTAACAGTGACAATGGACGCCAGCAGCAGAGGTTGGGGTGCTCTCTGTCTGTCGGAAGTAGCCCAAGGCATGTGGGATTTCCCATCCCAGAAAGTAGTCTCAAATGTGTTGGAACTCCGGGCCGCCTTCCGTGCTTTACAGGCCTTTCTCCACCTGACATCAGGATCCTCAGTCCTAAGGATGGACAATACGACGGCTGTTTCTTACATCAAAAGACAAGGGGGCACCCACAGTCTTTCCTTGCTGAGGGAAGTAAGGCCAATCATGTCTTGGGCCCAGTCGAATCTGTTGAATCTAACGGTGGTCTATCTTCCGGGAATTCAAAATGTCCAGGCGGATTTTCTATCAAGGTTTTCCCTGGACAACAATGAATGGTCTCTCCACATCGAGGTGTTCAACTGGATTCTGTCTCTGGGAATTCTACCGGAGGTGGACCTGTTTGCCTCCCCGTGCAATTTCAAGCTGGAGAAGTATTACATGAGGTGTCGTTGTCCCCAGGCCTTCGGAGTGGATGCATTGACGGACCAGTGGAGGTTCCACAAGGCTTATGCTTTTCCCCCGGTTCCGGTCATTCTCCGCTTTCTGTCCAGGCTCAGGTGGGAAGAAGTCGAAGTAGTAGTGGTTGTTCCGTACTGGCCCAACAGGCCATGGTTCCCTCTCTTGTTACAGTTAAGCTACCAGGATCCGGTTCCTCTCCCTCTCAGACCGGACCTCTTGTCACAGTGAACAACCTATCACTCTTGCCCATCTCAGCTCCATCTGATGGCCTGGTTTTTTAAAGGGAAAGGCTGGAAGCATTAGGCTGTCCTGACACAGCCATTTCTACTCTACTAAATGCCAGAAGACCAGGTACCAACAAAGTTTATCAGAGGATTTTAGTCAAAATTTGCAGACTATGTGTCTACATTCAACGGCTCATGTAGAGACCCGAAGATAAGGGATGTTATTGGTTTTCTACAAACAGGTCTAGACTTGTCCCTATCTGTAAGTTCTTTGCGGGATCAGGTCTCTGCGATCTCTGCATTTTCAGGAGTCTCATGGGCCAAGCATCCTCTCACTAGGCAGTTCTTCAAAGGGGCAAGAAGATTCAGACCTCAGAGAAAGCCGAGGTTTCCAAAATGGGATCTTCCGTTTGTTTTGGACTTTATCTCAGAAATGCATATGGAACAAGCATCTATTAAGGATCTCTCTCTTAAAACTGCTTTTCTAGTGGCCATAACATCGGCCAAAAGGGTCTCTGAGATTAGTTCTCTAGGCTGCAAGGAGCCATTTCTCACCTTTTTCCCAGATCGGGCAGTCTTGATTCCGATGTTAGGATCAAATCTGAAAGTAACAACTGTTTTTCACGAAAATCAGGAAATTGTCCTTCCAATTTTCCAGGCAGATGAAGACTCCAATATTCATCCTCTAGATGTTGGGGAAGTCTTAAAGCAATACCTAGAAGCCACAGCTTCTTTCCGGAATTCTGACCACTTATTCATCTACTTTTATGGGAAGAATAGAGGTTTACGTGCTTCTTCAAGAACTATAGCATCTTGGATTGTCCAAGCCATCCAAAGGGCGTATAAGGCTAAGGGTCTGGCTCCCCCAGAAGCGGTTACTGCTCATTCTACCAGGAGCGTTTCTACATCGTGGGCAGCTTCCCGCCATGTTTCCCCGGAAGTGATCTGTAAAGCGGCCTCATGGTCGTCGATTAATACTTTTATGACACACTATTGTGTAGAACCGGCTTCCTTGTCTTCAGTTAATTTTGGTTTGAATGTCTTATCTGTTGACAGTGCCAATTAAACCTTCTTTTCTTTAACCAGCAATTGCCCACCCGGGTGTGTATGGCTAGTCATTTCCCATACGTAGGCTGCCATGGAGTCTGTCAGGAAAACGGAAAATTTATATCAAATATTTACCGTAATTTTCCTTTCCTGACGGACTCCATGGCAGCAGGAGTTCCCTCCCATTTGCTGGAGTAGGCTAAGTTACGGAACGTGGTCTCTGACTAGAAGCAAAGATTTATGGGAGTGGGGTCCTATGAGGTAGGAGAGGCGGGATTAACCCATACGTAGGCTGCCATGGAGTCCATCAGGAAAGGAAAATTACGGTAAGTATTTGATATAAATTTTCAGTTTTTGATGATTTCTGGAGCAGAATGGATTCAGTTATACAGCAGGCATAGTAAAAGTAAAGAAGATCAGTGTCACAGATTGTGAGAAGAGCTGGTAGATCAAAGCAAATATGCCTTGCAAGAGAGTATAAAACACTCAAAGTCAATGCACTCAGTTTGGATTGAAGCTAAGCTACCCCCAATAAGCTGGATATTGGGAGTAAGTCCCCTCAAACTTGGAGAGCACATACAAAGCCCATTAAGTTAATATGCAAGATCTCAGGGTGGCAAGGCAAGAGTGCTTAACAGTAATGCTGCGTACACACGATCGCACATTCCGACAACAAAATCCATGGGATTTTTTCTGTTGGCTCAAACTTGTCTTGCATACACACGGTCACACAATGTTGTCAGAAATTCCGAACATCAAGAACGCTGTGACGTACAACGAGCAGAGAAAATTGAAGTTCAATAGCCAGTGCGGCTCTTCTGCTTGATTCCGAGCATGCGTGGAACTTTGTGCGTCGGAATTTTGTACACACGATCGGAATTTCCCACAACGGATTTTGTTGTCGGAAAATTTAAGATCCAGTTCTCAAATTTTGTTGGAAATTCAGAGGGAAAATGTCCGATGGAGCCTACACACAAAATGTAAAGACCTGCTCTCAAACATTTGTTGGCGGATATTCCGACAGCAAATGTTCGATGGAGCATACACACGGTCGGACTTTCTGACAACAAGCTCCCATCAAACATTTGCCATCGGAAAATCCGACCATGTGTACGCGGCATTAGTCACAATAATGTTCAAAAAGGTTATAATTTGTCTAGTTGTCTACAACATTCTTTGCTATGTGACAAAACGGGACCCAAAAGCTAAAATGACTAAATATGACATTTTTAGCAAATTGTTAATGCCAAACCAATATTTTCTATGGGTTATTTTAAACCAGACTAAAAACAATTATTCCTTCAGCTACTGCAGTAACAGGGTTCTAGTACACATTTTAAAGGGTAACTCCGCTTCTATGGGAGAAAATCTAGTAAATAAAAAAAATATAGCATATACAATTGCTGCACAAGCCACATTGTAATTTTAAAGTGGTTGTAAACCCTTACAAACCACTTTGACCTACAGGTAAGCCTAGATTAAGGCTTACTTGTAGGTCCAAGAAATATCTCCCAAACCTTTACGGTTTAGGAGATATTTGCCCGAAGACGGCGGCGCGCAGGCGCACTGAGCGTGGCATCCTCGATGACGAAGATGCCGCGCGTCTCGGCTCCCGTGCGCATGCGCGGGAGTGACGTCATCGCGGCTTCGCCGACAACGGTGACAGTGGCGGAGCTGCGAGACCCCACCGAGAAGATGGATGCGCCGGACTACAGGGGACAGCGGTGACTTCGCTGGCTCCTGTGTCAGGTAAGTGACACATAATGGGCTACTATGCGATGCATAGTAGTCCATTATGCTTTGCCTTTGCAGGGAATGAAAGAGGAAGTAAACTCATCAGGGTTTACTTCCTCTTTAAAGAGATTGTAAAAAAAAAAGAACCCTGTAGGACAAAAGCATAATGAGCCACTTTGCATCGCATAATAGCTCATTATGAAATACCTACTTTAGAACGAAGCTGTTGCAGCGGCGACCGCACACCGATGAGATGGCTGGCATTTTCACCGGAGTTTCTTCTGGGTTCGCGGGCTCCGGCACTGTGATTGGCTGTAGCCGCGATTATATCACGCCTGCGCATGCGCGTGATAGCTGCTGTTCACGGCACGGGTCTCAGCACCTGTGGCCGTTACTTCATAGCACATGCGCCAATGATGTCACTGGCTGTATTTAATGTAAATATCTCCTAAACGGTACACATTTAGGAGATATTTTCACTACCTATGGGTAAGCCTTATTATAGTTTTACCTATAGGTAAATGTCTGCAGAGGAAATGTACTTCCTCTTTAATGTTATTAAAAGTTGCCTCTACTGTTCAAAAAGCAGCAAATGTAATTTTCTATAAAACTCAATATTATATGGCAATCTGGAAGTGTTCTTTACACAACAACTCTGCAACACAAATCTCCTTTTTGGATGAGATACTCCCTAAGGGTAAATTACTTCTAAAAGGATTAGGACACTGCAAATTTTCTCAGCAAAACCCTGAATTGCATTAGCTGATTATAATGAATTAGTGACTCCCATTCAGAATCACTTTGCAAACCACATGATCTAAAAAAGAGCTATTCCTTCCAAGCGAAAACAGGTGGGAACGTGCAACAAAGTGTGTTAAAACCCTTGCAATGTTACTCTTTAAGCAACACATTGTGATTTAAGTTAGAGATGTATGATTCTAAGGCTTTACAATATAACATGTATTTATACAGGATTGACTATGATGATAAATCTCAAAAAAATCCATTCTACATTATCACTCATGATGGAAATATAACCGATTCTAGAAGCTTACTGACTGTTGCTGCTTGTAAATTAGATATTTTCAATTTTCCCTTCGACACACAAGTCTGTAAAATTTCATTTGGCTCTTATATTTATAACGGTATGTATGTGTTTAAAATTATTCTTTATCTATTAAAAGCTTATCTCCACCTACATCACCTTCCCTTGAGTGAGGGTTGACTCCTACCTTGTCTACTGCCATACATCTCACATTGACTTCAAACTTGTAAAGTATGCTAATGTTATTTATTCACTCTTCTGGATTACTTGTATTGAATAACTAGTGTAATGTAATAAAATTGCTGAAATCTTATGTATCTCCCTATATCTCACTATGTTCACCTGTGGCACCTTTAATGTTGGAGAGTTGCTTAACCAGAGTCACTGGAGTTGTTTTACTAAAGGCAAATAGACTGTTTACTTTGCAAAGGAAGTTGCACTTTGCAAGGACATTTTCAAATTTTTACAAGGAAAAAAAGCTTACTAAATGCGGTGAAGCTCTACTGATTTTTTTTTTATCATCCAATCATGTGCAAGTAAAATTGCATTTTTTTTTTTTTTTTTTTTTTTTTTAATTGTTCCATGACTAGGTATTCTTTGCAAACTGAAACGTCATCATATTTTATAAGGTTTGGGGGAAAATTTCTTTGCAAAGTGAACAGCCCATTTGCCTTTGGTAAATCAACCCCACTGTGTTCCACAGTATGGACTCACCTTCACAAGGAATGGAATCAGTTTTGGATCCAGCTATTCCCACCTACATATTAGGAACTACATAACTGTATCTAAGAAGATTTTTCTCACTTGGAGAGATTTCCTTACTACCTGTATTCCTCATTAACCTCCCTGGCGGTATGATTATTTCTGATTTTGCTGAAAGCGGTACAATTATTTTGCATGGAAATTTTGGCGTTTTATATTGTAGGCCTGCAATTCTTAGGAATAACTCTATTAAATCTGTTCAAACAAGAGTCTAGCAGACATCCCGGGTATGATAAAGTTTCTAAGATAATAAATAGCTATAAATAATGATAACAAATAATAAGAAAAATTATTCAATAATGTAATCAAACCAAAAACACTGACATTTGCTCATTTGCAGAATTGTCGCTGTCATTAGATTAGACATTGGTGTTTGATGACGGATCTCCCCACAAATCGCTATCGCTCAATTCTGCAATTGATTCTAATTCGCTGTTTTGACATAAAGGGACACTTTTTGGTTGCTATGGACAATCACCAAATTCCAGGCAGAAAAAAAACAGTATTTATAATATATTTATAATATAAAAGTGCATGCAGGGCACTGGACAGACCACTAAGGACAAAGGGGATGTGTTTTGTTTTTTTATACAGTCTGAAAGATTACAGTACTGTATGCGCATTGTGTGTTTTTACTTTTTTGAATTTGGTGCCCATCTCCGATCCCGTGCGTTATAACGTTGCAGGGAATGGAGCTCGGCGGCACTCGGGCACTGTGTGAATCGAGCAGAGGACAGCTCGCACACACAGCGTGGAGGACATCGCTGGATCCAGGGGACAAGGTAAGTAAGTCTCCCTGTATCCTGCAATGCGATCCCGAGTCTGGCTCGGGGTTACCGCTCGTGGTACTGAAATTCCACCCCGAGCCAGACTCAGGAATACCGCCAGGGAGGTTAAAACATGGATTAAAGCACTTGTCGAAACTTGAATTTTGACACTTTCACATTTAACCGCTTTCAGACCAGACCATTTTGCAGGCCAATGACCAGACCACTTTTTGTGATTCGGCACTGCTCGCTTTAACTGACAATTAACTGACAAATTGACGTCCTTTTTTTCCCACAAATAGAGCTTTCTTTTGGTGGTATTTGATCAGCCCTGCGGTTTTTATTTTTTGCTCTATAAACAAAAAAAGAGCGACAATTTTGAAAAAAATATTATTTTTTACTTTTTGCTATGATAAATATCCCCCAAAAATATATAAAAAACATTTTTTTTCTCAGTTTAGGCCGAAACGTATTCTTCTACATATTTTTGGTAAAAAAAATGACAATAAGCGATTATTGATTGGTTTGCGCAAAATTTATAGCGTTTACAAAATAGGGGATAGTTTTATGGCATTTTTATTAATAATTTTTTTTTCTAGTAATGGCGGTGATCAGCGATTTTAATTGTGACTGCAACATTATGGCAGACACATCAGACATTTTTAAAACCTTTTTGGGACCATTGTCATTTATACAGCAATCAGTGCTCTATAAATGCAGTGATTCCTGTGTAAATGACACTGCCAGTGAAGGGGTTAACCAGGTGGTGGCAATGTGGGGGTTAAGTGTTCCTAGGGGTGTGTTACTAACTGTGGGGGGGCTGGGCTGTGTGCTAGTGAACACTGATCTCTGCTCCAATCACAGGAAGCAGAGATCAGTGTCACTTGTTGCTAGGCAGAACGGAGAGATGCTGTTTACAATGGCATCTCCCTGTTCTCCTTCCCCGTGAGACGATCGCGGGTATCCCCGCAGTGATCGAGTCTGCGGGACCCACGACCAGACTCATGGGGGTCCCGATCGGCAAGCTGTGGCGCGCAGGTGATGGCAGGGCGGCAAATTCAACTGGACGTACCTGTATGCCAGTTTGCCTGCTCGTGCCATTCTGCCGGCGTACATCGTCGTGCGTCGGTCAGGAACTGGTTAATCAAAAACATTGACAAGAGTGTTAACTATTAGTTTTTATATTAAAAGAACAAGTGTGCTTACCCCTAAAATAAGATAAGGTCAATAATAAATGTCACAAGAACAATATGATAAATAATATACAATCCTTGCCCCAAAATAATATATATAAAAAAATCTGTGCAACACAATCATAAAGAAACAAAGTGCAAAGGATTAGGTACAAGTACAAGTGTACTTTTTTTGGAAAAAATATACTTTTTTAAATTAAAAAATAAGACAACAGTAAAGTTAGCCCACTTTTTTTTTCATATTGTGAAAGATAATGTTACGCAGAGTAAATTGATACCCAACAGGTCACGCTTCAAAATTGCGCCCACTTGTTGAATAGCGAGAAACTTTTACCCTTAAAAATCTCCATAGGCGACATTTAAAAAATTCTACAGGTTGCATGTTTTGAGTTAGAGGAGGATTAGGGCTAGAATTATTGCTCTTGCTTACCAATCGCAGCGATGCCTCACATGTGTGGTTTGAACACTGTTTTCATATGCGGAAACTAGTCATGTATGCGTTCGCTTCTGCGCACGAGATCGTTGGGACGGGGAGCTTTTAAAAAAAAAAAATTCTTATTTATTTTACCTTTTATTTTTACACTGTTTAAAAAACAATTGTCACTGCAGTGGGTGGTCTGTAAATGGTTAAACAGCGTATTTTGCATCCACTCCAAACACAGCCACAAGTCACAGTAGTGGGCGTGCGCAATGACGTCACTCAATCAATCTCCACCTGACAAGTTTCCCCTGAAAGGGCATTATCAAAGAAAGGAGCCTCTTTATTTTGCTGCTGCTATTGTAAGTGCAATACTTCATTATAGAAACAGTTTTAATCTACACCAATTTTTTTTCAAACCCTGCAAGGTAAAGGCATAGGGGGTTATTTGCGAAAGGCAAATCCACTTTGCACTGCAAGCTAAAATGTTGTTTTTGCATGTCCCCCTCGGATCTACAGCGACTTTACTTCCAAGTGCACTTTCATTAGTACGAACATGCGAACACCGTTAAAGTCTATAGGACACGATCATGAAAGACTTATATGCAATTTAGTGCCATAAAGTGTCTGGGGACCCAGGTACTACTCTAGGGGATATGTATCAATGCAAAAAAAAGTTTAAAATGTTTTTTTTTCAGGAGCAGTGATTTTAATAATGCTTAAAGTGAAACAATAAAAATAAAATATTTCTTTAAATATCATGCCTGGGGGGTCCCCTTTGTCTGCTGCAAAAGTGGCGTATCTTTCTCATGTGTTTTACTGTGCTACAGAATAATTATATTTCTAACAGAAAAAATGTCATTTAAAATTGTTTGTGACTGTAATGTATTGTCAGTAATAGATGAAAAACTATTGAAAAAAACTGCGTGTGCCACCCCAATCCATACCACACCCCTCAGGTCTGATATGGATTTTAAGGGGAACCCCGTACCAAAATGTAAAAAAAAAAAATGGCGTGGGGATCCCCTCCAAAATCCATACCAGACCCTTATCCGAGCAAGCAGCCACGGCAGGCCAGGAACCATACCAGGCTGCTTGCCCTCAAGATGGGGAGGGTGCTTTGGGGTTCCCTCCAAAGCACCTTGTCCCCATGTTGATGGGGACAAGGGCCCTATTCCCCACAACCCTTGCCCAGTAGTTGTGGAGGTCTGTGGGCGGAGGGCTTATTGGAATCTGGAAGTCCCCTTTAACAAGGGGGCCCCCAGATCTAAGCCCCTCCATGTGAATGGGTATGGGGTATATTGTATCCCTATCCAATCACTGAAAAAAGTGTAAAAAAGTAAAAACGACAGACACTTTTTGACAATTCCTTTATTAAAAAAAAAAGTGTCCCACAATGTCTATCCATCTTCAATCATGGCGCCAACAGACCACAACAATTGAAAAAAAAAGCTCAGATGGGAGGCGTCTCTTGGCTGTGACAGCTGTTATATAGGCAAGGGCGGGGCCACCTGGTTACATAAACGGTTGACCCTGCCCTTTCCTATATAACAGCCATATACACACTACACACATACACGTGCTGTGATTGGCCAAAGCATGTAGGCCAGGTGCATGCTTTTGCCAATCATCAGGCAGCAATGCACTGGTGTTCACTCGGGTGTTCGCCCATTCGCTGAACAGCAAATATTATGGGGCGTTCGCATTAAATTCGAGCGGCGCAGAACGCCCCATAATATTTGCTGTTCGGCGAATGGGCAAACACTCATTGTTTGAGTCGCAACTACATTCAACTCGAACATTGAGCTCATCTCCTACAGGTAATCCTTATTATAGGCTTACCTGTAGGTAGGTACAAGTGCCAAAAAAGGCTTTACTTCCACTTTAAAAGTTGTTTGATTTTACTTCATGTGTCCATAAAGACATGGATGAGTGAGTTTGGGGTGGAGGAACTTGACTGGCCTGCACAGAGTCCTGACCTCAACCCAATAGAATACCTTTCGGTCCAACATCAGTGCCTCATAAATGCGCTTCTGAAAGAATGATCAAACATTCCCATATACACACTCCTAAACCTTGTGGACAGCCATTCCAGAAGAGTTAAAGCTGTTATAGCTGCAATTGGTGGGCCAACTCAATATTGAACCTTACAGATGAATGCCCTGTACACACGATCAGACTTTCTGATGAAAAAGGTGCGATCGGATCGTGTTGTCAGAAAATTCAATGGATCTAAAATTTTCCGACAACAAAATCAGATTTTTTAAATTCCGATCGTGTGTAGACAATTCCGATGGACAAAGTGCCACGCATGCTCAGAATAAATTGCGAGACGGAAGCTATTGGCTACTGGCCTCTTTATAGTCCCGCCGCATGTGTTGTATGTCACATCGTTCTGAACGATGGGATTTTCTGACAACTTTGTGCGACCGTGTGTATGCTAGACAAGTTTGGACCAAAATCCGTCTGAAAAAAATCTGATGGATTTTGTTGTCGGAATGTCCGACCATGTGTACAGGGCATAAGACTGGGATGCCATTAAAGTTCATGTGAGTGTAAAGACAGGCTTTCCAATCTCAGTTACAATTGGGGATTTAGTTGCATATATACAGTATATTATCATTTACATACATTTTTTTTAATACGTTATTTATACCTAATTCTTTGCACTTTGTTTCTTTATGATTGTGTTGCACAGATTTTTTAATTCATTTATTTTAACCACTTCCCGACCAGCGCACGCCGATGTACGTTGGCAGAATGGCGCGGGCAGGCATATTGGCGTACAGATACGTCCAATCTTAAATGCCGCCCTGCCATTGCGAGCGCACCGCCAGCGGCGCACTCGCGTGCCGGTCGGGACCCCCGTGAGTCTGGTCGCGGGTCCCGCGGACTCGATCGCCGCGGGCATACCCGCAATCGTCTCACGTGGCGGCTGAACTGGGAGCATCTCCCCATTCTGCCTAGCAACAAGTGACGCTGATCTCTGCTCCATGTGATTGGAGCAGAGATCAGTGTTCACTAAAAGAAAGCCCAGCCCCCAACAGTTAGTAACACACCCCTAGGAACACTTAACCCCTAAACTGCCACCCCCTGGTTAACCCCTTTACTGCCAGTGTTATTTACACAGGAATCACTGCATTTGTATAGCAGTGATTGCTGTATAAATGACAATGGTCCAAAAAACGTGTCAAAAATGTCCGATGTGTCCGCCATGATGTCGCAGTCACAATAAAAATTGCTGATCGCCGCCATTACTAGTAAAAAAAAAATTATTAATAAAAATGCCATAAAACTATCACCTATTTTGTAAACGCTATAACTTTTGCGCAAACTAATCAATAATCGCTTATTGCTAATTTTTTTACCAAAAATATGTAGAAGAATACGTATCGGCCTAAACTGAGGGAAAAAAATGTTTTTTTATATATTTTTGGGGGATATTTATTATAACAAAAAGTAAAAAATAATGCGTTTTTTTCAAAATTGTAGCTCTATTTTTGTTTATAGCACAAAAAATAAAAACCGCCGGGGTGATCAAATACCACCAAAAGAAAGCTCTATTTGTGGGAAAAAAAGGATGTCAATTTTGGGAGCCACAACGCATGACTGCGCAATTGTCAGTTAAAGCAACGCAGTGCCGAATCGCAAAAAGTGGTCTGGTCTTTGGCCAGCAAAATGGTCCGGGGCTGAAGTGGTTAATTTGGGGAGAGGGTTACATATTATTCATCATATTGTTCTTGTAACATTTATTATTGACCTATTTATATATATGAATGTATCATTTTATTTTAGGGGTAAGCACACTTGTTTTTTCGATATTTAATTTCAAGCAGGGTATGCAGGCTTATACTCCAGGTGCTGCTATCGAATTAGATCTTAGTGCAAGTTATATATTTTTATTTTTAACTATTACTTATTATGCCTTTATATAACAAAAAAGTATTACTAAAGATAAATGTAAGCAACCCATACAAGCCAGAAAGATTCCAGTACATTCTAGTCAGATTATTGAAGAATAAAGCCTTGTCCACGTCTGAGAGATCTATTGTACAATGCCCAGCTCGTGGTAATGCACAAAAGGATCATCATTGTTTTCTACGATGCCCGTTCACACCAGTGCGATGTGCTGCCATGTGTTGGGAAAGATAACACAGGTACTGTTTTGGTCCCCTTTGTCATGAAACATGCATGAAAAACCATGCATCACAAAATCAAAACAAAACACCGGATATTGCAGATACCAGTGTTAACCTAATCTAAACTATGGTTCTGCACTCATTGCATGTCATAATTTGCATTTTCTTTGCATTTACAAATCAATACACCTTGCTATGTCCCTCATGAAATAAACAATTTAATTTTATTTTTCAGTTGATAACATACAAATGAAGCCTTTACGTGACTCCAGAGAGGTCTTTACCCATACAAAGGACTTCTTTATGGCAAAAGGAGATTGGATTCTCACTGACATCAATGTAACCCAGCAAATTTATGATTTCAGTGGTGCCAAATACAGCAAGGTGTTTTATACGGTATGGAAAGGGACAGCTAGGAAAATCTATCGCTTGGTATTCACTAGAAGAGTATGTCGATAAGATACAATAATCAGTTCAGAAATTGGAATTGCCTTAGCGTGTTCATTACTAAAAGACCACCATAGAAATGATGGAAGCTTATAAATCACCCAGCATATTTAACCACTTGCCCATTGGGCACTTAAACCCCCTTCCTAAGAAGGTAAATTTTCAGCTTTCAGTGCTCTCACACTTTTGCCCTGTACACACGATCGGACTTTCCGCCAACAAAACCGTGCATTTTTATTCGAAGGATGTTGGCTCAAACTTGTCTTGCATACACACGGTCATACAAATGTTGGGAAGTTCAATAGCCAGTGCGGCTCCTTTTTCTTGATTCCGAGCATGCGTGAACTTTTGTGCGACAACAAAGTTATGTTGACTGAAGATTTGAGAACCTGCTCTCAAACATTTGTTGGTGGATATTCCGACAGCAAATGTTCGATGGAGCATACACACGGTCGGACTTTCCAACAACAAGCTCACATCGAACATTTCCCGTTGAAAAATCCGACTGTGTGTACGCCGCATTAGAATGACGATTACTCAGTCATGCAACACTACACTTATGAAATTTTTGTCCTTTTTTCACACAAATAGAGCTTTCTTTTAATCCTATTTAATCACCGCATTTATTTTTTATTTTTTGCGCTATAAATAAAAAAGACCAAACATTTTGTAAAAAAAAAAAAAAAACGAAAGCATTTTTCTTCGTTTTTGTTATACAATTTTGAAAAATAAGTAATTTTTCTTTGTAAATTTTGACCAAAATTTATACTGCTATATATCTTTGGTAAAAAATAACCCAAATATTATTTGGTCTTTGTGAAAGCTATAGAGTCTACAAGCTTCGGTGCCAATCACTGAAAACTGATCACAGCCTCAGTAATGTATTTTTGTTTTCTGCTGCCCTAGGCCTGACTAAACTCATGTACGCCTCTAATTTAAATATGACCCACCCCTTCCTGTCAATGCCACACCCCTTGCTGTTTAAGACCTGCCCTGAAATTTTCGAGTGGGGACACTAGATCTGAGGGCCTGGGGGTGGGGTTGGGGGGGCAATGGATTCCCTTAATTTACATAGATTTCCTCTCACTTCCTGTTTGGCTATGGGACAGAAAGTGAAGTGAGATTTCTGCCATGGGACAGGGATGGTAAAAAATAAACTGGCAGGGGCTATAACCCTCCCTTACTCTATCCAAAAAAAAAAGTGTTGCCTATAGTTCTACTTTAAGCACAAATTTCTGATCATTTTATGTGGAGGACTAAGAAGAGAAAACCATGCCAATGGTGCAGTAGAAAATATAGCACAGTGAGGAAGGTTTGTGGCCCAGGATGATAGGATAGTCAAAATGAGAAGCGGCACCCCCCCACACACAGTTGCGGAATGCTGGCCACCCGCATACTGCCCAGTCTGTCCCATAAGACTGCCACTACACTGTTAGCCGGTGGGGACCCTTTGCCTTCTGGCCCCCTGCAAAGTGCTGCCCTAGGCCTGGGCCTGATCGGCCTAGGCCAGGATACAGCATTGCACTGCTCATTTCTTGAGACCCTGACAAGCCAGGAAATTACAAATACCCTTTTTGGAAAGTAGGCATTCCAAGGTATTTTTGAAGTTGTAATTTTTCCCACAATTCTTTGCAAAATTAAGATTTTTTTTCTCCCAAAATTGTCATATTAGCAGGTTATTTTTCTCACATGGCATATGCATACTTACAATTACACCCCAAAATACATTATGCTACTAATCCTGAGTATGGCGATACCACATGTGTGAGACTTTTACACAGCCTAGCCACATACAGAGGCCCAACATGCAGGGAGCATCATCAGGTGTTCAAGGAGCAGAAATTACACACATAATTTCCTGTCAACATATCATATTTTTGAAGGCTCTGGAGCACCAGCACCATGGAAATGCCCACAAAATTACCCAATTTTGGAAAGCAAACACCCCAACGTATATTCTATGAGGCAGTGTGAGTCTTTTGAACATGTCATTTTTTTCCACAATGTGAAAAGAAAATGAAAACACATTTTTCTATGCATTTTTTACAGCACTGACGGGCGCTGATAAGGATACACTGATAGAGGGGCACTGGTAGGGCATTGTTGGGCACTGACATGGCACTGATGCAGCATTACTGGGAACAGATGTGGCACTGATGGAGCACTGTAGAGCACTGATGGGGAACAGATGTGGCACTGCTGGGTACTGATGTACACTGATGGGGTACTGTAGAGTACTGCTATGGCACAGAAGTGAACATCTGAGGCACAGATTGGGCACTTCTGGTGCACAGATCTGCACTTGGAATAGGAAAGAAAAAACTCACACAGCCTCATGTTGTAGCTTCTCCCTCCTCTGCTTGGTGCGAGCAGCGGCAAGAACCGGACAAGATGCTGGTTTGTTGACAGTGATAGCTCCATCATTGGATGGATCTATCACGTGGTAAAGGGCCGATGGGATTGGCCCTTTACCACAAATCATGATGCGCAGGGTTCCGAGAAACCGACAAGCACGGACACTCCTGTGTGTGCCCCAGAGGGCTCTTGGCTCTTGGGAGAGTGATTCTGGAAGGATATCATAGTACGCCCTCCCAGAGTTATCCGTCTGTGCTGTAGCCGTCATTCAGCTATGGCCTGTTAAGTAGTTAAATTGTTTCTAAAGGCAGAATTTGTTTTACTTTAATGTATTCTATGCATTTAGGAAAAAAAAAAACAACCTTCTGCATGCAGTCCCTTCTCCCCCAGCCTCCTATATACTTACCTGAGCCCAATCTCTTTCCAGCGATATGCACGAGAACAGAGGCTCTGTCTGCTCTCTTGTTCATTGGCTACTGCTACTGTTAATCACAGCCAGTGATGAGAGAGTGGGGGGCAGGGCTGAGTCCCACTGTCTTTGTCAATAGACTGGCAAGCAGCTTGCTATGGGGGCACTCGGTGGGGGTGGGGGGAGCCAGGAGCACCCACAGGGGACCTGATGTGAGGAGGATCAGGGCAGCTGTATGCAAAACAATTGCACAGAGCAGGTAGGTATGACATGTTTGTTATTTTAAAGAAAAAAAAAGTTAGAATAGCATTAAGCAAACCTGTCACAACAAATATACTACAATTGTGTTATCACAATTAAAACTGGGCTTCCACTGTACTTGGTCATATCTTTGTTTTTTGGTTAATGGTTCTTTTCATTTCAGGAACCTTCATAACCCAGGGCACACATAATTTACACAACCTGATCCACATTGGTAGCCCAGTGAACCACAATCCTGATTGCTACAAATTAAAAGCCTGGTAGTCCTGAAGTAGACCTGAGCAAATTGCAGTCCCAGGGCCACATCTGGCAGTGGCACTTTGGCTGTACCTGACTGACTGACTCACAATGCTTCCACTGTTAGCATGCTCCTCTAAGCCTGTCAGCTTCCTCACTAAGAAAGCTGATTCAGAGATCAGAGAGGCATTCTAACAGATGTCCATGTGGAGATTCAAGAACTGGAAAAAGAGTGCCTGAGGGGCTCATTGATACAGCATGGAGGCTTGTTTTCTTGTTTCTGGTGGGAGAGTGATCCCTAGGAGACATTCCAATGCTTCCCCCCCCACTCTGCTACCCAGTCAAGTTCCTCCTGTGTAACACCCCTTTCATACCAGGGCATTTTGCAGGCGCTATAGCGTTAGAAATAGCGCCTGCAATCCGCCCTAAAGAAGCTGCGTCATTGTGTGTAGTGTGAAAGCCTGAGAGCTTTCACACTACAGCGGTGCGCTGGCAGGACGTCAGAAAAAAGTCCTGCCAGCAGCTTCTTTGGAGCGGTGAAGGAGCGGTGTGTTTACCGCTCCTCCACCGCTGCTCCCCATTGAAATCAATGGGGCAGTGCTGTAATACCGCTGGCAAAACGCCGCTATTGCGGCATATTGCCGGCGGTTTTAACCCTTTTGCGGCCGTTATCGGGGGTAAAAGTGCCCCGCTAGCGGCCGAAATCCACCACAAATCCGGCGGTAAAACGCAGCTAAAAATAGCAGCGTTTTACCGCCCACGCGATCGGCGGTGTGGTGTGAAAGGGGACTTAGTGCCTGAATACTGCAAACTCCAGGACCCATACACCTGTTCTTTACTTAAGGACATGACCAGCTGAAGATCTGAACAGATCTGAGGCTATCTCCGTACAGTCACTGCGCTTTTCATAGGGCATTTGACAATCTGTGAGGAACTGTTATACTGACTCCTCACTGCCTAATTTGATCCTAAAATGCTGCATTACTGTGGCGCAACCACATGCATTGCACGCTATTGCAGAGCAGCCCTATTCAACACAACACAGTGCAGCTTGCCAAACTCTGCACCCAGAGTTAAAAATGCTGTGGCCATGAAGCAAAAAGTAAAGCATTGCACTGCATTGCAAACAACTCAATGTGGCTGTTATTTTACAGTTCAGGTGGGCAGTTGGGAAGGGTGGGGGGTTACCAACTCCTGACTGCCTGTCTGAAAGACCCATTTCATGAGCAGTTGTACCTATTGTTCCTAATACCAAGTGTTTGCTTTCTATATGTTTACGTACTTATGCACCTTCCCAGGTCCAAAATTGGTGCTGAGCAGAATGAAAGTGGTTGTAAAGGCAGAAGGTTTTTTTATGTTAATGCATTCTATGCATTAAGATAAAAAGCCTTCTGTGTGCAGCGGCCTCTCCTAATACTTACCTGAGGTCCCTCTCTGTCCTGCGATGTCCATGAGTGTCTCAGTCCTCAGAGATTCTCCCGGCTGAGACAGAGCAGCAGCACCATTGGCTGCCACTGCTGTCAATCAAAGTCAGATAGCCTATCAGGGGAGAGAGGGGCAGGACTGGGTCAGGCTCCATGTCTGAATGGACAGAGGGAACTGCGACTTGGCTCTTGTGCCCCCATAGCAAGCTGCTTGCTGTGGGGGCACTGAAGAGGAGGGAGAAGCCAGGATCACAAAAGAGGGACCCAAGAAGAGGATAATCCTGGCTACTCTGTGCAAATCCACTGCAACAGAGTAGGTAAGTATAACATGTTTGGCATTTTTATAGGAAAAAAACGAGACTTTGTGGCCACTTGGAAAAAAATAATTGTCCAACTCTGGGTAGGGTTGTCATTGTGATAGAGATGCATTGACCAAACCTAGAAATGGGGAGCACATTCCAGGACTTAGGGTCTTGTTTTATTATATGCATTAAGAGGGGGAATCATTTTGTTTATTATACAGTGCCTTGCGAAAGTATTCGGCCCCCTTGAACTTTTCAACCTTTTGCCACATTTCAGGCTTCAAACATAAAGATATAAAATTTAAATTTTTTGTGAAGAATCACCAACAAGTGGGACACAATTGTGAAGTGGAACGAAATCTATTGGATAATTTAAACTTTTTTAGCAAATAAAAAACTGAAAAGTGGTGCGTGCAAAATTATTCGGCCCCTTTACTTTCAGTGCAGCAAACTCACTCCAGAAGTTCAGCGAGGATCTCTGAATGATCCAATGTTGTCCTAAATGACTGATGGTGATAAATAGAATCCACCTGTGTGTAATCAAGTCTCTGTATAAAAGCACCTGCTCTGTGATAGTCTCAGGGTTCTGTTGAAAGCGCAGAGAGCATCATGAAGACCAAGGAACACACCAGGCAGGTCCGTAATACTGTTGTGGAGAAGTTTAAAGCCAGATTTGGATACAAAAAGATTTCCCAAGCTTTAAACATCCCAATGAGCACTGTGCAAGTGATCATTTTGAAATGGAAGGAGTATCAGACCACTGCAAATCTACCAAGACCTGGCCGTCCCTCTAAACTTTCAGCTCAGACAAGGAGAAGACTGATCAGGGATGCAGCCAAGAGGCCCATGATCACTCTGGATGAACTGCAGAGAACTACAGCTGAGGTGGGAGAGTCTGTCCATAGGACAACAATCAGTCGTACACTGCACAGATCTGGCCTTTATGCAAGAGTGGCAAGAAGAAAGCCATTTCTCAAAGATAACCATAAAAAGTCTTGTCTAAAGTTTGCCACAAGCCACCTGGGAGACACACCAAACATGTGGAAGAAGGTGCTCTGGTCAGATGAAACCAAAATCAAACTTTTTGCCCACAATGCAAAACGATATGTTTGGCGTAAAAGCAACACAGCTCATCACCCTCAACACACCATCCCCACTGTCAAACATGATGGTGGCAGCATCATTGTTTGGGCCTGCTTTTCTTCAGCAGAGACAGGGAAGATGGTTAAAATTTAGGGGAAGATGGATGCAGCCAAATACAGGACCATTCTGGATGAAAGCCTGTTGGAGTCTACAATAGACCTGAAACTGGGACGGAGATTTATCTTCCAACAAGACAATCCAAACATACAGCAAAATCTACAAAGGAATGGTTCACAAATAAACGTATCCAGGTGTTGGAATGGCCAAGTCAAAGTCCAGACCTGAATCCAATCGAGAATCTGTGGAAAGAGCTGAAAACTGCTGTTCACAAACGCTCTCCATCCAACCTCACTGAGCTCGAGCTGTTTTGCAAGGAAGAATGGGCAAGAATTTCAGTCTCTCGATGTGCAAAACTGATAGAGACATACCCCAAGCGACTTGCAGCTGTAATCGCAGCAAAAGGTGGCTCTACAAAGTATTAACGCAAGGGGGCCGAATAATTTTGCACGCTCCACTTTTCATTTTTTTATTAGTTAAAAAAGTTTCAAAAATCCAATAGATTTCGTTCCACTTCACAATTGTGTCCCACTTGTTGGTGATTCTTCACAAAAAATAAAAATTTTATATCTTTATGTTTGAAGCCTGAAATGTGGCAAAAGGTTGAAAAGTCCAAGGGGGCCGAATACTTTCGCAAGGCACTGTAGTTTACCGAGGTTGGGTGTAATATTGTCTCTCAAATATTTTATCTGATTCCTAACCCACCTAAAGGTATAGTGTGTGATTTAGATAGGGTAGTTCAGTGTTGGGTAGGGTATGGAGAAGTTTTCTGCTGATTTAGAAAGATTGATGTAGGATGGGCTGAATAAAGTGCCAGTCCAACTAATCAAATGCCTTCTTGGCATCCATTGAGAGGAAGATTAAGGGGTTGGCCTGGAAATGAGTAGCATGTATCATGTTTATGACCCTGGTGGTTTGTCTCTTACCTCATGTGAAAGGCAAAACCTCACCTAGGTGCTATGGATATAAGTGTTTGTATGTCCAATAGTAGTCTATTCGGTATGATTTTAGAGAACAATTTCAAGTCCACATTAAGTAGTGTGATAGGGGGGTAACTGCCACACTGGGATAGGGCTTTATCTTCTTTCAAAATTATGGTTATGTGAGCCCTGAGGAAGTCTATGGGTATTGGAATGTTATTTAGAATTTAACTGTAAGCATTTAGAAAAGTGCGTAGAAAGAGTAGCAGGGAACATTTGGTAATATGGCCATCAGGGCCTTGGGCTTTGCTCAACTTTAGTTTGTTTGATAGACCGGTTGAGTTCTTCCTGCAAGATGGGTGCTCAGATGCTCTCAGACATCTTTCCTTAGAAAGGGCAGACCTAAAGTTCTAAAATAATCTATTATAGCCTCCCATCTATTTTGTGGCTGAGAGGTGTCAGAGTTGAAAAAGAGGTCATAAAGTTTTTGGTAGAAACCTTGGAATTCAGAAGCAACAGCTTGGGAGGTAGAGTGACTTTTTTCCCTTGTGTGACATAATGCAGGGGATGAATATGTTTGATCATGGACCCCTAGGTGCCCTGGTCAACAGTTTGCCTGACTATTAGGGAATGCATATAGAGTTACTCTAGTAGCTAGTAGACATTGTTTGATTTTTAAGAATAGGAGGATGTTGAGTTCATCTCGGACCTTTAAAAACTCATTGTATTGACTGGGCTAGGCATTTCTTATTGGAAATGAGAGGAAAAGAGGAAAGGGTTTACTTCCTCTTTAAACATTATGTTATATTTCTTTGAGGTTTTCTCTAGTTGTTAAAAAAAAAATTTGCAGCTCACTTACCAGCCAGCCTGCAACAAACCGAATTGACCCTGTCTTACAGTGCACTTTAAAAACAAGGGGTTTAATTTGCACACATTTGCAAATATACAAACGTAAGTTGCAATGGCCACATCACAGCTCCCCGGTGTACTGCAGTCCTAACTCTATAACTGACCTTTGCAGCATGAAGCACATGGAAGAGCAATGCATGTGAAAAAACAAACAAAAATTCCCAGCAAGCCTGCAGCAAACCGAATTGACCCTGTCCAACAGTTCACTTTAAAAACAAGGGGCTTAGTTTGCACACAATTGAAAATATATATGTAAGCTGCAGTGGCCACATCACAGCACTTCTGTGTACTGCAGTCCTAACTCTATAGTTTTGAGAGTCTCCCAAGTTGCAGCACATATCTAATAATGGATAGATTAAGGGTAGGTATGCGCAAGAAAGCTGTACAAGCTATTGGCAGGCAGTTACTTGGGAGCAGGAAGAATCAATGAACTATGAAGATGCTCATCAGTGCCCTTGCAGTTCATTGAGAACTACAAGCCATCAGCCATAATGGCTGATGGTAATTGTAGTGCCTTCATTCACAGGGAACTGTGAATAAATGATGCAGCTGTGTGCGTGGAGCCCTGCATGGCCATGTTCTTTTCAAAAAGTGACAGCAGGTGTGGGGATATATGATCCATTGACCGCTGTCAGAGAGGGGGAGAAAACCCCCAGAATTGGCAGTAGGAGCAAAAATTACAGTATAAAAAATAAATAATAAAATAAAAAAGATTAAAACGTGCCGGTCCCATTATGCCCAGTGCAGAAAAATTGGGCCTTGGGTGTAAGTGGTGCTCTAAACCAAAAGTTTTGTTGGAAGCTAGCATCAAGATTCAGGAATAGGATAGGCAGCATAATTCGTCAAGGGATCCCAGATCCCTAGCAAATTCAATCAGTTACATCAGCATCAGGGGCTAGATGCAGCACTGATTCATTTTGCTAAATGTCAGCCTATCAATGGAGTCTGTGGACAGGCGCACTCTTTGATTCGCCATAGACACGTGCAATTTGTTTAGTTCCGAATTAGTTTTTTAAACGAATTTCGACAAATTCGTTAATTCAGAAATTTTCGAATTAATAAAAACCTGTTTAACAAATTTTTCTGAACATTCATAAATTTTAATATTCGTAAATTCGTAAATTCCCACATTCGCACATTCGTAAATTCATACATTCGTAAAAAATCTTAAATTCCTACATTCGTAAATTCGTAAATTTGGAGATTTAGAAATTCAAAAATTCGCAAATCTGAAATAATAATTAACTAATAATAACTTGGACAAGAAGCAAGGAGCTGGTGGAAAGCAAACTAGTATGAGCCTGGGTTGCAGAGGAGGAGGACGGCTTTTTTATCCACTCCACCAACTCTTCTGTATGTTATGGTTCAATAACACGGCCAGCAGCAGAAAAGGACATTTCAGTAGCACCACAACACTGTGTTATTCACACTAAACTGCACTCTACACTGCGCTGTATTATATACACTGCACTATACTGTGTTATTCACACCGCAGTACACTGTATTATTTACTCTGCACTGCACTACATACTGTGAACTGCACTATATACTATGCACTTTACTATATACTATGCACTGCACTATATACACTCTGCACTGCACTATATACACTCTGCACTGCACTGTAGTATACTATGTACTGCACGATATACTCTGGACTGCACTGTAGTATATACACTCAGCACTGCACTGTAGTATATACTATGCACTCCACTATTCATTAATAATCCATTGCATCGTGATTGGCCAAAACATGCAGTTCAGGGGCATGCTTTGGCCAATCAGCAGATGTCAATGCACTGCAATGTCGCAGTGCATTATGGGGCGCTCTGCGGCAGGTGAACTTGCCAGGAGCGCCCCTTATGTTTGTTTGTCCAACATCTAGCCCATCCCTAATTATAAACATTACAGGTATTATTCATGACTTTTTCTGGAATGCTGAGACTTTTGCAAAACAATTTTTTATGCATAGGCCCCTTACTGTAACAGAAATTGATGGATTGTATATTTATAGACATCTGGGCATTACTTATGGACATTTATTATTATTTTTTTAAAGGAGTGTTTGTATTCAAATTTGTATTCTTAACTCAAAGTCCCTTCTATTGATTTCAGCCTCCTCCAAATCTCAAAATTCCTGCTGTGATGCAACTTACTGGTACAGGGTGACTACATTTGTTCTCCATGCTTTCACTTTATGTAGGAACATATTCATCTCTTGCTCTCTCCCAAAATGGACCAGGCACCATGGAGTATGGGATGTGTAGTGTATATAGAGTAGTGCACATGACCACAACTAACATGCACTGCTCATTCCATCTAACCAGAAGTAAGGAGGAAAAGTAGAGGTTCGGGGCCCATGGAGGACATTACAAGGAGACATAAAACATTAAGTAGTGGATATATATGGATTTTTTATTTTTTTGGGAGAATAAGGCTATGGAAACATACACATATAGGGCCAAGTTGGACAGAAGTCAATTAACCTATCAGTATGTCTTTGGAGTATGGAGGAAGAAACAAGAGTTTCGCACATTTTATGCACAGGTTCTGTTAGCTGAGATTACAAAATAAATAGCAATGCACACTTTTTAAGGGTTGTTTTAAAATGTATGCTTTGTCTGCATTCTAAAAGCTTTTTGTTTTGCCTTCCAGTTCACAATAGAAAGGGTTTCTGCAGTTTATGTCCTGACCTTCATTATGCCAGTTTATTTCATGGTGGCTCTGGACATGGTCAGTATGTTTATTCAAATGGACAAAGCAGATCGGCTTGGTTTTAAAATATCTCTTGTGCTGGGATTCTCTATGCTGCTGTTGATTCTAAATAATATACTACCACTCTCGGAAACTCCTCCATTGCTAGGTATGTCTTTAGATTTTTAAACAGCATATACATTTTGAAATAATGTAGTCTTCCAATCAAAAAATACAGTTTTCAGCGCAATCTGTAATGGGTTTGGTTAAATTTTATATCCTGGGTGTGCTATGTATGCTCATAACAAGTGCATTGAAGTACAAAGGACGTATGTGGCATGCCCTGTCTCTCTCTACCTGCCGATGCACCCCACTACTGTTGCTGGCAATTTCCATTCAAAATTACTGCCTGGATTTAATGCTGATATATATTGTTCTTCTAAACACTGTTAGGAAGATAATTTTGGAAATATAATGTCATTAAAAATAAAAACTCAACCAAACACAACCAAATCAAAAGTGCATCAAATTAAGCATATAGTCTTCAAAAAGTTTCCGCAGTTTTTTTTATAAGTTTCGCAGACATCTTCACCACAGTGTGACAACTCTTATACTAAACTGCAAGGTCAGCTGGCTTGTCAGACTAGTCACATGACACTCTCAGACACGACCAATTACTACTTCTCCTGCCCTCACCCTCACCATTTACAAAGAAAATATAAAAGCGCAGGAACGTTTTGAAGACTCCTCGTACATATAAAAATTCATATATAAACCATACCACATGTATAAATCATATGTGAAAAGTATATTTTATATTACTCCAATGTTCAATAAAACCAGTTAAAAAATAAATAAAGTGAATAGTCTGTAATTGAACACTCCTCTTCTTCTGTGACTATCAGTAGTATGTAAAGTCCACTATTACTTTCAACACAGGAATTCCCAAATAGTGTGTAGAATTATAATTGGTAAATCACCACCAACCAGTGTATCCAGTCCACCACCTTCCAGCCAAAACGTTTACCCCAGCATATTGACCCATTAAAAGTAAGGTCAATTTGCGCCTTACCCTTTAAATAGGGCTATTACTCCTCGTCACCTCAATATAAGCTCTTATCCTATGTATGATAAACATTCCTCCATACGCAGCTCATAATGCTTCGAAGAACTCACTACATTGCACCATTACACCATCTGTTGTTGAGATATTTCTAAATATAACAAATGCAAAAAAGTGTATAAGATACTTTTCTTTTTCAAAGGTTTTCATTCATGCAACCTTTATTTACTACTGTGATTGATCTGATCAATCGCAGTGATCACATGGTACAGGATCAATTTCATAGATTGCTTTGAAAATGAAATAATTTTTGGCAAAACAATATATTGCCAAAAGAAAGCCTTGTTTGTTCTGAATTATTACATATATATAACTTTTCTTGCCTGAAAGTTTACTTAAAGACTCCTGTATGACAAATTATACAGAGCAATTTCCTATATAATGCACAAGCCTCATAAAGCAAACAAAAAAATCATCCTTTACCTTCCCTGCGTGAGCCAACTAAGTTGCAGTTGCACTGCAGCTCACAGTGGGAGGGTTCAGCACTAGAGGCAGCTCTGCCAATTCAGAAAACAGTGGGCAGAACTAGGTGTGGCCAGGTACCGATTGACAGACTATGGGCTTGTGAATAAGCAGTGACAATGTTGACAGCCACACTTCCTGCAACATTTTGTTATCTCACTGTATTGCAAATAGGCCCAGCCTACATGAGAGCTGCTAAAAAAGTTTAAGAAAAAAAAACAAAAATAAAAAACACATTGTTTGTCTTCTGACACTTCCTGGAGATGCTGATGACATCACTGTGTCTCACTGCTGCCTCCTGGGCAGTGGGCACTCAGAATCCCACAATGGACCATGTATCCCCGGAGGCAGTGGTAAGGCACAGTGACATTACTTGCACATCCCAGCCAGTGTTGCCAATCTACCGCAGCATTTTATACTGACGGACCATTACTGACAAAAAAAATGACAGATAAGAACAGCAGTGTGCAATCTGAGTGTAGTATATTAACTGATTTATTGTGATGAAAAGACAAATCACAACTCACACTGTAACAGTTAAAATCAGGTTCATCACATAGTAAGGCTTCCAATGGACAGTCTCACAACAGCAGGGAGCTTCAGACCAAGATAGGAGTGTTAGGGGGGATACACCTGCAGGACCAACAGAACCCCCGAGGGGAACCAAACTAAGTGCAGCATTAATAGTACTGAGAAATACTTGTAAATTAACAACTCACATGAGAAAAAGAAATGGCACAAAATGCAGCCTGGAAAGTCCGAACGTCAGGCTTGATGACAGCTTGGATGAGAAAGTGGAAACCAACAAGATGGCAGAGAGATTCTTGTGGGATGCAGAGTAGACCAGAAGTGATGTCATCTGGATGTCAGGGGGCGAAGCTATGCTTTTGAAGGCCATCCAAGCGTTTTTCTCAAGCTAACCAGGTTAGCCATTGCTGTTTGTCTTTTCACCACAATAAATCGGTTAATATACTACACTCAGATTGCGCACTGCTGTTCTTCTTATCTGTTTGCCTAAAGATACTTCAGTCTTTTTAGAGGTGCTGCATCTGGTGCATCGAGAGCAGCGGAAAGTTATCCTGAACACTCCAATTGGACTCTATGAACTTATGCTGTTTTGCTTAGACTTTCATGTACACACAACACTTATTGCACCATATACCCCCATTACTACTAAAAAAATGACAGAACTCTTATTAAATACTAAGATAATGGATATTTAAACACAATACGGAAACACTAACAATATCAAGTAATTTGCCTGGTTTATACTAATAAAAACAACACAGCATGACAAATTTTCAGCCCCTGATATTTACATACAGTTGTAAAAAAAAAGCAAAGGTTTTTACAAACCGTCCATAAATTTACTTAGGGTTGGCAAACAACAACATTGATATTTACATCTTTATTTTTAAAGGTTTTCTTTTTGCAGCTAATTGTGTTTGTGGTGGTGGGGTGCTGCCAGGAAGCACACCTTCCATTATCATGGAAAGTCTGCTTTAACAAATGTTAAGGCTTTAGTGAGTCGTATGAATCCACAAATTATTATTCTTTTGAGTACTTTTTTGTTTGCTTTATTTTTTAAAAATGGAATGCTTTCTCCTAGGTATATTCTGCTGTGTTTGTATGGCCACAATGCTTGTCAGTATAGCTGGATCCATTGGAACCTCCTACATTCTAAACATGTATGAAGCACAAGGAAATGTTCCACATTGGGTAAAAAGCATAATACTAAACCGTTTTTCATATCTTCTGTGTTTCAAAAGAACACCTCACAGAAATGTGGCCAGCATTGAACCTCATGAAAACAGTGAGTATTAGTTGGATTTATAAAAAAAAAAAAAAATGTAAGGACACTTTTTTATCAAGTGGAAAGGCCAATGGGAAGAATGATGTTTATGGTCTATATCCCTATTGGGGATATTATATCACTTACTGTACATCCACCTGTTTTCCAGATAAAGTCCCCCAATGTTTATACTTGCTTTTAACGGAATTTACTTATACTTGTGTTTATGTGTGTTTAGATGCATTCTGAGGCCGCGTACACACGCGGGGACTGTTCGCCCAACTTTGTCCGCTGAACAGTGTTTCGGCAAACAGTCCGCTCGTGTGTGGGCTTTCAGCGGACAGTTTCAGCGAACAGTCCGCTGAACAAGGTTTTTCGGAAATTCCGAAAAACTGTCCGCTGAAACTTTGTTTCAGCGAACAGTCCCCTCGTGTGTAGGCTTGTTCGTCAAACTAAGTTCCGCGCATGCTCAGAAAGGATTTACACGCCGAAAGTTATAATGCAGTGTATAGGACGTCGTATTTTTCGTCCCGTCGTACGTGCCGTTCACGTCATCGCGCACGGTTTCAGCAAATTGTTCGTTCGTCGTGTGTGGCCATGTCCGTCCATGCTAATTTTGAGCGGACTGTTTGCCGAAACTGTTTGACGGACAAAGTTGGGCGAACAGTCCCCGCGTGTGTACGCGGCCTGAGCAGTGGCGGCTGGTGCTCAATATTTTTTGGGGGTCGATAAACAAACCTGGCCCCCTCACTCGCACTATGCCCCCTACATGGGACAGACGGTAAGGCAGCGATAAATGGCCTTGGTGGTTCTGACCGCCTTCCCCATGTATACTGCAGCAAGGTGGCTCGGCTGTGCAAATCAACGTACCCGTACGTTGGTCTGTGCATGCAGTACTGCGGGTGGGCGCATGCCCGGCGGGTCCGGCAAACTCTATGTTCACGATCTACCCGTGATCAGGAGAAAAAGAGCCAGAATGGGTATTTGTCAATGTAAACAAACAGATCCCTGTTCTGGCAGGGGAAGAGAGAGAGATCAGCTGTTTGTAGTGATCAGGAACAGCGATCTCGCTCTTCTCCCAGGTAGCCCATCCCCCATACAATTAGAAACACTACTCAGGGAGCGCAGTTAACTCCTTGATTGCCCCCTAGTGTTAACCCTTCCCTGCCAGTGCCATTTATACAGTGGTCATAGCATTTTTTAGCACTGATCACTGTATCAATGTCTCTGATCCCCATGTGGGGTCAGATTTGTCTGCCGCAATGTCGCAGTCCCACTAAAAATCGCAGATCGCCACCATTACCAGTAAAAGCAATAAAAAAAATCTCAAAATCTTTCCCCTATTTTGTAGATGCTATAACTTGCGCAAACCAATTAATATACCCTTATTGCGATTTTCTCTTTTTTACCAAAAATATGTAGCAGAGTACATATTGGCCTAAGCTGATGAATAAATGTATTTTTTTATATATTTTTTTGGATATGCATTATAGCAAAAAGTAAAAAAATATTTGTTTATTTTTCAAAATCTTTGCTCTTTTTTTGTTAATAGCGCAAAAAAAAACCTCAGAGGTGATCAAATACAACCAAAAAAAAGCGAAAAAAAAGGACATCAATTTTGTTTGGGTACAACGTCGCACGACCGTGCAATTTTCAGTTACAGCGTTGCAGTGCCGTATGGCAAAAAATGACCTGGTCAGGAAGGGGATAAATCCTTCTGGACTGAAGTGGTTAAAGAGTCTGTTGCTGCCCCTCTCTCCCTCCACCAGCTGCTCCTCGCTCCAGCTTGCCAAGGGAAGAGCAGGGGCTGTATCTTCTCCTCCCAGCCGAGCAGGCGTTGCTTCTTCTCCCGGCTTGGGTTGTCTACTTATCAAAATGGGGTCATTTGGGGGGGGTTTGTGCTATCTTGCCATTTTATGGCCTTCGGAACTGTGATAGGTAGTGAGGAGTGAAATAAAAAATGTACGCCCTTATGCCCTGTACACATGACCGGACTTTCCAGCAGACTAGGTCCGACGGACGTCCCGCCGGAGTTCCGACGGAGCTCCGGCGGACTTCCAAATGAACAGACTTGCCCACACATGGGCTAAAGTCTGTTTATTTTTAACATGATGAGTTACGACTGGACTACAAAAGGAAGTCAATCTCGCCTCTTTTATCAGCGAGATTGGCACCTTGCGAGCCCTGTCGCCGAAAAAACTGCGTATACCCTTATCTGAGCACGCAGCCTGGCCTGTCAGGAAAGGGGGTGGGGATGAGCAAGCGCCCTGCGGCCCCCCACCCCACAGCACTTTGTCCCCATGTTGATGAGGACAAGGGCCTCTTCCTGACAACGCTGGCCATTGATTTCGGGGTCTGCAGGTGGGGGGCTTATCGGAATGCGGGAGCCCCTTTAATAAAAGGGCCCCCAGATCCCGGCCCCCTTCCCTATGTAAAAAAGTTTGGGGTACATCGTACCCCTACCTATTCACCTGGGGGACAGAAAGTCAATGAAAAAATACACTAGACAGGTTTTTAAAGTAGTTTATTAGGCAGCTCCAGGGGTCTTCTTCTGACTTCGAGGGTCTCTTCTGACTTCTCTGTGCTTTCCGGTTCTTCTCCCACTCTCTGGCCTCTTCTCCCGCTCTCTGGCTCTTCTCCGCGCTCTCCGGGTTCTTCTGCCGGGCTCCTCCGCTATCTTCTGCCAGTTCTTTTACCAGCATTAGTCTGGTCTTCTCCGTCGTCGTCGTCATCATCTTCTTCTTCTTCCTTCTTCTGTTCTTCCGATGATGACACAATGCTCTTTCCCGCTGCAATGCAGCGGACATGGTGCGCAAAAACTTATATAGGCATAAGGGGCCGGGTCACTGTTGTAATGTCACCTGGTGACCCCGCCCCTTATGACATCACATTTCCAGCATGCCCCACCGTGTCCACTGCATTACATCAGGAGAGAGCATTGGAGCCCGGCAGAAGAACCGGAGAGTGGGAGAAGAGGCCAGAGAAGAGGCCAGAGAGTGGGAGAAGAACCAAAAAGCGCAGAGAAGAGGGAAGAGACCACCAAAGTCAGAAGAAGACCCCCGGTGCTGCCTAATAAACTACTTTAAAAACCTGTGTAGTGTGTTTTTTTTTATTGACACTTTTTCCCCCAGGTGAATAGGTAGGGGTACGATGTACCCCATACTTATTCACATAGGGTGGGGGGGGCGGGATCTGGGGGCCTCCTTATTAAAGGGAGCTCCCAGATTCCGATAAGCCCCCCACCCACAGACCCCGACAACCAACGGCCAGGGTTGTCGGGAAGAGGCCCTTGTCCTCATCAACATGGGAACAAGGTGCTTTGGGGTGGGGGGGCTGCAGGGTGCCCCCCTTCCCCAAAGCATCCACCCCCCATGTTGAGGGCATGTGGCCTGGTATGGTTTAGGGGGGGCGCTTGTCCCCACCCCCTTTCCTGACCAGCTGGGCTGCGTGCTCGGATAAAGGTCTGGTATGGATCTTGGGGGGACCCCCACGCAGTTTTTTCAGCATAAGGGGATCCCTTTAAAATCCATACCAGACCTAAGGGCCTGGTATGCCACTGGAGGGGCATTCCCTCTCACGATCGCTGCGATAGGAAAATGTGTTTTTCCTATTGCAGTCAGCATGAGATGTACAGTACCCTGTCGCCAAGATCCAGCGCGATAGGTTTGCTCCCTAGGAACTGGGTCCGGTGGAGTTCCGGCGGGAAAATTTAAAGCATGTTCTATTTCTATAGTCCGCCGGATTTTTGGCACGCAAAGGTCCGATGGAGCCCAAACACAATCTAATTGTCCGACGGACTTGTTCCATCGGACCTTTGCTGTCAGAAAGTCTGGTCGTGTGTACGCGGCATTAGAAAGCCTGAAGGCGGTGATTGGATTTCAGGTTCCTGTACAAGGCTAGGCTCCCAAAAAGTCTCACACATGTGGTATCCCCATACTTAGGAGAAGCAGCAGAATGTATTTTGGGGTGTAATTCCACATATGCCCATGGCATGTTTTGAGCAATATATCATTTATTGACAACTTGTGCAAAAAAAAAAGTTTGTCATTTTCCCGCAACTTATGGCAAAATATAAAATATTCCATGGACTCAACATGCCTCCCTGCAAATAGCTTGGGGTGTCTACTTTCCAAAATGGGGTCATGGGGGGGGGGTTGTGCTATCTGGGCATTTTATGGCCTTCGAAACTGTGATAGGTAGTGAGGAATGAAATCAAAAATTTACACCCTTAGAAATCCTCAAGGCGGGGCTTGGATTTCGGGGTCTTGTACGTGGCTAGTCTCACAAAAAGTCTCACACATGTGGTATCCCCATACTCAGGAGAAGCGACATGAATGTATTTTGGGGTGTAATTACACATATAACCATGGCATGTGTGAGCAATAAATTATTTTGTGACAACTTTGTGTAATTTATATTTTTTTTTTGTAATTTTTCAATCCCTTGTGACAAAAAATATAATATTCAATGGGCTCAACAAGCCTCTCAGCAATTTCCTTGGGGTGTCTACTTTCCAAAATGGGGTCATTTGGGGGGGTTTGTACTGCCCTGCCATTTTAACACCTAAAAGCTGTGTAAATTCCAGAAAACATACCATAGTTTGTAGATGCTATAACTTTTGCACAAACCAATAAATATACGCTTATTGAATTTTTTTTTTTATGTGGCTGAATAGATTTTGCCCTAAATGTATCACTAAAATTGAGTTTATTGGATTTTTCGTATAACAAAAAGTAGAAAATATAATTTTTTCCAAAACAATTCTGTTTATATTGCAAAAAATAAAATCGTAGAGGCAATCAAATACCATCAAAAGAAAGATCTATTTGTGGGAAAAAAAGGACGCAAATTTCGTTTGACTACAACATTGCATGACCGCGCAATTATCAGTTAGAGCAGCGCAGTGCAAAATTGTAAAAAGTACTCTGGTCATTGAGCAGCCTAATCTTCCGGGGCCGGTTAATCTTCAAATCCTGTGGAACCTCAGCATCCTAGGCCCAGACTATACATAAGTAGGGATGGGCAAACACTTTGGGCTGAGCATAAGTTCGGGCTGAACTACACTCAAATTTTCTTTGCGCTTGGCGACTGTTCACGCAGGGAGCGTACGGTCAATAGGTTATTAAGGTACGGGGCCCGGGAAGTTGCCTGGTGAGTCCTTAACAACAGATTAGTCATCAACTGTCGGCAGGCTTCCCCACTGACAGCTGAAAGAAAATTTTTTTTTCCAAATTAACCGGCAATAGAAAATTTTTCAAAAACCAGGGTGGGGGTCCCTCCCAATCCACACCAAGCCCTTTTGGGTCTGCCATGGATTTTAAGGGGAATCCCATGCCAGAATTTAAAAAAAAACAGCGTTCCCCCCCCCCCCCCCAAATCCATACCAGACCCTTATCTGAGCATGCAGCCTGGCAGGCCAGGAAAGGTCATGAACCATACCAGCCCAGATGCCACAAAGCACGAGGGGGTGCTTTGGGGAGGGGCTCTGGTCCTGACAATCCTGGGTGGTGGTTGTGGGGGTCTGCGAGCAGGAGGATTATCAGGATCTGGAAGATCTGGAAGATCCTGCCCCCTATGTGAATGAGTATGGGATACATTGTACTCCTACTCATTCACCCAAAAAAATTCAAAATAAATAAAGACAGTTTTTGACAATTCTTTTATTAAAAAAAAAAATGTACCCCAATGCAGATCCATCACCAATCACGACGTCCACCGATGGACCCAAACCCCCCCCCCCCCAAAGACATGCTCTGCCCCTGACGAAGGCTAACTGCCGAATGCTGGGTCGTGATGTCACAAGGGGGGCGGTGTCACCAGGTGGCCCCACCCCTTACCTTTTTAAGAACTGTCACACGGCAGAGAAGGCATTTGGTGGTTAGCCTTCGTGGCAGGAGGAGCAGATACTTTTTTTACGGGTCCAGTATTACAACAGGTGTTGGATCTGGATCTACATTGGGGGAAATTGTTTTTTTAATAAATGATTTTTCCAAAACTGCTTCCTGTCTTTATTTTTTTTACACTTTTTGGGGTACAATGTACCCCTACTCATTCACATAGGGGGGCTGCGGGATCTGGGGGCCCCCTTGTTAAAGGGAGCTTCCAGATTCCAATAAGCCCCCTGTCATAGACCCCCAAAACCACCCCTTAGGGTTATCAGTAACAGTCGCCAAGATGCTTTGGGGTGGGGGACAAGATGCTTTGGGGTGGGGTTTTTCTTTAGGGAGGACCCCACACAATTTTTTTTTTTAAATTGGCATGGGATTCCCCTTAAAAATCATACCAGACTCAAAGAGCCTCGTATACATGGGTTGACCCCAAGCTGTTTTTTCTTTTTATTGCCGACAATTGCTTGCAGGCATGAGTCAATTTAAATGTATTTTTTCTCTCTTTATAAATGTCTTTTTTACTGCAACAGGTTCTATACACAATACAAATGCACCACTTTAAAGGCAGACTAAGGGGACCCCAAGCACTATATATAAAGGAATTTTTCATGTTTATTGTTTCATATTAATCATCATTAAAATAACTGCTCATTTAAAAACAGTATTTAAACAAAAATATATGTTTGCATTGATACCTGTCCCCCAGGGCAGTAACCAGGCCTCATACCCTTTTTATGGCCAAGAACTTGCATATAAGCCTTCAAAATGGGAAATTTAGATTTTTCATTTTCGGGGGCCCTAATGCCCTGCACACACGGTCGGACATTCCGACAACAAAATCCGTCGGATTTTCTCCGACGGATTTTGGCCCAAACTTGTCTTGCATACACACAGGCGCACAAAGTTGTGGGAAAATCCGATCGTTCTGAATGCGGTGACGCAGAACACGTACAACCGGACTATAAACGGGCCAGTAGCCAATAGCTTTCATCTCATAATTTATTCTGAGCATGCGTGGCACTTTGTCCGTCGGAATTGTCTACGCATGATCGGAATTTAAACAATCAGATTTTGTTGTCGGAAAATTTTAGATCCTGCTCTCAAACTTTGTGTGTCAGAAATTCAGACGGAAAAAGTCAGATGGAGCCCACACACGATCGGATTTTCCGACAACATGATCCGATTGCACATTTTCAATCGGAAAGTCCGACCGTGTGTACAGGGCATTAGACTTTAATAGAGTTTGCGGCTCAGGCCCATACTTTTTCTCTGTTCGGGAGTTCTGGCACGAACCAAACAGAGGGGTGTTCGGCCCAACACTATACATGAGCGTTAACATATGGTCAAGTCGATCATGTAGATATTCTTATTTTCTACTCAGTTAACAGAGTGGATTACCCATCGTCCTGTCAATTTAGGTATACCCTGCCACACCACTGCTCCAAAGACCCTCTGCCCTTACACATTGCAGGAGCTGGGTTAAAGATGCTGGAGTCATGAAGGGTTGGCAAGGATTATGGGAAGCTCTTCATTTCACCTAAATTACTGAAGCAATTGAAATTATTCAAGCGATACCAATATATGAAAGAATATTAATTTCTAAAAAAAAATTGTATGTCATTAGTAATATTCAAAAAAATCATAATTAATTTTAATATGCATGCAACTTCTTTTAATTCTGTGCTCCAAACAGAAAAGAGCCTGAATAGAACAGTGTGGCAACTTAGGGAGATCAGCACCGTGTTTTCTTAGAGTCTTTGCTATGAAGACCTCTACTAGGGATGTCATATTGCTCAATGATGGACAATGCTCACAATGCTGCCTCTACTTGCCACTCATTTACACCTGGATAACTTCCCAGCTTTTATAGTATCTTGTGCCTGCAGTTCAAAGCAAGTCAGCAGAATAGCAGCACTATTATATTACATTCTGAAAGGATAATAAAGATTTTTTACTGCCTCCATGTGCATTTCATGACAGTTGCCAGACAGCTATTGTATTGTGGAATCTTCATTGAACCCAGGTACTTGTCACTTTATGATAAGTGAATTGGTTGGAAAATAAGATAAATAGGCATGTTAACAAATTGTAATCTTCTGCATTCTCCTGAGAAAAGAATGTAAAATTGTCCTATTTGTTAGAAATGATATAATTAATAAATCCCAGTTGCCTTGACAACTGTATTGTCATATATGCAGGTACATAAATGCCCTGTAAACACGGTCGGACTTTCCGACGGAAAATGTGCGATCGGATCGTGTTGTCGGAAAATCCGATCATGTGTGGGCTCCATCTGACTTTTTCCATTGGAATTTCCGACACACAAAGTTTGAGAGCAGGATCTAAAATTTTAAGACAACAAAATCCGATCATTTAAATTCCGATCGTGTGTAGACAATTCCGATGGACAAAGTGCCACGCATGCTCAGAATAAATTACATGACGAAAGCTATTGGCTACTGGCCCGTTTATAGTCCCCGTTGTATGTGTTCTACGTCACCACGTTCAGAACAATTGGATTTTCCGACAACTTTGTGTGACCGTGTGTATGCAAGACAAGTTTGGGCCAAAATCCGTCAGAAAAAATCAGACGGATTTTGTCGTCGGAATGTCCGACCGTGTGTACAGGGCATAAGAGTTTGTAATTGGTGATTCACCTTATTAAAAAGTCATGATGAGCTGTCATGAGAAATAACTCATAATTTAATAATTTTCCTAATTCCAGGTGACTATCAGAAAAAGGTAAAAATATGCTTAGAGCTTGTGGAGAAGAAAGCGAATATGGAGCTGAACATATCTACAGAAGTAAAACTATTAAAAAGGCTACTGTTAGCCATTTTGAAGATCCACAAATCACTAATAGACACTAAAATGGAAAACATTGCCAAGTTACAGTGTACTTTGGCAGCTAACCTGGTGGACCGTCTAATATTAATAGTATACATGCTGATAATAACAGTTTTAACCATTTATGTAACTGTTGTCTGGTCTCAAAAATCTTAAATGCTTGCTAAAAAAAAAGTTTATAGCTTTTTTTCATGTCTGATAATTGGGACAATTTTAAATAACACTTCTCAATTGAACTCTGTCTGTTTTCTTTTACTCTTTAAAATACTGTAAAGCACTGAGTTTTGGATTAAAATTGAAATTTCAGTTTATTGCCTTCTAGCCAGAAAATATAGTTAAAAATCGAGCCCAGTGGAGTATCCCAAAAAACTATAGTTTATTTGCCATTGAAGCAACTCTGTCCGATTGGTAAGAGAGAGAGCCTGCTGCAGGTATAAAATACTGGCAGAAGAGGAACCTGCACATACCTGCAGCCTCCTAAACCTGGGTTTTTCTGACCGATACACTCCAAAACCTCCTCGTAGTGTTGGATCTTGGCAATAAGCTCCATCCCAGTCATATTTGACAAGTTACTATTTGTTCATCACTAAGAGCTAATATCAATAAGCAGAAGGTAGACCAGGAATGGCCAAGGTTCCACACTATCAGAAAGTTTTTGGAGGTTGTGGCTGGTATTTAAAGATACCTCTAAGTGACTTGCACTGTATACCTGCAGCAGTTTCCTTATTTTTGCTTCCAGAGTCCCTTTAAAAGATAGTGAATACAACTATACAAAATATTTCTTAGGGTGTTTTCTTTGCAGTTAGAGCCCAGAGCAAAGAAGCATATTTCATGGTTGAATCATCTATACCTTGCCAATATCAAAACACATGTTCAGAATTTTTCTAAAAAGCCCCAGCTCCACAGATATGCTAAACAGATCTTCCCTTCCACCCGCCATGCTATCTACAGCCTGGCAAAATTTAGTGTTAGCTGCTAATGCAAGTTCTTATATAGCATTGCATGGGATGTTGCTCTTGCAAGTCTATTTAAAAAATGGGACCAGAAAAAAAGATGGGATGGATCCAATATCACAATGTAATTTCTCTCCCATCAATGCCAAAAGCCACAAGCCTAATAAAGTAATGTTCTCATAGTGTAGTATATTTATTTAAATGGGAAATCATAAAAATGAAAAAAATGTACATTCACATGTAGAAGGTACCTGAGACACACCAACACAAACAGTCCTCAGTCAGTACCAGTGCATCACCGCTCACAACTCTAGACACGGCGTGCATTCCAAGGAGCCCAAAATTATGTTAAGGACAACCGGGAAATTATCACAGTGGCACAGCCTCAATGCACAACGTGCATCAGGAAGCTTCAATTTAGATTGGCACCCCCTTATCATGCTACGCTGTACCCACATGAAGTTCTTATCATTTTGTCTGCACAAATAGAGCTTTCTTTTGGTTGTATTCATTTATGACTCCGTTTTTTATTTTTTGCGATATAAGCGAAAAAATAGCGGAAATGTGGAAAAAAAACAATATTTTTTCTTTCTATTTTAAAAGAAATCCAATAAAATCGAATTTTGTCATACATTTAAGCCAAAATGTATTCTGATACATGTTTTTGGTAAAAAAAAAAAATCAGTTAAGTGTATAATAATTGGTTTGTGTGATCACGGACAGATGTACGCAAATGATTACGTACAAATGTGCGCAGGTGATCCTTTTGGGGTGTTACATCAGCCAGGTGGGTTGCAGGGGGCTTGCTGGAGGTGGTCATTTCGAAGATGAGGAGCGCCCCTTGTTGAGTGGAGGTGGTTGGAACTCTTGAGAGAGTAGGCCCGGGTGGAGCAGTAGCCTCCACAAAAGATGAGAATGCAATAGTAAAGTTCAGGGTGGAGAGGGAAAGACCACCTGTAGGTTATCTTCTTCTGTTGTAGGATTTGGAGTAGTGGTTTAAGTGATCTTTGTTTCTGTACCAAGTAGGGTGAGAGGTCAGCAAATACCTGGACTGTATGACCCTGTGTAGTGAGGGTGTCAGCCACTCTCGATCTTCTCATCACTTCCTCCTTTACAAAGTAAAAATGGGGTTTAACTATAATGTCCCTGGGAAGGCCATCTGAGCAGGGGGCTGTAAAGCTCTGTGAGCACTGTCAAGTTCCAGGCGGTGTTCAGAAATGTCTGGGATGAGCCATTTGATGAGGGCCTTGACTGCTGGCTTTACATCTTTCACGGATTCAGGGAGACCCCTTATCCTGAAGTTGTACCGTCTGGACCTATTCTCCAGGTCATCGATCTTATTGTGGATTCTAGTTGGTCCTGCATGTCTTGAATTCTGGACGAATTTTGATTGATTCTGGCTACAGATTGATCTGCCTTTTTTCAATGATTTCAGTCCTCATCTCCAATTGTTGCAGGTCTGCGTGGATGGATGAAGTGATTTGGGCAGGATTCAGTGCAAGACTCCTAGATAGCATCTGTGAGAAAGCTGTCATCATAGTTGGAAAGTCAGTGGGTATTGGAGCGGTGCTACAGGTGTCTCCCTCACAAGTGATTAGGCATGTTAAACGGTCATGCATAGGAGTCATCGGGAGCCCATCTACTGACCTCCCTAGCAGTGATTTAGTGCATGTGTGGTAGGGTGCCACCATTTGTGGGCTTAGCTGAGCGGGCCTGTGGCGGAGTTCAGCCGACGAGAGAGGTTTCTCCTGGCTGATGCCATGGCCATCGGAGTGTTCCCAGAATGCTCCCCTGCCATTTTGTCCCGGAGCCGTGGTCGGGCAGGCATACTGAAGGCTGTAGCGGGCTTTAATGGACTAGGGTGTCATGGAGCTCTAGAAGGTCACAGCCATCTTAGGAGCTGCTGCGCATGCCCTGCCAACATCACTATATTAAAGGAGTAATGCCTACCTTTATATTGTTCCTATGCAAGTGTATGTCCAGTTCAAAATATTTGGGCATTAGTGGGCATGCTTGGGTAGCCTGGCACTAGATTCTTAGGTTGTGGACAGTACAGGAGGCTGTAAATGTTGGCAAGAGCCTACAGGAAGAGGTTGAATGAATGAACAAAATACTTGTATAGCACACAATGCGAACTGAATCGCCTCTAGGTGCTGTGGCGAGCTTTGATCATCTGCTAAAAGAGGAAGGTCTTGAGTTTTTTCCTAAAAGCCAGGTGATTTTCTTCCAGGCGGATGTTGATTGGTAGAGCATTCCATAGCCGAGGCCCTTGGACAGCGAATCTCTGATCCCCCTTGGATTTATACCGGGCTTTGGGCACGAGGAGGAGGTTTTTGTTGGCTGATCGAAGACTGCGGTTTGGTGTGTAATGATTTATTTTCTCCATTAGGTATTGCGGAGCTTCTCTATGCACGCATTTGTGGGTGAGGCAAAGGGTCTTGAACGTGATCCGATTTTTTTCGGTTAGCCAATGTAAGCTCCTCAGCGAAGGAGAGATGGATTCCCAGGGTTTTTTTTCCTGTTATCAGCCTTGCCGCCGTGTTTTGGATCAGTTGTAATCACGCAAGTTGATATTGTGGTAATCCTATGTAAAGCGAATTTGCGTAGTCCAGTCATGAATTAATGATTGTTCCAACTACCACTGCTTTGTCATTCTTTGGGATAAAAGGGATGAGTCTGCGAAGCATGCGCAGCAGATGGTGAGATCCACTGACTACAGATCCTATTTGCGCATCCATTGACATTTGTGCATCTAAAATAACCCCGAGACTCTTCGCTTTGGTCTTTGGGGAGATAGTCTGCCCAAAGACGATTGGTGGAGACCAGGAGGTTTTGGTTGCGGGCTTATGATTTGGGTGTAAGATAAGAAGCTCTGTCTTTGATTCGTTCAGCTGGTGGGAGTTAGTGGTCATCCAGTCCTCTATTGATTTGAGGCAGTTTTCAAGTTGTTGTTGGTGATCTTTTTTTCCATTGATCCGGAAATAAAGTTGCTTGTCGTCAGCGTAAGAGTGGAAGCAGAGATCTGAGCATCTGATGATTTGAAGGAGTGTGCGAATGTAAATGTTGAAGAGAACGGGTGACAAAGGAGAGCCTTGAGGGACTCCGCAGGTGACTGCCCGAGTTTCGGAGAGGAATTTTCCTAGTTTCACTGTCTGTGACCGATTTCCTATGAAGGACGTGAACCATTGGAGATCTATGTCTTGGAATCTGGCTACTTCTGTGAGGCGGACGAGTAGAGTATTGTGATCTACTGTATCAAACGCTGCACTTAGGTCTAGCAGTACGAGGAGACACGGCTCTCCATCATCTGCTGCTTCGAGGGCGTCATCCCAAATCTTGAGGAGAGCTGTTTCTGTTCCATGACCCGGGCGGAAGCCTGATTGCAGTGGGTCCAGGAGTTTGTGAGTATCCAGGTGAAGTTGTAGCTGATGTACTACAGGGTCCAGGTTTGGTTTCTTGAGTAGAGGTTTGACGATGCCTTGTTTGAGGATGCTGGGAACAATCCCTTCGTGGAATGATCAGTTTATGAGGTGGGTTATGGTTGGAGCCACAATGTCGGAGCATTCTTTCAGTAGTTTTGTGGGGATGATGTCAATAGGTGAGGTACTGTCACGCAGTTTATTAATGATGTTTTTTGCGGTGTCTACGGTAATTGGGGATAGTGAAAATTTTGGCGGTTGTGGTATGTTGGTGCAGACATCCTCTTTATGTATTTGCTGGCTGAGGTCGGATGTTTTCTTCTGACAAATTGTTTCCCTGATGGTTTTGACTTTATCGATGAAAAAATCAGACAGTTTGTCACATTAATCCTGGGATTCACTTTCTGGGGGTTCTAGGCACATCAGATTCATTGATTGATTAACCAGTTTAAACAGTTCCCATGGTTGGTTTGCGGCCATTGAGATTGTATATGAGAAGTGGTCCTTTTTGGCTTTGAAGATTGCTTTCCGATAATTCTCTGTGAGACCTTTGTAGTTAAAGTGGTTTTCCTTGGTGGTATTTCTTCTCCATGTTCTTTCCGCTCTTCTGCGTTCTTGCTTTAGTACGGCGAGGGAGCTATTGAACCATCCAGAGTTTTTCTTCCTGATGAGAGCCCTGCGTTTTGGTGCTACCGAGTCTGCTGATTGCAGCAATGCCCTGTTCAGGGAGTTGAGTGTTTCCTCCGTAGAGTGGTTTAAGGTTATTGTAGTTATCTTGTTGGACAGAGTGGATTTGAAGGATTCTGAGTACAGTTTTTTATGTGATCTGGTCCAGTGCGTTGTTGTTACAGGATTCCGTTTTTCGTTGGTGATGTTGGTAGCGATTTTGAATTTGATGGCATGGTGATCCGTCCATGGCAATGTTATGTTGTCGAGTATGTTGACGATAGCTGGAGAATGCACTATATGGAAGGGACTAGGAAAAGGGCCTAGGGTATTTTTCAAATTTCAGTGCTCTGTCCATCCAGGATGAAGTCTACAATTATACTCTTTCACATACATAAAAAAAAAGATAAAACATCTAATTTTGTCAAAAATGTAAGCCAAAATGTATTCTGCTACATGTTTTTGGCAAAAAAAAGGTATAATTAAGTGTATAATAATTAGTTTGTGTGATCACGAACATATGTACGCAAATGATCATGTACAGATGTGTGCAGGTGATCACGGACATACGTGTGCAGATAATCATTGGGACATGTGATTTTACTGTTACATATGTGGGGGACAGGTGTTTTTACTATGTGGGGACATGTGTTTTGGGAACATGTGTTTTGTAGGACATGTGTGTTTACTTTGTGTTTTTTACATTGTGGGGACATTAGACTGGTGATCAGTGAATAAAAAGCTGTAAAAAACAGCCCATACTCACTGATCACCAGCCGGCTGCAACGATCCACTCTCCTCTCCTCACCGACAACTTCTGTGCGAGGAGAGGAGAGCCAATTGCCTAGCAACTGGCTCTGTATTTACATCGCTGTGATTGGACAAAGCTGTCATGTGGTCAGGAGGGCCAAACACAGAGCCCTCCTGCCAATCGGAAATGCCCCGCGTCCGGGATCGTATCGTCTGGGATTCCGCATTGGGATTGTGCTGCTGCTCGGTCCCGCGTGCGCGCAATCCCCCTCCTTCTGAAGGACGTTCCTGAACGTCCTCTCAGAAGAAGAGAGCGCCCACCCGGCCGTTTATATACAGTGGCCGGGTGGGAAGTAGTTAAAATGTATGTATAGGCAGTTTTTTTCTGATTGGATAGAAAAGAGAAGAGTTAGATCCTTTCTCAAAAGTCTATTGATGTCTGCAGCCCTGCTGGGGAGTTTTAGCCTATTTGTCATGGTAATCATTGTCGCAAAGACAGAAAATGAGAGGAATTCCAAAAATTGGTAAAATGACACTAAACGATATCTTTATTCTCCAAAAATAATCCATCCACATCCAATACCTAATAGTCCTGTAATCTATTTTTAATGAAATTGTTTCTTATTGTGTTTTTCTGCTGCCTTGTAATGTACTCTGTTATTTCTTGAACCTATCCTTTTATTCCCACTCCTGTTTGCTTGAAATGAGCAGTGCACAATAGCTGTGATCTCAAGCACTACTCCATGCATACCACAAGTCCTAAAGTATCTAGTACCCAGGCAATAGTCTATCTCAGAAGCAAGCAAGAGAAGGGGGCTATGTTCCATCGTACATTTGGACCATGGAGAATGAGCATAGCCACCCTCTAATAGGAAGTCTGATTACAGCAGCAAAAACAAAAAATAAAAAATGTGTATATACAGTAGCTCACAAAAGTGACACCCCTCACATATTTCTAAATATTTTATTATAGCTTTTCATGTGACAACACTGAAGAATTGGCACTTTGCTACAATGTAAAGTAGTGAGTTTATAGTTTGTATAACGGCATCAATTTTGAGTTATTTTGAGGGGACAGCAAATGTACACTGTTATACAAGCTGTACACTCACTACTTTACATTGTAGCAACGTGTAATTTCAGTGTTGTCACATGAAAAGATATAATAAAATATTCACAAAAATGTGAGGGGTGTACTCACTTTTGTGAGATACTGTACATTCACAATCGCATTTTAGTTTTTTAAATTATATAAATGATATAGTATATATATTCATTTATTGATACCAAACTTGCTGAACTTTCGATATTATTAGTATTATTATTATTATTATTATTATTAAATTAATTAATTATTATTATTATTTTTGTGAAAAAAATAAATAAAAAAAGTTTGTCATTTTCCATTTTCCCGCAACTTATGGCAAAATATTAAATATTCCATGGACTCAACATGCCTCTCTGCAAATAGCTTGGGGTGTCTACTTTCCAAAATGAGGTCATTTGGGGGGGAGGGGGGGGTTTGTGCTATCTGGGCATTTTATGGCCTTCAAAACCGTGATAGGTAGTGAGGAGTGAAATAAAAAATGTACGCCCTTAGAAATCCTCAAGGCGGGGCTGTACGTGGCTAGTCTCCCAAAAAGTCTCACACATGTGGTATCCCCATACTCAGGAGAAGAGGCAGAATGTATTTTGGGGTGTAATTACACATATAACCATGGCATGTGTGGGCAATATATTATTTGGTGACAACTTTGTGTCATTTTTTTTTGTCATTTTTCAATCACTTGTAACAAAAAATATAATATTCAATTGGCTCAAGAAGCCTCTCAGCAATTTCCTTGGGGTGTCTACTTTCCAAAATGGGGTCATTTGGGGGGGGGGGGTTGTACTGCCCTGCCATTTTAACACCTAAAAGCTGCGTAAATGTACCATAGTTTGTAGATGCTATAACGGCGGAAAATGTGTGATCGGATCGTGTTGTCGGAAAATCCGATCATGTGTGGGCTCCATCTGACTTTTTCCATTGGAATTTCCAACACACAAAGTTTGAGAGCAGGATCTAAAATTTTCAGACAACAAAATCCGATCATTTAAATTCCGATCGTGTGTAGACAATTCCGATGGACAAAGTGCCACGCATGCTCAGAATAAATTACAAGACGAAAGCTATTGGCTATTGGCCCATTTATAGTCCTGTTGTATGTTTTCTACGTCACCACGTTCAGAACAATTGGATTTTCCGACAACTTTGTGTGACCGTGTGTATGCAAGACAAGTTTGGGCCAAAATCCGTCAGAAAAAATCAGACGGATTTTGTCGTCGGAATGTCCGACCGTGTGTACAGGGCATAAGAGTTTGTAATTGGTGATTCGCCTTATTAAAAAGTCATGATGAGCTGTCATGAGAAATAACTCATAATTTAATAATTTTCCTAATTCCAGGTGACTATCAGAAAAAGGGAAAAATATGCTTAGAGCTTGTGGAGAAGAAAGCGAATATGGAGTTGAACATATCTACAGAAGTAAAACTATTAAAAAGGCTACTGTTAGCCATTTTGAAGATCCACAAATCACTGATAGACACTAAAATGGAAAACATTGCCAAGTTACAGTGTACTTTAGCAGCTAACCTGGTGGACCGTCTAATATTAATAGTATACATGCTGATAATAACAGTTTTAACCATTTATGTAACTGTTGTCTGGTCTCAAAAATCTTAAATGCTTGCTAAAAAAAGTCTATAGCTTTTTTTCATGTCTGATAATTGGGACAATTTTAAATAACACTTCTCAATTGAACTCTGTCTGTTTTCTTTTACTCTTTAAAATACTGTAAAGCACTGAGTTTTGGATTAAAATTGAAATTTCAGTTTATTGCCTTCTAGCCAGAAAATATAGTTAAAAATCGAGCCCAGTGGAGTATCCCAAAAAACTATAGTGTATTTGCCATTGAAGCAACTCTGTCCGGTTGGTAAGAGAGAGAGCCTGCTGCAGGTATAAAATACTGGCAGAAGAGGAACCTGCACATACCTGCAGCCTCCTAAACCTGGGTTTTTCTGACCGATACACTCCAACACCTCCTCGTAGTGTTGGATCTTGGCAATACGCTCCATCCCATTCATATTTGACAAGTTACTATTTGTTCATCACTAAGAGCTAATATCAATAAGCAGAAGGTAGACCGGGAATGGCCAAGGTTCCCACTATCAGAAAGTGCCAAAGCTTTGCTTGTTTGAATGACATGAGGTTCAGCCATGACAGAAAGGTTTTGGAGGTTGTGGCTGGTATTTACAGATACCTCTGAGTCACTTGCACTGTATACTTGCAGCAGTTTCCTTATTTTCATTTCCAGAGTCCCTTTAAAAGATAGTGAATACGACTATGCAAAATATTTCTTAGGGTGTTTTCTTTGCAGTTAGAGCCCATAGCAAAGAAGCATATTTCATGGTTGAATCATCTCTACCTCGCCAATATCAAAACACATGTTCAGAATTTTTCTAAAAAGCCCCAGCTCCCCAGATATCCTAAAAAGATATTCCCTTCCACCCGCCATGCTATCTACAGCCTGGCAAAATTTAGTGTTAGCTGCTTATGCCAGTTCTTATATAGCATTGCATGGGATGTTGCTCTTGCAGTAAGTCTATTTAAAAAAATAAAATAAAAAAAGATATATATATATATATATATATATATATATATATATATATATATATACATACACACATGATAAGGGGGTGCCAGTCTAAATTGAAGCTTCCTGATGCACATTGTGCATTGAGGCTGTGCCACTGTCATAATTTCTCGGTTGTCCTTAACATCATTTTTGGCTCCTTGGAATGCACGCCATGAAAACATTACTTTATTGGGCTTGTGGCTTTTGGCATTGATGGGAGAGAAATTACATTGTGACATTGGATCCATCCCATCTTTATTTCTGGTCCCATCTGTAAAACTTGACAGGCCTTTAACCACATCAAAACTAGGCACTTTCGCCCCCTTCCTTCCCAGACCAATTTTCACCTTTCAGCACTCTCGCACTTTCAATGACAATTGCGCAGTCATGCTACGCTGTACAAAAAATGAAATTTTTATCATTTGGTTTGCACAAATAGAGCTTTCTTTTGGTTGTATTTAATTATGACTCAGTTGTTAATTTTTTGCGATATAAGCAAAAAAAGAGCGGAAATGTGGAAAAAAAACAATATTTTTTTCTTTCTATTTTAAAAGAAATCCAATAAAATCGAATTTTGTCATACATTTAAGCCAAAATGTATTCCGATACATGTTTTTGGTAAAAAAAAAATCCATTAAGTGTATAATAATTGGTTCGTGTGATCACGGACAGATATACGCAAATGATCACGTACAGATGTGTGCAGGTGATCCTTTTGGAGTGTTACATCAGCCAGGTGGGTTGCAGGGGGCTTGCTGGAGGTGGTCATTTCGAAGACGAGGTGGTTGGAACTCTTGATAGAGTAGGCCCAGGTGGAGCAGTAGGCCCTCAGCCTCCACAAAAGATGAGAATCCATATCCTTCAGTGCAATATGTAAAGTTCAGGGTGGAGAGGGAAAGACCACCTGTAGGTTATCTTCTTCTGTTGTAGGATTTGGAGTAGTGGTTTAAGTGATCTTTGTTTCTGTACCAAGTAGGGTGAGAGGTCAGCAAATACCTGGACTGTATGACCCTGTGTAGTGAGGGTGTCAGCCACTCTCGATCTTCTCATCACTTCCTCCTTTACAGAGAATAAAAGGTGGTTTAACTATAATGTCCCTGGGAAGGCCATCTGTGTGGGGGGTCGTAAAGCTCTGTGAGCGCTGTCAAGTTCCAGGCGGTGTTCAGAAATGTCTGGGATGAGCCATTTGATGAGGGCCTTGACTGCTGGCTTTACATCTTTCACGGATTCAGGGAGACCCCTTATCCTGAAGTTGTACCGTCTGGACCTATTCTCCAGGTCATCGATCTTATTGTGGATTCTAGTTGGTCCTGCATGTCTTGAATTCTGGACGAATTTTGATTGATTCTGGCTACAGATTGATCTGCCTTTTTTCAATGATTTCAGTCCTCATCTCCAATTGTTGCAGGTCTGCGTGGATGGATGAAGTGATTTGGGCAGGATTCAGTGCAAGACTCCTAGATAGCATCTGTGAGAAAGCTGTCATCATAGTTGGAAAGTCAGTGGGTATTGGAGCGGTGCTACAGGTGTCTCCCTCACAAGTGATTAGGCATGTTAAACGGTCATGCATAGGAGTCATCGGGAGCCCATCTACTGACCTCCCTAGCAGTGATTTAGTGCATGTGTGGGAGGGTGCCACCATTTGTGGGCTTAGCTGAGCGGGCCTGCGGCGGAGTTCAGCTGACGAGAGAGGTTTCTCCTGGCTGATGCCATGGCCATCGGAGTGTTCCCAGAATGCTCCCCTGCCATTTTGTCCCGGAGCTGTGGTCGGGCAGGCATACTCAAGGCTGTAGTGGGCTTTAATGAACCAGGGTGTCATGGAGCTCTAGAAGGTCACAGCCATCTTAAGAGCTGCTGCGCATGCTCCTCCAACATCACTATATTGAAGGAGTAATGCCTACCTTTATATTGTTCCTATGCAGTAAGTGTATGTCCAGTTCAAAACATTTGGACATTAGTAGGCATGCTTGGGCTGCCTGACACTAGATTCTTAGGTTGTAGGCAGTACAGGAGGCAATGTTGGCAAGAGCCTTCAGGAAGAGGTTGATGATAGCTGGAGAATGCACTATATGGAGGGGATTAGGGGATTTAGTATTTTTCAAATTTCAGTGTTCGCCTCTGTCCATCCAGGATGAAGTCTACAATTATACTCTTTCACATACCTAAAAAAAAAAAAAACATCTAATTTTGGCAAAAATTTAAGCCAAAATGTATTCTGCTACATGTTTTTGGCAAAAAAAAAGTATAATTACGTGTAAGTGTATAATTATTGGTTTGTGTGATCATGAACATATGTACGCAAATGATCATGTACAGATGTGTGCATGTGATTACAGACATATGTGTGCAGATAATCATTGGGACATGTGATTTTACTGTTACATATGTGGGGGACAGGAGTTTTTACTATGTGGGGACATGTGTTTTGGGGACATGTATTTTTAAGGACATGTGTTTTGGGGACATGTGTGTTTACTTTGTGTTTTTTACATTGTGGGGACACTAGACTGGGGATCAGTGAATAAAAAGCTGTAAAAAACCGCATACTCACTGATCACCAGCCGGCTGCAACGATCCGCTCTCCTCTCCTCACCACCAACTTCTGTGTGAGGAGAGGAGAGCCGATTGCCTAGCAACTGGCTCTGTATTTACATCACATGATGGCTGTGATTGGACAAAGCTGTCATGTGGTCAGGAGGGCCAAACACAGAGCCCTCCTGCCAATCGGAGATGCGCCGTGTCCGGGTGACACGAGCGCATTGGGATCGTGCTGCTGCTCGGGCCCGCGTGCGTGCAATCCCCCTCCTTCTGAAGGACGTTCCTGAACGTCCTCTCAGAAGAAGAGAGCGCCCACCCGGCCCTTTATATACAGTGGCCGGGTGGGAAGTAGTTAAAATGTATATATAGGCAGTTTTTTTCTGATTGGATAGAAAAGAGAAGAGTTAGACCCTTTCTCAAAAGTCTATTGATGTCTGCAGCCCTGCTGGGGAGTTTTAACCTATTTGTCATGGTAATCATTGTCGCAAATAGAGGAATTACAAAAATTGGTAAAATGATATGAAACGATATCTTTATTATCCAAAAATAATCCATCCACGTCCAATACCTAATAGTCCTGTAATCTATTTTTCATGAAATTGTTTCTTACTGTGTTTTTCTGCTGCCTTGTAATGTACTCTGTGATTTCTTGAACCTAGCCTTTTTTTTCCCACTCCTGTTTGCTTGAAACGAGCAGTGCACATTAGTTATGATCACAAGCACTACTCCATGCATACTACAAGTCCCAAAGTATCTAGTACCCAGGCAATAGTCTATCTCAGAAGCAAGCAAGAGAAGGTGGCTATGTTCCATCATACATTGGGACCATGGAGAATGGGCATAGCCACCCTCTAATAGGAAGTCTGATTACAGCAGCAAAAATAAAAAATGTGCATGTACAGTATCTCACAAAAGTGACACCCCTTACATAATTCTAAATATTTTATTATAGCTTTTCATGTGCCAATACTCAAGAATTGGCACTTTGCTACAATGTAAAGTAGTGAGTTTACAGCTTGTATAACAGCATAAATTTGCTGTCCCCTTAAAATAAAACATCAATGAGTGTGTGTTGAGTTATTTTGAGGGGACAGCAAATGTACACTGTTATACAAGCTGTACACTCACTACTTTACATTGTAGCAAAATGTAATTTCAGTGTTGTCACAAGAAAAGATATAATAAAATATTTACAAAAATGTGAGGGGTGTACTCACTTTTGTGAGATACTGTACAATCACAATCGCATTTTCGTTTTTTAAATTATATAAATGATATAGTATATATATTAATTTATTGATACCAAACTTGCTGAACTTTCGATATTATTATTATTATGATGTTATCATTTTTATTTCCCATCAGTATACTTTTTGCCACCATTTTCCCATAAAATATGACATGGACATGTTATTATTAGTGCTTTATGTGCTTTTTATTGTAAAATATGTGCTTTCCATTGAGTTTATGTTTTACCTTTTCTTTATACAGTATGCTGATTATTTTAGTACATCTGGTCCATCATACAGTAGCATTGCACATTCCATTCTGTCACTCTGTCTCTTACCCCCTCCCATTCCAACTGGCTCAGCTTAAATTCTGGTCTCTCTCCATTCTGGCTGCTGGACAGGGGCAGGGGCCCCAAAATGCGCTGCGACCCACCCACACCCAATATCACTTTATCACTTTTTGAATTTGATGGCTGGCTATCCCTGCTTGCAGCCATCGATATTGCCGGCCTGCTTGCTGTTTTTGGCTTGTCCGACCAATAAAGTTTGAGAGCTGGATATAAAATTTTTCGACAACATGATCCGATTGGACTTTGTCCGATCGTTTGTAGAGAATTCCAATCAGACAAAGTGCCACGCATGCTCAGATGAAATTACGAGACCAAAGCTATTGGCTACTAGCCTGAACGTAGTCCCGTCGTAATGAACAAACGTCATCACGTCCCGAACGATCGGATTTTCCGACAACTTTGTCCGACCTTGTGTATGCAACACCAGTTTCGGACTAAATCCGTCTGAATAAATCCGACGGATTTTGTGGTCGGAATGTCCGACCGTGTGTACAAGGGCTTATATTGGGAAAGGTTAAAAACCCTGTATGAGGTTATTTCTTGATGCCTCTGACCCACTGAGTAGATTTTACTTCCCTTTCTCACTTGGAGACCCAACAGGTTAGAACAGTATACAAAAGAGAACAGGGAGGCTGGACTTTAAATGAAGTACGCGGAGGGTCAAGCGTTGTGTGGCATTATAAATAACATATCTATAATATATATAAAAGGTGTAGGACATTTGTCTCATAATTCATATTTGATAGAAAATTGATATACTACACATATAATTAAATACTTGCATGGAGTAGGATAATAAATGAAAAACATGGTTTCATACAGCAATACATAATACATAAATAATTCCAAAAATAATAGACCAACTAGAAATGCACAATATATCATTACAGAGATATCTTGCACGTGTACATGCTTGCTCCTGATGAGTGACATCAAGTCACGAAACACATTGAGATAACAGATTTCATGTTCAAATTGCATACTTCATCCTACAACGTCATTGTGGATTCTGTTAATGCATTATGCACTTGACTTATTTCTAATCATGTGCTATCCAATTTTGGGCTTTTCTATATGTATCATGTGCCATTCATTTTTTTGGATTATTTATACATAATTAGTTACATAGTTAGTAAATTTGAATAAAGACACCAGTCCATCCAGTTCAACCTGAGTGAGTGTCTACAAGTGTCCCTATCCCTGTACATTGCACACTCACATCGGTCCCTACCCTCAAGGAGCCCACAATCCAAGGTCCCCATTGTTATACTAGGGCCAATTTTGGACAGAAGCCAATAAACCTACCTGCATGTCTTTGGAGTGTGGGAGGAAACCGGATTACCGGAGGAAACCCACGCAAGCACATAGACCAACCAAATAATAGACCAAATAGAAATGCACAATATATCATTACAGAGATATCTTGCACGTGTACATGCTTGCTCCTGATGAGTGACATCAAATCACGAAACATGTTGATAACAGATGTCATGTTCAAATCGCATACTTCATCCTACCACGTCATTGTGGATTCTGTTCATGCATTATGCATTTGACTTATTTCTAATCATGTGCTATCCAATTTTGGGCTTTTCTATATGTATCATGTGCCATTCATTTTATGGATTATTTATACATACATTTATACATAGTAAAGTTTAATAAAGACACCAGTCCATCCAGTTCAACCTGAGTGAGTGTCTACAATTGTCCCTATCCCTGTACATTGCACATTCACATCAGTCCCTACCCTCAAGGAGTCCACGATCCAAGGTCCCCATTGTTATACTAGGGCCAATTTTGGACGGAAGCCAATTAACCTACCTGCATGTCTTTGGAGCGTGGGAGGAAACCGGATTACCGGAGGAAACCAACACAAGCACAGGGAGAACATGCAGACTCCAGGCAGGTAGTGTCATAGTTGGGATTCGAACCAGCAACCCTTTTTACTGCTAAGCAAGAGTACTACCCACTACACCACTGTGCCACCCTTTATGTATTATGTATTGCTGTATGAAATAAAGTTTTTCATTTATTATCCTACTCCATGCAGGTATTTAATGATATGTGTAGTATATCGATTTTCTATTGAATATGAATTATGAGACAAATGTCTTACTCCTTTATATATATTATAGATAAATCAATTATAATGCCACACAACACTTAATTTAAAGTCCCGTCTCCCTGTTCTCTTTTGTATGAAATAGGGACGGAGGCTGATAACAATATCATCTCCTCATATAAAGTCCCACAGACCCCTCTATTTTAGAAAGGTTAGAACAGCGTTTTTCAACTCCAGTCCTCAAGGTGCCCCAACAGGTCAAGTTTTCAGGCTTTCCATTATTTTGCACAGGTGATTTGATCAGTTTCACTGCCTTAGTAATTACCACAGCTCTTTCATCTGAGGAAAATGCTGAAAACATGACCTGTTGGGGCGCCTTGAGGACTGGAGTTGAGAAACGCTGGGTTAGAAAAGAAGAAATCTTTTGAAAGTAAATGAAATGTTCACCTTAGAAAGTTGGAACAGGAAGAGGTGTACCAGGGTGAAAGATTCTTCCTCACTAGAGCTGTGGGAATGGTGTGGGGTGAGCAAAAGTTTGGCCCGAACATCGCCTATTTGCCCATTCAGCCTGATTGAGCAAAGCTTTAGGCTACAGTGAATAGCTGGTTGTTAATCAGCGGGGCTAAGAAGCCGGCCGCCACATCTTTAACAACCAATGAGTCATCAGCTGTCAATGGATTTTCTGCTGGCAGCTGAATAAAAAAAGTAAAAAAAAAATATTGCTGGCAAAAATAAAAAACAAATAGCGTGGGGTCCCCCCCCCAAATACATACCAGACCCTTATCCAAGCATGCATCCTGGCAGGCCAGAAAAGGGGGGATGAGCGGGCACCCCCCAAAGCACCTTGTCCCCATGTTGACTCGGCCCCCTGCCTTCCTCTCCATTTATATAATCAATGGTATATCAGCAATTCCCCACGTTCTTAATCAGGGGGAGTAGCCATAGCCATACATAAACTTTGCCCCTTTATAATAAAGGCCAGCTGATTGACCCCAATGGTAGGTTTGTGTTCTTTAAAGGCACTTTTCTGGGTTTACGTTTGAAGCCGTGTACACTCCGAACACTTACCAGCTCAATTTCCTAGATTAGATTCTAGACTCCCTCTCCACTTTTAGGGAAGGCCAGTTAATTCTGGGTGGTGATTTGAATGTGAGTCCAGACTCTCCACTAGATACATCTATGGTTCACTCTATACACTCATATGCGTTCCTTAAGCATTTCAGAAAGTCCCTGCACCATCATCTGGTAGACTGCTGGAGAGTGCTCCATCTCACTGATAAAGACTTCAGCTATCATTTGACTACTTACAATGTGTACACCCAGATAGATATGCTGCTAATGGATCAGCTGGTGAGGTGGGACCGGCTTACATTTGGGAAGGACACAAAGAGGTGGTCAGAGGAAAGTTTATTTCCCAAGGAGCCTACTTAAAAAAAGGCACCTGAGAGAGAGCTGCAAACGCTGCTCATAAAACTTAGGTCCGTAGAACTTAAACACAAAAGGCTTCTGTCCTCAAACTTGGCTGCTAGTCTCCAAGCTCTTCGGTTGGAGTTTGCTGCCATGCTGGATACTCGCATTCGAACCTGACTACGACACATTTCTCACAAATTTTATGAGTTCGGTAACAAATGTGTCAGACTGCTTGCCGGGGCTCTCAGACGACTCGAGTCTCAGGTCATGTGCACAAACTTCACATGGCGACAGGCAGACAAATTATACATGCCTCTAAAATTTACTAGCTATCTGACACACAACCTGATACCACAATATCTCAAAAGACTGAACGTATTCTGCAATACCTAGAAGAAGCCAAATGACCCCAGCTCACTGCACAAGTTAGCAAACAGTTAGAGGACCCCATTAAGCTGACAGAGCTGTTGGCAGTCATAAAAGATCTCCCGAAGGGGAAAAGTCCAGGCCCGAAGGCTTCACAAAAGCCTATTACACCTCATTCCACACCCCATTGTCCACCCGATGTGTATTACTTTAATGTTCTAGCCTCAGGAGCACAAATACCCAAGGAGGGGCCCCTCGCACATATTACAGTTATTTCCAACGAGGGGAAAGATCACACCATCTCTGGCATCTACTGACCAATTTCGCTACTGAATACTGATATTATAATTTTAGCAAAAATTTTGGCTAACCGCCTTAAACTGGTCCTAACAACAATAATCCACCTAGTCCAAACATGCTTCATAGCAGGGAGAGAAGCACATGATAACTCTAACCGCACATTTCAGTTGATACATTGGGCCCAATCGCAAACTGCACAATCTCCCTGCCCTCTCCTTTCTAATGATGCCGAAAAGGCGCTTGACAGGGAGGACTGGTTATACCTCCGGACAGTGCTGACGAGTTTAAGCCTTGGTCCCAGCATGCTCTTCTGGATAGCATCACTATACAACCAATGTCACTTCCAAACTATGAGATTCCTTGGAAAAATTCTTGGCTGGATGCAACCTAGCCCATGCACCCTGGACTATCTGGGTCCGCCTCCCCCACTAAAACCCATGGGATACCTTAAATCATTCTGGGCAAATGGCCCCTCTGACCTTCCCTCTCACCCCCTAGGGGGCTTCCCCTAGATTACCCCAGGGGAACATTTATCTTTCTTCCATCAGTGGGCATCGGATGGAGAGACGTGTTGTGGTAGGTTTGTCCAAGATCCCAGGGCTTCTACCCCTGGAGACTCTAATGCCGCGTACACACGACTGGTTTTCCCGTCGGAATAAACTCTGAAGGTTTTTCCGACGGAGTTCCGCTGAAACTGTCGTGCGTACAATGCGATCACACCAAAGTCCGATCGTTAAGAACGTGGTGATGTACAGCACGTACGACAGGACTAGAAAAAAGAAGTTCAATATCTTCTGTCTCGTACTTGCTTCAGAGCATGCGTCATTTTTGGTCCGTTGGAACAGCTACAGACTGATACAGACGTTCGGTTTTCCCCATAGGAATTGGTTCCGTCGGAAATATTTAAAACATGTTCTATTTCTAGGTCTGTCAGAATTTTCAGAAAAAAAAAAAGTCAGATGAGGCATACACACAATCGGAATATACGATGAAAAGCTTCCGTCTGACTTTTTCTGTCAGACATTCCGCTTGTGTATAAGCGGCATTAGAGATCAATATGGCCACTTCCCTCTGGATGATTGGAGGTATATGCAGCTTCATCCCTACCACAAACAGTCTGATCCCCTTCCACTGCAATCCTTTTGAAAAGCTCTGTATGTCCACTACAATGATCCATCATTCCATCTCTGTCCTATATGGACTATTGCAAACATTAGAACCCAGTGAGAAGCCAGCATATGTGAAGGAGTGGGAGAGAGACCTGCAGCATACAGTGGGGCAAAAAAGTATTTAGTCAGCCACCAATTGTGCAAGTTCTCCCACTTAAAAAGATGAGAGAGGCCTGTAATTGTCATCATAGGTATACCTCAACTCACATTGTCTGATTTGGAAAGAATTTATTTGCAAATTATGGTGGAAAATAAGTATTTTGTCAATTTCAAAAGTTCATCTCAATACTTTGTTATATATCCTTTGTTGGCAATGACAGAGGTCAAACGTTTTCTGTAAGTCTTCACAAGGTTGTCACACACTGTTGCTGGTATGTTGGCCCATTCCTCCATGCAGATCTCCTCTAGAGCAGTGATGTTTTGGGGCTGTCGCTGGGCAACACGAACGTTCAACTCCCTCCAAAGGTTTTCTATGGGGTTGAGAGCTGGAGACTGGCTAGGCCACTCCGGACCTTGAAATGCTTCTTACGAAGCCACTCCTTCTTTGCCCGGGTGGTGTGTTTGGGATCATTGTCATACTGAAAGACCCAACCTCGTTTCATCTTCAATGCCCTTGCTGATGGGAGGAGATTTGCACTCAAAATCTCACAATACATGGTCCCATTGATTCTTTCATGTACATGGATCAGTCGCCCAGTTCCCCTTGCAGAGAAACAGCCCAAAGCATGATGTTGCCACCCCCATACTTCACAGTAGGTATGGTGTTCTTTGGTTGCAACTCAGTTTTCTCTCTCCTCCAAACAGGACAAGTTGTGCTTCTACCAAACAGTTCTACTTTGGTTTCATCTGACCATATGACATTCTCCCAATCCTCTTCTGAATCATCCAAATGCTCTCTAGCAAACCTCAGATGGGCCTGGAAATGTACTGGCTTAAGCAGGGGGACACATCTGGCACTGAAGGATCTGAGTCCCTGGTGGCGTAGTGTGTTAGTGATGGTAGCCTTTGTTACGTTGGTCCCAGCTCTCTGCAGGTCATTCACTAGGTCCCCCTGTGTGATTCTGAGATTTTTGCTCACCGTTCTTGTGATCGTTTTGACCTCACGGGGTGAGATTTTGTGTGGAGCCCCAGATCGAGGGAAATTATCAGTGGTCTTCCATTTTCTAATTATTGCTCCCACAGTTGATTTCTTCACACCAAGCTGCTTGCCTATTGCAGATTCAGTCTTCCCAGCCTGGTGCAGGTCTACAATTTTGTTTCTGGTGTCCTTCAACAGCATAGTGGAGTTTGGAGTGTGACTGTTTGAGGTTGTGGACAGGTGTCTTTTATACTGATAAGTTCAAACAGGTGCCATTAATACAGGTAATGAGTGGAGGACAGGGGAGCCTCTTAAAGAAGAAGATACAGGTCTGTGAGAGCCAGAAATCTTGCTTGTTTGTAGGTGACCAAATACTTATTTTCCACCATAATTTGCAAATAAATTCTTTCAAAAATCAGACAGACAATGTGATTGTCTGGATTTGTTTCCACATTTTGTCTCTCATAGTTGAGGTTTACCTAATATGACAATTACAGGCCTCTCTAATCTTTTTACGTGGGAGAACTTGCACAATTGGTGGCTGACTAAATACTTTTTTGCCCCACTGTACATTTACAGGGCCACAACTCGATCAGCTGTACGCCTTACCCATTTACAGTTCCATAGACACGAAGATGCAGGAAAATAGTTTTAAAATACTAACTCGATGGTATAGAGCAGTGGTCTTCGACCCTGTCCTCAGGGCCCACTAACAGGCCAGGTTTTATGTATTACTTTGGGAAGATGCAGACTAGAATACTGCAATCACTCAGCAGCAATTGTGTCACATACCTAGTGGAAGAGCCTGACCTGCAGGGAGAGACCTCTCTTATGGCTCCGACTTGAGGGCCCTGGTAGAGTATACAGGAAGCACAAGAGTCAGGAGTGACACGAGTGCCTGGCAGGATCAACAGCAGCGGATTGATCCGGAACCCAGGAAGCACTGTGTAGCGGAACCTCCGACAGGATCAGGAGACAGGCTGGGACCAAGAAGGAGCTGGATCAGCAGGCGGGTGCAGCAGGCTGGAACAGAGCAGCAGGTAGGCAGCAGGAACCAGGACTCTGGAGCAGGAACTCAGGCTGAAGCTGGACTGCAGGCAGGAGCTGGACCAATAAATGGAAGCTGGACAGCAGACAGGCACCAGGAACCAGGATGCTGAGAGCAGGGTAGTCAGACAAGCCGGGTCGGTGATCAGGCGGTCAGCAGAGGTACTAAAGGAACAAGCAGGAGGGTAGTCAGACAAGCCGGGTCGGTAATCAGGCGGACAGCAGATTTACCAGAGGGTCAAGCAGAAGGGTAGTCAGGCAGGCCGAGATCAGGTGCAGGCAGATAGCAGGGATGGTAGGTAGACAAGCCGGGTAAGATATCACAGAAGACAGGTTCTCAGAGTCAGGACATGTACGCTGTAGATCAGACAGCAAGATCTCAATGTGACGGACAGAACTAAACAGCCTGTCTGGCGCCAACAGGCGCACACTCGTGCGCGCACTGGCACACAGGTGCATGCACCCGCGGCGGAAGGCCCAGACTGTCGGTCGCTGGCAGGATCTTCCTGACAAAATGATATCACCTGTGATGTATTTCAGTTATCTTGCAAACCTGGCCTGTTAATGGGCCCTGAGGACAGGGTTGATGACCACTGGTATAGAGTTCTATCCAAACTCAAAAGGATTTTTCCTGCTTCTTCGGATGCCTGCTGGTGGGAATGCAGGCAACGGGGGACCTTCCTCCATATCTGGTGGGAGTGCCCAAAGCTACAGCCCTTTTGGCAAGATACCAGGGCCCCTGCCCAGAGTTGATTAGAGCCTGTATCTGGACAGATGACTCAGCCCAAGAAAGGGTGACCGAAACCAGGAGCTTATCCTTCTGGATAACTGGGGATGAAACAACGCCATTTAAGGTCTGTCCGTGACAGGAGCCCAAGGTTTGGGTGTTCCCTGGACAGGTAGGACAAGACTTAAAAAAGTGACCTGCCTAGCCACAATAAAGGTACAATCTCTCCCTCCTCCTAAAGGTTCTCTCATCTGCAGAGAGATGCGTGAAACCCAAGTGCATGGGTTCACCTTCACTGACCGAATCGGTACCAGGAGGCATGGGAGGTGAGGGAGGCACAGGTAGGACTGCAAAGCTTGAAGACAAAACGTACAGGAGGCTTCCGCAAGCACTCCTTAAAAGAGAGTCTTTCTCTGAGTCTGAAGTCAATGAGGATGGCAAAAGTGATCAACTTCTCCAGGTCAGTGGGTATATCTCAGGCTCTCAGGCTGCTATATCTTCCTTGATGGTATCCAAGACACCATGAGAAAGAGCAGCCATGAGGGTCTCATTCTTCCACGCAACCTCTGCTGCCAGAGTATGGAATTCAATGGCGTAGTCGGCAACAGTTCTCGTACTCTGTTCGATGGACATGAGGCACTTGGCAGCAGAAGCGAAGCATGCAGGAATGTCAAATACCCTTTTAAACAAAGCTCAAACTTAACTCAAGACAACAGGTTTTTGCATCTCCCTTAGAGGGTTTGCCCAGGCCAAGGCTCTCTCAGAAAGCAAAGATATCATGAAACCTACTTTGCTTCTTCCCGTGGAAAATCACCTGGGGCAGCATCTCAAAGGATATCTCAACCTGGTTGAGAAACCCTCTGCATTGGACTGGATCGCTCCCAAATTGCTGGGGAAGTCGAGCGGAACCAGACATACCTCTTATAGAGGTAATACTCAAGGTGTGTGCCTGCACACAGACTGGAACATCAGTAGGGACAGCCTGCAGCATAGGTTGTACTGGGCAGCTACAGTGGGAAATTCTAGGTTAGCCCTGCAGTGATCCAGTTCATCCAATCTGAAAAAATATTACCAACAAGTGGACTGACTACATCTCCTGAATTCATGGCAATCGCCTACTGTCAGAAACCATGAAATCAGACCGAGACAAAAATTCAGTTAAATCATACTTGTTTAATAATAAAAGTAAACATAGTCAAAACATAGCCAAAGTTCAGTAACTGGAATGGATGGTCAGCCAACCCAGAAGTCAGGGAACAATGTAGTGGAACAGCAAGCAGGATCTGGAGCCAGAAGGGATGTCAGCAAAGCCAGTCTTTAAACAGGAACGCTCTGTGATGTTGACCAAGGAGCAGGTAGAGATCCTTTGAGCTGGACGGCTTAAGTAGACAGGACTGACAATCAGGATATCATCAACAGCTGAGTAACTGTGGAGAGATAGGAGCTGGCAATTAGCCGACAGGTGAGCAGCCAGCTTTGAGAAGGAAGGGCTGGGCCCAGCCCTGACGTTAGCGACTTACATTCCTCAGTTTGTTTCCCATTCTGGACAAAAGGTGACACTACTCAAACAAATCGCACAGGACATTCTATGGCTTCCTGTCTGAGCATTTTTCAACCACTAATGGGACAAGGCCCTGTCACTAGAAACTTTCCTATGCAAGATACGTTCACACCCTGATATTACAGGCATCGACATTGGCTGGAGTCAACAGAAAGTATCTGTGTATGCCGTTGACATGCTGTTTTCTCTTACCAATACCCTTGTTTCGCTCCCGAACCTCCTCCGTGAATTCGAGCTATATGGTGTGACGGGAGGGCCCGTGGAACCCAGAATCCATTGGAGAGGATGGGAAACCCTTGTTTCAGCTCTCCATGCACCTCCTATGTCTAAGTCCCCCTGTGTCCATTAGGGGCACATGGTAAATGAGAAAAATGATGGACAGCTGTTTAATGGACAATGAGAAGGTGGTTACTTAAATATACAGTAACAGTAATATTTATCCACAATACCTGCCAGGATATATATATAAAGAGCTGATCACAGGCCTCTAGACCTGGGTAGGAGCCGGACAGTCTACTCCCACTATAGTGTGTTGCTTACTAGGCTGAGGAGGGGGGAGATTACAGTTTGTATTGTTAATTGTAATTAGCTTCTGCTATTGTGAGAAGGTTTGCTGTGTTTATATTTATGATGATGTTGATTGTCTTTTGAGCTAAAAGATGGCAAGTCTGTCCTGAAAGGTCATGTCTCTGAGACACCTAGGCTGTCTAAATGATTATTTAATTAGCTCATGTTAATTAGGTTTCTGGTTACAGTTTGTATTGTCATTCTGGTGTATATATTTGTGTGAGATCTCAAAATAAACAGCCCATGTTAAAGATTTGTAACTGTGTTATTCTTGTCTGGATCTTGGTTACAACATTCAGCTGAAAAATCTTATATCTGAAGGTCCAGATTGGAGGAAGCAGTGTGCTGACGGAAGCATTAATGCAGAGTGAGACAGGGATCTGTTACATATGGTACATTATCTAATCTGAAAATCAATTTCACTAAGTCCGAAGCATTGGGAGTTGGTGTGTTACAATCTCTTCTTTCACATTTGAAATCGAGTTTTAAACTGAAATGGACCGACTCTGCACTGAAATATTTAGGCACATTCATCCATCCCAAAATTCTTGCAAATTTTCGATCTTAACCACTTGAGATCCGTGCTATAGCCGAATGACGGCTACAGCGCGGATCTCCTTTTCCGGGACTACGTCTATTGACGTAGTCCCGTGCACGAGCGGCCTGCGCGCCCCCTGAGGGGTGCGAGCGGCGCGCTCTGTGATCGGCGAGTCTACGAGACTCGCCTGATCACCGATCCGTGCAAGGGGTCGATCCCGACCCCTTATCACGTGATCAGCTGTCAGCCAATGACAGCAGATCATGTGATATAACGGAGCCGGTAATCGGCTATTATTCCTCCTCGCGCTGACAGCGCGAGGAGAAAAAAAAAAGCCGATCACCGGCAGCCGTGATCGGGACATCAGTCACCCAGTGCCACCCAGCAGTGCCCACAGTGCCACCCAGCAGTGCCCACAATCTGCCTTAACAAATGTGCTGCACCCCAGTGCCACATATCCGTGCCCATCAGTGTCATCTACCAGTGCCCAGCAGTGCCGCCCATCAGTGCCCAGCAGTGCCACCTATCAGAGCCACCTATCAGTGCCACCTATCAGTGCCCATCAGTCCCATCTATCAGTGGTACCTATCAGTGCCCATCCATGCCACCCATCCGTGCCACCCATCTGTGCCAACCATCCGTGCCATCTTATCTGTGCCCATCTTTGCCCATCAGTGCCGCCTTATCTGTGCCCATCGGTGCCGCCTTATCTGTGCCTATTAGTGCCGCCTTAACTATGCCTATCAGTGCCCACCAGTGCAGCCTATCAGTGCCCACCAATGCAGCCTATCAATGCCCACCAATGCAGCCCACCAGTGCAGCCTATCAGTGCCGCCTCATCAGCGCACTTCAATGAAGGAGAAAAATTACCTGTTTGCAAAATTTTATAACAAACTATTAAACATGATTTTTTTTTTTGCATCTTTTTTTGTTTGTTTAGCAAAAAATAAAACTCCGAGCTGTAATTAAATACCACCAAAAGAAAGCTCTATTTGTGGGAAAAAATGATAAAAATTTCATTTGGGTACAGTGTTGTATGCCCGCGCAATTGTCATTCAAAGTGCATCAGCGCTGAAAGCTGAAAATTGGTCTGGGACTGAGGGGGGTTTAAGTGCCCAGTAAGCAAGTGGTTAATTTCCTTCCACTTTTAAAGAGAATCCGTGCTCTACTAGACAAATGGCATACTGGCCTTCACTCATGGTTTGTTCGATGCAACATAATTAAAATGAGCATTCTGCCTAAATTCTTATACCTGTTTCAGGCCTTGCCAATAGTTATACCACTTTGTTACTTTAAACAGGTACAATCATTCCTAATCGACTTCATCTGGGCTCACAAACACCTAGACTCCACAGGTGACTATTGTCACTTCCCAAGTAACACGGGGGACTAGCCCTACCCAACATATGCAGATACTATCAAGCAACAAGTAGGCTTGTTGGCTGGTGTTGACACCAGGACACCAAATTTTGGACACAATTGGAAAAAGCTCAAAGTGCATTACCCCTTCGTAGGGCACCCTGGTGCTATAAATAGTTGCCAGACTCTTTGAAACATCACCCTCTCATTGGCTCCATGACGTGAATTTGTTCGCAACTTTTTATTCAAGCTTACCTGTCTTCTTTAACTTGTTGCTGACCGCCGGCCATCAAATGACGCCCAGGCGGCGCACCTCTTGTGGCGGGAGGGCGTCACATGACGTCCTTCCGTTTAAACAGGGAATGCACACGATCACCCACCGCCAGCCGTCACCCATCAACCATCATCTGTCACCCATCAGTGACCGCCAGACATCACCCGTCACTCACCAGCCACCTCCAGCCGTCACCCATCAGCCATCGCCTGTCACCCATCAGTGACCACCAGCCATCGCCTGTCACCCATCAGTGACCGCCAGCCATCGCCTGTCACCCATCAGTGACCGCCAGCCATTGCCCATCACCCATCAGTGACCGCCAGGCATTGCCCGTCATCCATCAGCGACCGCCAGCCATCACCCGTCACCCATCAGCCATCACCTGTCACCCATCAGTGACCACCAGCCATCACCCATCAGTGACCGCCAGCCATCACCCATCAGTGACCGCCAGCCATCACCCATCAGCCATCACCTGTCACCCATCAGTGACCGCCAGCCATCACTCGTCACCTGTCACCCATCAGTGACCGCCAGCCATCAACCGCCACCCATCATGACTGCCAGCCATTAATGACCATCACCCATCAGTGACCGCCAGCCATCAGTGACCATAACCCTATTAGTGACTGCCAGCCATCAGTGACCATCACCCGTCACAGTCCGTGGCCTGTCACACCGTCATCACCTGCCACCCATCGCACAGCCCATCAGTGAAAGTCACCTGTCATACAGCCATCAGCTTTATGGCCAAAAGAGTATACACCAGTGAGGAGGTGTTCCAGATCCTCTCCATGACCGATGAGAGCAACGGGGAATTCTCATAAGATTCCAATTCTGATTCTGATTCTGAATCAAATTTGGCATTTAACCCGAATAGTGAATCGGAAAATGATTCGGAGGAAGAATGGGTCCCTCCTAAAAGGGCAAGGCCCTCTGGAAACCAGGATTATATTCCCAGGCCCAGTGCCAGAGCTCCTGCCAGCCAGTTCAAACTAAAATAACCTCACATCACCCAAATAACAACAAAGGGAGAAAAAAAACAAAAATTGTTGACGCGTTTCACGCTAAGCCTAGCGCTTACCCATAGCTGATAACAAATGCCTAGTACCAGCTTTGCCGCCGGCGAAGGGCCCCACCAACAATTGCCCAGACCCAGTAGCAGTGCTGCCACATCACGCCCTAGTGCCAGCACAGGAAATTCCAATCCAACTACTGGAGTGTCACATTCCCAAGAGCCAGGGCCTCTACATTTATGCCAGATGGTCTTGCCAACCCAACATGGCTGCCTTCCAACTCGGCATCACCAATTATTCCCCCTTTCACAGCACAGCCAGGTGTGCAGACCAACACCCAAAATTTCTCAGAGATCGATTTCGTTCATCTGTTTTTGCCCAACACATTTCTGCAATTAGTTGCGGACCAGACAAATTTATATGCCCAGCAGTATATTGCCAAAAACCCCCACTCATCATATGCCCGTCCCTTTGAGTGGAGAGATCTCATTTTGCAGGAGTTAAAAAATTTTATGGGCCTCACCCTGAACATGGGGATTAAATGAAGGACATGCCTATTGGTCCACCCACCCCATCCATCACATGGTCATTTATTCTGCCGAAATGTCCAGGTCCCAACACAAGATGATAATGCGCTTTCTTCACTTTAGAGACAACACCCAGTGCCCTCCCCACAATCATCCAAATTATGACAAGTTATATAAACTTAGCCCACTGCTAAATTTCTTTTCTCAACAATTTGCAGAACTCTATGTCCCCGATCAAAATATATGTGTTGATGAGTCCCTGGTACCCTTTTCAGGCTGGCTAGGAATAAAGCAATATATACCTAGCAAAAGGGCCAGATATGGAATAAAATTATACAAGCTGTGTGAGAGAGCCACAGGATATCTGTATGCGTTCCGCATATATGAAGGAAGAGATTCCCAGCTCCAGCCCCCTAAGTGCCCGGCCTACATGGGCACAACTGGAAAGATTGTATGGGACCTGGCATACCCACTTCTAAACAAAGGATATCACATATACCTTGATAACTTTTACACCAGCCTGCCCCTTTTCAGACACTTATACCTTGCAAAAACCCTGGCCTGCCGAACCTCCAGAAAAAATAGAAAGGGCTTCCCACAATCACTGGCAAACAAAAAGCTGCGAAGGGGGGAAAGAGCATCACTGAGAGGCAACGAAGTGCTGGCCTTGAGGTGGAAGGATAAAAGGGACGTGCACATGATGTCCACCATCCATGAGGACACTACAATTGAGGTTCAAAGAAGATGAAGTCCCATTGAAAAGCCAACGTGTGTCCAAGATTATAATCTCTACATGAGGGGGGGGGGTGGATTTCAACGATCAAATGATTCAGCCCTATTTGTCAATAAGGAGGTCCCGATTCTGGTACAAGAAAGTAGCAATCTATCTAATCCATTTGGCCATTTATAATTCCTACGTAGTCTACACCAAATCCATGGAAAGCCCCGCCCCCTTCCTAAAATTCATCGAAGAAGTTGTCATGTCCCTCATCTATCACCAAAGACCCCCCCCCCAGAAGACTTTCGGTCTGAGGCTGTTTGCCGACTTCCAGAACGCCACTTCCCCTTCAGCATTCCACCATCTGAAGCATGCCGAAGACGGCAAAAAAAATGTCGCGTGTGCACCAAAAGAGGCTTTCGAAAAGATACCAGCTACCATTGTCCCCAGTGTCCCTCCCAACCTGGCCTTTGCATTGGTGAATGCTTCCAACTTTATCATACATCCCTAAAATATTAGCCCATAATTTTAACCATTTCCCCATTTTCATCATCTGTGCTGACCATTTTTCATGCTTCCCCAAATAATTATGCCACTGCCTTCCACGTGAACTGACCCTGGCCTGTTTTTTGACTATGCTTCTGCCCACTGTTTGGACTGCTTCTATGTGAACTGACCCTGGCCTGTTTTGTGACTATGCCTTTGCCTACCGTTTGGATTGCTTCCACGTGAACTGACCCTGGCCTGTTTTATCAACTACGCTTATGCCTACCGCTTGGACTGCTTGCACATCATCTGACCCTGGCCTGTTTTAGGGACTATGCTTTTGCCTACCCCTTGGACTTATCTGTTGCCCTCCTACTCTACTACACAGGGGTCTCACGTATGTGCATAGCAAAGATGACACCCCAAAATACATTCTGCTACTCCTCCTGAGTATGGCGATACCACATGTGTGAGACTTTTACACAGCCTGGCCACATACAAAGGCCCAACATTGAAGTAGCATCTTCAGGCGTCCTACGAGCATAAATGACACATCTCATTTCTCAACCACCTATTACAATTTTGAAGGCACTGGAGCACCAGGACAATGGAATTTCCCCCAAAATTACCCCATTTTGGAAAGCAGACACCCAACGTATAATCTATGAGGCATAATGAGTCTTTTGAATGGTTCATTTTTTTCCAGAAGTTTTTGGAAAATGTGGGAAAAAATTAAAACGCATTTTTTTTTTTTACACAAAGTTGTCTATTTATTTGAGTATGTTTACACATACTCAGTAACTTAAGAGTTTTTTTTAAACCGCTTTCCGTTTTACTGCACTTGCCCCATGATATGATGACCTCACCTCTCTTGATACACAGCACTACTTTAAAGCCATCTGCTATTGCGGTCCCGGTTCGCATCTAGGGGACCCTCGGACCCACCCATTCCCTATAACAGACGGTATTTTTCTCTCTTTTTTTTTTTATTGTTTGTATCCTGAGCTGCAATCGTTTATTTTGTTTAGTGTACTGGCAGTTTTTCGTATGGTCAAATCTGGTGCTCTAAATGTACATATTGTTCTTTCAATAATAAACGTGCATGACGAATCATCCCTGAAGAAGGAGTGCAATAAGACTCCGTAACGCGTAGGCTACATCGAATGCACATGCACCATTTATCGGTTTTATATATTTTTTAATGCATGTGTTGACTGCGATTCAGTTTGAAAACACTATGCCTTCAGAAAGATAATATGTATAAATATTTTTCAAAATACATGATTGTAGGAAGGAAATAATATTTATGCTTTGAATAATTGTTTTTTGATACATTGCTAAAATAAAATACATTATATAATTTTATTATAATTGATTGTATGTCTCACAGTTCAAGTCCCGCCCTTTTGAGGGGAAAATCTTGTATATTTTCTAACTTTGGGATGTTGGCTGTATACAGCGGAATACATTAAAAACCTCCACTTTTTAGATTTTTATCATTACCTGATGTCTGAAGGGTGTCCTTTAGACTTCTGGAGGGCTCTCTAACTCCACCACTACCTGCACTCTTTACCATCCCGAATAACTTTCGCCAACCACTCACTACCCTTGAATATTACTGTACCGGAGATGGCATATTAGCACATGTGCTTTTCCTCATCTATAAATTACTGATCACGCCCCCCGACTATTTACAACTAAGTTGCCTAGCCCAATGGGAGCAAGACCTCAACCGTACTTTCTCTGTAACCCAACAAAAAAATATTCTCCATTTCATCTATAAGTCCACCATATGTACGAAGACACAAGAAACTAACTTTAAAATTGCACAAGATGGTATCGTACCCCATCACAACTACATAGATTCTTTCCTACAACTACTGATCGCTGCTAGAGATGCCAGGAGGGACGGGGGATGCTTCTGCATACTTTTTTGGTCTTGTTCCAAACTCGAACAATTCCAGAAGGAGGTTTGAAAAATTATCCAAAAATTCCCATATTGTCCGATCCCAGATGATCCAGCCTTTTTTCTTTTCCACGTCTCCAATATTCCACCAAAAACTTACAAGAAATCTGCTATCCGCCATCTCCTTGACACTGCTAAGATGTGTATTCCTCTCCACTGGAAAAGTCCACAGCCCCGACAGTTGGTCTTTGGCTCAAAAAAGTTGAGGAAATAAACAAAATGGAAGACCTCATTCTCTCGTCCAGCTACCAACATGAGCGATTTTTCAGAACTTGGACTCTTTGGAACATGTTTGTCTTCTCTGCAGAGGGACAGGCACTCCTTGAGTACAATACAGCCGATTAAACTCTTCCCTGATTCTCCCTCTCCCTCTCTGTCCTCCCTCTTTTCTTCTCTATATTGCTACTCTGGGAAGTAAAACCAATCTATACAGTGCCGATTGTCTGTTAGGCTTCATAATACACTGGTCTCTCAACATCCCTGAGGTGACGAGACAAATGCTTTATTTTAATTCTACTCAGAGCATACATATATTGTTTTAGGTTATACATTTGGTTTTGGTGTGTTGACTCTTAATCTTGCATACGATTATTCTGTTCCATGCTATTTACCTTTTCTTACCATTGTTTCTCTGATGCTGTGGAATAGGTGTCAGGAAATAAGATATATAATAAAATTATCATATATAAAAAAGAAATAAGGACCAAAAACAGATTCCGAAAATCTTTGCGTGATCCGTTCTAAAGTAAAGAAACTATAAGGAATTATCAAGACAAATGCATGTCGGTGGCCATGAATGTATATTTGTAAAAGATGTCAAGTAATTAAAACAATTGTAAAATAGTAGAAACATTGACTATTAAGAGATTATGAGATTATGAGATATTGTGGCCCTCAAGCTAATTTTTGCCCCCCGGGGTTCAAACTATTGAGGGTAAAAATTCAGAAGGCTTACGTTCTAAATTCCACACACGGAGCCCTTCCATGGAGCAACCATGTTTAAGATTAAAGTGTCATGCACACTGTGGTCAATAAATAGTAAAGTGATTTCGCGAAATGAGAAATAAATCACTTGAAAAGAAACAATCGATAATGAATCTTCTAAAATAATGCAATAATGACTAGTAAGTGAAGTAATAAAGTGCAGTAATCCTCTATTGAATAAAGTGTCTCAGTGCAAACAAATGTCAATCAAAATTTACCAACTGTGTAAGAAAAAATAAAAGATAAATAAAAAGATGAATTATATTGGATGGACAGTGTAAAAAATAAAGTGTCCTACAATGAAAAGAAAAAAAGAGAAAGAAAGAGAAAAAAAAGTATATTTAAAAAACAATCAGTGAACGAGATATGGGAAATGTAAAAAAACAAATAATATAGTCCAAGAAACTAGTGTGGATAAAGTGAGGTCATCCTCCAAATACACAAAAATGATAATTGTCACAAAGTAAATAAATATCAATGGTAGTCCAGATGACAGATAATCATCCAAATAGGTGACTAAGTAAAGTAATGTGATTGATTGATGGTAAAGTTCATATAGTGTTCATTAAGCTGTTCAATAAACTATCTTCCTGAATTGAGGTCTCACAGGACTCTCACCTTCAGACTCTGTAACAACTCGCATCAACAATCAGTTGGTATGCACCAGATACTTCTGTTAGGGTCCTATTGGATTGGCATGTACTGCAGATTAGGTCATAAATATTTTTCTCCCCTCTCTGTTCTTCCACACATATATCCTGGATCGCTCCGGTATAAGCCAGGGAAGGAAAAGAGAAAAGAAGCCTCCACTAGTGCAGTATGTTATAAACAAGGTGCAAAGTATTTATTAAATGTCTAGAAGGTGGTCTCTTACATTGTAACAAATTAAAAGCAAGCAAAATGAAAACTGTATAAGTTGGCGTTCTCACGTTTCCTCCTGGTGCACGTCTGTCTATGGCCACTCCCTACGCGTTACGACACATCACGTGTCTTCATCTGGGGAACAGATAAGTCAATACAGGTACGTGGGTTTGTGCAGCTGAGCCACCTTGCTGCAGTATATATGCGGAAGGCGGTCAGCAAGTGGTCAACAAAAGTCAATACAAGTCACAATAAAATCGCAAAAAAGTAGTGCAGGAACCTTTTTCAAAGTTCCTGCGACTTGAGTCGCAATGATTTAAATGGTTTCATTGCTGACAATGAGGTGCAACTTGTCATGCAATTTTGAACTGTTAAATCACATGACAAATCGCAATGTTGTGAACCCGGGGCTTAAGCGTATTTCCACTTTTGCAGTCAAATTTGAGAAAACTATGCCATATTTTTTAATGTGTTCCTATTAACGGGGCATGCCTATATAAAAAAAAAAGTGCTTTTTAATATTTACTACCTTTTGGATATTTCTTAGGAAGGGAAGTCATGGCTGGCTGCAAAGCTCCTTGAACAATATCACAGTGAGTTTTACCTCATTAACCACTTGACCTCCGGGAGATTCCCAGCCCCCCCCCCCCCCCCTAGCAGGCCATTTTTTGTGATACGGCACTGTGTTACTTGAACCACTTAAGGATCGGAAGGATTTACCCCGTTAATGACCAGGCCACTTTTTTAAATACGGCACTGCGTCGCTTTAACTGACAATTGAGCGGCTATCCACCGATGTACCCAATTTAAATTGACATCCTATTTTTTCCACAAATAGAGCTTTCATTTGGTGGTATTTGATCACCTCTGCGTTTTAAATTTTTTAGGCTATAAACAAAAAAGAGCGACGATTTTTAAAAAAAAAACAATAGTTTGTGCTTTTTGTTTTAATAAATACCCCCAAAAAATATATATATAAAAAAAATTCTTCCTCAGTTTGGGCCAATATGTATTTTTCTACATATTTTTAGTAAAAAAAAATGCAATAAGCGTATATTGATTGGTTTCCCCAAAAATTATAGTGTCTACTAAATAGGGGATAGATTTATGGCATTTTTATTATTATTATTTTTTTTACTAGTAATGGCGGCGATCTGCAATTGTGGCGGACAGATCGGACACTTTTGACATTTTTTGGGACCGGTGACATTTATACAGCGATCAGTGCTAAAAAAAAGATTACTGATTACTGTATAAATATCACTGGCAGGGAAGGGGTTAACACCAGGGGCAATTAAAGGGTTAAATATGTTCCCTGGGAGGTGTTTCTAACTGTATGGGGGCTGGGCTGACAGGAGATTGAGAGAGATTGCTGTTCCTGATCACTAGGAACGGGGATCCATTGTGATAACATAAGCAGATCCCCGTTCTGCCTTTGTGTGAAGTGATCGTGGGTGGCAGGCAGACATCACACCCCCCAAACGCACATGGGCTCTGGGGCCACGCGTGTGCCTGCTATATCTATTACACAAAGCGATGTACAATGATGGCAATCTGCATAATAGATCCCACCTGCAGCAGTACAACTGCGGCGGCTAGTCCTCGAGTGGTTAACTGACAATTGGGCGGTCATGCGACACTGTACCCAAATGCAATTTGTGTTTTTTTTTCCTCATAAATAGAGATTTCTTTTGGTGGTATTTGATCACCACTGCAGTTCTTATATTTTGCTCTATAAAAAAAAGATCGACAATCTAAAACAAAACAAAAATAAAAGAATTTTTTACTTTTTACTATAAAACATATCCAATATATATATTTTTTTATTTACATTTGGTCATACATTTAGGTCTAAATGTATTCTGCTACATATTTTTGGTAAATAAAATCCCAATAAGCGTATATTGATTGGTTTGTGCAAAGGGTACAGCATCTATAAACTTTGGGATATTTTTATTTATTTTTAATTTATTTATTTATTTAATTTTTTTTGCCTGCACAGGGTTAGTTATGGCAAACATAGCTGCCTAGCCCCTTCAGAAAAAAAAAAAATCTTGCTGAGTGTGGGGAAAAAAACAAACTCCCTCCACCCTTTTTCCTGTTAAGATACAATCACATTGTAAATCATGTGTAAATGTCAGACAAGATTGTGCACTGTAAGCATTGTTTGGTGTGTCTGACATTTACAAGTATGTCCACTTGAAGACGGAGACTTTTCTGGCACTTTTTGTTTTACAAGTTTAAATCAGTATTTTTTGCTAGAAAATTACTTAGAACCCCCAAACATTATGTAAAAAAATATATATAACGTTTGGGGGGTAAGAGAATAAAATGGGTATTGTTGCAATTTTTGTCACACTGTATTTGAGCAGCAGTTTTTTAAACACAATTATTTTGGGAAAAAATACACAATAATGAATTTTAATTCAAAAAACCCACAATACATAAGACAATTTTTTGGTAAAATATAAAAGACGATGTTATGCTTGAGTAAATAGATACCTAACATGTCACGCTTTAAAATTGCGCACGCTCGAGAAACTGCAATACTTAAAAATCTCCATAGGCGTTGCTTTAAAAATGATTACAGGTTACCTGTTTAGAATTAATGAAGAAGTCTAGCACGATAATTATTGCCCTCCCTCTAACGATCACGATGATACCTCACATATGTGATATAAACACAGTGTACAACATACTAATGTGCTTGTTTGTGTGTGCGAGTACGGAGGGATGGGGGCGCTTTTTTTTTTCTTTTTTTACACTGTCCTTCTAATTTGTTTTGTTATCACATGTAAACATTCCTTCTACTAGAAATAAGGGATGACAGGTCCTTTTTATGGAGAGATCTAGGGTCTATAAGACCCCAAATCTCTCCTCGACCATTAAAAGCAAAAGATCAAAAAAAAAATGTTTTTTGATCTTTTGCTTTAAAAATTTTTTTTTACTTCCGCCCTAGACTGGAAGGGACACCATGATGTCCCTCTGGTCCTCAAGATCATAGAGGCGATCAGAGACAATCTGGTCTCTGGTCCCCTCTATGGCCAGCCACGTAAACTGTCAGATAGTTACTTGGGCGCGCAGGTAAAAATGGTAAGCCAGAGAAACGCCAACGAGCTGCGAGGGTGTGGGGGCGACCCCTCCTGCTTCTTCTGGAAGCGGTCCTGTGGCTAATTAGCTATTGGGACCACTTTCATGAGAAAGCCAATCGCCGGCTGAAAATAAAATACTAGGTTATGGCTATCTTCAGCCATAACCCCAATAAGCCACTTGCCAGCCGAAACGTACAGTATATATTCATATTGCGGTCATAAAGTGGATATCTAAATGTGATAATTGTCTTTCTGAATGCCAACCCTTGTTTCATCTTCATCATCCTGGTAGATGGCAGCAGATTTTTATCAAGAATGTCTTGATACATTTTTCCATTCATCCTTCCTTCAATGATATGAAGTTTGCCAGTACCGTATGCCAAAAAAACAGCCCCACACCATGATATTCCCACCTCCACACTTCACTGTTGGTATGGGGTTCTTGGGCTGATGTGCAGTGCCATTTGACCTTCAAACATGGTGTGTGTTATGGCATCCAAAGAGTTAAATTTTGGTCTCATCTGAACAGACTATTTTCTCCCAGTATTTCACAGGCTTGTCTAAATGTTGTCCAGCAAACTTTAAACAAGCGTCAACATGCTTTTTCTTCAGCAATGGAGTCTTGTGTGGTGAGCGTGCATATGGGCCATGGTGTTTGAGTACATTACTTATTTATTTCTTTGAAACAATTGTACTTGCTAATTCTGGGTCTTTCCAAAACTCTCCGCAAGTGGTCCTTGACTCTTGGATAACTCTTCTGATAATTCACTTCACTCATCTGTCAGAAATCATGTGAGGAGCACCTGGTCATGACTAGTTTATGGTGAAATTATGTTCTTTCCACTTTTGGAATATGACCCCAACAGTGCTGACTGGAAGATTCAGATGTTTAGAAATATTTTGGTAACCAATGCCATCAGTATGTTTTGCAACAATAAGGTTGCAAAGGTCTTGAAAGCTCTTTGCTTTTACCCATCATGAGATGTTTCTTTGGTGACACCTTGGTAATGAGACACCTTTTTATACGCCATCAGTTGAGACTGAACCAGCCAATATTAATTTGCACTGACAAGGGGCAGGATTACTTTTTAATTACTGATAGATTTCAGCTGGTGTCTTGGCTTTCCATTTCTTTGTTCATGTGTTCAATACTTTTTCCTGTGTCTTTCCATTTTATTTCACAAAACGTAATTTCTGAACTTATTTGTTTTGGTTTACTTGAATGTATGGATTGATGGGTGGCTACTGTCATGTGGTAAAAATTCCATGTCAATAGCACCTTTAGAAATATATTTACCTAGAAAAATGGTGACGTGTTCAATATTTATTTTACCCGCTGTACATCAAGTGTTACAGTCTAACATATCAGACTTCACGTGACAACACTAAAAAATTATTTTTGGTTTTTATTTTTAATAGAAACTTCCTTGTTAGAAATGTTTTTTCGGCTCTCATTGTAACATACCATAACCTAGATGACATTTCCTTGATGCAAAAAAACATAAAATGCATGCCTCACAATACCAAGCTTATCAGTCTAACTTTTCTGACTAATAGTCATCACAGTCTTAAAATACTTCTGAATATTCTTAAGGCAGCGCCAGCATGCACTGGGACGCCAGTTATTTCTCTACGCAGCTTTCATCTTCAGCTCCAAGTTGGAGCCATGAGAGGTCCTGACTGCCTCCACATTACAACACATGCATTTCTCAAGACGTCCAATTTGCATTTAACGCTACGGTTTCCACATGCTGTGCCAAAACGTACTAATAAAGCCCATAGTCATAATATAAATACAAATATTAGACTGCAAGGTTACCTTTTCAAAGTGTATGTAAAGGTATTTTTTTTTTTTTTTGCATTGGATAGAGAAAAGGGTTCAAGGCCTGGACCCTTTATCAAGTTTTTATTGATGTCTGTATCACTGCTTGGAAGATTAAAACTTATGCATGTTCCGATAATCATTACCACAAAGACAGAAAGTGACTGGAAATTGTCACCAGTGCAAAATGTGAGAAAGAATCTTTCATTTGGGACACTCGATCACCATATCCCTAACATGAGGATTTCATTCACTTTCATATAATGTTGCATCTCCAAAACAGGAAATGAAGCAAAATCTCTCCTATGGGACACAGCAGGAAACTAACCTTATATGAGGTTTAATGTCGTCCCTACGCAATAAAGAATAAAAAGAATTTGGACTTTACATCCACTTCACAGGAATATTTTTAGAGCTCAGACAAAAGTAAGTGTAGCGCCATGCCCAGAGGAGTCATTGAATATAGGGGTTGATTTACAAAGCATTTGCGCCATGAGTTGTGGCACACGCCGATGCGTAATGGCCATTTTCGTATTCACAAAGCATTTGCGCCTGTAACACAGCGCAATTCCCCATCTACTATCATGTTGCCGGCGCACGGGCAACCATGATCTGTGCACCGCTATAGACCTAGCGCACGGCATATTCAACTCAGAATTTAAAGAAGCTGGAAGCGCCAATATTATGGGGGTGATGTGAAGAAATATATATATGACTGTCCAAGTAACAATTATCCCCAAGATAGAATGGAAAAGTAACTTTCTCTGAGTAAGCTTGCTACACCTGCAAATACACTTGGAACTGCGCTAGGTCAATTTATGCACTGCGCATGCGCAAGCAACATTTGCGCCCGTTCAAGTGCTCTGGTTCACTGCACCGGCAAAATCTTAGTAAATGTCAAGCCACGTAGATTAATTTGCATAAGTTGAACAGGCGCACCTCTCAAGGATTTTTTAAGGCTATTTGCACACAGGTCATGTTAGCATTAAGAAAAAAAATGAGAAAAAAAATGAGAAAAAAAAATGAGAAAAAAAAATGAGAAAAAAAAAATGAGAAAAAAAATGAGAAAAAAAAATGCGTGGGGGGTCCTCTGAAATTCCATACCAGGCCTTTCAGGTCTGGTATGGATATTGAGGGGAACCCCCGCGCCCAAAAAAAATTAGTGTGGGGGTCCCCCTTAAAATCCATACTAGGCCCTTCAGGTCTGGCATGGATTTTAAGGGGACCCCTGCACAAAAAAAATGGCGTGGGGGTCCCGCTCAAAATTCATACCAGACCCTTATCCGAGCATGCAACCTGGCAAGCCGCAGGAAAAGAGGGGGCGACAGAGCGCCCCCCTCCTGAACCGTACCAGGCCACATGCCCTCAACATTGGGAGGATGCTTTGAAATCCCCCCCCAATGCACCCTGTCCCCATGTTGATGAGGACAAGGGTCTCATCCCCACAACCCTGGCCGGTGGTTGTGGGGGTCTGTGGGTGGGGACTTATCAGAATCTGGAGGCCCCCTTTAACAATGGGACCCCCAGATCCCAGCCCCCCCGTGTGAAATGGTAAGGGGATACCTACCATTTCACCAAAAAAGTGACAAAAGTGTTAAAAATGACAAGAGACAGTTTTTGACAATTCCTTTATTAAAGTCTTCTTTCATCTTCTTTCTTCTGGTCTTCTTCCTTTCTTTCGGTATCTTCCTCCACCTTCTTCTTCCTCCATCTTCTTCTTCCTCCGATCCTCTTCTTCTTGCTCCGGTGTTCTTGTCCGGCATCTTCCTCCAGGGCGTCTCTTCGTTGTTCTCGGGCCGCTCCGCGCAATGGGAGGCTCCCGCTATGTGACGCTTCTCTTTTTCTGACAGGTCTTATATAACGGAGGGCAGGGCCACCCGGTGACCCCGCCCCCTCTGATGCACGGAACTGCCCTCCGTTACATAAGACCTGTCAGAAGAAGAGAAGCGTCACACAGCGGGAGCGGCCCGAGAACGAAGAAGAGACTCAGTGGAGGAAGATGCCGGACGAGAATTGGAGGAAGAAGAAGATGGAGGAAGAAACCGAAGGATGAAGAAAGGAAGAAGACCAGAAGAAAGAAGATGAAAGAAGACTTTAATAAAGGAATTGTCAAAAACTGTCTCTTGTCATTTTTAACACTTTTGTCACTTTTTTTGTGAAATGGTAGGGATCCTTACCATTTCACACAGGGGGGGAAGCTGGGATCTGGGGGTCCCATTGTTAAAGGAGGCTTCCAGATTCCGATAAGCCCCCCACCCGCAGACCCCCACAACCACCGGCCAGGGTTGTGGGGATGAGACCCTTGTCCTCATCAACATGGGGACAAGGTGCTTTGGGGGGGACCCCAGAGCATCCTCTCAATGTTGAGGGCATGTGGCCTGGTACGGTTCAGGAGGGGGGGCGCTCTCTCATCCCCCCTCTTTTCCTGTGGCCTGCCAGGTTGCGTGTTTGGATAAGGGTTTGGTATGGATTTTGAGGGGGACCCCCACGCATTTTTGTTTTTGGGCGTGGGATTCCCCTTAAAATCCATGCCAGACTTTTTTTTTGCGTGGGGTTCCCCTTAATATCCATACCAGACCTGAAGGGCCTGGTATGCTCTTGGAGGGGAACCCATGGCGTTTTTTTTTTAATTAAAGTCGTGTTGTAAGTCGCCCTCAAGTCACACTCAAGTCACACTCAAGTCGTGTCCAAGTTGCCTCCCAAAGTCACGCTGGATGTCATGTTGCCCCTGTGTGAATAGACTGTTAATGATACGGCGTGCGCTATTATCAATTGTCCCGGCATATGATGTGTTGCGCTTATGCGTGCACAGGTTCATACGCTCACTTGATAATTTATCTGGCGCACAAATGGAGGTATGAACCGACGCAGCGCATTCATCTTAGTAAATCAGCCCGTTATGTCCCTGTGTACTGGGACCTGGTTCACTCAGGACTAGGGATGAGCTTGGTGTTCGAGTCAAACGCATGTTCGACTTGAACACCGGCTATTCGCCCGTTCGGAGAAGCCAGAACTCTGTGGGCCGTTCGCACCAAATACGCGTGGCGCTTACGGCCCACAATGTACTGCGCCATGGCAGTGCATTGCTGGCTCATGATTGGCCAAGCATGCACTGTGACCCTGCATGTTTGGCCAATCACAGCGCCGGCAGCGAGGAGAGCCATGATTGGCCACAGGTAATTATAGCTCAGGCTGTGTAGTACACGCCCCACACTATATAAGGCCGCCGGCGCGGCAGCCTTGTGTAGTGTTCCAGCATCTGCAGGAGTTCGTGGATGATGTGTGTGTGCCTTCACCACACAATACATCTGTATCTACCCTTCATTGCTGTTCTGAGTGTTCTCTAATTGAGCCATCTGCCGTCTGCAGGAGTTAGTGGGCAACTGGGTGTTGTCTGTGTGCCAGCACCGCAGAATACACCTGTATCTACCCATTGTTGCTTTTCTCTAATTGAGCCATCTGCCATCTGCAGTAGTTAGTGGGCAACTGGGTGTTGTCTGTGTGCCAGCACCGCAGAATACACCTGTATCTACCCATTGTTGCTGTTCTCTAATTGAGCCATCTGCCATCTGCAGGAGTTAGTGGGTGACTGGGTGTTGTCTGTGTGCCTGCACCGCAGAATACACCAGTATCTACCCTTCATTGCTGTTCTCTAATTGAGCCATCTGCCATCTGCAGGAGTTAGTTTGTGTTGTGTGCCTCCAGCGCAGTATACACCTGTAGCTACCTATATTGCTCTTCTCTAATTGAGCCATCTGTAGGCGTTAGTTGGTGTTGTGTGCCTCCAGCACAGCACAGTATACACCTATATCTACCCTTTATTGCTGGTGTTCTATAATAAAGGCATCTGCAGGAGTCAGTGGGTGTTTTGTGCCTCCAGCACAATATACACTACCCAATTGCTGGTTTTCCCATGTCCCTGCAGGCCATTACCATGTCTGGAAGGTCAACAAGGAGAGGCAGACAGGCACGAGCCAATAAAGATCTGTGTCTAGAGACAACAGTGCTGGTCGTGGAAGCGGTGCATCGTCATCAGCACGTGGCCATGGGACACGCTTGTCCTTATTTTCAGCAGCTGGACATGTTGAGCCGCATCATGCCGAAGACTTGGTAGAGTGGAAGCCCTCTTCATCCTCCTCATCCTCTCTCACCCAGGCTCAGGGTACTAGCAAAGCTGCTGCCAATGCATCCTCTTCCCTCGTCTCAATGTCATCATCAGTGACTCCTTCCCTAGACCCACCACGTCCTCCTGAGGAGTCTCCCGAACTGTTTGAGCACAGTGTTGGGTACATGCTCCAGGAGCATGCCCAGTGTTTGTAGGCTCTGATGATGATACTGAGCTAGAGGAAGGCAGTAGCGTAAGTGCAGAGAGAGGGGATGTTCAAGAAGGACAGCAATCTAGCAGTCATGTTCCACAAGCTGCAGCATACTGCCAGGTTTGCTCCAGTGATGAAGAGGTAGGGGATGATGAGGGCACTGACTCCACGTGGGTGCCTGATAGGAGAGGAGGGGGAGGCACATCTTCAACGAGGCAGGATGCCCTCCAGGGGCCAGCTTAGGGGCAGCACACCGACTGAATCACACCGCAGAGCTCCGCCAGTTCTTTGGTGTGGGCCTTTTTTGAGACGAGTGCATCAGATCGCACCGCTGCTATTTGCAACATATGTCTCAAGCGTATCTCACGTGGCCAAAACATCAGCCGCTTGGGCACCACATGCTTGACCAGACATATGTTGACCTGCCATGCAGCTCGTTGGCAAGCTTACCTCAAAGACCCACACCAAAGTACAAAGCAAAGCTCTCCTTGCTCCTCATCAGCTGGGATCTCCAACCCCACTAGACCTTCAGTCCTCTCTGAAACCTGTGCTGAGAGGAATGAAGATGTAGAATTAGGTGTGTCACAGCCAAGTGCTTGCGGGCACTCTGCTAGCAGTACACCCACGTCCGATTGTAGCAGGCAAATTTCCCTGCCCCAGCTGCTGGACCGTAGAAAGAAGTTCACTCACAGCAATCCACATGCCCAGCGGTTGAATGCTAGCTTGGCTAAATTGCTAGCACTTCAGCTGCTGCCTTTTCAGTTGGTAGACTCGGCCCCCTTCTGTGAGTTTGTGCAATGTGCGGTTCCTCGGTGGCAGGTCCCCAAATGCCACTTTTTCTCATGGAAGGCGATTCCGGCTCTCTACTGGCATGTGGAAGGCAATGTCCTTGCCTTGCTGGACAGGGCGGTCAGCGGTAAGGTGCATATTACCACTGACTCATGGTCCAGCAGGCATGGACAGGGACGTTACCTGTCTTTCACGGCCCATTGGGTCACTCTTCTGGCAGCTGGGAAGGATGCAGGACAAGGTAGTGTTGGAGGTTGTTCTGCCAACGCGCCTCCAAAATGCTACTACTGGTTGTGACACACCTCTCTCCTCCACCCCCTCCTCTTCTTCTTCCTCCATGGCCTCTTCCAGTGCTCTGTCCTCGGAACCAGCGGTGCTCCATAGGCGTTCAAGGGGCTACACAAGTACGCAGGCAAAATGATGCCATGCCGTGCTTGCGCTGGTTTGTTTGGGGGACAGGAGCCACACTGGGGCAAATATTTTGTCAGCTCTGAAGGGCCAGGCCGAGAGGTGGTTGACGCCACGCCAGCTTAAGCCAGGATTGGTGGTTTGCGACAATGGCACCAACCTCCTCTCCGCCCTCCGACAGGGACAACTGACCCAGGTGCCCCGTGTGGCTCACGTCCTTAACCTGGTGGTGCAGCGGTTCTTGGGCAGGTACCCAGGCTTACAGGATGTCCTGAAGCAGGCCAGGAAAGTCTGTGTGCATTTCGGATGATCATTTAATGCCTGTGCTCGGCTGGCTGAGCTCCAAAAGGAGTTGAACCTGCCCAAGAAACACCTTATATGTGACATGCCCACCAGGTGGAACTCAACGTTGGCCATGCTGCAGTGGCTGCACACGCAGCAGAGGGCCATCAATGAGTACCTGTGGGACTACTGCACCAGGACAGGGTCAGGGGAGCTCGGTTTTTTATTACCATGCCAGTGGGGCATGATCAGGGATGCATGCACTGTCCTGTCACCATTTGAGGAGGCCACAAGGATGGTGAGCAGTTACAGTGCATGCATCAGTGACACTGTACCTCTTGTCTACCTGTTGGAGCATACGCTGAGTGGAATAATGGACAGGGCACTTGAGGCAGAACAGAGGCAGGAAGAGGAGGACTTCTTTGCCTCTCAAGGCCCCCTTTATCCAGACAGTGTTCCTGCTGTCCCACCCATCACACAGGAAGAGGACGAGGAGGAGGAGGATGATGATTGTGTCAGCATGGAGGTGGAGCCTGGCACTCAGCATCAGCAGCAGCAGTCTTGTAGGGATGATTTACAGTCCCAAGAAACCCATGGACTTGTATGTGGCTGGGAGGAGGTAGCTGCGGATCATGTTGTCCTTAGTGACTCAGAGGACTCCGGACCGAATGCCTCAGCTAACCTACGCTGCATGGCCTCCCTGACCCTGCAAAGCCTGTGGAAGGATCCTCGTATTCTTCGGATCAAGGAGAGGGACCATTACTGGCTGGCCACTCTCCTTGATCCACGGTACAAGGGTAAGGTTGCCGACCTTATCTTTCCGTCGCAGAGGGAGCAGAGGATGAGACATCTCCGGGAGGCCTTGCAGAAAGGTCTGTGCAATGCATTCCCAGAGACTGGGAGGTTACAAACTCCTGGTCCTGGACAACGTGTTGCTGAGGCATCAGTCAGAAGGAGCGGTGGAGAAGGTGACCGTCTGACTGATGCGTTCAGACAATTTTTTAGTCCGCAGCCCCAAGGTATGATCATTTCCAGCAACCATCGCCAGCGTCTGATTTACATGGTGCAGGAATACCTAGGGGCAAGGTCAGACTTGGACACCTTTCCCAATGAAAATCCTCTGGCTTACTGGGTCTTGAGGATGGATCACTGGCCAGAGCGTGCACAGTATGCAACTGAGCTACTGGCCTGTCCTGCATCCAGCGTTCTTTCGGAACGCACCTTCAGTGCTGCTGGTGGCTTTGTAACCAATCACAGGGTGCACCTGTCCCCCGAATTGTTTGATCGACTGACCTTCATAAATCAGTCTTGGAATCAGTCTTGGAACACCACCAGCTACCAAGCACCTGAAGCTGATGTAACCGAATACATTTTTTTTTAAAATATCACATGCCTTCAAGACTGCCTATGCTGAGTGACTGTCCTGTTATGTTGACTGTCTATCCTCTTCCTCCTCCGTTGATATCTTGGAAGAACATTTTTGGTTCTGGGTGATGCCACCAGCTCAATTTTTCAGCCCCTGTTTAACAAGGGCGTGTAATTACAATGTTTGATGCAATGCTTTGCAGCAGGGCTCATTTCTGCACTATAAATAGAGTATATGGGAGAGGTTGCAGTGTCGTGGCACCAGAACCAGTGCCTAAGGCCCAATATTTCAGCCCCTGTTTAACAGGGGCATGTAATTACAATTTTTGATGCAATGCTTTGCAGCAGAGCTAATTCCTGTACTACAAATAGAGTATATGGGAGAGGTTGCAGTGTATAGGCCCAATTTTTCAGCCCCTGTTTAACAAGGGCATGTAATACAATTTTTGATGCAATGCTTTGAAGCATGGCTCATTCCTGCACTCCAACTAGAGTATCTGGGAGAGTTTGCAGTGTTGTGGCACCAGCAAGCAGTGCCTAAGGCCCAATTTTTCAGCCCCTGTTTAACAGGGGCATGTATTTACAATTCTTGATATAATATTTCACAGCAGGGCCCGTTCCTGCACCCATCGAGAGTAACTGTGTAGGACTTACAGTGTTGTGGCACCAGCACCACTAAGCCACATCCACCAAAGGCCCAATTTTTCTACCACTGTTCAACAATGGCATGTAATTACAATTCTTGATATAATCGTTCACAGCAGGGAGCTCCAGCGCCCACCAAGAGTCACTTTGAGGGCTTACAGTGTTGTGGCAACACCAACACCTTGTTCCGCCATTTCTGCCGAGCATATAGGGCAGGCCCCTACTTTCAAACATCCAACTTACAAACGTCTCCTACTTGCAAACGGAAGGAGACAACAGGAAGTGAGATGAAAAAAGACTTACGGAAAAACAAATTATACAGGGGTGAAAACCCTTCCCTATGTTTTCCAAAAAGCTTAAAAATAGATTTTTTGACTGGAGCTACACTTTAAAAATGTACCAGTTCAAAATTACAATTACAATTAAAGGACTCTCTCCAGCCCTTTGTGAACAAACTAACTCCTGCTACAGCCAAATAGTTCAGATCTTAACTTGTTAGATCAGCGCACCTGCTGCCATTTTTATAGCGGATGACATTTGGGATCAAATGTCACATGCATTGTAAATTTTGTTTTTGACCTCAGAACAATAAAGGTTCTGAGGGTTAATTATTGTAGGTAGGCCTAACACCAGTCTGGCCAGGCTATGTTTGGAAGTTCTGCCTGGTCATGTGAAAGGTGAGGTGCACATGACAGGCTAGAACCAAGTCTGGTTGGATGTTTTGGTATCGGCCCTCTCGGAGCCAATCAGCGGGAGTGCCGGGGCCCGCTGAGGAGTCTGGAAGGGGGTACTTAAACAGATGTGGGTCACGTGTTCGGGGTTCCAGAGTTGTTCCAGAGAGCCGTGTGGTCTGTTCTGGTTCCAGGACCGGGGTAGCCCCGTGAGGGGTCCCGGTCACGGGGTGTTTGATATCCCGCAACATGTTCCTGTCAGTGGCCCCTGAGAGACCTGTCTGGTCCGGGGTAGGAAACGTCCGTTCCCGAGTCTTGGAACTGGCTGGTCCGAGGCGCTGTAACTGAGGGAGGATTCAAAGTGTCCATTCAGTCAAGGCCGCCCTGCAACAGGTTATGGCCACTAGGGATGGCCGAACGGTTCGCCCGGCAGTCGGTTTGCGGCGAATTTTGGCTGTTCGCGGTCCGCCCGATCGGCAGACTATTGACGCTGTTCGCCCAGCGGACTTCCGTGTTTTTACTGTGTAAAAGAACTTTGACCTATGATGACACATCCATCATGCGGTACAGGACAGCCAATTGAGACATTACAGCACATGGACACTTGGACATTCCCCCTAACTTATAAATAGACCCGATCCGGTGGCCATTTTACATTATTTCTTCTGTCACTATTAGGGAGAAGTTGCTGTGTGGAGCAGGGAGAGACTGCAGTGACCCAAATCGCTAGCTATTAGGCCCACAAAAGTTCTTTTAAGGACTGGTATCATGGTATAGGTGTTAGGTGTAGTTCAGGATATAGGTTTGAGGCACTGCTGTGCTAGTGATTGTTGCAGCAGCCTGTCTTTTGTCAGTGTAGAGAGAGGGACAGGACGCTGTGTGCAGCAGGGACAGTCAGTTTAATCATTAGCTGTTACTATTAGGTCCACAAAAGTCCTTTTCAGGACTGGTATGGTAAAGTAGTACAGGATATAGTTTTGAGTGCTATTCAAGTTATTGTTCCAGCAGCCTGTGTTTTGTCAGTTTAAATAGGGACAGGCAGGAATCTGTGTGTGGCAGTGAGGGACAGTCAGTTTAATCAGTAGCTGTTACTATTAGGTCCACAAAGGTTCTTTTCAGGACTGGTATGGTAATAGGCTTGTACACGTATAATATTCTTTCTTCCAAATATAGAAAGAATATTATACTTGACTGCTGCCCTTCTGCTGCAGTAGTCCTTTATGAGTATAGGGACTGAGGTACAGTCTGCTAATCATTCACAACCTACTAGTTCCACAAAGGTCCTTATAAGGACTGGTAAGGTATAGGGTACTACAGTACATAGGGTTGAGTGAGGTACAGTCTGCTATTCCTTAAGGACTGGTATAGGTCCACAATATATAGGGTTGAGGTGCACTACTGCTGACTGCTGCCCTATACTGCAGCAGTCCTTTATCAGTATAGGGACTTAGGTACAGTCTGCTAATCATTCACAACCTACTAGTTCCACAAAGGTCCTTATAAGGACTGGTAAGGTATAGGGTACTACAGTACATAGGGTTGAGTGAGGTACAGTCTGCTATTCCTTAAGGACTGGTATAGGTCCACAATATATAGGGTTGAGGTGCACTACTGCTGACTGCTGCCCTATACTGCAGCAGTCCTTTATCAGTATAGGGACTCAGGTACAGTCTGCTAATCATACACAACCTACTAGTTCCACAAAGGTCCTTATAAGGACTGGTAAGGTATAGGGTACTACAGTACATAGGGTTGAGTGAGGAACAGTCTGCTATTCCTTAAGGACTGGTATAGGTCCACAATATATAGGGTTAAGGTGCACTACTGCTGACTGCTGCCCTATACTGCAGCAGTCCTTTATCAGTATAGGGACTCAGGTACAGTCTGCTAATCATACACAACCTACTAGTTCCACAAAGGTCCTTATAAGGACTGGTAAGGTATAGGGTACTACAGTACATAGGGTTGAGTGAGGTACAGTCTGCTATTCCTTAAGGACTGGTATAGGTCCACAATTTATAGGGTTGAGGTGCACTACTGCTGACTGCTGCCCTATACTGCAGCAGTCCTTTATCAGTACAGGGACTGAGGTACAGTCTGCTAATCATTCACAACCTACTAGTTCCACAAAGGTCCTTATAAGGACTGGTAAGGTATAGGGTACTACAGTACATAGGGTTGAGTGAGGTACAGTCTGCTATTCCTTAAGGACTGGTATAGGTCCACAATTTATAGGGTTGAGGTGCACTACTGCTGACTGCTGCCCTATTCTGCAGCAGTCCTTTATCAGTATAGGGACTGAGAGTTTTGTCACAGGGTCATTTAAAAAATGACAGGCAGAGGAAGAGGCAGGCCCTTCCGCAGGGGTGGTAGGGGTAGGGCAGGAGCAACAGGCTTGAGCCAAAGTGGGAAGTTGCAGAAGGTGTGTTCAATTACTTTAAAGGACGCACCAGACTTGGTTGAGTGGCTCACTCAGCCTTACTCTTCTGCACCCTCCTCATCCTCTCGATCTGCACCCTCTTCTTCACTTTCTGCTATGTGCATCCCCAAAGACACTACCACCAACAACACCACCACCACCACCACCACATACCTTCCGCTTGAGTCACAGGAATTATTTTCCGATCCATATCAAGACATTTCTGATGCGCAGCCACTCTTGGCATTGGATCAGGAAGAGGAGGTAGCAAGAACCGCCACTCAGCAGTCTGACGACAGTACCCAGATCAGCCCAAGGAGGAGGTTGGTCCCCGGTGTTGCTGCCTACTCCGAGATCTCTACTTATAGCGGTGGGGAAGGTGACGTCGATGATGACGTGTCTAGTGATGTCACGTGGGTGCCCACAAGAGAGGAAGAGGAGGGGAGTTCAGAGGGAGATACGGACCAGCAGATAGGGAGGAGAAGCAGGAATAACTTACATTGCACAGGAGGGACAAAGCAGACTGCTAATGTATCTGGAGCGAGTCATCGACCATGTACGGTCACATATGGCGCTCCCAGGACGCCGGCACATGGCTCCGCAGTGTGGGCTTTTTTTAACGTGTCCGCTGCTGACAATAGTGTTGCCATCTGCAATCTTTGCAGTCAACGCATTAGTCGCGGTAAGCCCAACACTCACCTAGGGACAACCGCCTTAAGAAGGCACATGAGCTGCCATCACCGAGCCCAGTGGGAGCAACGGAACACACAGGCTCTCACCGTCCAGCCTCGTCTTCTACTTCTCCTTCTCCTCTCTCCTCACAATTGTAGTCCACTCCACCTTCCATCACGCCAAGCTCACGTTTTTCTGCAAAAAGGCAGGCTTCCGGGGGGCTAATGTTCGAGCGAAAAAAAATGATGACGCCGGATAACCCTCTTGCCCAACAGTTGATGGCTGGCTTGTCAGAACTGATAGCCCGCCAACTACTGCCATATAAACTGGTGGACTTGGAGGCCTTTCTAAAATTTGTGGCCATTGGAACACCACAATGGAAGGTCCCAGGAAGGAAGTATTTCTCACAGAAGGGCATCCCAGAGCTATATGACCATGTTCAGCGGAAAGTGAATGTATCTCTGGCACACAGTGTCGGTGCCAAGATACCTCTGACCACAGACACGTGGTCTAGCAAACACAGGCAGGGAAGGTATATACCTTTTACTGCCCACTGGGTGAACCTTCTGACGGCCGTCAAGCATGTAACCCGTGGCACCCGTGTAGATTTGGTTTTACCGCCACAGATTGCATGCAGGCCTGGCTCTTCTTCTCCTCCTCCTCCTACTCCATCCTCCTTCCTCTCCTCCTCGGCTGACTCCTCCTTTTCCGCTGCTAGCGTCTCTTCCACTGCGCCGCCCAAGCTCCCCAGAACCTATTCGACATGCCAGGTGAGACGTTGCCATGCCGTGCTGCGTCTGTTGTGCCTGGAAGCCAAGAGCCACACTGGCCCGGCACTCCTTTCAGCTTTGCGTTCACAGGCAGATCAGTGGCTAACACTGCTCAATTTGACAGTTGGTAAAGTGGTGTGTGACAAGGGTGCCAATCTGCTTAGCGCATTGAAACAGGGCAAAATTACGCACGTGCCATGCATGGCAAACTTCTTAAACTTGGTCGTGCAGCGATTCCTTGTCAAATACCCTGGGGTCCAGGACATCTTGCGGCAGGCAAGGAAAATCTCGGCCCATTTCAGAAGATCTTACACGGCCATGGCTCGCCTTGCTGACATTCAGCGGCGACACAATCTGCCGGTCAGACGTCTTATTTGCGATTGCCCGACGCGATGGAACTCAACCTGCTATATGCTTGATAGGCTGCTCCAGCAGAAACGTGCAGTTAACGTCTACCTGTATGAACTCTGCGGCAGAACAGGATCTGGGGAGCTGGGGGTTTTTTCACCGCGCCAGTGGCTGCTCATGTGCGACGCATGCAGACTTCTGCGGCCATTTGAGGAGATCACTAAACTGGTCAGTCGCAGCCATGGCGCCATCAGTGACATGGTACCTTATGCCTTCTTTATGGAGCGTGCATTGCGTCGTGTCATTGATCAAGCTGTGGAGGAGCAGGAGCGGGAAGATGAGGAAGTCGCAATGCTGGATGAATTCCCAGGGGGGCTTCTCTATCTGAGACAAGTCAACAACAGGAGTCTGAAGAGGAGTCAGAGGAGGATGGTGCCGGGGCGGATGAGGAGGAGCAAGAAGAGCATGCTTTAAACCTTTCTGGGATCCCTGTTGTTGTGCGTGGATGGGGAGAGGAGAATGAAGAGGACGACATTATCCTGGATGATGAGCAGGAGCCAGGCCACCACACCGCTTCCAGTTTAGTGCAAATGGGGGCCTTCATGCTCCAGTGTTTTAATAGGGACTCCCGTATAAAAAGCATAAGGGTCAAGGACCAGTACTGGGTGGCAACGTACTTAGACCCCCGGTACAAACACAAAATGGCGCATTCTGCTTTTGCGTACGCTGGCAGAGGAGCAATTCCCACTCCCAGCGAAAGAGTTGCGGGTACCAATCCAACAGCGCCTGCAAGAAGAGGCCGGTTTGAAGATGTGTTGGTGACTTCGGATATGAGGTCATTCTTTCAGCCGACCCATCGACAGGTGTCATCCGGATCCAGCATCAGGGAACACCTAGACCGTCAGGTGTCCGACTACATCGGGTTAACGGCCGATGTGGACGCTCTGAGGAGTGATGAACCCCTGGACTACTGGGTGGGCAGGCTTGACCTCTGGCCAGAGCTTGCCCAATTTGCAATCGAACTGTTGGCTTGCCCCTCGTCCAGTGTCCTGTCCAAGAGGACGTTCAGCGCAGCAGGGGGGATCGTGACCGATAAGCGTACTCGCCTAGCTCACGACAGTGTTAACTACCTCACATTTCTAAAAATGAATGAGGCATGGATCTCAGAGGAATTCAACACATGTGACCAGTAGACCATGTATATGTCTATAAAAGATTTTTTTAATCGAGCACACAGACCTTCTTTCTTCATTTGGCTCACTTCCTTGTCCAACAAAAGCACACCGTACTATATGCCCGTACCCTCCTGTTTGAAGAGGTTGAGTGGTGTCATATTTCTACTGGGGCTGCTTATTATGAGGGGCTCTCACCATCCCTGTGCTGTGCTGACTTCCTCTTGAGGCTGCTTATTATGAGGGGCTCCCATTATCCCTGTGCTGTGCTGACTTCCTCCTGGGGCTGTACCTCCTCTGTGCATATTATGAGGGGCTCCCACCATCCCTGTGCTATGCTCATTATGAGGGGCTCGCACCATCCCTGTGCTGTGCTGACTTCCTCCTGGGGCTGCCTATTATGAGAGGCTCCCACCATCCCTGTGCTATGCTGACATCCTCCTGGGGCTGCTTATTATGAGGGGCTCCCACCATCCCTGTGCTGTGCTGACTTTCTCCTGGGGCTGCTTATTATGAGGGGCTCCCACCATCCCTGTGCTATGCTGACATCCTCCTGGGGCTTCTTATTATGAGGGGCTCCCACCATCCCTGTGCTGTGCTGACTTCCTCCTGGGGCTGTACCTCTGCTGTGCATATTATGAGGGGCTCCCACCATCCCTGTGCTATGCTCATTATGAGGGGCTCCCACCATCCCTGTGCTATGCTCATTATGAGGGGCTCCCACCATCCCTGTGCTATGCTGACTTCCTCCTGGGGCTGCTTACGGTGCAGGTGTCAGTGCTGTATATCACGGTGCTGGTGTCAGTACTGTATATCACGGTGCTGGTGTGAGTGCTTTATGTCACGCTGCTGATATCAGTGCTCTCTATCACGGTGCTGCTGTCAGTGCTGTATATCACGGTGCTGGTGTCAATGCTTTATGTCACGCTGCTGATGTCAGTGCTCTCTATCACGGTGCTGGTGTCAGATCACTCTATCACGGTGCAGGTGTCATTGCTGTATGTCACGCTGCTGATGTCAGTGCTCTCTATCACGGTGCTGCTGTCAGTGCTGTATATCACGGTGCTGGTGTCAGTGCTTTATGTCACGCTGCTGATGTCAGTGCTCTCTATCACGGTGCTGGTGTCAGATCACTCTATCACGGTGCAGGTGTCATTGCTGTATGTCACGCTGCTGATGTCAGTGCTCTCTATCACGGTGCTGCTGTCAGTGCTGTATATCACGGTGCTGGTGTCAGTGCTTTATGTCACGCTGCTGATGTCAGTGCTTTCTATCACAGTGCTGGTGTCAGATCACTCTATCACGGTGCAGGTGTCATTGCTGTATGTCACGCTGCTGATGTCAGTGCTCTCTATCACGGTGCTTGTGTCAGATCACTCTATCACGGTGCAGGTGTCATTGCTGTATGTCACGCTGCTGATGTCAGTGCTCTCTATCACGGTGCTGCTGTCAGTGCTGTATATCACGGTGCTGGTGTCAGTGCTTTATGTCACGCTGCTGATGTCAGTGCTCTCTATCACGGTGCTGGTGTCAGATGACTCTATCATGGTGCAGGTGTCATTGCTGTATGTCACGCTGCTGGTGATCATCTCCTGCACCCTCTTCTTTGCCTACCCTGACCTTCCTTCTCCTCCATTGCCTTCATGCGCTCCACAGTCCTGAATTGTCACAACATTTTCATATATAAAAAAAGAATGCTTGTAGTTGTCGCTCCCAGATTCACCTCATACATGTGTTATGTCATTGGCCATGTGGTGGGACTATGTGTGCACAGCTAGTAATTATTTTGTGGCTGCAAATTTGACCTGTAGGTTTGCAAAGTTCGCCTCCCATTGAAGTCAATGGGGCCCGCCGCGAACGTTACGGTTCGCGAACTATCGGCCGCGTTCGCGAAACGTCCCGTCGGAAGTTCGTCCATCACTACTGACAGGCATATTCAAGGCTTTTTATATCATTTTCAATCTTTGGAAAGTTTCATTACCTTGTTAGTTCTTTTGACTGTTCTTTTCTACCTCCTCATGGCTCAGTGTCTAGCCTGCTTGGTGCATCCATTTGAGAGCTAACAAACTCATTGACTATTTATACACACACTAAGCCCACGTACACACGGTCGGAGATTTTGGCAACCAAATCCGTCGGATTTTGTCTGTCGGATTTAGTCCGACGGATTGTGTCCGAAACTGTTGCATACACGCGGTCGGGCCAAGTTGTCTGATTTTGCGGTTGTAAAGAACGCGGTGACGTAAGCCGTGTACGACGGGACTAGAAAAAGGAAGTTCAGCTCCACGTCCGGCACCATTTGGGCTCCTTCTGCTGATCTCGTGTCTATCGCGTGTTAGTAGAAGTTTGGTGAGAGACGATTCGCGCTTTTCAGATTTGTGATTCAGATCGCTACAGCTCTTCAGTTTCTGCTTGTCGGCGCGTATCTGATAATCAGTGCGTGCAGTCAGTAAGTATTTGTTGATCATTGTGGACTATATCTTGGTATAGTACGCTTTGAAAGGCAGTTCTTATTGTCTGCATGCTTCTGCTATTCAGGTCGTTCTTTCAGGCTTTGCTGTTTATCTGTGCTTTCTGGTGTCCGTTCTGACCAGCCGACCGTTTTCAAACCATGTTTCCTCTATGTACTAATCGTAGAGTTTCTGCTGTGCAGGGGCTTCGTGTTGGGGTTGCTACTTTGACACAAGCCCGGTCCATGAACGGGGAGGGGAGGCGTTTGTGGACCAAGAATTGGTTGCGCCAGCGTGACCAGTTCTCGCACATGCCTTTGCTCCGTGAGATCCAGGAGAATAATCCTGATGATTTCAGGAATTATCTCCGGATGACGGACCCCGTTTTTCACCATCTGCTGGCTTTGCTGACCCCTTATATCACCAGGCAGGATACCTGCATGTGGCAAGCCATCACTCAGGAGCAGAGGCTCATCGCCATGCTGCGCTACTTGGCGACTGGGAGAAGCCTTCAGGACCTCAAGTTCTCTACAGGCATCTCCCTCCAGGCTCTGGGGATCATTATTCCAGAGACCTGTTCTGCCATCATTCAGGTCCTGCAGAAGGACTATATCAAGGTAAGTGTTATCCTTTAACATCACATTCTATGTATTTCATGATTGCTAATGTCTTGAATTTCTTTCTTCATTCCCTAATTACCATCATTGCAATATGCTCTAATTTATATGCTGTGCCCCTTTGTCCTCAGGCATATTTGCCTCACTAACTTCCCCACCATGCTCTTCTTGGCCCATAAAACTAGAGTCTAGTCACTTAACAATGTATTTTGTCAGCTCCATAGTATTGCTTTACCCTAAACACACCCTAAAATGTCTACAAATGTGATGTGTGTGCTTCAATTCATGCAGAGTGTTTTTTTTTTTTTTTTTTTGGGGGGGGGGGGGGGTTGTGCCAAACTCATTAGGAACCCCCCTCCCCCCAACTGCTAGCTCAGCTGATAGCAATCCTCTGTTGACTTTACCAAACTCAATACACACTATACCTACCTTTTTGATGCTCACATTTATGGATGAATTCACCTAAGCATGTAGTGTAAGGGCCTGCCTCAATACTTTAAACGTTTTTTTTTTTGGGCTTTTAACCTATTAATTATCTGGATATGTAATATGAGAATGTCAAAAAGTGCTTACATTTTGTTGAATTTTTGTTATTCTGACACTTCTTACCTGTCCGGTGGGCTGCCAATAGTGTAACTAAGGAGGGGCTTCCCAAATTATCACATATTATTTAGCCATTCAGCTCTCAATCAAGTGGAGAGGGTTACCTGTCCTAAACATCCCCCTCCTCATTTTTTAGCAAGGGCCCATCAGATGGGGGGGGATGGGGGGGTGATGACTCTCATAAGGGGACATTAGACTTTAGGCTTTAAATACTCAGTTCCCAAAATGTTTAACTAATTTTGTCACAAAATGTTTGTGTGTAATCTGCTTGGAATGTTGATTGGTCAAATTAATCATTTTTGTTCTTGTTTCAATCCACAGTGTCCTTCAACGCCACAGGAATGGCAGACTGTGGCCTCCCACTTTGCCAGTCGTTGGGACTTTCCCAATGGTGGAGGAGCAATAGATGGGAAGCACGTCCGCATCGTCCCACCACCCAACTCGGGGTCATGCTATTTTAACTATAAGGGGTTTCATAGTATCGTGATGTTGGCGGTGGTGTCTGCGACATATGAGTTTTTGTATGTGGACATGGGGCAAAATGGACGGATGTCGGATGGTGGAGTGTTCTCACGGACGGAGTTCTACTGGCATCTCCAGAGTGGCAGTCTGGGCTTGCCAACCCCAGAGGAGAATCAGGAAGGACTCCCGTTCGTCTTTGTCGCGGATGAGGCGTTTGCCCTGGGGAACCATCTGATGCATAATTTCCCCATGAGGACCCTCACCCCAGAGCAGAGGATTTTTAATTTCTGCCTGTCCAGAGCCCGAAGAGTGGTGGAGAACACTTTTTGTATACTGGCCAGCTGGTTCCTCCTTTTTCTTACGCATATTCACATGGCAGAATACAAACTGAATCACATAGTGCTGGCGTGCTGTGTTCTTCACAATTATTTAAAAAAAGTTTCTGCGAACTATGCGGTCTCAGTTGGCCAACAAGAAGCAGACTTGATGGACAATACAGATAACCTCACGGGCCTTCAACATGCTCATCCTGGCTTTCCCCCCCCAAAGCGCCCGTGAGGTTAAAACACAATACATGGACTACTTTGTGCGTGGGGGGGGCATTGATATGCCAGACAATGTCTGAGTGGCATTTTAAAAATTTATTTTTATCTGAAACTCCTTCATTTACTGCTTGGCTTGGTTTTATGTGTCTCATAGGTATAATTAGGTTTGATCAAGTTGTGCCTTTTTCACCAACAGTGCAAACCCAAGTTCAGAGCGAGATGAGGGGACAGTCTCTTCTTCAGATAATGTTATTATGTTGTGGGTCTGCTACAGACACACCTTCTTTTTTGGTAACTAATGTATGTAGTGCATTACTGACCCAAATCGTGCTCATTTTCAGCACCATGGCAGGAAAATGGCATGATTGTCAAAATTTACACATCACTGTGGGTGTTTTTTTAGTAAAGGCACATCCACTATGCACTACAAGTGCACTGCAAAAGTACACCTGAAACTGCCCTGGGAGTGCAAAGTGGAGTTGCCTTTAATAAATCACACTCCTTCTCAGCACAAACTTAAATTGTACTACAAATACATTTTTGTTGCCATGAAAAAAAAAGCCACACATTGTTGCTAATTGAACTGTTTAATCCAACCACATTCACATGTGCGTTTTGAAAAGGTTTGTACAACCAACCAAGAAATTGTGTGTTTCCAAAAAAAAAAAACTAGTTTATTCAAAATTTAGTTTAATTTTTGTTTTTCTGTAAACACAGAAACACATGTATCTAACTGTAAAATACAGAACACAGGAACTTACAAAGTTCCACTTTGAAACATGAAGGCAAGTCTGATCTTGCCTTCATCACATGGGGTGTCACCCCAGAAAAATCCAAATTTGGAAGATGCACACAGTGTGTCAACATGAGCTATCTCCCATCATGGGGGATCAATGTACATGCTTTGGGGCTGCAACCACTTCATCTCAGACACTAAACACAAAACACATACATTGATCCCCCATGATGGGAGATAATGCATGTTTACACACTCTGTGCATCTTCCAAATGTCGAATTTGGAGAAATACAACATTTTGTTAGTGCAATTCCAAAAATAAGACCCTATCTAGTTTGGGGTGTTTCACACTCTCCCCAAAACATCAATGATGTTTTTCAAATTTAAATTAACATCATTGATGTTTTGCAGGATATGTTCCCAATCCCCATTGCACCCCATTATCTTCCCGATCTGGGCACTTTCACTGGTAAAACGGAAATCTTCTTCCACATCACCTACCAAACAAAACAAAAAAAACATGTAATATAAATGTGGTGACATACATTGATGAGCTTACCGGAAGCTGTGTTCTCCAACACTCACCTGTTGTGGTAACAATTTGCCCAACCTGCACGATCTCTCCTTCCTCCTCCTCCTCCTCCTGCTCCTCTGTACTTTTGGAAGTTGTCCTTCTTTGTGAGGGGTGGGGTCGCTGGTGTCCTCATACTTGCAGAGTCTTCTTTCCCCTATGATATGTAGAAAAAATAAAGAATGAACACACAGAGTGAAGAATTAACAATATGAAACATTGTTTGGAAGTGTTGTTCAATTGTTTTTTTTGGCCGAGCTTCAAGGTCATAACATTATTGGGGACACTGTGTTCAGCTAGAATACTTACCGGAAGAACGATGTTTCCTACGAACGTATGAAACCATGAACTTGAAAGTGACCATTTTAAAATGCACAACATAAACTCAAAGCACATGGAGCAGTATGCAAGCAATAATAATCATATGAACACACGACAACTACTTACTTTTGGCAAGAACAAGCTTGATCCTTATGTACTGCTTGTGCTCCCTCAGTTTCAGGTCTGACCAGCGTTTTCTCAGTTGATCCATGGATCGGTGTACCCCAAAATTAGGCAGAAGACACTTCACAACTTTATTCATGATCTTGGCCTTTCTGATATTTGGGTTTGGGTAAGGTCCATACTTCCCATCATAGTCGGTCCTGTTCAATATGTCGACCATCTCCAACATCTCTCCAAAAGACATATTTGCAGCCTTAAATCTTGTCTTCCTGGATCGGGACGTTTCAGGCTCCGGCCTTTCCTCACCCTCCTCCTCGTTAGTGTAATTATTAGTGCGCACCTGTGTTCTCTCCACCATGTGCTCTCCCCACTGCGCTGGAAGCGAAGGGGCGGGGAATAGTCTGGAAAGAATAGTCTGGAAAGAATGTCAGGGGCGGGCGGAGTTGCACGCATGCGCACTGTATATAAAACGTAACACGCGTGTGTCGTCCGTATGATCTGTGAACAGAGGGAGAAGCTGAGGCGACGAACGCGCAAACGAAGGTAAAATTTTGAACTTGGCACATCACTAGGCTACACTGCTTCTAGATTGAGGCCTGCATTAGTGGAGTTTAGCCTGACATTAGGGTTTGTCTTGTGTTGTGTCTCTCAGACATGGACGGGTTTAATGGCTACAGCTTCCTCCCTCTATTCATCAATAAATATCAAGACATGCCAGTCCTGTGGCAAAACACCCACCCTTTATATAGTAGCAGACCAAAGAGGAAGGCAGCACTGTTGGAACTGGTTGAGTTTGTGAAGCCGGTGGTCCCCTGGGCAGATGACAAATATATCAAAAAGAAAATTGGGAACCTCAGGAGTACATATATGAAGGAGAGGAATAAGGTGCTGAAGTCCATGAAATCTGGAGCTTCAGCAGCTGAGGTTTATGTTCCCACCATGTGGTATTATGACAGGATGAATTTTCTGGCAGACCAGGCTGAGGCCAGAGAATCCCTCTCTACTCTTCCTTCCACGCGTCCTATGCTCCATTCCACACCTGATGAGTCTTCCGACGCCCAACCTGGCCCTTCCACTCAGGAAGAACTGGAGGAGCCCAGCTTAAGCCAGGTATAATATTGTTGTACATATTTGTGGAGTCAAAATGAATGATGTTAACTTGATTTCTGATCCCTAATTGGTGAGTTTAGAAAGTGTTTCACATATCAATAGACAGTAGTGGCCAAAACCTTTGGGACAAGAAAGAAAAATGCTGGGCTCAGAATGATAGTCTTTTCTATTGGTTAGCAATTTGCAACAGTGTTGATGTGAAAATTGTGTGTGTTTGATGAACCAAAAACTCAAACTACCGTATATACTCGAGTATAAGCCGAGATTTTCAGCCTCTTTTTTGAGGCTGAAAGTGCCCCCCTCGGCTTATACTCGAGTCATCGCTGTCTGCCCGCTCGATCAGCGTGTCGAGCAGACAGACAGCGGCCATTCTATAATTCAAAAGCCGCGCCTCCGGCTCCGCCTTCGCCTGTGATAGGCGGAACACAGAATTTCCCAGCAGCCTGTGTTCCGCCTATCACGGACATCGTATCATCCTCGTACTACGGACGAGGATGATACGATGTCCGTGATAGGCGGAACACAGGCTGCTGGGAAATTCAGTGTTCCGCCTATCACAGGCGAAGGCGGCGGCGCAGCTTTTGAATTTTACAATGGCCGCCGAGGCGCCGACGAAGAGGGCACGGGACGGAGGCAAGGCAAGGCACGGCACGGGACGGGACGGGACGGGACGGAGGCAAGGCACGGCGGCAAGGCACGGCACGGGACGGAGGCAAGGAGGCAAGGCACGGGACGGAGGCTCGGGACAAAGGCTCGGGACACAGGTAGGCTGGACACACACACACACACACACACACACACACACACACACACACACACACACACACACACACACACACACACGGATGGAGACACACACACACAGGGATGGATGGATGGATGGATGGAGACACACACAGGGATGGATGGATGGAGACACACACACACAGGGATGGATGGATGGATGGATGGAGACACACACACACAGGGATGGATGGATGGATGGACACACACACACACAGGGATGGATGGACGGACACACAGGGATGGACGGACACACAGGGATGGACGGACACACAGGGATGGACGGACACACACACAGGGATGGACAGGCATGTCTCACCCTCGGCTTATACACGAGTCAATAAGTTTGCCAGTTTTTTTGGGGGTAAATTGGGGGCCTCGGCTTATATTCGGGTCGGCCTATACTCGAGTATATACGGTATGTCCCTTTTTCATACACATGAAGAACTCAGCCAGGACCAGGAGGGTGTGGAATGCAGCAGCCAGGAGGTGGCTGTGGAAAGTGGCAGCCAGGAGGAGGCGGGGGTAAGCGACAGCCAGGCGGTGGGCAGCCAAAGGAGCCTCACCGAATGCCAGGTCCCTCCCCTCGCCTTCCACGCAGAAGGACGAGAAAGGGGGGGAATGTTGAGGAGTCGGCCCTGAGGCTGATTGGTGAGGCTTCTACCAGGATCAAGCTGCCACTGCATTAGATCTACTGGCTGGATCAACAGATAATAAAACTGTATGACAATACTATTGAAAGACTGCAACATATGTGTTACTTTTTTTTTTAGCCTTAGTTCCACTTTAATGCTGAATTCCAGGCATATCTTAAAATAATACTAAATGCAGTTATGTATTAAATTTTTTGATTTTGACTGCAACTAGTATAAATTTTACTTCTGTCTCTGGTAATCCCCTGTACAGCAAAATATCCCAGAGACTTGGATAGGGAGGGACAATACTTGGGCACAATCATATGTGCAATTATCTGTTTGTCTAGAGTTCAGCTTAAGTATAAAAGCGTTTCAGACTGTCCATCAGATGTCTATGCAAAAACCAAAATAGATGAGCTTGCATAGCTAAGGAGGAGCTGATCTAGTAGTAATTTTTTTATTTTTTTATACTTTTTTTTTTATTTATTTTTTCCCCACAGTTGTTCTTAACTAACTGGATTCCGGAACGGCTCTGGGTATACATATTTACCTTTATCTGCAACACTGTTCGCATGGTGCGCAATCACAAACCAGTGAAGTTATAATAATCCACAGATCAAATTTCTCTACGGTTGAACATGTTAAAGATTTGGGAGAGGAACAATATTCTATACTTATATTTCCTCTTTACTAGGGATGAGCCGAACCCCCCCCCGGTTCGGTTCACACCAGAACTTTCGAACGGACCCCAAATTTTTACGAACTTTAGAACCCCATTGAAGTCTATGGGACTCGAACGTTCGAAATTAAAAGTGCTAATTTTAACGGCTAATATGCAAGATGCTGTCCTAAAAAGGGTTTGGGGACCTGGCTCCTGCCCCAGGGGACATGGGTCAATGCCTAAAATGTTTTTAAAAATGGCAGTTTTGGCGGGAGCACTGATTTTAATGACGATTAAAGTGAAAAAAAAAGTGAAATATTCCTTTAAATATCGTGCCTGGGGGGTGTCTGTAGTATGCTTGTGAAGTGCCACATGTTTCCCGTGTTTAGAACAGTCCCTGCACAAAATGACATTTAACGGAAATAACGTCATTTAAAGCTGCTTGCGGTTTTAATGTTATATCTGGTTCCTGCAATATGGTTGAAAATCATTGAGAAAAATGGCATGGGTAGCCCTCCCTGCCCATTACCAGCCCCTTTGGGTCTTTAGTACGCATATTAAGGGGAACCCCGTACCCATATTAAAAAAAGGAAATACATATAGCCCCCAGGCCCTATATACTCAGAACAGCAGTATACAGGCGGTGCAAACAAGACAGGGACTGTGTAGGTTTGTTGTGTTAAGTTGAATCTGTTTGTAATTTTCAACTGGTACATTTTTAAAGTGTAGCTCCAGTCAAAAAAACGATTACGTTTTTTGGAAAACATAGGGAAGGGTTATCACCCCTGCATAATTTGTTTTGCCGTCCGTCTTTTTTCATCTCACTTGCTGTTGTCTCCTTCCGTTTGCAAGTAGGAGATGTTTGTAAGTTGGATGTTTGAAAGTAGGGGCCTGCCCTATATGCCCTGCAGAAATGGCGGAACACGGTGTTGGTTTTGCCACAACATTGTAAGCCCTCAAAGTGACTCTTGGTGGGCGCTGGAGTGCCCTGCTGTGAACGATTGTATCAAGAATTGTAATTACATGCCATTGTTGAACAGTGGTAGAAAAATTGACCTTTGGTGGTTGTGGTGCTGGTGCCACAACACTATAAGTCCTCACAGTTACTCTGGGTGGGCACAGGAACGGGCCCTCCTGTGAAATATTATATCAAGAATTGTAATTACATGTCCCTGTTAAACAGGGTCAGAAAAATTGGGCCTTAGGCACTGGTGCTGGTGCCACGACACTGCAACCTCTGCCATATACTCTAGTTTTAGTGCAGGAATTAGCCCTGCTGCAAAGCATTGCATCAAAAATTTTAATTAAATGCCCCTGTTAAACAGGGGCAGAAAAATTGGGCCTTAGGCACTGGTGCTGGTGCCACGACACTGCAACCTCTCCCATATACTCTAGTTGTAGTGCAGGAATTAGCCCTGCTGCAAAGCATTGCATCAAAAATTGTAATTAAACGCCCCTGTTAAACAGGGGCAGAAAAATTGGGCTGATGGCATCACCCAGAACCAGAATGTTCTTCCAACATATCAGCGGAGGAGGAAGAGGATAGAAAATCAACATAACAGGACAGTCACTCAGCATCAGCATTGGCAGTCTTGAAGGGATGTGATATTTAAAAAAAAAATTATTCCGTTACATCAGCTTCAGGTGCTTAGTAGCTGTGGGTGATCCAAGATTGATTCATCTTGATGAAGGTCAGTCGATCAACTGATTCGGTGGACAGGCGCACCCTGTGATAGGTAATAAAGCCACCAGCAGCACTGAAGGTGTGTTACGAAAGAACGCTGGATGCAGGACAGGCCAGTAGCTCAATTGCATACTGTGCAAGCTCTGGCCAGTGATCCATCCTCAAGACCCAGTAAGCCAGAGGATTTTCGGTGGGAAAGGTGTCCAAGTCTGACCTTGCCCCTAGGTATTCCTGCACCATGTAAATCAGACGCTGGCGATGGTTGCTGGAACCGATCATACCTTGGGGCTGCGGACTAAAAAATTGTCTGAAAGCATCGGTCAGAAGGCCCCCTTGTCCACCGCTCCTTCTGACCGATGCCTCAGCAAAACGTTGTCCAGGACAAGGAGTTTGTAACCTCCCAGTCTCTGGGAATGCATTGCACAGACCTTTCTGCAAGGCCTCCCGGAGATGTCTCATCCTCTGCTCCCTCTGCAATGGCAAGATAAGGTCGGCAACTTTACCCTTGTACCTTGGATCAAGGAGAGTGGCCAGCCAGTAATGGTCCCTCTCCTTGATCTGAAGAATACGAGGATCCTTCCACAGGCTTTGCAGGATCAGGAAGGCCATGCAGCGTAGGTTAGCTGAGGCATTCAGTCCGGAGTCCTCTGGGTCACTAAGGACAACATGATCTGCAGCTACCTCCTCCCAGCCACGTACAAGTCCACGGGTTTCTTGGGACTGTAAATCATCCCTAAAAGACTGCTGCTGCTGATGCTGAGTGGCAGGCTCCACCGACATGCTGACACAAGCCTCCTCCTCCTCCTCCTCCTCATCCTCTTCCTGTGTGATGGGTGGCACAGCAGGAACACTGTCTGGATAAAGGGGGCCTTGAGAGGCAAGGAAGTCCTCCTCTTCCTGCCTCTGTTCTGCCTCAAGTGCCCTGTCCATTTTTCCACGCAGCGTATGCTCCAAGAGGTGGACAAGAGGTACAGTGTCACTGATGCACGCACTGTCACTGCTCACCATCCTTGTGGCCTCCTCAAACGGTGACAGGACAGTGCATGCATCCCTGATCATGCCCCACTGGCGTGGTGAGAAAAAACCGAGCTCCCCTGACCCTGTCCTGGTGCCATAGTCGCACAGGTACTCATTGATGGCCCTCTGCTGCGTGTGCAGCCGCTGCAGCATGGCCAACGTTGAGTTCCACCTGGTGGGCATGTCAGATATAAGGCGGTTCTTGGGCAGGTTCAACTCCTTTTGGAGCTCAGCCAGCCGAGCACAGGCATTAAATGATCGGCGGAAATGCACACAGACTTTCCTGGCCTGCTTCAGTACATCCTGTATGCCATTGTCACAAACCACCATTCCTGGCTTAAGCTGGCGTGGCGTCAACCACCTCTCGGCCTGCCCCTGCAGAGCTGACAAAACATCCGCCCCAGTGTGGCTCCTGTCCCCCAAACAAACCAGCGCAAGCACGGCATGGCATCGTTTTGCCTGCGTACTTGCGTAGCCCCTGGAACGCCTACGGAGCACTGCTGGTTCTGAGGACAGAGCACTGGAAGAGGCCATGGAGGAAGAAGAAGAGGAGGGGGTGGAGGAGAGAGGTGTGTCACAACCAATAGTAGCATTTTGGAGGCGTGGTGGCGGAACAACCTCCAACACTACTGCACCTTGTCCTCCATCCTTCCCAGCTGCCAGAAGAGTGACCCAATGGGCCGTGAAAGACAGGTAACGTCCCTGTCCATGCCTGCTGGACCATGAGTCAGCGGTAATATGCACCTTACCGCTGACCGCCCTGTCCAGCGAGGCAAGGACATTGCCTTCCACATGCCGGTAGAGAGCCAGAATCGCCTTCCGTGAGAAAAAGTGGCGTTTGGGGACCTGCCACTGAGGAACCGCACATTGTACAAACTCACGGAAGGGGGCCGAGTCTACCAACTGAAAAGGCAGCAGTTGAAGTGCTAGCAATTTAGCCAAGCTAGCATTCAACTGCTGGGCATGTGGATGGCTGGGAGTGAACTTCTTTCGCCGGTCCAGCAGCTGGGGCAGGGATATTTGCCTGCTATAATCGGACGTGGGTGTACCGCTAGCAGAGTTCCCGGAAGCACTTGGCTGTGACACACCTAATTCTACACCTTCATTCCTCTCAGAGCAGGTTTCAGAGAGGACTGAAGGTCTAGTGGGGTTGGAGATGCCAGCTGATGAGGAGCAAGGAGAGGTCCGCTTTGTTCTTTGGTGTGGGTCTTTGAGGTACGCTTGCCAACGAGCTGCATAGCAGGTCAACATATGTCTGGTCAAGCATGTGGTGCCCAAGCGGCTGATGTTTTGGCCACGCGAGATACGCTTGAGACATATGTTGCAAATAGCAGCGGTGCGATCTGATGCACTCGTCTCAAAAAAGGCCCACACCAAAGAACTTTTAGAATAACGCGCAGAGGCAGCGCCCTGCACAGGCGGAGCTCTGCGGTGTGATTCTGTCGGTGTGCTGCCCCTAAGCTGGCCCCCGGAGGGCATCCTGCCTCGTTGGACATGTGCCTCCTCCTCCTCTCTCCTACCAGGCACCCACGTGGAGTCAGTGCCCTCATCATCCCCTCCTTCTTCATCGCTGTAGAAAACCTGGCAGTATGCTGCAGCTTGTGGAACATGACTGCCAGATTGCTGTCCTTCTTGAGCATCCCCTCTCTCTGCGCTCACGCTACTGCCTTCCTCTAGCTGAGTGTCATCATCAGAGCCCACAAAACACTGGGCATCCTCCTGGAGCATGTACCCAACACTGTGCTCAAAGAGTTCAGGAGACTCCTCAGGAGGACGTGGTGGGTCTAGGGAAGGAGTCACTGATGATGACATTGAGACGAGGGAAGACGATGCGTTAGCAGCTGCTTTGCTAGTACCCTGAGACTGGGTGAGAGAGGATGAGGAGGATGAAGAGGGCTTGGTCATCCACTCTACTAAGTCGTTGGCATGTTGCGGTTCAACATGTCCAGCTGCCGAAAAGAAGGACAAGCGTGTCCCATGGCCACGTGCTGATGGCAATGCACCGCGTCCACGACCAGCACTGTTGTCTCTAGACACAGAGCCTGCTTGCCCTCTTTTATTGGCTCGCGCCGGTCTGCCTCTCCTTGCTGGCCTTCCAGACATGGTAATGACCTGAAGGGAGTTGGGTAAAACAGCAGTGTAATGGAGTCACACAACACCCACTAAGCTCTGCAGATGGCTCTATTAGAGAACAGCAATAAACGGTAGATACAGGTGTATATTGTGCTGGAGTCACACAACACCCACTAACTCCTGCAGATGCCTTTATTATAGAACACCAGAGATAAAGGGGTATACTGTAATTGAGTCACACAACACCCACTAAGCCCTGCAGATGCCTCTATTAGAGAACAGCAATAAAGGGTAGATACAGGTGTATATTGTGCTGGAGGCACAAAAAACCCACTAACTCCTGCAGATTCCTTTATTATAGAACACCAGAGATAAAGGGGTATATACAGATGTATACTGTGCTGTGCTGGAGGCACACACAACTTCCAATAACTCCTGCAGATGGCAAGTGGGCTCAAATAGAGAAGAGCTATGTAGGTGGATATAGCGGTGTGTACTGGGTACAGAGCACGCAGACAGCACGCACAAGCTCCTAACACTACTGACTGCAAGCTCTATTATAAAAGACAGATCACTAGCTATATAGGTGAGGTGAATATAGCGGTGTATACTGCGGTCAGGGCACACAGACAACAACCACTACAGAAGAGCAAGATCGAAAATCGGTCGATAACGATCGGTTTGTACTGTGTTGAAGGTACACAGATCACCCACTAACTGCTTCAGACGCCAACACACTACACTAGGCCGCCGCGCTGGCGGCCTTATATAGTGTGGGGCGTGTACTACACAGCCTGAGCTATGATTGGCCACAGGCAGGATCATGGCTCTCCTGGCTGCTGGTGCTGTGATTGGCCAAGCATGCGGGGTCACAGTGCATGCTTGGCCAATCATGAGCCAGCAATGCACTGCGATGACGCAGTGCATTGTGGGCCGTGAGCACCACACGAATTTGGCGCGAACGGCCCATAACGTTCGGAATTCGTCGAACGGGCGAACAGCCGATGTTCGAGTCGAACATATGTTCGACTCGAACACGAAGCTCATCCCTACCCTTAAGTAGATGCAATGTTAATTGGCAGACTCCGAGACTTTTATAGGCAGACAGCCATGCAGGGAAAGGTATCTAGCCAGATACCCCATCTGCACGAGTAGGAACGCTGTCTCCTATGGCAACAGTCTTGTAACAGTTTCTAACAAAGGTTGCAATGAACTCTTTCACTTAGAACTTACAATTGCCTATTGTAGAACTTCACTTCCACTGAGACCTCAGTCTTTCACTAGACTTACTGATCCACTGCCACTGGATCCCCTAAGCTCTTCCAATCTAGAACTCAGAACTCCTTTAAGTGTCACCCCCAATTCACATCTGGGTCCCTGGCTTGGAACTCACAGATACTTCTCAAGCTTCACCTTTGCTGACACGTTAGGCCCCTGGCTTCGCACTCCGCAAGCGTCACCTCTGCTGTCTCGCTGGGTCCCTGACTTGCCACTTGCTGAACATTTCCCACTTCTTCACTGTCCCCGGCTGGCGAGAAGTCTGCTCTGGTACTGGCCTCAGCTTACTCATAGTGGTCTCCAGTAACAAGGTGGATGGTCCCTTAGTGGCGACAGCTTTCCTTCTACCTCCAACCACAACAGATTCCCCCGGCCAGCAGAGCCATTACTTTTGGTTGGAATTCAAGCCGCAGCCCCAACCCTACGCTGCTCTCTTGCTTCTGGATAGGCCCTCAGACAGCCTAGTAGCCAGATGTCCCTGGGATAGGCCCAAGGCTTATGGCCTAGCAACCTGAGGCATTACAACACACATCCACCCAGACAGCCGTCCAGGCGGCACAGAACCCCCGATCACCTGACTCCACCTAAATAAATAGGCTCTCCCAGCAGGCCAAGGAACCCAAGAAAATCCCTGCCCATTGTCTGAGACACCCTTGTCTAATGTCACCAGATACCCAGCCATCTAGCGACAAAAGAGAAATGCAGCAATTCCAGAATTAGGGTGAAATCAATTGAGCTCCTTACAATTGGCCAAGGCAACTATCACTTGGCAGATAAATTTAATAGCCACCTTGCCTAAACATCAGGGTGCACACAATAAAACCTGATATTGATTGAAACTGAACAGGAAATAAAACAAACTAATAGAAGCAAATAATTGTTGAAAAAGATGATTATGGTGACAAAAAGGTGTATTCTTGGAGCTGTATAAAGGGATAAAACAGTACATAAGAGAAATGGAAGAAGCTCAATCCTAAGGGGTAGTACCCAATGCTGTTTTTATAAGGAAGCAAAGGGGAATATTGCCCCAGGCTCCCTGCCAGAGGGGGCCCGAGACTTCCTTTTTTTTTTAATGTAGTGTATTTTCCCCCCAAAACTTTAGTAGTGTGTCCATCCAGTTTGCAACCTTTGGCAAGCTCATGTCTCACTCCATCTCAACAGGCAGCTTTATTACATGATAAAGGGCTTGTCTGATACTTTCTCAGCTGTTAATATAGCTCATTATGGTACATGCACACTAGATGTTAAAAGAAACTGCTCCTGATGTTTGTTTCTGGCAGCAAAAAAATTGATTGATGCAGATAAACATGTGTACTGCGTTTACCCACATTTACACATTGTACCCAAGTCAATGCATTGACAACCAGCCCGCCCATAGATGGATCAAATTTCGGCCTGTCCCTGCTGAACTGGCTGAGATTTGATACATCTATTGCCAGCTTACGTTAAAATGTAGCTCCACTTTTGTGGGGAAAGAAAATGGCAAATAAAGAAAATAATATCACGTATACAATTGTGGCACAAGTCGTATTGTAATTGTCAATTATGTTATTTTCAATCTACAGTGCTGTATTTTTCTGAAAATGCAATGAAATATGGCAACAGAGTGTGTACAAAACGCCCCCCCCCCCAGAAACATAATTTCCTGCTTGTGTGATTGGCTCACCAATTTTCCCAGAAGTCTGCCCTAAGATACAAGTCAGATTTCCGGCATTCCCTGCAACAAAAATGTTATTTTTGGTGAGATACTTTTAATAGAAAATCACATCTAAAGAAATACCGGCCCAGCAGTTTTTCTTATTAGAGCCCTGCAGGTGCACAGCTGATTGATAATGAGGAGACCGCTCCCATTAGACTCACTGAGCACAAAGACACAGAGAAACAAACAGGGATTTCTTCGGAATAACAAAACGTAGGGATCAAAAAGTTTGTTAAAATCCTTGTAATATACATAGATCACCCAGAGGGGAATGGTTTTTTTTCTCAACAAAAGTGGAGTTTATTATTCATGCTTATATTTATATTCCTATATCTTTATTGTATTTACTCAATGTTACATAATGTATTATTTATTTTTAATATTGGCTGTATTAGCATGGTCACTTAGGGATTTTCTTCCAGTCACCATACAAATGTGTAGCCCCAAATGTTTGTTCAAAGAGCTTTGTTATTGTTAGAATTTATTTTTGGTTTTCACTAATTTATTTTATTTAAATACATAGCTGTTCATTCATTATTTATTGGTCACACAAATTTTTCCATTAATTTATAGTGCCTTGGAAAAGTATTCACCCCCTTGGCTTTTTACCTATTTTGTTACATTACAGCCTTTAGTTAGATTTTTTTTATCTGAATTATATGTGATGGATCAGAACATAATGGTCTAAGGTGGGGAAGTAAAATTAGAAAATATATGCATAAAACAATTTTTCAGAATTAAAAAACTGATAATTGCCATATGCATATGTATTCACCCCCTTTGTTATGAAGCCCATAAAAAGGTCTGGTGCAACCAATTACTTTCAGAAGTCACATAATTAGTGAAAAGACCTGTGTGCAATCTAATGCCGCGTACACATGATCGGAATTTCGGCAAGCAAAAGACCGATGAGAGCTTTTCATAGGAAAATGCGACCGTGTATATGCTCCATCAGAATTTAGCTGCCTGATGTTCTCAATTTTCCCAATGGAAAAATTATCTTTCCTGATAGGCTCCATGGCAGCATACGTGTGGGTTAGCCCCGCCTCCATAACTACTCAATAGGACCCCTCTCCCATAAATCTCCAGGCTGCTATCCGTGTTCTTTTTTGTCCTCTTCCATAGGACCAGGTGGTTCTTCTACCTGAAGATGACTTCACTACGATCAATCGGCTAAATGACAAGTTTTTGTTTCTCCGATAGGCCCTGACTGTTAAGCAGTGTATGGAGAGTATTGCAGAGTAAATTGGATTCTCCTCATCTAAGTGTGCACGGCCTGTTTGCCTTTTGCTATAGGTGGCCATTATCTGCCAGGAGGTCCGGTGTGTGTGTGTCTAATCATCCGGCCAGGTGATCGTTGGTGGAGTGGTGAGTCCTTTTATATTAATGGCAGCAGTGTTTATGTGTTGATTTTTACCTTTCTCATTCTCCTGTTTGTGTAGCGCTGGTGCCTGTGCTGATTATTCTCGCCCCCCTTCTTTTCACTCTAGTAAGAGGCCAGAAAAGTCATGCTAGGGGTGTAGAATGCCTGTTCCAACAGCAAAATGGATAAGAAAAGTTCCATGCAGTCAAAAATGTTTAAACTGTATCCTTTTAAGAAAAGAAGAGGTAAAACACCTTGAGTCAGCTCCTTTGGGGGATGCAGCGCTCATGCGTTTAGTAAGATACATAACTCTTCCCTTAGAAGATACTGTATCTTTTAAGGATCCTTTAGAAAGGCGAATCGATTCGGATTTGAATAGGATTTATCTGACATCTGGGATGGCATGCAAACCAATACTTGCGATGGATGGCGGCAGTATCAAAGGCTATATAATCATGAACTGACAATATTGAAGAATTCCTAAGAGGGATTTCTATTGATACAGCTAAAGATTCTCCTATCCAGGAAATCAGAATGGCATCTGCTTTTCTTGGGGAGGCCTTTATTGATGTCATCTGCCTGTTGTCCCGGGCTATGTTGGCCAGCACAACACACGTCGTGCGTTGTGGCTTCGTCCATGGTTGGCAGATCCAGCATCAAAACAGGCTTGGTGCCGTATTCCCTTTGAGGGGACTTCTTTATTTGGCAATAAACTCGATAGTGCCATAACACGGGCCACAGGTGGGAAATCTGGTTTCCTTCCTCAAGAAAGACGTCTTCAGAACCAGAAACGTTCATTCCAAAGGAGGCAGAACTCTGATCGCGCTAGGGAAGCGTGCAGCTATAGGCCTGGTTGGGAGTTTTCGAGATCGTGGAAGTCCAGACAATCTTCTTTCAAAAAACTTCTAACGGTGGTTCTTCTGGCAACCAGAATTCCGCTAAATCCTTTTGAATTTGGGCCCGCTCAAACATGTTAGGTGGGGGCTCGTCATGCACTTTTGGCATGTTTGGGGGGCCTCAATTTGAGATTATTGAACCGTCAAGACGGTATCCTCTGGTCTCAAGTGGGTCTTCATCAACACCCCAAGACTAAGGTTTGTCCCCACAACTATTCCAGGTTCAGAGGAGAAAAAGCAGGTCCTATTGACCTACGTGAACTGTTTACTGGATCAAGGCTCAGTCATACCCATTCCAGAAGACGAACTTGGCGAAGGCATGTATTCTCCTCTGTTAATGATACAGAAGAAAAACGGCACATGGAGGCCGGTTTTAGATTTAACCTATCTCAATTCCTTTATTCGGAAGGAAAAATTCAAAATGGAATCATTAATCACAATCCAACAGTCAGTACATCTGGGAGACTGGTTGATTTCAATCGATTTGAAGGATGCATATTTTCCCGTGCCAGTGGCAAAGGACTTTCAGCAATTCCTCTGCTTTGCAGTAGGCGATCAGCAGCTACAGTTTACGTGTCTCCCCTTTGGGTTAACAATGTCACCTCTGGTCTTCTCCAAGGTTCTATTAGCCATAGTGGCTCTTCTCCGAATGAAAGGTATTCGTCTCCACCACTATTTGTACGTTATACAATATTTATAATGATTTAGACCAGAGGCGATACTCATAATATGTGATCCACCACTATTTGGACGACTTGCTTCTACTATCCCAGAACAGAGATCAGCTCTTAGAGCATAAGAATTTGGTCATCTCCACCCTGCAAGAATTTGTGTGGCACCTGAATTTAGAAAAGAGCCATCTAGAACCAACACAAGCTCTTGTGTTTCTAGGGGCTCAGTTCAACACAGTAGAAGGCACTATCTCCCTTCCGGAAGAGAAGATCGGTGTGATCCAAGACAGGATTCAAGCAGCCTTCATCTTGTCTCACCTTTCTGCCCTCCAATGCCAGAAAGTAATTGGCACAATGACAGCCACCATTTCTATGGTGAAGTGGGCCCAATGGCACACTCAGCCCTTAAAGGGTTTCTACAACAGTGGGATTCAACCAGCCAGACCCAGCGCATACTCCTCACTACAACCATGACGACATCTCTCCTCTGGTGGCTTCAAGGGAAGAATCTGCGCAATCACCATTCAATCGTTCCCATTTCATGGGTCACGGTAACATAAGACACCAGCAACCATGGATGGGGTGCTCAGTATCCTTCAGAGGTGGCTCAGTGCAGGTGGACATTCCCTTCTCAAAGGGTTGTCTCCAACATTCTGGAGTTGATGGCAGCCTTTCAGGCACTCCTATCGTTTCACCACCTAGTGGCAAATTCATCAGTAATGTTAAGGTTGGACAATACAACTGTGGTGGCTTATATAAGGAAGCAAGGTGGAACTCGCAGCTGGTCCCTATTACAGAAAGTAGAGCCAATAATGAACTGGGCTCAGAAAAACTTGTCCAACATCTTTGCAGTGTACATTCCGGGGATTCAGAATGTTCAGGTGGATTTTCTATCGCATGTCAAAATGGACAACAATGAGTGGTCCCTCCACAGAGAAGTATTCGACTGGCTCCTGACCCTGGGAGTGTTTCCAGAGGTCGATCTGTTTGCATCCCCGTGCAATCACAAGATGCCCAAATATTACTTGAGGTTTGGGGACCCTCAGGCATATAGGACAGATGCTCTCACAGATCATTGGAGGTTTAAGAAAGCCTATGCCTTCCCTCCGGTTCCGGTGATTCTTCAATTCCTTCGGAGGCTCAAAACAGAAAAGGTGGAGATCATAGTGGTGATTCCGTTCTGGCCCAACAGGCCTTGGTTCCCTCTGTTATTGCTCCTCAGCTATCAAGACCCAGTCCCCCTGCCTCTCAGGCCAGATCTACTGTCCCATGGCATGATGTTACACCCCTGTCCATCTTGTCTACACCTCAAGGTGTGGTTCTTGAGAGGGGAAGGCTAGAAGCCCTTGGTTGTCTGGAAGAAGCTATTCCAACCCTTCTCAGTGCTAGACAGAAGAGTACTAATAGGGTATATGAGCGCATATGATCCAGATTTACTGTTCACATGTCTTCCAGGTCGAATTCTTGTAACTCTCCTGCAGTCCAAGACATTGAGTTTTCTTTCAATCAGGACTTGATCTATCTCTGACAGCCAGCTCATTAAGAGTACAAATATCAGCCATCTCGGCCTTCACAGGAGTTTCTTGGGCAAATCATGCTCTAGTACATTCGTTCTTTAACCACTTGGGATCCGCGCTATTGCCGAATGACGGCATTAGCGCGGACCTAGATTGCCGGGACTACGTCTATTGACGTCGTCCCGGTTACGAGCGGCCTGCGCGCCCCCTGAGGGGCGCGCGCGGCGCGCTCTGTGATCGGCGAGTCCGTGAGACTCGCCTGATCACCGATCCGTGTAAGGGACAGCTGACAGCTGATCATGTGATAAAACGGAGCCGGTAATCGGCTAGTATTCCTCCTCGCGCTGACAGCGCGAGGAGAAAAAAAAAAAGCCGATCGCCGGCGGCCGTGTTCGGGACATCAGTCCCGATCACGGCCAACAATTCAAGCGGACACCTGCCCCCTGCCAGTGCCCACCTGCCACCCGCAGTGCCATCCTGAAATAAAGTAAGTGCCCCCCTGTCAGTGCCACCCAGCAGTGCCCATAGTGCCCACAGTGCCACCCAGCAGTGCCCACAGTGCCACCCAGCAGTGCCCACAGTGCCACCCACAGTGCCACCCAGCAGTGCCACCCACAGTGCCACCCAAAATCTGCCTCAAAGGTGCTGCACCCCAGTGCCGCCCATCAGTGCCCAGCAGTGCCACCTATCAGAGCCACCTATCAGTGCCACCTATCAGTGCCCATCAGTCCCATCTATCTGTGGTACCTATCAGTGCCCATCCGTGCCACCCATCCGTGCCACTTATCCGTGCCACCCATCCGTGCCATCTTATCTGTGCCCATCTTTGCCCATCAGTGCCGCCTTATCTGTGCCCATCGGTGCCGCCTTATCTGTGCCCATCGGTGCCGCCTTATCTGTGCCTATTAGTGCCGCCTTAACTATGCCTATCAGTGCCCACCAGTGCAGCCTATCAGTGCCCACCAATGCAGCCCATCAGTGCCCACCAATGCAGCCCATCAGTGCCCACCAATGCAGCCTATCAGTGCCGCCTAATCAGCGCACTTCAATGAAGGAGAAAAATGACCCGTTTGCAAAATTTTATAACAAACTATTAAAACATGATTTTTTTTTTTTTGCATCTTTTTTTGTTTGTTTAGCAAAAAATAAAACTCCGAGCTGTAACTAAATACCACCAAAAGAAAGCTCTATTTGTGGGAAAAAAATGATAAAAATTTCATTTGGGTACAGTGTTGTATGACCGCGCAATTGTCACTCAAAGTGCATCAGCGCTGAAAGCTGAAAATTGGTCTGGGACTGAGGGGGGTTTAAGTGCCCAGTAAGCAAGTGGTTAAAGGAGCCATCAGGCTTAGACCTCAGAGGAGACCTAGGTTCCCCAAATGGGACCTTCCTTTTGTCCTGGACTTTCTTTCCAATCTCGGAGGAGATTCTGATAAACCTTTGTCCATAAGAGACCTCACTCTCAAGACTACTTTCTTGGTCGCTATAACCTTGGCTAAAAGAGTTTCAGAAATTAGAAATCTAGGTTCGGAAGAACCTTTTCTGACCTTCTTTCTGGACAGAGCTGTATTGATTCCCATGTTAGGGTCAAACCCTAAGGGCCGGTTCACACTGCGGCGCGAGGCGAGGCGACACGGCTCGCCTCGCCTCGCTCCCGCAAGTCGTCCCCATTGAGTACAATGGAACCGTTCTGAGAGGAGCGACTCGAGTCGCTCCGACTCAGAAAAAAGGTTCCTGTACTACTTCGGGGCGACTTCGGGGGCGACTTGCATTGACTTCTATGCAGAAGTCCTCTGCAAGTCGCCGCTCACCCCCCCTGCAAGTCGCGGCGAGGAAGTCGGAGACGCCTCGCCGCGGCTCGCAGTGTGAACCGGCCCTAAAGTGACCTCAGTATTTCATGAAAATCAGGAAATTGTGCTCTCTACTTTCAAAACATCAGATAATTAAGATGTTCATCCTCTTGACGTAGGCCACACTCTAAAGCAATATCTGGAGGTTATGGCTCCTTTCAGACAGTTTATCTTCGTCCTTCTTCATGCTAAAAACAAGAGAATGCGAGCTTCGGTCAGATCAATTTCTTCCTAGGTTGTACAGACCATTCACAGGGCATACAGAGCTGTATGGTACTAACCTAACCAAGTCTTGTTACATGCGATTTTGGGCTAATCGCCACTTGTTGTTGCACCAGCTGAATGGACAATTTTAACTAGGATTACTGTTCCATTGTTGTTTTTTTATATTTTTTATAGCTTCAAACACTGTGCACCTTTTTCCTTCTGTTTTGGATTATTTCCAGAGGGTTGTTTCCCTCTCACCAACACTTGGATCGTTTATGCGTTTTTGTTTTGATTCAACAATTTGATTTATTTTCTTTGATTGTATGATTCAATTTAGTGCACTGCACCGATATTTAAGTCTATGGTATAAAGACACCCGCACAGAGTCACTTTGCTTAACCCTCCCTTGGCTTTAACACCATATGCGATTTCTTTAGTCACAAGGCAAGCATTACTTACATCTTTTGCCTTATCTAGCTAATGATTACTTTTGTACACTGTTACACATATACTTTGACTTAGCAGATTTTCTTTTCAGATCTATTTATTGTTCAGCACTAGCACTTTGTATGCGTTTTTCGTCATTTTTAACAAATCGCATGGTGATTCACTCTATATATTTTTTATTTCGTTCACTATTTTATGTATAGTACTTTAGTCACTGAAACAAATACAGTAGTAGTTATTTTCACGGACCTTCTTTATATTCAGCACTGCCACTTTATGCAACTCTGCTACCTAAAAAATCGCATTGGGACCACCAGTCTTATTTATCATTAATTGTTTTTCTTATCCATTTGTCTACCACTCAAAATACTACTACGCATAGGAGTGAGAGTCCCTCACTATATATATATATATTTTTTATATTTTTTATATACATATATTGTCTTTTCTTTTTCTACGTTCCATTTATTACCTGTAGTGGAGACGATATTACATTTATCTTCTAATCTTTTGAGTACCTATTGAATATATTAAACCTGTTTTAACTAGATTCTTCACCATAGTACCGCGCACCACTACCTTTTTACCTTTTGTCTTCTCCAATTGGGGTTCAAGTACCCCATTTCAGTGTGTGCAGCGGTGCAACAATTAGATTACTCTTTGATTAGGCGCAGGAATATTCTCTTTTATACTTAACCTAACCAAACCCTGCCATAAAGACCAAGGAACTCTCCAAACAAGTAAGGGACAATGTTATTGAGAAGTACAAGTCAAGGTTAGGTTATAAAAAAAATCCAAATCTTTTATGATCCCTAGGAGCACAATCATAACCAAACGGAAAGAACATGACACAACAGCAAACCTGCCAAGAGACGGCCCCACACCGCACACAAAACTCGCAGACCGGGCAAGGAGGGCATTAATCAGAGAGGCAGCACTAAGGTAACCCTGGAGGAGCTGCAGAGTTCCACAGAAGAGAGTGGAGTATCTGTAAATAGGATGACAATAATTCATATAAGCCAAAGAGTTGGGCTTTATGGCAGAGTGGCCAGAAGAAAGCCATTACTTTTAGCCAAAAACAAAATGGCACATTGGAGTTTGTGAAAAGGCATGTGGGAGACTCCCAAAATGTATGGAGGAAAGTGCTCTGGTCTGATGAGACTAAAATTAAACTTTTTGGCCATCAAAGAAAACGCTATGTCTGGCACAAACCCAACAAATCACATCACCCAAAGAACACCATCCCCAGCAGTCAGGACTGGGAAACTGATCAGAGTTGAGGGAAAGATGGATGGTACTATATACAGTGATATTCTTGAGCAAAACCTGTACCACTCTGTGTGTGCTCTGAGGCTAGGATGTAGGTTCACCTTCCAGCAGTACCATGACCCCAAACACAGCTAAAGTAACACTTGCGTGGTTTAAGGGGAAACATGTAAATGTGTTGGAGCGGCCTAGTCAAAGCCCAGACCTCAATCCAATAGAAAATCTGTGGTCAGACTTAAAATTGCTGTTCACAAGCACAAACCATCCAACTTGAAAGAGCTGGGCAGGTTTGCAAGGAGGAATTGGCAAAAATCCCAGTGGTAAGATGTGGCAAGCTCATAGAGACTTAACCAAAGGTAATTGGAGAGGTGATAGCCGCAAAAGGTGGCTCTACAAAGTATTGACTTTAGGGGGGTGAATAGTTATGCACATTGACTTTTTCTGTTATTTTGTCCTATTTGTTGTTTGCTTCACAATAATAGAAAAAAAAATCTTTAAAGTTGTGGGCATGTTCTGTAAATTAAATGCAAATCCTCAAACAATCCATGTTAATTCCAGGTTGTGAGGCAACAAAACAGGAAAAATGCCAAGGTGGTTGCAAGGCACTGTAAATATCTGCAAAGACTTGTTTGTTCATTGCCATTGTTTGCTTCTGCCAGTTTTCCAGCCTCCTAGGTGCTATTTACATGCTAATATATATGACCTGTTTTATAACTATTTCTATGGTCTCTCCCCCTTTCCCTTATTTCCCCGCTACTTATCTGTTATAAACATACTTACTCCTCACTGCAGCTACTTACTGACAGGTAATTACTATTACTATAAAATGTATATATAGTCGTCCTATGATTATTTTACAATGCAATACATTTTACAATGCCATCTGATCATTCAGTCAACAGGTCATTCAAGATAGTTATTACTTTATATACCTTTCTCAAGATAAGATATCATTGATGGTTTTTATAAAATGTACAATGTTTAATATTTTCAAATATTAGCTTTATTGTGAAATTATCATCAGGTCCTGTTGATTTTAAGGAAATATGTATTTAGTTTCTCTTTCTTAAAACATATTTTTAGGCTTCATTCACACCTCTGCAGTTTATTTTGAGAGTTTTTGCAGTGCTTTTTCCTGTGCTTTCCGTGTTTTTTTTTGTACCACGATTTTTCAGCGATTTGATGATTTTTATGCTTTTTTTTGTGGTGGGGGGGGGGGGCAAATTTGTTGTTGGGCAGATTTAAAAACTCACAAAGTAGCAGTAAAAGTGCACTACATGCTTTTCTGCAGTTTCTCCATTGAAGTCTCTCGAATAAAAAAAAGCACCGTTTTGCTTTTACAAAAGTCCTTGACCTTTTTCAAAAACGCAGCCGCACAAAAATGCATTGATGTGAACTTATTTCATAGAAACCCATGTTAAAAAAAATGTCCTGCTTTTTTGCAAAAAACAAAAAGCATGAAAAAAACACATTGGTGTGAATGGAGCCTTATGTCACCTACACATGATCGGGTTTTCCGCCGGGAAATGTTGGATGAGAGCTTGTTGGCGGTGTGTATGCTCCACTGGACAATTGTTGTCGGACTTTCCGCCAACAAATGTTGGCTAGCATGTTCTCAAATTTTCCGCCAACAAATGTGTGTTGTCGGACTTTCCGATCGTGTGTACACAAGTCCATTGGACAAAAGTCAAAAGTACAAACACGCATGCTCGGAAGCAGAAGTGGCCGGTCTTGTAAACTAGCGTTCGTAAAGGAGAATTAACATTCATGATGTGGCAAATTATGAAATCTCCAAATGCAGCGCACATTCTTTTCTTCTTTAATGAGATAATAATGAAGATGCTTTGCTAGTGATACTGATGGAGTTATTGCAAACACATTTTCAAAGGCTTTTTTTTCTAGTGATATCAGGAATAATTTTATTATGTTTTTTTTTTTTTATTTGTGCAAGTTACCACAACACCATTATCCCGTAGTTTATAAGATCAAAGATACAACTATGTTGGTGTCCCTTGTCAATTTTACATTGTATTTTTTTAAATGTAACTGCCTACTCCCAAACTGCCATTTGAAGTAAAACACATAGCCAAGTATTATTCTACACCATTTTTTTATTGTGGATTAAAAAAAAAAATTAGACATGGTATCTGCCAATAGAACTTAACCAAAAAGTGCATTATATGCATCCAAAAATATAGAAAATATACCAAATCAAATCATTATTCAACCAAAAAAAAAATATGAAATGCAATCTAACATGAAATTAGCAGAAGGAGCCCAATGGGTGGCGCTAATGATCTGAAAAAACACGTAGTACCTCTAGTACGTCACTACGTTTGTAATTGTTGGCCAACATTTGTGTGACCGTGTGAATGCAAGACAGGTTTGAGCCAACATCCTTCGGACAAAATTCCATGGTTTTGTTGTTGGATAGTCCGATTGTGTGTACGGGGCTTTAGGGGGACAACAAATGGCATGTTTACAAAAAATGCTTTTGGTAGACATTTCTTAAAGTAAATCACAAAGGTACGTATACATTTCTTTAAAGATAAAAATGTTTTTTATTACATACAAAATACCATATCAAAAAGTTAGGGCAACTGTATGCCCACATACATAAAAACATAAATACGTGTATCAGACATAACATGTGTTGCACGGAGACTTTTGATATGCAATGTGTATTTAATGAAAAACATTTTTATCTTTAAATAAATTTATACATACCTTTGTGATTTACTTTCGAATACCTATGAGAAAAACATTATAAAAAGCCCACTTTCCACATAACACTTTTTGCTTTTTTATTATATAATGGGCTGGTGCTCCCTATGGTTTGAGACTCTTGGATTTAGAGGCCCTCACCACCTATTGTATTTAACTAATTTCTTAGAGTAGTTTTGTTTTGTTGTTAGAACTATATGTTGTTTATACTATTTATGTACTGTGTGTGTGTATATATAGGCAGAGAGGGCGGTGCCCGGGCGCCCCCTATGGACGGGCCACCACCAGTCCTGCCAGTTTTCTCTTGTGTGATAAAGACTTGTTGCTGTTTGCTCCCCTGCTGTGCTGTGTGTTCTCAGGGATTAGACAGTCTGGTTTTTGTCTCAGATTCTGTGTCTCCTGTCTGCCGCTGGAAGGCCCCTTTCACACAGATGATCCGTTCAGGTCCACCTGTCAGTTTTTCAGGCGGACCTGAACGGATGCTCCATAGAGCTCTATGGAGCGTCGGATGTCAGAGGTGACCTGTCCACTGCCATCCGACCCACTCCGATCCGAAAAAGTATGACAGAGGAAAAAGCTATTTTTCCATCTGTCATCGGATCGGGTGACAACGGACACTGTGGTCCGTCGTCACCCGATCTCCCATAGGGGAGAGCGGTGCTGTGACAGGTCCGTCCCTGCGTAGTGTGAAGAGACAGACTTGTCATTTTCCTGCTCAGCGGAGATCGATCCCCGCTGAGCAAGTGGATATCCATGGGGCGGATCAGCACTGATCCGCCCCGTGTGAAAGGACCCGAAGGCTGTCTGACCTCACCTGCTGCTGCTTAACTAAGTAGTTAAAAGTGGATGGGTCTTAAAGAGACAAGGTACCTGTTTTTTTTCTAGGTGACAGAATTATGTTTTTTTTTTCATGTTTTAAAAAAAAAAAAATTTGCACATATGAGCTCACCACACCTGTCAGTAGTGCAGAAGATTAGTGAAGGTACGAGGGTGTGGTGTCAGACATATCTTCAAAAGAGTGCTCAAGGAATGCTCAAGGAATGCAGTATGGTGTTCTGCATGATTTTAGGAGCAGAAGCCTTAAAAACAAACACTCCAGAAAATCCAAGACCCACCACTTATCAACCCCTGACCAGGACAACATGCATTCCCCACATTCTCACATAAGGTGGCTTTCATGCTCCTCAAGCAGCTCACATGGCAATGGCTCACATACGTTTACATCAATACAACAGAAAATGCGTTGCCAAGCCCTATAGCAAACATTGGCCATTAATCGTAATGAATTGCCTCAAATGCCAATGGAAAAGGAACAGGCAAGATGCAGGCCCAACTATCCCAACCATCGCAAACGCACGCAGATATTTCTAAAGGTGAAAAAGGAAGAACTTATTTTCCCATAATGACCGAGTTAAAAGCTCATTGATGAAGAATAGGAGAGATGTGATAAAAAGACCAATTTACAGTAAAGATCTCCAAGCTTTATCCAATGAACCTGGCTGATGCATGTTTAAACAACGAACTTCCAGTAGTGGATGGGGCCTGCCAGCATCAGGTACGCAAGTGTCTTTGCCTTTTAATACCTTTTGGAATCCTACGGGCTGAAAATGTGTTCAAGGCTGGTTCACACGGGGTGCAGTCCAATGCGTTTTTATTAGAGTAAAAAATGCATGAACAGTGATTCCAATCGTCTACATCACACTGGTGCTACGTGTTCCAGTACAGTCAACTAAAGGGGAACATGTTGCATTTTTTTCTCTATGGAACGTATCTATAATATGGCAAAGCATTGAAAAAGCACCTGAACGCCTCGAAAGTGTGCATGCAGAAAAACCTCTTCAACTCAGAATTGTGGTGAACTGGCCTGCAGACTTGCAGAAAATATATACTGTGGCAGGTTTTGCTTGTGGACTAGCGACAATGCTGTGATGTTTAAAGCATTAAGAAATGGCCTTTAATTCAAGTGGAACCTTTAGGAGTGGGCATGGTTCGGGAGGACTTGAACCTGGCTGCTGACTTTTGGCCGAGGCTTCAATAGACCTAGTTCTAGGGCTGGCACATTCAGTCAAAGCCATGAGAGCTTTGTGGTTACACCACTGGAGGGTGCATGATGCTTCCACACAAGCCCTTTGTAACATTCTCCATAATAGGAGTTTGTTTTTTGGGCAAAGTGCTGGACGAAGCGAGTAACAGAAGAAAATGTGTTATGTATAGTACCTCTGCGCTGAACCCTATAGGTATAGCATAAAGGGAAGATGGGCTACTGCTGCACACACTGGTAAAGGGGAAAACTCTGACCCCAATAAAAGCAAATAAAAAAAAGGTAATAGTGTTGCGCTGTATAAGGAGAGGGGAGGGGAAGGGGCAAAAGGAAAAGGGAGAGGGGTAGGGGGAGGGGTGGATAATCGGAAGTGAATAATATATTATATATATATATATATATTTTTTTTTTTTTTTTTTTTTATTCACTTCCGATTATCCACCCCTCCCCCTACCCCTCTCCCTTTTCCTTTTGCCCCTTCCCCTCCCCTCTCCTTATATATAGATATTACACCATAAAAGTAATTAATCATGAACACATTATATATTCCCTATAGTAAATATAAAATCAAGCAGCAGTTGGTGGGAAAATTGTGAATCAAAGTGTCATAGAGATCTATATAACATAACTAGCAAGTGCTAAAAGTGCAAAAAACTTCAAATAAACTCAAAGTGACTGGTGCACACTTCAATAAAGTGACTGGTGCACACACAAATAAGATGATCAAAAATGAAAAAATCACATTCAAAAAATAAATACGTAAAGCAATTCATATAAATAAAGTGATAAGTGCCAATAAGTCCAAGTAATTAGTCGCATAGATGAAAAAAACGCTGAAGTAAAACTCAGTGCAACTATTGCTGTTGTGCTGTTCAAGCAACAGGTAAAGTCATATTTTGTGCTGTGCAAATCATGCAGACAATTCAGTGACACACTCCTCCTTTCCCCTTCATGGGATAAATGGGTGGATGTCCTCTTACCTTACCACTGTAAGGTTACAGCGTATAGCAACATATGATGATCACTAGGGATGAGCCGAACACCCCCCGGTTTGGTTCGCACCAGAACTTGCGAACGACCCCCGCGTTCGGTACGAACGTTAGAACCCCATTGAAGTCTATGGGACTCGAACGTTCGAATTGGAAAGTGCTAATTTTAACAGCTAATATGCAAGATAGTGTCCTAAAAAGGGTTTGGGGACTTGCCTCCTGCCTCAGGGGACATGGGTCACTGCAAAAAAAAGTTTTAAAAACTGCCGTTTTGGCGGGAACACTGATTTTAATGACGATTAAAGTGAAAAAAAAGTGAAATATTCCTTTAAATATGGTGCCTGGGGGGTGTCTGTAGTATGCCTGTGAAGTGCCACGTGTTTCCCGTGTTTAGAACAGTCCCTGCACAAAATGACATTAAACGGAAATAACACCATTTAAAACTGCTTGCGGTTTTAATGTTATATCTGGTTCCTGCAATATGGTTGAAAATCATTGAGAAACATGGCATGGGTAGCCCTCCCTGCCCATTACCAGCCTATTTGGGTCTTGTACGCATATTAAGGGGAACCCCGTACCCATATTAAAAAAAGGAAATGCGTGTGGCCCCCAGGCCCTATATACTCAGAACAGCAGTATACAGGCGGTGCAAACAAGACAGGGACTGTGTAGGTTTGTTGTGTTAAGTTGAATCTGTTTGTCATTTTCAACCGGTACATTTTTAAAGTGTAGCTCCAGTCAAAAAAACTATCTTTAAGCTTTTTGGAAAACATAGGGAAGGGTTATCAGCCCTGTATAATTTGTTTTGTCGTCCATCTTTTTTCATCTCACTTGCTGCTGTCTCTTTGCGTTTGCAAGTAGGAGATGTTTGTAAGTTGGATGTTTGAAAGTAGGGGCCTGCCCTATATTATAGCGGTATGTACTGGGTACAGAGCACGCAGACAGCACGCACTATCTCCTAACACTACTGACTGCAAGCTCTATTATTAACCACTTGTTAGCCCAATGTTTGCATAAAGTGAAAGATGAAGTTATGCTGAGTAAATAGATATCAAACATGTCACTCTTCAAAATTGCACATGCCCGTGGAATGGCGCCAAACGTCGCTACTTAAAAAATCCCCATAGGCTACGCTTTAATTTTTTTTTTACTGGTTACATGTTTTGAGTTGCAGAGGAGGTCTAGGACTAGAATTATTGCTCTCGCTCTAACATTCTCGGCGATACCTCACATGTGTGGCACATGCGAGCACATGGGGACATGGGCGCTTTAATTTTTATTTTATTTTTTATTGTTCATTTTACTTTATTTATTTTAGTTTGACATTTTTTTCCCCAAAAATATATTTTTGATCACTTTTATTCCTATTACAAGAAATGTAAACATCCCTTGTAATAGGAATATGGGGTGACAGGTCCTCTTTACAGTGAAATCTGGGGGGTCAATATGACCCCACATCTCACCTCTAGGCTGGGAAGCCTGAAATAAAAAATAAAAAAAAGATTCTGGCTTTGATCGTACTGGCGAGTTGGTAGAAGCACCGGAGGGCGGTGAGGGGTGGGGGGCGTCTATGGCTGGGTATTTCAGGGTATCACCGAGTATGGCTGGGTATCTCTGAGTATGGCTGGGTATGGCAATTTATGGCAGGGTATTACAGAGTATTGGCGGGGTATTGGCGGGGTACTACAGAGTAATAGCAGGGTACTGCAGAGTATTGGGGGGTACTACAGAGTAATGGCAGGGTACTGCAGAGTATTGGGGGTACTGCAGAGTAATGGCGGGTACTGCAGAGTAATGGCGGGTACTGCAGAGTATTGGGGGGTACTGCAGAGTAATGGGGGTTACTGCAGAGTAATGGGGGTTACTGCAGAGTAATGGGGGGTACTGCAGAGTAATGGCAGGGTACTGCAGAGTATTGGGGGGTACTGCAGAGTATTGGGGGGTACTGCAGAGTAATGGGGGTTACTGCAGAGTAATGGGGGTTACTGCAGAGTAATGGGGGGTACTGCAGAGTAATGGCAGGGTACTGCAGAGTAATGGCAGGGTACTGCACTGCAGAGTAATGGCGGGGTACTGCAGAGTAATGGCAGGGTACTGCAGAGTATGCACTGGTATTGCAGAGTATTGGCAGGGAATTGAGGGGTTAAATTCGGTGAGCAGCGATGTGGGCACTGCAGATGCAGCCCACATCGCTGCTGACACCGATCTCTTTCCCCTCCGCTGTACCGATCGGTACAGAGAGGGGAGGGAGGAACCGGCGTCATAACATGACGCCGGTTTGTTTCCAAGTGATCACTCCGTCATTTGACGGAGCAATCACGTGGTAAACGGCCGCTATGAGCGGCCGTTTACCGTGATCCGTGATGCGCCGGGTCCTGTGGACCCGGCGGTCACGGATGCTCTCGAGTGCGCACACCTCGGGGCACGCGAGAGCAGAATTCTGGGAGGCCGTTAATTAACGGCCTCTCAGAGTTAAACAACCGCCCTGAAGCCGTTAATCGGCAATGGGCAGTTGTTAAGTGGTTAAAGCTAGATCACTAGCTATATAGGTGAGGTGAATATAGTGGTGTATACTGCAGTCAGGGCACAGACAACAACCACTACACAGCAGCAAGATAGGAAATCAGCCAAAAACGATTGGTGTGTACTGTGTTGAAGGTACACAGAACACCCACTGCTTCAGATGCTAAGTAACACACTACACGAAGCCGCCTCAAAGGCGGCCTTATATAGTGTGGGGCGTGCACTACACAGCCTGAGCTATGATTGGCCACAGGCAGGATGCCTGTGGCCAATCATGGCTCTCCTCGCTGCCGGCGCTGCGATTGGCCAAGCATGCGGGGTCACAGTGCATGCTTGGCCAATCATCGGGCAGCAATGCACTGCGCCAACGCAGTGCATTATGGTCCGCGCGCGCGTCACTCGAATTTTGACGCGAACGGCCAAAACGTTCGGAATTCGCCGAACGCACGAACAGCCAATGTCCGTACGAAGCTCATCCCTAATGATCACTATGAAGCTTCCCTTCTCTTTATATCAGATGATATGGTGGCAGATGAACCTCATAAAATGTAAGAGACGTTGCCAGATAGTGTAGTATTTTCATCACTCGTTTTTATTAAATAATTTATCCCACAAAGGGGAAAGGAGGAGTGTGTCACTGAATTGTCTGCATGATTTGCACAGCACAAAATATGACTTTACCTGTTGCTTGAACAGCACAACAGCAATAGTTGCACTGAGTTTTATTTCAGCGTTTTTTTCAATTACTTGGACTTATTGGCACTTATCACTTTATTTATATGAATTGCTTTACGTTTTATTTTTTGAATGTGATTTTTTCATTTTTGATCATCTTATTTGTGTGTGCACCAGTCACTTTATTGAAGTGTGCACCAGTCACTTCGAGTAACAGAAGAAATGTTCAGAATGTGGTCAGAGTCTAAAAAGAGGAAGCAGCTGTCTTTTTGCTCAAAACGGATGATCTTCAGAAGGTTTCAGGAGGCTAAAATCTTTTTTTTTTTTTTTTTTTCTTTTTTTTTTTACCACTCAGTGTAAATCTATTTAATTGCTATGGGACCACCTCAGCTTTCAGCTCAGTGTCCCTTCCAACAATCACATCATAGTGGTAAGTGTTTTTTTTTTTTTTTTTTTTTTTTTTGGGAGTGTTGATACCAGGCTTACTATTTTTCATATTAATCTTCTAATCCCTCTCTGTCACACACTCCCATCTTCTTCCTCCTCTTTCCCCTAACCCCCCCCCCCCCCCCTCCTGCCTATCTGTGGACCACCTTTTCCTATTTTTTCCATAAGTACTTTAATTTCTATCTAAATTGTACCTTGTAGTATCTTAACTGTACCTATTTAGGGCTTCCTCAACCCCTCTGAGATGAGCCATTTCTTCCTGAAATCTACCCAGCACTTCCATTTCCCTATAATTGGAGTAATACTCTGCTCTTCCCGGCTACTTCTCAGACACTCCATTTTATAGGTCTTTTCTACCGAATCCACCCATTCCCACATTGACGGAACTTCCTTCTCTTGCCATTTCTTCGGTATTAATTTTTTACCTGCATTCAGCAGGTGGGGGATCACCGATTCCTTATATTGTCTGAGCCCGATTCTTGTCCCATGGAATAACACTACCCAGGGGTCAGCCTTCACCTCTTTGCCTGTAATCTCTTTAATGTGGGCTATAATTTGGTTCCAATAGGATTTTATTTTTGGACAACTCCACCACAAATGTGCCATCGTGCCCACCTCTCTACATCCTCTCCAACATTCCCTGGCGCCATCCTGCTGAAACTTGCTTTTCCTCTCTGGGGTATAATACCATCTCATCAAACATTTAGCGCTCATTTCCGCCGTTCTGGCGTCTACCGCCGAGCCATGCACTAATTTAAATATTTTCCTTACTATTGTGTTTTCTGGTTGTGATCCTAATTCCCTCTCCCATTTTTTGATGTACGCAGGTACCCCCAGCTCTACTCCCTCTAACAGCATTCTGTACCATCTCGAAACAACTTTCTTTGCTGTCTTTAATGTACAAAGTTGTTCCAACGGGGTCAGATCTTCCGCTGTTCTAACCCGTACAGGGAGTTTTTTGATAAAACTCGAAAGCTGAGCGTACCTCCACTCATCAATTATCATCATCTCTTTTTTTTGTGCCAACTCATGATATGGTGCTAGTCCCTCCCCTTTCATTACATCTTTTAATTTTACCTCCTCTTTAACCCAATTCCCTCCTATTTCCTGACATCCTGGTAAGAAAAAATTATTATTCTTTAATGCTATAAGTGGTGAATTGTATTTTCCGTTAAATTGCCTATATATCTTATCCCAAATCCGCAATGTGTTTCGTGTAATATTATTCCCTTCCAAAAATACACTTCTCTCTAATGGAGGATTCCAAATTTGCTTATCTAATTTTGTTCTACATAAATCGTGTTCCAGTCTCACCCATCTTTTCTCTGTGTTATCCCTTATGCTCCATTCACTCACTCTAGACACCACAACAGCTTCATTATAAGTCTGCGCATCTGGCACTGCTACTCCACCCCTGTTCTTTGGTTGTCGGAGTGTAGCTAGGGCCACCCTGGCTTTTTTATTTTTCCAAACAAATTTCATTAGGATAGATTTTAATTTTGACAAGTAAACATTGGACAGAGGAATAGGGAGCATCTGAAACCTGTATAAGATCTTAGGAAATATTATCATCTTTAATGAATTTATTCTTCCCAGCCATGATAATGCCCTATAGCTACACCTTTTACATTCTGCCTGTATCTCGTCTAGTAACGGGATATAATTACAACGGTACATTTTCCTCTCTGTTTTTGCTAATTTTATCCCTAAATATTTAAGCTCACTCTTCCACGGGAGTTTCCAACTTTGTTGTACCTTTTGTGCCTCTCGCTTGTTAATATTGATATTCATTATCTCCGATTTTGACCTATTTATTTTAAAATTTGAGACCTCCCCGTATTGGTCGAGTAGCTTAAATAATTTAGGCATAGATGTCTTTGGGTTGTTCAAGTAAATTAAGATATCGTCCGCAAAAGCGGAGTATTTATATTCCACTTTTTCCACTTTCACCCCTTCTATCCCCGGATCCCCTCTTATTGCTGCCAGGAGTGGCTCCAAGGAGAGCACAAACAGGAGGGGCGAAAGCGGACAGCCCTGCCTTGTACCCCTCTCCATTTCGAAAGGCTCCGACACATACCCATTAACTTTTATACATGTCTTTGGATGCTCGTACAGTACCTTTATCTTCTGTAACATCTTAGGTCCTAGCCCCATCTTCTCTAATGTCTTAAACATAAACCCCCAGTCTACTCTGTCGAAGGCTTTCTGTGCGTCCAACGACAGGAGCAGACTGGGGGTTCCACCCTGTCGCATCTTTTGAAGCAGGAGGAGTGTCTTTATTCCGTTATCCTTTCCCTCTCGTCCCCCTATGAAGCCCGTCTGGTCTGGGTGGACCAGTGATGTCATTAAACCCTTCATTCGCTCTGCTAATATTTTAGCATATAGTTTTGTATCCGCGTTTAACAGCGAAATCGGCCTGTAGCTGGTACACTGTGTGGGATCTTTGCCCTCCTTCCGTATTAGAGTAATTGTAGCCCTTAAATCTTCATTACTTATTCTATATTCTTCTCCTAGGCCATTCATATACCGACACAATTGGGGAACAAGGGCCTCCCTAAACGTTTTATAATATAATGTTGTGAAACCGTCTGGTCCCGGGGATTTCCCTGGTGCTGATTTTAATAATGCTCTGACTATTTCATCCTCCGAAACTGGCCTTTCAAGTATGTCCCTTTCCGTGGGGGTGATTTTAGTCAAAGTATTTTTCTCCAAAAATTCCCTGATCTTCTGCTCTTTATCTCCGTTTTTGACCTTTTTCTTACTGTCTGTAAATATCTGCTCAAAGTATAGTCTAAAAGTTTCTGCTATATCTTTGGTAGTATAGAGCACTTTTCCATTTTTATTCTTAATTTCCCCAATGAAATTTTTCCCTTTTTTCTTTTTTAACATTCTGGCTAAAAACTTACTTGATTTATCTCCCCATAAATATTGTTCCTTGGCCAACCCTTTAAACGTCATCGCAGCTTCTTGGTCCAAAAGGTCCTTCAGCTCCATCCTTACCGTTAATAACTTTTTAAATACCAGGTCATTTTGGGGCAGACTTTTTTTTTTATGGTCTTGTTCTAAACAATGTATCTCACTCATTAATTTATTGATTTTTTCGGCTCTCATTCTTTTCTTTTTAGATTGCATAGATATCAGTATTCCCCTTATATAGGCCTTATGCGCATCCCACAACGTGTTACTTTTAATTCCCTCTGTATCATTAAATGTAAAATATTGATCGATCTCACTCGCGATTTTTATCCTGTCCTCCTCCCTAAGCAATAGCTCCTCATTCAACCGCCATCCAGAGAGGTTCCTCCCTATCCTTGAGATGTTTAGGCATAGTTTTACCGGGGCGTGGTCCGAAAGAGTCATCACTTCTATCCCTGAATCCATCACATATTCCAATAGCCCATGGTCTATGAATATGTAATCAATGCGTGAATACGTCCCATGGACTGATGAATAGAAGGAATAATCACGTGACAGGGGATTCTTTGCTCTCCATACATCCACTAATTGGTTGTTATATAGCTTTTGGACTATATTTTTGTGTGCTGAGCTTCTCATCTTTTTAACCTCCGAAGAACTATCGACTTCCGGGTTGAGGCCGAAGTTTAAATCTCCCATCATAATTACATAACCTGCTTTAAAGTCCATAAGTTTATATAATATCTTATTTAAAAAACTAATTGGGTTGCTATTAGGAGCATAAATATTTACTAAAGTACACTCCAATTCCTCTAATGTACCTCTTAGGAACAAATATCTTCCCTCTGCATCGCACATTTTTTCCTTCAACTGAAACCTTATTCTTTTGGAAAACCCTATCGCTACCCCTCTACTTCTGGCTGAAATAGTATCACTATAGAACCAGACTGGGTAGTTATTGGAATATAATCTAATGTTTGATGCGAGGGAGATATGTGTCTCCTGTAGAGATATAACGTCGGCCTCATAGCGCTTCAATTCTGCTAGAATCTTATGTCTTTTTATTGGGGTATTCATGCCCTTCACGTTATAGGACATAAATTTCAAGCCGTCTATTTTACTGTTGCCCATCTATTTGTCCTACGTTTCCCTGCCCTACATAGGTACTTCTTATCTTGTTTACTAAGGTGGTCCACATTTTTCCTCTACCCTCCCCCACCCCTCTTTCCACTTTACTTCCCTTCCCCAACCTTATACCTTCCCAGCCTCCCCTATCTACCCCTCCCTCCTTCCCTTCTTTGCATCCCATACCCACCTCCCTCCTTACCTTCCCCCTTCCCCCCAACTCCCTTGGCCTATTTACGGCCTTTGTTAGGTTAATGGTCGTACACACCCCTACCATCTCCTAATCTATTTGTTAAGAGGGTTTGGGGCTTTTCCACCTGCGCCTCTCCCGCCTCTCCCCATGAGACAGGAGGTATTAAATCCCACAATCTTGTTTAAATTATATATTTTCCTTATTTCCTTCCCCTTTTCCCTCCCCTCCTTTCCCCGGACCCATTTTTCCCCCCTACAATGAGCCCATTATTCCATCTGCCAACCAGGAAGTATAGGCGGGCGTATTCCCAGTTTCTCACAAAAATCTTCCAAATCTTCCGGGAAAACCAGCTTCGCCGATTTACCATCTTTGTTCCCTATTAAGCAAGCAGGAAAGCCCCATCTATATTTAATGTTCTGAGCTTGCAATTCATCTAGTAGGGGTTTCAAAAGTCTTTTCCTTAAAAGCGTCTCGGGTGTCATATCCGGGAATATCTGTATTTCTCTTCCTTCATATACATGTGGGGTTTTTCCCCTTAACTTTTTCCATATTACTTCTTTTTCATCGAAAAATGTGAACCGCACTATTATGTCTCTCGGTCTGTCCATATCTCTAAATCTTGTTTTACCAATTCTATGGATTCTATCAATCCTTGGTGGAGCTCCCATCTCATTTCCCCAGCAAGGGGCGAGAATGCTGTTTAGTATTACTCTTAAGTCTTCGCCTTTTGTTTCCGGGATTGAGCGCAATTTCAAATTTTTCCTTCTACTTCTATTTTCCTGGTCTTCCAGTTTATACAGCGTATTCCTTTGTGTTTGTTGAAGTGTTCTTAGTTGATCTTTAACTTTGTTTAGCTCTATGGCTTGGAGATCCATACGATTTTCTGTGGCTTCTACTCTCTCTAGTAATCCGCCTAGGTCTTCTCGGAGCCCCCTGATGTCCATTTTGATTGCATTCTCTAATTTTGAAAGCATCTCTGCCATTTCTCCTTTTGAGGGAGGAAGATCTTCTGTCCTTATTTCTTCCGTTTTGCTGCTCTCCCAGTCACTTTCTATTATTGTGTCCTCACTGGTATGTTGTGTTCCTCCACCCTTATGTTTGCCCGATCCCTTCTTGTACTCTGAGATGGTTGATTGTCTTTTATCCAACCCCGCTTCTTTGGGGCTTGCTCCTTGTGTCATATACTGTTGGATCGACGTATCTAGACTCTTATCTTTTATGTTCCGTGCGGCTCCACTTTTCGCCATCTTATTTGCTGACTTACTCATAGTTCAATCTATCTCAAAATTATGTGGATCCTAAACACCTCAAAAACTCTTTCCCTTAAGTCTTAATTCATCGATGGAGTCGCTTCCTCCAGCGACTTTCCTTCTATGAAGCTGATCATCCAGTTTACCTCTTTGCTCCCCGATTTTACTTAGGGAATCTCAACCTTTTTCCACTCTATGTCTATGTTCCGCTGGCAGAGTCCCTTGGGGGACCCCTTGACACTAACTTCTTCTCTCAAAATAATAATACTGCTCCCCGTTATATTTTATTTTAATATCTTCCTCCACTCATAACCTGAGGAGGTTTATTACCTAAGCGACAGGTAACCTTTAACCGCGCCAATCCTCCCCTAGGTTGAAACCTATGGATCCTGGGCTTGACGGGTCACCCTGATATCTTGTCGAGTGCTTAGCGCCTCCTGTCATTCGATATCCAACCTCACATGGAGAGATAGAATAGCTGGGCTGTGGAGTTTGACCTCTATTTCTTATTCCTGATGTAATTCACAGGCAGAGTGGCAAAAGGTTATCAATATCTTATCCCAGGGGAGGGGGGACCGTCCAGCCATTTAGGAACTCATCTCTATTCTCCACTAAGAACAGAAGAGTCCCTTAAAAGGGAGAATAGGATATCCTGAATTCAAGGAAATTTGTACTAATCTGATATGCACAAGGAAAAGAGAGAAAAAAAAAGAAAAAGCAAAAAAAAAAAAAAAAAAATCCCTGTAATCAAATCATGCGATTTTCCTCTTATTGTATAATGTATACGATATTACAAGCGATTCAGGTAGTCTATTCAATTTCCTGTTGCATAAACAATATGTGCTGACGGAGAGGGAAAAAGGAGGAGGAAAAAAAACAAAAAAAAAGCAAAAAAAAAGACAAACAGGAAGAACCGTAAGAAAAAAGAGCTTAAAGTAGCATTGCAGATCTCTTTGCGATTAATTCCTCCTACCATAACTTCTCTTCTAAGGTTCTTAAAGTCAGGTCTATGTATCTAGTCCGCTCTTATGTGTATCCGGGTCAGCAAGAAAGTAAGGATAAAGAAAACCTTTTTTAATCCCACACCATTAAATCCACACTCTGATGCATATATACTGATTTTCTCATCAATGTTTGCTCAATGGTATAAACGCTTCGCCCAGCAAATACATATACCCCTGGAATAGAGGCAAACCTCATGGACTTCCTCCACCTATCCATGCGAGATTTGTCCTGGCGGTAGGTATTTATCCCCTCATTTTGAACCATGCGACTTTTTCTCACGTATTATTGCACATGTGCAAATGTCGCATGCACTTGCGATAGTCAATGAAGTAATGTTTCAGCTTATTTAAGGGAAGTAATGCGTGTTGACCCTGCGGATCCACTACTGTTTAGGGGAACACTTTCCAAGTTATCCTCTCCTGGTATACTGAGCATAGCCGTTACCATATGCATATACAATGAGGCTACGATCCTGTTAAGGTTTATACAACCCTGCAGTTGCTTTAAATTCAAAACTGTCGATGGAAACATGCAACCAAGGAAACCTTATCCGCAGCAGGGCTTCCTCATCTACTTAACAAGGCTCCTTTTGACCCGCATACATTTAACCCCATAGACACGTTATTTGTTTCCCCTGGTTAGATGTATATTACACAGCAACAATATTGTGACTTTAAGAATGTTACCGTCCTTGTCAATGCTGTGTCTCTTTCCCACTGGTCTCCTTCTAGTTTCCGGGCTCCGGAGAGTCTCCTCCAAATTCCTCCGAGGTCCTGCTGCATAGCCAGGGGGTATCCGTTGTGCACTAGAGCGGAGAGGGGGGGGGGTGGGCCGGTCGAGGTGATGAGGAGGCTGGGGAGAGCTCCGTACTCAGGACTGCGGGATGTTAGCAGCACCGCACCGAGCGCTTCCACATGTCTGGGCTGGGATCTCTCACCTCCCTGCTCCAAACCATGCCTTGCTGTTTGTTCGTCGGTGCGGTGAGCTTAGCGCTGGCAGGCCCCTCCCCTCAGGCGGACGCTACGTCCTCTCGTTACACATCCGCCCTGCGTAGGAGGAGGCTAAAATCTAATAGGCCAGGCTGAAATTTACCAGATCACAGTGAAGGGGGCTCAAACTGCCTGTGTACATGGAATCCAATCCAGAGCAGGCTGCTAGACATTTGAAGGTGGGCCCATCTAGTGTCTTCCAGTGGGTGCCAGGATAGCCTCCTTTTTGGAGGGTTTGGGTGTCAAACATCAAAGATAGTTAGCTGGGAGTACAATCACCAAATCCTTTCATTCATGACCAACAGATCTCAAGAAGAAAGAATTACTGCGAGATTACGTATAAGAATTATACTGCAACAAGTCCATAGTGCTGGTGCCATTAAAATAACACATCTGGGGGTTTCTCCCCATTATTTCTAGTACCCAAGGCTTGAGGTGTTTTCACTACTGTTTGGGTTTGAAGAAATCGAATGAGTACATACACAACAAAAGGTTCAAGATCGAGTCCGTGCAAACAGTCATGGCGATAGTTCAGCATGAGGACCAGTTAGAGTCAATCGACCTGCCGGATGTATACTTTCATATACCAATCAGTGTGCAACACCAGAGACATCTGAGATTTTCAGTGACTGGCTGTCACTTCCAGTTTAGATGTTTAATGCAGAAAAAGGAGTTATGAGGGAGAAGGGTCTATACATGGGACACCATAACCATGAATCACCCTAATATCCCCCAGTAAAGTGACGGACTGTCTTGATACCCAATCATAAAAAGATAATTTTTATTATTATTAAATACAATTTAGAAAAGAGAAAGAAAAAATAGATAAAAGGTTTTGATTGATACACAGTATGGTTGTAACATATACATATGTGTTACGGCGGTGTTTAATGTCCGATTCGGTCTTTATTTTCTACTAGTTTCGCGACTTTTTTGTCGCTTCTTCAGGAGACCTTGTTTGTCTGAAATTGAACATACCATGTCAAAATTTATCATAACCAAATTAATATAATTCAAAACATTTAGTGTATTACTTTACAAAAAAAGATTGGAGAGTGAGCAGCTCACCACTGTGGAGACACCAAATCGCAGAAAGACCTTGGAGCTAGGGCAGTCCCCACCAACCAGGCTTTGACCACCCTTGGGGCGGACACGGGAGGTAATAAGAGCCAGCTGAAAAAGTAATAAGAGAGTAGGGGGTATTGTACCAAAAGAATGAGTGAATAAATGGATGGATAACCCATTTTGTTACTGGGCATCCGTCCAATATTGCTAGTATATGTATATACATGCATAGCGGTACCATTGATGTCCCCAGTATACAGTCACAGAGTCCACATACCAGTATATCCAACGATTTTCAGGCAGTACAGCATGGACGAAAATACACAGGATCGACGGGCTGCTCACTCTCCAATCTTTTTTTGTAAAGTAATACACTAAATGTTTTGAATTATATTAATTTGGTTATGATAAATTTTGACATGGTATGTTCAATTTCAGACAAACAAGGTCTCCTGAAGAAGCGACAAAAGTTGCGAAACTAGTAGAAAATAAAGACCGAATCGGACATTAAACACCGCCGTAACACATATGTATATGTTACAACCATACTGTGTATCAATCAAAACCTTTTATCTATTTTTTCTTTCTCTTTTCTAAATTGTATTTAATAATAATAAAAATTATCTTTTTATAATTGGGTATCAAGACAGTCCGTCACTTTACTGGGGGATATTAGGGTGATTCATGGTTATGGTGTCCCATGTATAGACCCTTCTCCCTCATAACTCCTTTTTCTGCATTAAATGTACAAGGATGAGGATACTGCATATCTTATTATATTTTGTTTGTAGTGTTTGAGGCACAACAATATAATTATCAGTTTAGATGTTTGACTTTTTTATTGGCAAGGTACCAAGAAACTTTTTGAACATTTTGAAGGCAGTTACAGTGTACAAGGGTGCTCTGAGCATGAGGACCAAACAGACAGTATCTCTAGAGGCAAGGGTCCAATGATATATATTCAACACTGAGGGCTGCACTCAGAAAAGAGGAGCAAACTCTGAAACTTTTCAAGGCAGTAGTGTCTGTAATCCATCTTTGAGGGTAAGGCCCTGCCATTCCTTGGACAATGTTTTGATTGTCTCAGATGTAAGCCAGGAGCTGGCAAAGCATCACAACCTTGTCCTAAAAATCCTTTTCCAAGTTCAGTTGACTAGTGAACAAACACAGCAAAATCAGTTAACCCTTGCATAAGCTATGAAGGATCTTGGATTTGTTTTTCATACTCAAATATGTCAAGGTTTTCCAAAACGGCAAATGAAAATCTGTGTAGGAAGAATCATGGAGACAGCATTTATGTCAGAGAGGGATTACATTGTCCCCATTGGGACATTTTACAGCAGCCATTCCAGTGCTACCTTGGGCCAGGTGGCCAGGGCCGTCTTTAGCGCAGGGCAAACGGGGCACCTGCCCTGGGCCCAATGTTTGTAGGGGGCCCGCGCTGCTACCCGTGAATTGGGGCCCCAATGAAGGTTTTGCAGAGTGCACAGAGGACACGGGACGGGAGGCTGTATTCCCGTGCTAGCCAGCTGAGAGGGGGCAGGGCCGGGAGCTCCACTGACGCTCTGACCCCGCCCCGTGCAGCCTGTGTGCTCAGAACAGAGCGGCTGTAGTGAGAGCCAGTGATCGGAGTGGGAGCGTCAGTGGAGCTCCCGGCCCCACCCCCGGACCTCTGTATTCCCCAGCCAGTATAGAGGGGCGGGGCCGGATCCACTGACGCTTCCACTCCGATCACTGGCTCTCACTACAGCCGCTCTGTTCCGAGCATACAGGCTGCACGAGGGCGGGGTCAGAGCGTCAGTGGAGCTCCCGGCCCCGCCCCCTCTCAGCAGGCTAGCGTGGGAATACAGCCTCCCGTGTCCTCTGTGCACTCGGCAAAACCTTCATTGGGGCCCCAATTCATGGGTAACAGGGCCCCCCTACAAAGCATCAGTGGAGCTCCCGGCTGTTGTAGTGAGATCAGAGAATGGAAGCCCTGCCCACATACCTCTAAATGTATGTAGTGTGTTTGGCTGCTCAGGTATGTCCTTGCACCCATAAAATGCCTGACTGCTTAAACCCTGAGCTGTGTTATTCAACTGTCAAGCTGTGCGTTGCTAAAAGTTCTCTGACCGTCTCCTGTAGCATGTACGCAGTCTCTGATTGTTTCCTGCAGTATGTCCGCAGTCTCTGATTGTCTCCTGCAGTATGTCCGCAGTCTCTGATTGTCTCCTGCAGTATGTCCGCAGTCTTTGATTGTCTCCTGCAGTATGTCCGCAGTCTCTGATTGTCTCCTGCAGTATGTCCGCTGTCTCTGAACCTCTCCTGTAGTATGTCTGCACTCTCTGACACTCTCCTGTAGTATGTGTATTAATGTGCCCCTTTGCTTGCTTAATTATTTAGGATTGCTCCACTGCCCAGTGAGAGGTAATGATGTGTATTAGCCTGTAGCAACCAATCAGTGAACAGTAGTGATCTGCTTTAATCTCTAGCAGCCAATCAGTAAGTGGTAATGATGTGCATTAACCTGTAGCAACCAATCGGCAAGCAGAAATTATGTGTTGTAACCTCTAGCAACCAGCCAGCGAGCAGTAAGGATAGGCTGTAACCTCTGGTAAACAATTGCAATCACTGCGTGATCTGCTGCAGTAAGCTGATTTTGAGTCTACCTGCTATTTTGTGTATGTCTCAGAATGGAGGGGGAGCCACAAGAAAATGTTTGCCCAGGGCCCAATCAAAATTAAAGAGGGCCCTGCAGGTGGCACATGGGGGGGGGGGGTCAATTTGCCTTCCTCTGTAAATAGAATGGGCTGCCTATGGATCAGAAAGTCTTTGTGTCTGCACAAATTAGGACACAAAACTGGAGTTTTGGACACCAGTGTGCCTCTCAGCCCAGGAGATGAAATAATTCTGATGTCGCATGCCAGTCTGCCTCCAGTCTGAAGAGACAAATGCAAGGCCATTGGAGCCTAGTGGAATGCAGATGCTCTGACTGACTTAAATGTAAAACAGTTGTTTTCTAGCCTTTTAGGATCTTTCTCCAAGGGGCCTGGGTAAAGTTGATGATTGACAACAAGACAGCAGTAGCTTACATTGCCCACTTTTAGTAACAAACTTTTCGCTGGACAGAGAGCTGCTTATGCCACTTACACATGACTGGACTTTCCGGCAGAAAAGGTCAGACGGAATAATTTTAATCGGATATTCCGATCCTGTGTGGGCTTCATCTGACTTTTTAAAAAAAAATTCTGACGGACCTAGAAATAGAACATGTTTTAAATCTTTCAGACGGAATCAATTCCTATTGGGAAAACCATTCGTCTGTTTGCTATTCCAACTGACCAAATACGAAGCAAGGGCAGCTATTGGCTACTGGCTATTGAACTTCCTTTTCTAGTCCCATTGTACGTCATTGCGTTCTAAACAAACAGACTTTGATGTGATAGTGTGTATGCAAGTCCGTTTCAGTGGAACTCCGTCTTAACTCCATCGGAAAGACCATCAGAGTTTATTCTGACGGAAAGCCTGGTCGTGTATACGTGGCATTACAGGCAGTTAAAGGCAGTCTACTTACCAGGAAAGCAGGATCCACTAATGGATCAATTAGGCAGATTATTTTCCAACAATAAGTATCTCAACTAGTATTGACTCTAGTGTACATTCCAGCGGTGGTTCTCATAGAGAGTCCCCTGAACACACAGCTTCCAGTATTTGTAACAATGTACAAAGGTGAAGTGATAGAAGGTGAATGCACAATGCCATAGGTGTTTTCTCTTTTGGTGTTTGTTTTCCTCCAGTCTCTTTTGATAATGAAGATTTGAACAAAACACCTTTATACCATACAGGTGCTTTTCACTTGTCAAAGAGGCCTTGGTTGTCAGTCAGCACCACCAATCCTATTTCCAGTCAAACAAGATATTTTATGCCAACATTAATGGCAGCACCCCAATCCAGTGAGACTCTTAATAGCCTGGCTATTGAATAGACCGGACTAGAGGTGCAAGGAGGCTCATCCGAGGTGGTTTAGACCATGACAAAGACTACAAAACCATGAACGCTACATATGAGGATATGAAGGAAGTTTGTTCTATTTACTCAGCAAAGTTTTCTCTCCTGTGTCCCCAACTCTAGACATTTTTACAATTGGCGCTTGAGGTTGGTCTGGCATACAACTCCATTGAATAAATGCTTTATGCAGGCCGTAATCCATATACAGCCACCAAGGAAATTCCTGTTCCCTTCATGGGACCTAGGCTTGGTTCTGAAAGGTCTCATACAGGCATCCCTTGCTCCAATAGCTTAATTTCATTGCAGTCCCTAGTGGTAAAACTAGTACCTCTGACAGCAGTTGCATCAGACAGAAGGATGTTAGAGGTTGCAGCACTTTCCTGCAAAGATCCCTTTCTTTATCGTACATCATGGGACACAGGGCCACAGTAATCACTGTATGTGTTATATGGCACCTTCAGGTGATGGACACTGGTGCACCCTAGACAGGAAGTTCAACTCCCCATATAACCCCTTCCCTTTCCAGGAGTACCTCAATTTTTTCACCAGTGTCTTAGGTGTTGGTCACAAGTAAAGATGTGCTGTGCTGAGCTCCACTGGAATATTCCTTTGATGGGGTAAGCTATGCAACCGGATCCATTCAAAGTGTCTTTTCCAGGCTGAATTGAATGAATTGAATGACCTCGTGTCCGAAGAAATTAAGTTTTGCCTGTAACACTTCTCTTTTTAGAGAGCTGGACCCCGGGATCCAGTGCTTGTTTTTTTCAGCGATATTTTCTGGTGGGTTGCTTTACAGGTCCAGGGGTGTGGATCCCACGGTAAAAAGGGGCCCACGGTCCCTGAAGGTTTTTTAAATGGAGCCCACTGTGAGTGGTGAAGATTGGGTCTGTCTGGTTTACCACAGAACCCTGCAGCTGGATAAGGTAAGTGGAGATTCCTAAGGAATTTTCTAATTCTTATGGGTTTTCTCATTAAAGTAAAATGTTGTCATGTCTAAAGTCACCACCGGGGGCTGTCAAGAGCATGTACCTGATTCCATGCTTGTCAGTCTCGCTCTGTGTCATTACAAGCTGCACGCTTCTTCCAGCCCTAGCCCCAGGTAAGATGTTGGAAGGGGGGATTTCTTTTAGAATCCCCTATCTGGACAGGTTCGTCTTCCCTCCAGAAGGCCAAGGGAGTATGGGTCAGTCGGCGGTATGCCACGCCGCTCCCACCGCCATAGTACAGCATTTTTTTTCCATTGCTTGCGTGGGAAAGCAGTTTCTTTTGAAAAAAGTGAAGGAGGGCACAGTGGGAAGTCAGAGGGAGAGGAGGTGGAGCTTAACGTGGTGCTGATGTGCTTCAACGTTCACAGACGCCGGGGCTGTGTAGGCTATAAGTACACCTTTTGCAGGTGCATTCAGCTGATGGAGGAACACAGAGCAGACGGGGGCATGTGAGTGTTGGTGACACGGGTATTCCCAGGACACGTTTACTTAAGTATCAGCCTGAGCCTTGATAGCAGCGGCAGTTGCTGGACTATTTGCTCAGCAGTGGGTGCATTCTCTGGTAGTACCTCTGCATTTGTACTTAGCACTATGAGCAGAAGGGGAGGTACAAATACCCCAAAAAATAGGGGCTCAAAGGGATCTCCCTCTGCAATGCCACCCCCCCTGAGAGGCCTAGGGAGGCTGGTCAGAGCGAGCCATTGGGGTTGTCAGGTATTGCAACTGCTTCCGGCATTTCAGCCCCTGTATATATCACTGAGGAGGTTTTCTCTTCAACCAATGTTTGGATTGGAGGAAAGATTAAGGGCTTTAATTGCATCTTCACAGAGTGGAAGAAAACGCATTAGGTCCCCTTCTACCACCCAGAACCCTAAAACAGAGGAACAGTGGGAGAAGGAAGATGATTCTCCCTCAGGGGACCGTGAATAAGCTGATGACTCCTCTTCCGTGAGATCAAGTGAGGAAGGACCCTCTTCAGGTTTACAGGCTGAGAAATTGCTGGTGCAATCTCTTACTGAAATGGTCTGCTCCACAATTTAGCTACCCTTAACTGAGTCGGTTAAAAAGCCCACTTCTTGTTTGAGTTTGTTGAAGCCTCCTCAAGCTTTGCGGGCCTTTCCTGTCCATTTATGGCTGGAAAAGCTTATGTATTCTGAGTGGCAGAGACGGCTCTCTAATTAGGCAAATTAGGCAGTCGCCTAGGGCCCTGCACTCACAGGGGCCTCTCAGCTGCCTAATTTGCCTAATTAAAGAGCTTTGTTGATGGAGGGTCCCCCCCACCATCAGCACAGTGCTGAGTCCGCTCACCGCTACATGGAGAGATAGCGGGCTGTTTACCAAGTGATCGGAGCTCACTGACAGCTTTGGATCACAGCCAGGGAAAGATACTCAGAGCCAGTGCTGACACAACCTCCCCTCACAAGTAGGAGAGGAGAGAGAGCTGCTAATGATGCTGCTCCTCCTCTTTCTGCCCACTTCTCCTGTCTCCCCCGCTGACCCATAGGGGGATGAAGCCAGTGTCGGACCAAGTCCCGAACTGCCGGCCTGTATTGTGCCCACTTACCATCCCCCCCTGTGCTGTACCCTCCTGCCCCCTGTACTGTGCCCACTTACCCTCCTCCTTGTGCTGTGCCCTCCTGCTCCCCATGTACTGTACCCTCCTGCTCCTGTACTGTGCCCACTTACCCCCATCCTGTGCCCTCCTGCTCCCCTCTGTGCTGTACCCTCCTGCCCCTTGTACTGTGCCCACTTACCCTCCTCCCTGCACTGTGCCCTCCTGCTCCCCCTGTACTGTACCCTCCTTCCGCCCACTTCTCCTGTCTCCCCCGTTGACTCATCGGGGGATGAAGCCAGTGTCGGACCAAGTCCCGAACTTCCGGCACTGCTCTCCACTCAATGAGGATTTTTAGATGTGCCATCGATCTCTGGTTCCTCCGCTCCACGCCTCTCTCCCTGCCCGCTAGGTAACCCTTTTTACATCTGCCGCTATATACTTCGGCTCTCACACCTTGCTTGCAGCAGTACCTGATTCCAGAGAGATCTTAAAGAGGGCAGAGGGTGGTGCTATAATGGGGTCTCCATCATCTCAGGGGGTCTCTAGGGGGGGTACTCTGATGTAAGGGGTATCCTTCTTTCCTTCTGATCCCCCTGCACCTTGCCCTTATCCTCCCTCTGTGCTGTGCCCTCCTGCTCCCTCCTTGACTTTACTCTCTTGTCCTGTGGCCACTTACCTTCCCCCGTATTGTACCCTCCTGCCCTGGTACTTTGCCCACTTACCCTTCCACTGTGATGTGCCTTCTTCCCCCCTGTACTGTGCCCACTTACCCTCCCCCCTGAGCTGTGCCCACTCATCCTCCCCCTGTACTGTACCCTCCTTCCCCCTGTACTGTGCCCACTCACCTTCCCCCTGCACTGTACCCTCCTGCCCCCTGTATTGTGCCCCCTTACCCCCCTGTACTGTGCCCACTCACCTTCCCCCTGCACTGTACCCTCCTGCCCCCTGTATTGTGCCCCCTTACCCCCCTGTGCTTTGCCCTCCTTTCCCCGTACTATGCCCACTTACCCTCCCCCTGTGCTGTGCCCTCCTCCCCCTGTACTGTGCATATACATTTTTTCTTTGGCAGGTTCATTAGCTCAACCTGCAGTGGCAGCAATTGGGGTATATCAATCCTTGAGAGCCCACTTGAAACAGGTGCTCAAGGTTTTCCCTGAACAGCAGGCCCAGGATTTAGCTGAGCTGCCAGCAGCTTTGTGTTTTGCATTGACGCAATCAGAGATTCTATTTTTCAGACCTATCGCCTTACGCTTGGGTTGGTGCATATGCGTAGAATCTTATGGTTGAAAAATTGGTAATATAAAAAGCTCCTGGCTGGGTTTCCTTTCCACGTGAGAGGCTTTTTGGGGATGATTTGGACAAATATATCCAAAAGATATCAAGTGGGAAAAGTACAATTTTGCCAGTTAAGAAAAAGAGTAAACGTCCCTCATTTAAACAGGCTTTCTCCAGTGCCAGGAGCATAAGCCTCTAGGCAGTCATGACAGCCTCCACTGTCAGGTTCAAGAGGTAAACCTCTGAGTCAACCCCAGGGACAAAAGAAGTCCTGGGGGAGGGAACCTACAAGACAAAACGCTAAAGCCTCTTTATGAAGGAGCATCCCCGCTTGCTTGAATGGGGGGAAGATTGCTTCAGTTCTCAAGGGTCTGGCAGGAGGATTTTCAAGACAGATGGGTGGTCTCCACAATAGCTCTAGGTTACAAACTAGAGTTCTGAGAATTTCCGTTCTTCAGGTCAAATGTTCCCAAAGATCCAAAGAAAAAGAAGTCTCTCCTTCAAGCGTTAGACCAACTTTTATTGCAAAAAGTGATCATGGTGGTCCCCATGGAAGAGCAGGGGTTGGGGTTTTATTCAAACCTTTTCACGGCTCCAAAGCCAAATGAAGATGTCAAACTCATTCTAGAGCTCAAAGATCTAAATTGGTTCCTGGAAATTTGCTCTTTTCGTATGGAACCAATGTGATCAGTAGTCTCCATCCTACAAGGAGGAGAACTTCTGGCATCAATCGACATAGAGGATGCAGACCTGCATGTACCTATCTTCCCCGTTCATCAGAAATATATGTGTTTTGAAGTGGAAAACATTAATTTTCAGTTTGTAGCTCTGCCTTTCGGTCTAGCTACTGCACCTCGGGTGTTTACAAAGGTTCTGGCTTCTCCTCTGGCCAGATTAAGGGCCCAAGGTATAACAATTATAGCTTACCTAGATGACCTGCTCTTGATAGATCGGTCGGTAGCCTGCTTAGACCAAAGCATGGTCACCACAATCAACTACCTGGAATACCTAGGTTGGGTCTTCAACCTAGAGACATCTTCTTTAAAGCCAGCTTTTAAGAAGGCTAGAGTACTTGGGTCTGGTTATGGATACAACCCAGAAGAGGGTGTTTTTACCCCAGGCAAATATCAGCGCCATAAAGGACCTGGTTCAGGTAGTCAGGGGGCGAAGAAGGGTCCTTCTATTCGTCTTTGCATGAGATTGTTGGGAAAGATGGTGGCTTCTTTCAAAGCGGTTCCCTATGTTCAGTTTCATTCAAGACTGCTGCAGAACAGTATCCTGTCTGCCTGGAACAAGAAGGTCCAGGCAATAGATTTTGCAATGTGTTTGTCGCCAAAAGTGCGCCAGAGCCTCAGTTGGTGGTTGATACCCGAGAATCTGACAACTGTCCAAGGGAAATGGTCCAGAACAGAAAGGACCTTGCACATCAACATTCTAGAGATTTGGGCAGCGTCCTATCAGGATCCAATCCAGCAATGCCACAGCAGTGGCTTATATCAATCACCAGGGGGGCACCACAAGTCAAGCAACCAAGGGAGAGGTAAACCATATCCTAACCTTGGCAGAAAAGCCCAGGTTAGGGCTTCATTCCAGGGGTAGAGAATTGCCAGGTGGACTTTTTAAGTCACCAGCAGTTGTTTCCAGGGGAATGGCATCTTCACCCCGACATCTTCCAGGCTATATACCAAAGATAGGGGATCCCGCACATAGATCTGGTTGTGCCCATGTTAAACAACAAAGTCAACAACTTTGTGTTAAGAACAAGGGATCCACTCACCTACGGAACAGATGCATTGGTGACTCAGTGGGATCAGTTCTCACTGATTTATGCATTCCCTCCTATTCTGCTGCTACCCCGACTCTTTGCAGTATCAAGCAGGAAAAGAAATCAGTAGTTCTTGTGGCCCCAGTGGGGCCGAGAAAATCTTGGTATGCAGAGATCGTAAAAATGGCAGTAGGGGCCCCATGGACCCTACCACAACGTCCAGACCAGCTATCGCAGGGACCAGTGTTCCATCCTACCTTACAAACGCTAAATTTATAGGTTTGGCTATTGAAACCCACATTCTGAAGAAATGTGGGCTTTCAGGCTCAGAGATATCTACCTTGATTATTATTATAGAGTCTGGAAGACATATGTTTCCTGGTGTGAATCCAGGGGTTGGCATCCCAGAAAGTATGTCATAGGTAGAATCCTTGCCTTTCTGCAAATGGGGTTAGAAATTAAGCTAGCGTTGAATACCATCAAAGGCCAGGTCTCGGCCTTATTAATTTTGTTTCAACGACCAATTGCTTTGCATTCTTTTGTCCGATACTTTAAACAGGGAGTAATGCAGCCTAACCCACTGGTTAGAGCACCCCTGAACCCTTGGGACTTGAATTTAGTTCTGTCGGCGTTAGAGAAACAGCCTTTTTAGCTGATACAACATATTCCCTTGGTCCTGTTGACAAGGAAGACAGTTTTTCTGGTAGCCATATCTTCTGCAAGAAGGGTATCAGAATTGGCTGCTCTTTCTTGTAAAGAGCCATATTTAATCATTCACAAGGATAGAGTAGTGTTGCGTCCTCATCCTCGCTTTCTGCCAAAGGTAGTTTCAAGTTTTCATCTAAACCAGGATATTGTTCTACCTTCATTTTTTCCAGAACCCTGTTCTACAGAAGAAAAGTCACTACATTCTCTGGATGTAGTGAGAGCAGTCAAAATCTATTTGGAAGAGACTGCTCAGATTCGGAAAACGAATGCTTTGTTTGTGCGGAGTGCCTCTTAAATCAGTGCCCCCAGTGGAATGCATCTTAAATAGGGGTCCCCAGCAGAGTGCCTCCTAAATTAGTGCACCCAGCGGAGTGTTGGCTGCAGTCTAGCTACATCTCCTCTCGTTCCTCGTGTTCAGTGGAGAGGGGAGGGGGCGATCTGTGCAGCTAACCCCAGCTGGAGAATTGTGAAGAGAGGCTGCACGGATTGGCCCCTCCCCTCTCCACCGAACACGAGTAACAAGAGGAGATGTAGCTGAACACAAGGGGAAAGCTCTGCGGCCATTTTGTTCGAGCCAGGAGCCAGAACTGCTGCAAAGCCAAACATTCCCGTTTTTCCATGGACAAAAGGCAAAATCCCGAATCGGGACAGCCTCCGATCGGGACGAAGGTCCCAAAATCGGGGCTTTTGGCAACTATGATATCGCCTTTGGGTGCAGTGTCCTGCAGGCAGCAGTATAGGTCCTCAGGTTTGATTGCACCCTACTTTTGTTTGTGTCTCCCTCCCCTCAGATAGCATTGCTCTGGGACATCCCATACAGTAATTGCTGTGGTTCTGTTTCAGGTGATGTATGATAAAGAAAATAGCATTTTTATAACAGGTTACCTGTAACACAGAGGTCCCTCCCCTCTTCTGGTTACACGTGTATTGCTTTGCTTCAAAACTGAAGTACTCCCGGTAAGGGGAGGGGTTATATGTGGAGTTGAACTTCCTGTCTAGTGTGTGCCAGTTTCCATCACCTGAAGGTGTCATATAACCCATACAGTACAAGCTCTGTGTCCCGTGATGTACTCCAAGAAAAGGATTTTACAGATAAGCTGTTATAAAAATCCTATTTTTGTGTATTTTTTAGTGATACTACGTCCATCTCCAAGTGGTATCCAGTGTACAAAAAAATCGGGCTAACTTTAGTGTTTTTTTATTTTTATTCATGGAACAGTTTCTTTCCAAAAAAAACACTTTGGAAAAATTGCTGTGCAAATACCATGTAACATAAAAAGTTGCAACGGCCGCCATTTTATTTCCCAGGATGTCTGCTAAAACAATATATTGTGACATTGGGGTGATTAGCTCAATTGGTAGATGCATTTTTTAGTCCACATCAGTCAGGCGTGTATGGTTAAGGGCCTGGTAGCCCACGTTTATTAGAAGAAAACAAAATATTAGTCCATCCAGTAATCCCACCCAGGGGTCCAAGCTTAAATTAAATACAGCAAAATCAGAACGAAAATGCTAGCCCACCTGGCTACTCTTCAGCAGTACTGCTGCTATAGGTACTTGCCCCGTCCAACAAACTGCTTGGACGCACACAGCTTCCAACCCTTCGACACACAGCACACGGCTCCTTGGACGCACACAGCTTCAAGTCCTTCACACAGCTTTGGACATGCACAGCTTCAAGCAGCAAGCTGCTCACACACCACCATCCTACACAAATCCCCTCGTTATATGGGCTGTGTGCAGCTGGGCACACACCCTGCTCGCTAGCCTCAAGACCCGGACACAGGGTTGGAGATCCCGTCCCACCCATAACTCTCAGGGATCTCCAAACTACAGAATCCCATCTGGAGCTAGCAAAACCTGGAGAAAACTGACAGAGCAGCTTTCTCCATTTAAACTCTACACTCTGTAGTCCTGCAGTCCGCAGATATGCAAACTCTGTGTCTCCTTTACCTCTAATTTCATAGGGACAGAGCCTCGCTCTGTCACAATATATAATGTTTGAGGGTTCTGAGTAATTTTCTAGCAAAAAGATGATTTTTACATGTAGGAGAGAAGTGCCTGGGGGGCAAGGGGTAATTTCCATAAGTAATATACAAATAATTATTATATATTGTTTTTAACCACTTCGCACCCGCCCTATAGCCGAAAGATGGCTACAGAGCGGACGCCAACTGCCGAGAGGCCGTCCCTCGACGTCCTCCTGTTAACTTCCCCTCTGCGCGCCGCCGCGGGCGCGCATCAGGGAAGTTCTGTGCTGCCCGTGTCCCCCGGACACAGCCAGTCACAGATCGCTGTAAATAGCCAATCACAGGCCGTTTACAGCGCGATCAGCGTGCCCAATGAGAGATGATCTCATATGTAAACATATGAGATCATCTCTCATCGCCGCTCTCCCTCCTCACACAGACAGCGTGTGAGGTGGGAGAGATGAACCGCAGTGAGATCTCACAGCGGTTAGTGTAAAAAATAAATAAATAAAAAAAGGAAAATAAAGTGCCCATCTATCCCCACTGCCACCTGTCCCCACTGCCCCCACTGTCATCTGCCCCCACTGCCACCTGTCAGTGCCATCTGCCCCCACTGCCACCTGTCATCAGTGCCACCTGTCATCAGTGCCACCTGTCATCAGTGCCATCTGTCCCCAGTGCCACCTGTCATCAGTGCCATCTGTCCCAAGTGCCCCCTGTCCCCAGTGCCATCTGTCCCCAGTGGCACGTATAAGTGCCATCTGTCATCAGTGCCACCTGTCATCGGTGCCACAGTGCCATCAGTGCCACATAGTGCCATCTGTCATCAGTGCCATGTGTCATCAGTGCCACATAGTGCCATCTGTCATCAGTGTCACGTGTCATCAGTGCCACATATCAGTGCCACCTGTCATCAGTGCCACATATCAGTGTCACGTGCCATCTGTTATCAGTGTCACCTGTCATCAATGCCAAGTATCAGTGCCATCTGTCAGTGTCACGTGTCATCAGTGCCACGTATTAGTGCCATCTGTCATTAGTGCCACGTATTAGTGCCACGTGTCATCAGTGCCACGTATAAGTGCCATCTGTCATCAGTGCCACATATTAGTGCCATCTGTCAGTGTCATGTGTCATCAGTGCCACGTATTACTGGCATCTGTCATCAGTGCCACGTCAGTGTCACGTGTCATTGTCCCTGGTGCTCCAGGGCCTTCAAAAGTGTAATAGGTAGTCAACAATTTAGATGTGTAATTTATGCTCCTAGAACACGTGACAGCGCTCCCTGCATGTTGGGCCTCTCTATGTGGTCAGGCTGTGGAAAAGTCCCACACATGTGGTATCGTAATACTCAGGAGGAGTAGCAGAATTTATTACAATGACAATTTTGTGGAAAAAATTAAAAAAAATAAAAAAAATTAATTTTGCAAAGAATTGTGGGAAAAAATTACAACATCAAAAAGCTCACCATGCCTCTTACTAAATACCTTGGAATGTCTACTTTCAAAAAAGGGGTAATTTGGGGGGTATTTTTACTTTCCTGGCTTGATCGGGTCACAAGAAATGAGATAGACCACCAGCACATCAGATGTGATCAATTTTGTGCGATTTGCACCACAGCTTGTGGACTCTCTAACTTTCACAAAGACCAAATAATATCCACTCATTTGGGTTATTTTTATCAAAGATATGTAGCAGTATAAATTGTGGCCAAAATTTATGAAGAAAAATTAATAATTTGAAAAATCTTATCACAGAAACAAAGAAAAAAAGTGTTTTTTTTTTCAAAATTTTCGGTCTTTTTTCATTTATAGCACAAAAAATTTGGGTACAGTGTTGCATGACTGAGTAATTGTCATTCAAAGTGTGAGAGCACCGAAAGCTGAAAATTGGTCTGGGCAGGAGGGGTGTTTAAGTGCCCAGTAGGCAAGTGGTTAAGGTCATTTACCATATTTTCAAAAACTGTACTCAAGCAGGTGGCTTAATGGAAAAATTACTGACTTTCAACCAGTAAATTCACAGTAAATAGACATATAGCATAATAATATATGATTTAGCTTGAATATAACAGTACCTTTTCAGCAGGCAGTAGCTTCTCATTCTCCCTCTTAACTGTGCGAGAAAAACACAGGATTGTGGGTAAAACTTGTACCCATAAGCACATGTTTTTTCCTTCTAATTAAGAGGGCTGGGCTGGAAAGGAGCATGTGCCTTCTATGACACTGCAGTGAGATGAGAGCCTCCACTGCAGCATTTTTATTGGACAGCTGGTCCAAGGCTCCAAGCTGTCCATTGAGCTCAGTGCCTCTGACAAGAAGTGAGGAGAGGCAATGTGAGCTCATCCTCTCAGTCTGCTGCAAACAGAGTGTGCCAGCTTGTATTTAAACTGGCCGCTCTGTATGTAGCTTCTGACAGGCTGCACAAGGAGCCCCATATCTCCAGAATCATATGTCCTTTTGACAAGTGGTGGGGTAGGTCCTCTGCTACCCCCCCCCCCCCCCCACATCCCCAAAAAAACAATTCTCAAAGGGTCTCTTTGACCCTCCAAACTCAATCATTTTTTAGGGTGGCGGGTGGGGGGGTTGGGCTTATCTTAACATGAGGGGCATGGAGCTGCAGCTCCAATAGCCTAGCCACTATGTTTATCCGTATCCGACCCTGGCTGTAACCCCTTTGTATTATATATAGATTTTGGTGGTTACTTTGGGATCCACTTGGTGTGTATATATATATATATATATATATATATATAATGTCCCTATTTCCTCCTCATTTTGGTCTGATCTATATAGTTGTTTATAACTTATCTACCCTGTTTCCCCAAAAATAAGACCTAGCGTGATTGTCGGTGATGGCTGCAATACAAGCCCTACCCCCCAAATAAGCCCTAGTTAAAGTCCTTGTAGGTCTTATTTTCAGGGTAGGGCTTATTTTCGGGGAAACAGGGTAGGGCTTATTTGGGGGTTAGGGCTTATATTGCAGCCATCATCGACAATAACGCTAGGTCTTATTTTCATGGAAACAGGGTATCAAAGTGTTTCCCAGTGATAAACTTTTCATCCAATTTCTAAATAGCTGCATAAATAGCTGGTAAATGTCAAATGCCAGAATAAAGGAATAATAGAGGTGTGTGTGTGTGTGTGTGTGTGTGTGTGTGTGTGTGTGTGTGTGTGTGTGTGTGTGTGTGTGTGTGTGTGTGTAAAAATAAATAAACTAAACTTAACCCATTTTTTTCTCCACCTTTTTTTTTAATTCTCCTTTAACCACTTCAGCCCCGGAAGGATTTACCTCCTTCCTGACCAGAGCACTTTTTGTTGTGATTCGGCACTGCGTTTTAACTGACAATTGTCGTGTGACATTACACCCAAACAAAATTGACGTCCTTTTTTTCCCAACAAATAGAGCTTTCTTTTGGTGGTATTTGATCACCCCTGTGGTTTTTATTTTTTGCGCTATAAACAAAAAAATATTGTGACAATTTTGAAAAAAAAAAACGCAATATTTTTTACTTTTTGCTATAAAAAATATCCTCCAAAAATATATAGCATTTTTTTTCCTCAGCTTAGGCCGATATGTATTCTTCTACATATTTTTGGAAATAAGTGTATATTGATTGGTTTGCACAAAAGTTTTAGCGTCTACAAAATAGGGGATAGTTTTATGGCATTCTTCTTCTTCTTATTTTTTTTATTAGTAATGACGGCGATCTGCGATTTTTATCAGATCTGCGACATTATGACGGACACATCAGACACCTTTGACACTATTTTGAGACCATTGTCATTTATACAGCGATCAGTGCTATAAAAATGCACTGATTACTGTGTAAATGACACTGACAGGGAAGGGGTTAACCACTAGGGGGCTATCAAGGGGTTAAGTATGTCCTAGGGAGTGATTATAAATGTGGGGGGGGGGGTGGGCTACTATACACATGACAGCGATCACTGCTCCCAATGACAGGAAGCAGTGATCTCTGTCATATCACCAGGCAGAACGGGGAAATGCCTTGTTTCCCCAATTAGGCATCTCCCCGTTATTCCTTTCCGTGACACGATCGCGAGCACCCGGTAGACATCGAGTCCATGGGACCCGCTGTCACGGAGCACACGGCGGTCGTGCTCGCCCATAATACCGCTTCTTAACCAGTTGCCGACCGCCGCACGACGATGTACGTCGACAGAATGGCACGGGCAGGCATATGGGCGTACCTGTACGCCGATCGGGCCCCCCCCCCCGTGCCAGCGGCGGTCGGAATCCGTTCAGGAGCGATCCGGGATGAGGGGGCGGCCATTCGTTCATGGCCACCCCCTCGCGATCGCTCCTGACGAATGGAAGTGCAGCGTGACATCACTTCCTCTCCTGTAATGTAAACACAGGCAGAGGAAGTGATGTAATCTCTCCTCCGTGTCGGTATTTTTCGTTCCGGCACCGAGGAGAGAGGATCAGTGAGTTGCACCAACACTACACAATACAGTAGAACATGGCAGGCACACTCTCACCCCCCCTCACCCCCCCTTCACCCCCCGATCACCCCCCCAATCACCCCTGCACCCCCAGTCACAGTGACACCAATTGCATTTTTTATTTTTTTTGCATTGGTGTCATTTGTGACTGTAATAACTGTTAGGGCAGTTAGGGTTAGCCCCCTTTAGTTCTAGGGTACCCCCCTAACCCCCCCAATAAAGGTTTAACCCCGTGATCACCCCCCGTCGCCAGTCTCACTAAGGCTGGGTTCACATTGCAGCGGTTTATGAGAACAGATGTGATTCGCACCGCACTGCAGTGCAAATCACATCCGATCTCTGTGCAATTCGAGTTCAGCCATACAGATAGTATGGCTGAATTCGCATCGCACCCGCCGCACCCGCCGCACCCGCCGCACCCGCCGCAAACTCGCACGGGACCCTTTTTTTGGTCCGCAGCAGAATCGGATCGCATGGGTGTTCACACCATGCGATCCGATTCCTGTCCGAGTTTGCAGATCACACTGCGATATGCGAACTGATCTGGGGGTGTCATTAACATTTCACTGACACTCCCAGCAGTTCGCATAGGGCAGTGTGATGCGGGAACCCGCCGCGGATTCGTGGCGTTCCCGCATCGCTCCAGTGTGAACCCAGCCTAATAAGCGATCGTTTTTCTGATCGCTGTATTAGTGTCACAGGTGACGCTAGTTAGGCAGGTAGGTATTTAGGTTCGCCACAGCTTTTTATAGCGCCAGGGACCACCATATACTACCGCATAAAGCCCCCTGATTGCCCCCTAGTTAACCCTTTCACCAGTGATCACCATATAACTGTTACAGGTGACGCTGGTTGGTTAGTTATTTTTTTATAGTTTCAGGGCACCCGCCATTTATTACCTAATAAAGGTTTAACCCCCTGATCACCCGGCGGGTGTCATTTGTGACTGTAATAACTGTTAGGGCAGTTCCGGGATGAGGGGGCGGCCATTCATTCATGGCCACCCCCTCGCGATCGCTCCCGACGAATGGAAATGCTCCGTGACATCACTTCCTCTCCTGTAATGTAAACACAGGAGAGGAAGTGATGTAATCTCTCCTCCGTGTCGGTATTTTTCGTTCCGACACCGAGGAGAGAGGATCGGTGAGTTGCACCAACACGACACTACACAGTAGAACATGCCAGGCACACTCACACCCCCCCGATCACCCCCCCAATTACCCCTGCCCCCCAGTCACAGTGACACCAATGTCATTTTTTTTTTTTTTTGCATTGGTGTCATTTGTGACTGTAATAACTGTTAGGGCAGTTAGGGTTAGCCCCCTTTAGTTCTAAGGTACCCCCCTAACCCCCCCAATAAAGGTTTAACCCCGTGATCACCCCCCGTCGCCAGTGTCACTAAGGCTGGGTTCACATTGCAGCGGTTTATGAGAACGGATGTGATTCGCACCGCACTGCAGTGCAAATCACATCCGATCTCTGTGCGATTCGAGTTCAGCCATACAGATAGTATGGCTGAATTTGCGTCGCACCCCCCGCACCCGCCGCAAATTCGGGACCCTTTTTTTGGTCCGCAGCAGAATCGGATCGCATGGGTGTTCACACCATGCGATCCGAGTTTGCAGATCGCACTGCGATATGCGAACTGATCTGGGGGTGTCATTAACATTTCACTGACACTCCCAGCAGTTCGCATAGGGCAGTGTGAACTGCCGCCGGGGAGGCATGCGATGCGGGAACCCGCCGCGGATTCGTGGCGTTCCTGCATCGCTCCAGTGTGAACCCAGCCTAATAAGCGATCATTTTTCTGATCGCTGTATTAGTGTCACAGGTGACGCTAGTTAGGCAGGTAGGTATTTAGGTTCGCCGCAGCTTTTTATAGCGCCAGGGACCCCCATATACTACCGCATAAAGCCCCCTGATTGCCCCCTAGTTAACCCTTTCACCAGTGATCACCATATAACTGTTACAGGTGACGCTGGTTGGTTAGTTATTTTTTTATAGTTTCAGGGCACCCGCCATTTATTACCTAATAAAGGTTTAACCCCCTGATCACCCGGTGGGTGATATAAGTTTGAGGGTCAGATAAGGTCTGCGTCGCCCCAGGCAGCGTCAGGTTAGTGCCAGTACCGCTAACACCAACGCACAAAGCATACACCTCCCTTAGTAATATAGTATCTGATCAGATCTATATTAGCGTCGCCAGCAGTTTAGGTTTCCCAAAACGCATTGTTAGCGGGATCAGCCCAGATACCTGCTATCACCTGCGTTTAGCCCCTCCGCTAAGCCCAGCCCAGCCCACCCAAGTGCAGTATCGATCGATCACTGTCACTTACAAAACACAACACACATAACTGCAGCGTTCGCAGAGTCAGGCCTGATCCCTGCGATCGCTAACAGTTTTTTTTGTAGCGTTTTGATACAGTCACTGACAGCCTAGGTGCTTTTTTACCTGTGAGTCTCACTAGTGTACCCCTAAATTTAGGGGTGTCTACTTTCCAAAATGGGGTCATTTGGGGGGGGGGGGTTTGTGCCATCTTGGCATTTTATGGCCTTCAAAACTGCGATAGGTAGTGAGGAGTAAAATCAAAAATTTACACCCTTAGAAATCCTGAAGGCAGTGCTTGGATTTCGGGGCCCCGTACGCGGCTAGGCTACCAAAAAATCCCACACATGTGGTATCCCCGTACTCAGGAGAAGTAGCAGAATTTATTTTGGGGTGTCATTTCACATATGCCCATGGCATGTGTGAGCAATATATCATTTAGTGACAACTTTGTGAAAAAAAATAAAAAAAAAATAAAAGTTTGTAATTTTCCCGCAACTTGTGGCAAAATATAAAATATTCCATGGACTCAACATGCCTCTCAGCAAATAGCTTGGGGTGTCTACTTTCTAAAATGGGGTCATTTGTGGGTGTTTTGTGCCATCTTGGCATTTTATGGCCTTCAAAACTGTGATAGGTAGTGAGGAGTGAAATTACAAATGTATGCCCTTAGAAATCCTGAAGGCGGTGCTTGGTTTTCGGGGCCCCGTACGCGGCTAGGCTTCCAAAAAGTCGACCACATGTGGTATCCCCGTACTCAGGAGAAGCAGCAGAATGTATTTTGGGGTACAATTCCACATATAACCATGGCATGTGTGAGCAATATATCATTTAGTGACAACTTTGTGTAAAAAAAAAAAATATATATATTTTTTTGTCATTATTCAATCGCTTGAGACAAAAAAATAAAATATTCAATGGGCTCAACATGCCTCTTATCAATTTCCTTAGGGTGTCTACTTTCCAAAATGGAGTCATTTGGGGGGGGGGGGGTTTGTACTGCCCTGCCATTTTAGCACCTCAAGAAATGAGATAGGCAGTCATAAACTAAAAGCTGCGTAAATTCCAGAAAACGTACCTTAGTTTGTAGATGTGACAACTTTTGCGCAAACCAATAAATATACAGTTATTGACTTTTTTTTTACCAAAGACATGTGGCTGAATACATTTTGGCCTAAATGTATGACTAAAATTGAGTTTATTGGATTTTTCTAATAACAAAAACTAGAAAATATCATTTTTTTTCAAAATTTGCGGTCTTTTTACGTTTATATCGCAAAAAATAAAAATCGCAGAGTCAGTCAAATACCTTTAAAAGAAAGCTCTATTTGTGGGAAAAAAAGGACGCAAATTTTGTTTGGGTACAACATTGCATGACCGCGCAATTACCAGTTAAAGCAGCGCAGTGCCAAATTGTAAAAAGACCTCTGGTCATTGACCAGCAAAATGGTCCGGTCTGAAAGTGGTTAAAGGGGACGTACCTGTATGCCCTTTTGCCCACCCGTGCCATTCTGCCGACGTATATCAGGCCAATTTTCAGCTTTCAGTGCTGTTGCACTTAGAATGACAATTGCACAGTCATGCAACACTGTACTTAAACAACATTTTCATAATTTTTTTCACGCAGATAGAGCATTCTTTTGGCTGTATTTAATCACCACTGGGTTTTTTTTTTCTTAAACAAAAAAAGACCAAAAACTGTGAAAAAAAATGTTTTTATATCATAGTTTGCAAACTGGTATTTTCTCTCCTTCACTGATGGGCACTAATGAAGCTGCACTGGTGGGCACTGATGAGGCTGCACTGATAGGCGGCACTGGTAGGTGGGGCACTGATGGGCACAAATGATTAGCACTAAAAGGTGGCACTCGTGGGCACTGATAGGTAACACAGATCGGGACTGATGCCCCTGTAACAGAAGCTGGTTAACGGCTTTATTATTTTCTCCTCAGACTGATCGTGAGGAGAAAAAAATCCAGTAATCGGCTCCTATTTACTTCTTAATCAGTTGTCATTGGCTGATCATGTGGCAAAGGGCCCACTGTGATTAGCCCTTTACCCTGTTCTGTGATCAGCTAAGTCCGAAGGACTTGGTAATAAGTGCATGCTGGGCACGTGAGCAGCGTGATTACGGGAGGATGTCAATAGACACTGGAAGCCCACGCCATAGCCTTCATTAGACTATAGCGTGGGCGGAAAGTTGTTAAGGGGGCGTGGCAGGGGGGGTGTCCTATGCCTATATACTTTTGCTAATAGTTGTCCCTCATTCCCATCTCAAAGTTGGGAGGTATGCATAGTGGTCAGTGAGAGGAAACAGAGGGGAACATGCTTTTTGGTACACCCAAATTTGTCAGATAGCAGCATGGGCGTCCGCAGAACTTTTTCCAAGGGGGGGCATAATTTTAAGGCCACTCATGCTCCGCCCCTGTTCGACAATCTCATGAAAATCTTTCCACTGGTAATACATATGTGTTATATAACAGATAATTCATCTTCACTTTGTATTGGAAGTTACTCAGGTGGCTGCGTACCATGCCCATATAGCTTAGAGAATGTACATCTCTTTACATTGCAATACATCTGTTGTGGCCATATTTTGATCTCATACTGTCACTGTATAGGCTGTTTTCATCAAGATAAAAATATGGCCACAACAGATGTATTGCAATGTAAAGAGATGTACATTCTCTAAGCTATATGGGCATGGTACTCAGCCACCTGAGTAACCTTGCGGACGTCCATGCTTCCAAAAACCAGCCCTGGAAAAAATTTCATACCAGCCTCACAGCATAACGTCATTATTTTCTTGTTCCTGAAAGAGAAAACCATCAATTGTAAAGCACATTTGATAAAGAGAGTATTAGATATGAAATCACATAGGGCTTGCTTTATATTTATATATATATATATATATATATATATATATATATATATATATATTCAAATTCCAGTTAATAGTGGTAAGTGATCAATCATCAAGAGGGACCCCAGATACTCAGAACGTGGGGGGGGGGGGGGGGCGCCTTTTGCAGAAAGAATACTCTAAGGTAAGGGGGGTGGGTTACTAATATAAGGAGGAGACCCTTTATATCAGTGCCCCTTACATTATCGTATTCACTCCCCCCCTTACATCAGTGACCCCCGACTGGCCTGGCGGTGCTTTCACTGACCTCCTCTCAGGTGCACTGTGCAGGGCTCAGTCAGTCGGCTCCAGCTTGGTGGCTCTGGTTTTACTCTATAGTCTCCCCACCACAGTCCACACAAATCTGACTTCTCCCATGACCCCCATCCCAGCGGTGCTCCCACTCTTGACTCCTCTCCAGACTCCCTCAGAGACTGCAGACATGCTACAGGAGATGGTCAGAGACTGCAGACTTGATGCAAGAGCTCAATGCAGCCTCACCAGTGCCCATCAAATGCAGCCTCACTGTGCCCATCAAATGCAGCCTCACTGTGCCCACCAATGCAGCCTCACTGTGCCCACCAATGCAGCCTCACTGTGCCCATCAAATGCAGCCTCACTGTGCCCATCAAATGCAGCCTCACTGTGCCCATCAAATCCAGCCTCACTGTGCCCATCAAATCCAGCCTCACATTGTCCATCAAATCCAGCCTCACTGTGTCCATCAAATGCAGCTTTACTGTGCCGTGAATGTAGCCTCACTGTGCCCATCAAATGCAGCCTCACCAGTGCCCATCAAATGCAGCCTCACTGTGCCCATCAAATGCAGCCTCACTGTGCCCATCAAATGCAGCCTCACTGTGTCCATCAAATTCAGCCTCACTGTGTCCATCAAATGCAGCTTTACTGTGCCGTGAATGCAGTCTCACTGTGCCCATCATTGCAGCCCCTCTTGTGCCCCATGTCCCAGTCTGCAGTCCCTCTCTGTGGAAAGGGGTGTTGATGCTTGGTACGGTACCTTGCATGCCAGCAGGATATCCATGACGGCCAGCAGCAGGCAGGGTCTGTTCTAGTTTTGGATGGGGACGATACTCCTTCCAGAGGATCTGTCTGCTGTGAGATGGAGTGGTCTCTGGCCACCTGCACCTTCAGCCTTCCTCATTTTCCGGCCCCAGTCAGCCTGCCCTCTGGTCCTGGGGAAGTGGAGAGCTCTGGGTGGGAGTTGGAGAGAAGGGGGAGCAAAGAGTACTGGCGGGGTTGGAGAACACATGGGTGGGGGAAAAGAGTGAGGGGGGAGTGGAGATCACAGGGGTGGGGAGCGAAGAGCACTGGGGGGGAACTTGAGAGCACTGGGGGGGCCAGTAAGAACAGGGGTAGAGAGCACGGTAGGCTGAGAGCTACTGGGGGGGTACAAAGAGCAGGGGGGAGTGGAGAGCAATGGGGGGGAGCATGAGAGCACCAGTGGGGGCCAGAAAGAACAGGGGTGGAAAGCACAGGGGACTGGAGAGCTCTATGGGGGGTGGAGAGCACATGGGTGGGGGCAAAATGCAGGGCGAGTGGAGAGTACAGGGGTGGGGAGTGGAGAGTGCTGGGGGGGCAGCCAAAAAGAACAGGGGTGGAGAGCATGGAGGGGAGAGAGCACTGGGGGGGGGGGCTGGAGAGCACCAGGGGGCCAGAAAGAACAGGGGTGGGGAGAATGGGGGGCTGGAGAGCACTGGGGTGGGGGCTGGAGAGTGATGGGGAGAGCTGAAGAGCACTGGGGGGGAGAAAGCACTGGGGGAAGTGGAGAGCACTGGGGGGAAAGAACAGGGGGAGAGCACTGGGGGGGAGAAGAGAGCACTGGGGGGGTAAAGAACAGGGGGGAGAGCACTGGGGGGGAGAACGGGGGGAGAGGACTGGGGGGTGTGGAGAGCACTGTGCGGGGGGGAGAACATGGGGGAGCACTGGGCGGAACGTGGGGGAGAGCACTGGGGGGAACAGGGGGAGAGCACTGGAGGGGGACGGGGGGGGAGAGCACTGGGATGGTGGCTAGAGAAGGATGGGGAGAGCTGGAGAGCAGGGAGGGCAGCAAGAACAGGGGAAGAGAGAACTGTGGGGGGGGGGGGGGCAGGAGTGTGTGGTGGGGGAGGAGAGCATGGGTGGCAGGAGAGTGGGGTGGTGGAGGAGAGCACGGGGGGGGGCAGGAGAGTGTGGTGGTGGAGGAGAGCATGGGGGGGCAGGAGAGTGTGGTGGTGGAGGAGAGCACTGGGGGGGGGGGGGGCAGGAGAGTGTGGTGGTGGTGGAGGAGAGCGCCGGGGGGGGCAGGAGAGTGTGGTGGTGGTGGAGAGCACTGGGGGGGGGCAGGAGAGTGTGGTGGTGGAGGAGAACACTGGGGGGGGCAGGAGAGTGTGGTGGTGGTGGAGGAGAGCACTAGGGTGGGGGGCAGGAGAGTGTGGTGGTGGTGGAGAGCACGGGGGGGGGGCAGGAGAGTGTGGTGGTGGAGGAGAGCACTGGGGGGGGCAGGAGAGTGTGGTGGTGGTGGAGTAGAGCACTGGGGGGGGGCAGGAGAGTGTGGTGGTGGTGGAGGAGAGCACTGGGGGGGGGGCAGAAGAGTGTGGTGGTGGAAGAGAGCACTGGGGGGAGGCAGGAGTGTGTGGTGATGGTGGAGAGCACTGCAGCCCCCCCCCCCCCCTCGATCCTCCTATCCAGGCACTGTGTGGCACACAGGGCGGGCTGTACAGATGGGCATCTACTCCTCTGGATCACAACGCTGGCTGGCTCTGTGTTCGGTCGCCTCTCTGTAACACAGTCCCGCCCCCCCAGACCGGCTCATGTGATAGGCGGAACGTTGATTCACTCTACTATCACACGAGCTGGTCTGGGGGGGCGGGACTGTGTTACAGAGCGGCCGCCGAACACAGAGCCAGCCAGCGTTGTGATCCAGAGAAGAGAGCGGAGGATGCAATACCTTGGGGATTCCAGGGGGGGGGGCACTTGACCCCCCTTGCCCCCTGCTGCGGACGCCCATGGATAGCAGTGACATCGGGAGTTCTGCAAGAGATTTTTTATGGGGGGGGGGGGTTGTTCTCCTATTCTGGGATGGTGTGCCTTTATGTCCTCTCAGAAGTGCCCCCTCAACAATCACAATTACAGTAGTAAACAATGTACCATGTGATAACTGTAACCAATCATACCATCACAGAAAAAAGCTAAGGTTTCGTGTAAGAAGCCTTTGAACAGTGTTACTGATTGCTAAGAAGTAATTTGAGCGTTCAAAAAAAAAAAAAAATCCCTGATCACTCTCCCTAGAGTAGTGCAATATTACTATGGTGACACTGCACATTTCTGGTGACCGTATGTAAAAAAAAAAAAAAAGCAATTGTAAAAAATAAAATGTCTGGCTGCTTTGATATCGCTGTATGTCAGTGCATTGTCCCAATCACCGCTGCACCACTGACAGTGTCCCTAATCACTACAGTCTATTCAGTGTCCCTAATCACTTTTTTTTATTTATATAGCAATTAATTAAAACAAAATTGTGGTGCCTAAATACCACCAAAAGACTGCTCTCTGTCTAAAAACTTATAAACATTTCATTAGGGCAAAGTTGCATGACTGATTAATTGTTGGTCAAAATCTGACAGTCCTGAAAGCTGAAAACTGGCCTGGGCAAGAAAGGGGGGGTAAAAGTGTTCAATATTGAAGTGTTTAAAATGTATTTACTTGATTAGTATGTTTGTTATATCTGCAATAAAGTAAACCTACGGTAAGAAAAGGTAGCCTGGCAATGCTGACCTGTGCTTCTAAAAATACGCATGAATAATCTTTATTTTTCTCTCATGGCAAGTTTTCTTTATCCATTCATTGTCTTAAATTGTTGCCATGAAAAGGAATTTTTAAATGTCTAAATTTTTTTTTTTTATAGAAACATGATAACTGTAATAGGATTTGTCACGGTAGCAGATGCTACAGTTCTAGTAGCATTTTGTTTTTATTTTTTTATGTAAAGCATTTGTTTCCCCAACACTTCATATTCCTGACTAGGAATGAGCCGAACACCCCCCCCCCCCCCCGGTTTGGTTTGCACCAGAACCTTCGAACGGACCGGAAATTCGCACAAACTTTAGAACCCCATTAAAGTCTATGGGTGTGGAAGGATGCACAATTACTATATAAACAGACTTCTATGAAAAAGGCTGCACGGTCTGACTTTTTGTCTAGATGTCGCAGTTTTTGAAGAAGGAGAAAAATCAGGTAGAATGCTATCAGTAATAGCCAAATCCCAAGAAGATAGTAAAATTATTTCTGCTATTTGTACAGTGGAGGGAGCTATTACTTATGACCAGAAGGAAATAATGCGATCCTTTGTTTATTTTTATAGTAATTTATATCAAAATAAAGTTAATTGTTCCGAAACAAGACTTAGAGAATTTTTAGAACCTTTAGGCTCGGTTCACACAGGGGCAGAGCGACTCACAGACACGACCTGCAAACGACTTCAGCGGCGACTTGCAAAACGACTTCTGTATAGAAGTCAATGCAAGTCGCCTGAAGTCGCCCCAAAAGTAGTACAGGAACCTTTTTTCTAAGTCGGAGCAACTTGAGTCGCTCCTATTAGAACGGTTCCATAGTACAGAATGGAGCGCGACTTGTCAGGCGGCTAAGTCGCCTGGACAAGTCGCCCCTGTGTGAACCGAGCCTTAAAACTCCCCTCTCTTTCTGAAAAGGATAAACAAGAACTGGGAGCTCCTCTGACATTGGAGGAGTTGATTAAGGCAGTGGAAGAAAGTCCAAATGATAAAGCCCCGGGTATTGACGGGTTACCTTCAGAAGTATATAAACAATATGGTGAGGTTTTGTTTCCAGATTGATTGAAGGTCCTTAACCAGGCTTTGGAATCATTCAGGCTTCCAGAATCTATGAGGGATGCTTGTATTATTGTATTACCAAAGCCGGGAAAGGACCCTTTGGCTCCGGAATATTACCGCCCGATATTGTTGAACTCGGACGCTAAGATTCTAGCCAGGGTCCTGGCTAAAAGACTAAGTAGACATATGCAGGGATTGATTCATCATGACCAATGTGGCTTTATCCCAACAAGGTCTACAGCTATTAATATAAGGAGGCTTTATTTGATAATATTGGGACAAGAGTGATTTTGTCAATCGACACTGCAAAAGCTTTCGACAGTGTCGAGTGGACATATCTGTGGGAGATGTTGGGTTTGTTTGGCCTGGGGGACAAGTTTATAAGGTGGATCAAGATGCTGTATGTCACTCCGAGGGCATGTATGCAAATAAATGGCACGGTTTCACAATTTTTTCCCACTATACAGAGGAACAAGACAGAGGTGTCCCCTGTCTCCTTTATTATTCGCATTGGCCCCTGAACCACTGTCCGAGGCCGTTTGACAGGCGGAATCTATTTGCGGATTTATTAGAGGAACGAGGATTGAAAAAATCTCATTGGATGCTGATGATGCATTACTGTTTCTTGGGGATATAGAAGGTTCTTTAAGCTCCTTAATGTCACTAATAGGGATGAGCCGAACACCCCCCGGTTCGGTTCGCACCAGAACTTTCGAACGGACCCCAAATTCGTACGAACGTTAGAACCCCATTGAAGTCTATGGGACTCGAACGTTCGAAATGAAAAGTGCTATTTTTAACGGCTAATATGCAAGATACTGTCCTAAAAAGGGTTTGGGGACCTGGCTCCTGCCCCAGGGGACATGGGTCAATGCCTAAAATGTTTTAAAAAATGGCCGTTTTGGCGGGAGCACTGATTTTAATGACGATTAAAGTGAAAAAAAAAAAGTGAAATATTCCTTTAAATATGGTGCCTGGGGGGTGTCTGTAGTATGCCTGTGAAGTGCCACGTGTTTCCCGTGTTTAGAACAGTCCCTGCACAAAATGACATTAAACGGAAATAACACCATTTAAAACTGCTTGTGGTTTTAATGTTATATCTGGTTCCTGCAATATGGTTGAAAATCATTGAGAAAAATGGCATGGGTAGCCCTCCCTGCCCATTACCAGCCTATTTGGGTCTTGTACGCATATTAAGGGGAACCCTGTACCCATATTAAAAAAAGGAAATGCGTGTGGCCCCCAGGCCCTATATACTCAGAACAGCAGTATACAGGCGGTGCAAACAAGACAGGGACTGTGTAGGTTTGTTGTGTTAAGTTGAATCTGTTTGTAATTTTCAACTGGTACATTTTTAAAGTGTAGCTCCAGTCAAAAAAACTATTTTTAAGCTTTTTGGAAAACATAGGGAAGGGTTATCACCCCTGTATAATTTGTTTTGTCGTCCATCTTTTTTCATCTCACTTGCTGTTGTCTCCTTCCGTTTGCAAGTAGGAGATGTTTGTAAATTGGATGTTTGAAAGTAGGGGCCTGCCCTATATGCTCTGCAGAAATGGAACAAGGTGTTGGTTTTGCCACAACATTGTAAGCCCTCAAAGTGACTCTTGGTGGGCGCTGGAGCGCCCTGCTGTGAATGATTATATCAAGAATTGTAATTACATGCCATTGTTGAACAGTGGTAGAAAAATTGACTTTTAGTGGTTGTGGTGCTGGTGCCACAACACTATAAGTCCTCACCGTTACTCTGGGTGGGCACAGGAAGGGGTCCTCCTGTGAAATATTATATCAAGAATTGTAATTACATGTCCCTGTTAAACAGGGGCAGAAAAATTTGGCCTTAGGCACTGGTGCTGGTGCCACCACACTGCAACCTCTGCCATATACTCTAGTTTTAATGCAGGAATTAGCCCTGCTGCAAAGCATTGCATCAAAAATTGTAATTAAACGCCCCTGTTAAACAGGGGCAGAAAAATTGGGCCTTAGGCACTGGTGCTGGTGCCACCACACTGCAACCTCTCCCATATACTCTTGTTTGATTGCAGGAATTAGCCCTGCTGCAAAGCATTGCATCAAAAATTGTAATTAAACGCCCCTGTTAAACAGGGGCAGAAAAATTGGGCTGATGGCATCAACCAGAACCAGAAATGTTCTTCCAACATATCAACGGAGGAGGAAGAGGATAGACAATCAACATAACAGGACAGTCACTCAGCATCAGCATAGGCAGTCTTGAAGGGATGTGATATTTCAAAAAAAATTATTCTGTTACATCAGCTTCAGGTGCTTGGTAGCTGTGGGTGATCCAAGACTGATTCATCTTCATGAAGGTCAGTCGATCAACTGATTCGGTGGACAGGCGCACCCTGTGATCGGTAACAAAGCCACCAGCAGCACTGAAGGTGCGTTCCGAAAGAACGCTGGATGCAGGACAGGCCAGTAGCTCAATTGCATACTGTGCAAGCTCTGGCCAGTGATCCATCTTCAAGACCCAGTAAGCCAGAGGATTTTCGGTGGGAAAGGTGTCCAAGTCTGACCTTGCCCCTAGGTATTCCTGCACCATGTAAATCAGACGCTGGCGATGGGTGCTGGAACCGATCATACCTTGGGGCTGCGGACTAAAAAATTGTCTGAAAGCATCAGTCAGACGGCCACCTTCTCCACCGCTCCTTCTGACCGATGCCTCAGCAACACGTTGTCCAGGACCAGGAGTTTGTAACCTCCCAGTCTCTGGGAACGCGTTGCACAGACCTTTCTGCAAGGCCTCCCAGAGATGTCTCATCCTCTGCTCCCTCTGCGATGGCAAGATAAGGTCGGCAACCTTACCCTTGTACCGTGGATCAAGGAGAGTGGCCAGCCAGTAATGGTCCCTCTCCTTGATCCGAAGAATACGAGGATCCTTCCGCAGGCTTTGCAGGATCAGGGAGGCCATGCAGCGTAGGTTAGCTGAGGCATTCGGTCCAGAGTCCTCTGGGTCACTAAGGACAACATGATCCGCAGCTACCTCCTCCCAGCCACGTACAAGTCCGCGTGTTTCTTGGGACTGTAAATCATCCCTACAAGACTGCTGCTGCTGCTGCTGCTGATGCTGATGCTGAGTGACAGCCTCCACCTCCATGCTGACACAATCATCCTCCTCCTCCTCTTCCTCCTCCTCATCCTCTTCCTGTGTGATGGGTGGCACAGCAGGAACACTGTCTGGATAAAGGGGGCCTTGAGAGGCAAGGAAGTCCTCCTCTTCCTGCCTCTGTTCTGCCTCAAGTGCCCTGTCCATTATTCCACGCAGCGTATGCTCCAAGAGGTGGACAAGAGGTACAGTGTCACTGATGCATGCACCGTCACTGCTCACCATCCTTGTGGCCTCCTCAAACGGTGACAGGACAGTGCATGCATCCCTGATCATGCCCCACTGGCGTGGTGAGAAAAAACCGAGCTCCCCTGACCCTGTCCTGGTGCCATAGTCGCACAGGTACTCATTAATGGCCCTCTGCAGCGTGTGCAGCCGCTGCAGCATGGCCAATGTTGAGTTCCATCTGGTGGGCATGTCACATATAAGGCGGTTCTAGGGCAGGTTCAACTCCTTTTGGTGCTCAGCCAGCTGAGCACAGGCATTAAATGATCGGCGGAAATGCACACAGACTCTCCTGGCCTGTTTCAGGACATCCTGTAAGCCTGGGTACCTGCCCAAGAACCGCTGCACCACCAGGTTAAGGACGTGAGCTACACAGGGCTCATGGGTCAGTTGTCCCTGTCGGAGGGCGGAGAGGAGGTTGGTGCCATGGTCACAAACCACCATTCCTGGCTTAAGCTGGCGTGGCGTCAACCACCTCTCGGCCTGCCCCTGCAGAGCTGACAAAACATCCGCCCCAGTGTGGCTCCTGTCCCCCAAACAAACCAGCGCAAGCACGGCATGGCATCGTTTTGCCTGCGTACTTGCGTAGCCCCTGGAACGCCTACGAAGCACCGCTGGTTCTGAGGACAGAGCACTGGAAGAGGCCATGGAGGAAGAAGAAGAGGGGGGGTGGAGGAGAGAGGTGTGTCACAACCAATAGTAGCATTTTGGAGGCGTGGTGGCGGAACAACCTCCAACACTACTGCACCTTGTCCTGCATCCTTCCCAGCTGCCAGAAGAGTGACCCAATGGGCCGTGAAAGACAGGTAACGTCCCTGTCCATGCCTGCTGGACCATGAGTCAGCGGTAATATGCACCTTACCGCTGACCGCCCTGTCCAGCGAGACAAGGACATTGCCTTCCACATGCCGATAGAGAGCCGGAATCGCCTTCCGTGAGAAAAAGTGGCGTTTGGGGACCTGCCACTGAGGAACCGCACATTGTACAAACTCACGGAAGGGGGCCGAGTCTACCAACTGAAAAGGCAGCAGTTGAAGTGCTAGCAATTTAGCCAAGCTAGCATTCAACTGCTGGGCATGTGGATGGCTGGGAGTGAACTTCTTCCGCCGGTCCAGCAGCTGGGGCAGGGACATTTGCCTGCTATAATCGGACGTGGGTGTACCGCTAGCAGAGTTCCCGGAAGCACTTGGCTGTGACACACCTAATTCTACACCTTCATTCCTCTCAGAGCAGGTTTCAGAGAGGACTGAAGGTCTAGTGGGGTTGGAGATGCCAGCTGATGAGGAGCAAGGAGAGGTCCGCTTTGTTCTTTGGTGTGGGTCTTTGAGGTACGCTTGCCAGCGAGCTGCATGGCAGGTCAACATATGTCTGGTCAAGCATGTGGTGCCCAAGCGGCTGATGTTTTGGCCACGTGAGATACGCTTGAGACATATGTTGCAAATAGCAGCGGTGCGATCTGATGCACTCGTCTCAAAAAAGGCCCACACCAAAAGAACTTTTAGAATAACGCGCAGAGGCAGCGCTCTGCACAGGCGGAGCTCTGCGGTGTGATTCAGTCGGTGTGCTGCCCCTAAGCTGGCCCCCGGAGGGCATCCTACCTCGTTGGACATGTGCCTCCTCCTCCTCCTCCTCCTCCTCCTCCTCCCTCCTTCCAGGCACCCACGTGGAGTCAGTGCCCTCATCATCCCCTTCCTCTTCATCGCTGTAGCAAACCTGGCAGTATGCTGCAGCTTGTGGAACATGACTGCCAGATTGCTGTCCTCCTTGAGCATCCCCTCTCTCTGCGCTCACGCTACTGCCTTCCTCTAGCTGAGTGTCATCATCAGAGCCCACAAAACACTGGGCATCCTCCTGGAGCATGTACCCAACACTGTGCTCAAAGAGTTCGGGAGACTCCTCAGGAGGACGTGGGGGGTCTAGGGAAGGAGTCACTGATGATGACATTGAGAGGAGGGAAGACGATGCGTTGGCAGCTGCTTTGCTAGTACCCTGAGACTGGGTGAGAGAGGATGAGGAGGATGAAGAGGGCTTGGTCATCCACTCTACCAAGTCGTTGGCATGTTGCGGTTCAACATGTCCAGCTGCCGAAAAGAAGGACAAGCGTGTCCCATGGCCACGTGCTGATGACAATGCACCGCGTCCACGACCAGCACTGTTGTCTCTAGACACAGAGCCTGCTTGCCCTCTTTTATCGGCTCGCGCCTGTCTGCCTCTCCTTGCTGGCCTTCCAGACATGGTAATGGCCTGAAGGGAGTTGGGTAAAAAAGCAGTTGGGTAGTGTATATTGTGCTAGAGGCACACAACACCCACTAACTCCTGCAGATGCCTTTATTATAGAACACCAGAGATAAAGGGGTATATACAGATGTATACTGTGCTGTGCTGGAGGCACACACAACTTCCAATAACTTCTGCAGATGGCAAGTGGGCTCAAATAGAGAACAGCTATGTAGGTGGATATAGTGGTATGTACTGGGTACAGAGCACGCAGACAGCACGCACTATCTCCTAACACTACTGACTGCAAGCTCTATTATAAAAGATAGATCACTAGCTATATAGGTGAGGTGAATATAGCGGTGTATACTGCGGTCAGGGCACGCAGACAATAACCACTACACAACAGCAAGATCGAAAATCGGCCGAAAACAATCGGTGTGTACTGTGTTGAAGGTACACAGAACACCCACTGCTTCAGACGCCAACACACTACACAAGGCCGCCGCGCTGGCGGCCTTATATAGTGTGGGGCGTGCACTACACAGCCTGAGCTATGATTGGCCACAGGCATCCTGCCTGTGGCCAATCATGGCTCTCCTCGCTGCTGGCGCTGCGATTGGCCAAGCATGCGGGGTCACAGTGCATGCTTGGCCAATCATGAGCCAGCAATGCACTGCGCCATCGCAGTGCATTGTGGGCCGTGAGCGCCACGTGAATTTGGCGCGAACGGACCAAAATGTTCGGACGTCGCCGAACGGACGAACAGCCAATGTTCGAGTCGAACATACGTTCGACTCGAACACGAAGCTCATCCCTAGTCACTAATAAAAAAAAATGGATCGTTTTCTGGATACATTATTAATTGGGATAAATCTGTACTACTTCCCTTAGACAATCCTAGTCTGCCCAGATTAAGAGAGGCCCCCCAAGTTAAAATAGTGTCATCATTTAAATACTTGGGAATAATTTTAAATAAATAAATAAAAATATTTAAATAGATAACTTGTCATCTATTCTTAAATTCCAACTTAAGAGCATGGCGTGGACCAAATTGCCATTATCGGTGGTAGGCCGTGCAAATCTCATAAAAATGATCTGGACCCCTCAATTGTTATATATACTCCATAATTCACACATATATGGATAACTTTAACCACTTTCAGACCGGACCAATTTGCTGGTCAAAGACCAGACCACTTTTTGCGATTCGGCACTGCGTCGCTTTAACTGACAATTGCGCGGTCGTGCGACGTGGCTCCCAAACAAAATTGACATCCTTTTTTTCCCACAAATAGAGCTTTCTTTTGGTGGTATTTGATCACCCCTGCGTTTTTTTTTTTTGCGCCATAAACAAAAATAGAGCGACAATTTTGAAAAAAACGCATTATTTTTTACTTTTTGTTATAATAAATATCCCCCAAAAATATATAAAAAAACATTTTTTTCCCTCAATTTAGGCCGATACGTATTCTTCTACATATTTTTGGTAAAAAAAATCGCAATAAGCGATTATTGGTTTGCGCAAAAGTTATAGCGTTTACAAAATAGGGATAGTTTTATAGCATTTTTATTAATAATTTTTTATTATTTTTTTTTTAACTAGTAATGGCGGCGATCTGCGATTTTTATTGTGACTGCGACATTGTCGGGGACCCATCGGACATTTTTGACACATTTTTGGGACCATTGTCATTTATACAGTAATCACTGCTATATAAATGCAGTGATTCCTGTGTAAATGACACTGGCAGTTAAAGGGTTAACCAGTGGGTGGCAGTGTAGGGGTTAAGTGTTCCTAGGGGTGTGTTACTAACTGTGGGGGGGTTGGGCTTTCATTTAGTGTACACTGATCTCTGCTCCAATCACATGGAGCAGAGATCAGTGTCACTAGTTGCTAGGCAGAATGGAAAAATGTTGTTTATACAGCATTTCCTCCATTCGGCCGCTCCGTGAGACGATCGCGGGGATGCCCGCGGCGATCGAGTCCGCAGGTCCCGCGACCGGACTCACGGGGGTCCCGACCAGCGCGGGAGCGCGCCGCCGGCGGCGCGCTCCCGATGGCAGGGCGGCATCGAATATTGGACGTACATGTACGCCAATATGCCTGCCCGTGCCATTCTGTCGACGTACATCGTCGTGCGCTGGTCGGGAAGTGGTTAAAATGGTTCAAAAAAACAGAATCAATATTTCGTAGACTATTATGGAAAGGAAAAACCCTGAGAATTAAGTTATCAGTTCTTCAGAGGGCAAGGGATTGGGGTGGATTAGCGGTTCCACAGCCAAGACTCTACTTCATAGCCTCCCAGCTTCAGCATTTTGCAGGCTGGGGAGAAAGGAATTGGGAAGACCCCATACAGGTTTTATTGTTAATGAGTATAATGAAATTTGAAGGAGTTTTGAAATACTCCCCGCTTTGGGGGAATAAGCAATACAAAAGAATTATATTAATTGGAGGGATTCGAAGCTGGCACTCTAAGGGGCTCCAATATATAGAACAGATGTTTACACATAATGTTCTGCGCTCCTTTCAGGACCTGCAAGAATCCTTTCAACTGCCTTCTAGTCACTTCTATAAATATTTACAATTACGGCATGCGATTCAAACTCAGTTTAGAAGGGAAAAGATAGTGATAAAACCTACCCACTTATAACATCATTAGCAAGGGGGGGGGGGGGGAGGGCTTGATCTCGTCTTTATATGGTCAACTGATGAGACTATATCAGGATAACGTTGTCAGCCTGGGTAGAACAAGCTGGGAGAGAGACATAGGGGACATCTCAGATGAAAACTGGCAAATTATCTTGAGAAGGGTACCCCTAGTATCATTATCACTGGCTCAATGCCTGACGCAACTATTTATAATATATAGGGTATACAGAACACCAGTTAAATTATCTAAGTGGGGCAGGCGCGATTCTCCGGAGTGTCCTAGATGTCAAAAGTCTCCAGCTGATTTAATACACATGATGTGGAATTGTCCAAAATTGGCTAGATATTGGCGAGAGGTGGTTAATACAATCAATGCTACATGTAATACACATATCGACAAGACCCCTATGACATGTCTACTGGGATATTTTGACGAGGAAGGCTTCTTTCCCAGGGAGGTGATATTAGTTAATAGACTATTGTTTATTGCGTAAGTTAATTGCTCTAAGGTGGATATCTCCGAATGCACCTTTGAGGACTGGCGTCTTCAGGTAAATAAATGAAAACATCTTGAAAGAACAACAAATTGATTGCAATAGGGGGGAATCTAATAACTGGATTAAAATATGGAAACGGTGGATATCGGATCCACGGTTAGCTCCGATCTCACTAGTAATGGGGGAGTCTGTATTGAATGGTTAGTACCGTTTTTTTTTCTGTTGAGTGGGACAGTAAACGCGGTATTCAAAGAAAAACGGGGTAGAGGGTTATACCAGAGGGCAGGAAAAAAAACATAATAAAAAATTGTAACGATAAAAGATGTGGGTAGAAACAATCTTCTCCTTTGTCAGCTTGTGGTATATAACTCACTATGAAAACTACGCTATGGATTTGTCGCCCGGTGGTATATAACTCACTATGAAAACTACGCAATGGATTTGTCGCCCAGTGAGTGCGTGTTTTTTTTTTTTTTTGTATGTCTGTGTGTATGTGTTTGTAAATACTTGTGTCTAAAGGATGGTTAGGAAGTATATATGATAGTGGCAAGTAAGAAAAAGAGAAAAATATAAAAAGATGTTTTGCACGGATCAATCGAAATAAATAGGAAAATGAGGAAAGGACATACTAGCGGTATAAGGAAACAAAATTGTAAAATATATACTGATGCTGTAACTTGGTATGTTATAACTTGGTCTGCTATATTGAAATATGTCAAATAAAGAAATAAAGTAAAAAAAAAAAAAAGTCTATGGGACTCGAACGTTCAAAATCAAAAGTGCTAATTTTAAAGGCCAATTTGCAAGATATTGTCCTAAAAAGGGTTTGGGGACCCCGGCTCCTGCCCCAGGGGACATGGATCAATGCCAATTTATTTATTTTTTTAAACGGCCATTTTTTCGGGAGCACTGATTTTAATGATGATTAACCACTTGCTTACTGGGCACTTAAACACCCTTCCTGACCAGACCAATTTTCAGCTTTTGGTGCTCTCACACTTTGAATGACAATTACTCAGTCATGCAACACTGTACCCAAATGAATTTTGTGTCCTTTTTTTCCCACAAATAGAGATTTCTTTTGGTGGTATTTGATCACCTCTGGGGTTTTTATTTTTTGCGCTATAAATGAAAAAAGACCGAAAATTTTGAAAAAAAACGCATATTTCTTTGTTTCTGTGACAGAATTATGCAAATTATTAATGGATGTGATGCTTGGTACGGTACCTTGCATGCCAGCAGGATATCCATGACGGCCAGCAGCAGGCAGGGTCTGTTCTAGTTTTGGATGGGGACGATACTCCTTCCAGAGGATCTGTCTGCTGTGAGATGGAGTGGTCTCTGGCCACCTGCACCTTCAGCCTTCCTCATTTTCCGGCCCCAGTCAGCCTGCCCTCTGGTCCTGGGGAAGTGGAGAGCTCTGGGTGGGAGTTGGAGAGAAGGGGGAGCAAAGAGTACTGGCGGGGTTGGAGAACACATGGGTGGGGGAAAAGAGTGAGGGGGGAGTGGAGATCACAGGGGTGGGGAGCGAAGAGCACTGGGGGGAACTTGAGAGCACTGGGGGGGCCAGTAAGAACAGGGGTAGAGAGCACGGTAGGCTGAGAGCTACTGGGGGGGTACAAAGAGCAGGGGGGAGTGGAGAGCAATGGGGGGGAGCATGAGAGCACCAGTGGGGGCCAGAAAGAACAGGGGTGGAAAGCACAGGGGGACTGGAGAGCTCTATGGGGGGTGGAGAGCACATGGGTGGGGGCAAAATGCAGGGCGAGTGGAGAGTACAGGGGTGGGGAGTGGAGAGTGCTGGGGGGGCAGCCAAAAAGAACAGGGGTGGAGAGCATGGAGGGGAGAGAGCACTGGGGGGGGGGGGCTGGAGAGCACCAGGGGGCCAGAAAGAACAGGGGTGGGGAGAATGGGGGGCTGGAGAGCACTGGGGTGGGGGCTGGAGAGTGATGGGGAGAGCTGAAGAGCACTGGGGGGGAGAAAGCACTGGGGGAAGTGGAGAGCACTGGGGGGAAAGAACAGGGGGAGAGCACTGGGGGGGAGAAGAGAGCACTGGGGGGGTAAAGAACAGGGGGGAGAGCACTGGGGGGGAGAACGGGGGGAGAGGACTGGGGGGTGTGGAGAGCACTGTGCGGGGGGGAGAACATGGGGGAGCACTGGGCGGAACGTGGGGGAGAGCACTGGGGGGGAACAGGGGGAGAGCACTGGAGGGGGACGGGGGGGGGAGAGCACTGGGATGGTGGCTAGAGAAGGATGGGGAGAGCTGGAGAGCAGGGAGGGCAGCAAGAACAGGGGAAGAGAGAACTGTGGGGGGGGGGGGCAGGAGTGTGTGGTGGGGGAGGAGAGCATGGGTGGCAGGAGAGTGGGGTGGTGGAGGAGAGCACGGGGGGGGGGCAGGAGAGTGTGGTGGTGGAGGAGAGCATGGGGGGGCAGGAGAGTGTGGTGGTGGAGGAGAGCACTGGGGGGGGGGGGGGCAGGAGAGTGTGGTGGTGGTGGAGGAGAGCGCCGGGGGGGGCAGGAGAGTGTGGTGGTGGTGGAGAGCACTGGGGGGGGGCAGGAGAGTGTGGTGGTGGAGGAGAACACTGGGGGGGGCAGGAGAGTGTGGTGGTGGTGGAGGAGAGCACTAGGGTGGGGGGCAGGAGAGTGTGGTGGTGGTGGAGAGCACGGGGGGGGGCAGGAGAGTGTGGTGGTGGAGGAGAGCACTGGGGGGGGCAGGAGAGTGTGGTGGTGGTGGAGGAGAGCACTAGGGTGGGGGGCAGGAGAGTGTGGTGGTGGTGGAGTAGAGCACTGGGGGGGGGCAGGAGAGTGTGGTGGTGGTGGAGGAGAGCACTGGGGGGGGGGCAGAAGAGTGTGGTGGTGGAAGAGAGCACTGGGGGGAGGCAGGAGTGTGTGGTGATGGTGGAGAGCACTGCAGCCCCCCCCCCCCCCTCGATCCTCCTATCCAGGCACTGTGTGGCACACAGGGCGGGCTGTACAGATGGGCATCTACTCCTCTGGATCACAACGCTGGCTGGCTCTGTGTTCGGTCGCCTCTCTGTAACACAGTCCCGCCCCCCCAGACCGGCTCATGTGATAGGCGGAACGTTGATTCACTCTACTATCACACGAGCTGGTCTGGGGGGGCGGGACTGTGTTACAGAGCGGCCGCCGAACACAGAGCCAGCCAGCGTTGTGATCCAGAGAAGAGAGCGGAGGATGCAATACCTTGGGGATTCCAGGGGGGGGGGCACTTGACCCCCCTTGCCCCCTGCTGCGGACGCCCATGGATAGCAGTGACATCGGGAGTTCTGCAAGAGATTTTTTATGGGGGGGGGGGGGGGTTGTTCTCCTATTCTGGGATGGTGTGCCTTTATGTCTCTCAGAAGTGCCCCCTCAACAATCACAATTACAGTAGTAAACAATGTACCATGTGATAACTGTAACCAATCATACCATCACAGAAAAAAGCTAAGGTTTCGTGTAAGAAGCCTTTGAACAGTGTTACTGATCTAAGAAGTAATTTGAGCGTTCAAAAAAAAAAAAAAATCCCTGATCACTCTCCCTAGAGTAGTGCAATATTACTATGGTGACACTGCACATTTCTGGTGACCGTATGTAAAAAAAAAAAAAAAGCAATTGTAAAAAATAAAATGTCTGGCTGCTTTGATATCGCTGTATGTCAGTGCATTGTCCCAATCACCGCTGCACCACTGACAGTGTCCCTAATCACTACAGTCTATTCAGTGTCCCTAATCACTTTTTTTTATTTATATAGCAATTAATTAAAACAAAATTGTGGTGCCTAAATACCACCAAAAGACTGCTCTCTGTCTAAAAACTTATAAACATTTCATTAGGGCAAAGTTGCATGACTGATTAATTGTTGGTCAAAATCTGACAGTCCTGAAAGCTGAAAACTGGCCTGGGCAAGAAAGGGGGGGTAAAAGTGTTCAATATTGAAGTGTTTAAAATGTATTTACTTGATTAGTATGTTTGTTATATCTGCAATAAAGTAAACCTACGGTAAGAAAAGGTAGCCTGGCAATGCTGACCTGTGCTTCTAAAAATACGCATGAATAATCTTTATTTTTCTCTCATGGCAAGTTTTCTTTATCCATTCATTGTCTTAAATTGTTGCCATGAAAAGGAATTTTTAAATGTCTAAATTTTTTTTTTTTATAGAAACATGATAACTGTAATAGGATTTGTCACGGTAGCAGATGCTACAGTTCTAGTAGCATTTTGTTTTTATTTTTTTATGTAAAGCATTTGTTTCCCCAACACTTCATATTCCTGACTAGGAATGAGCCGAACACCCCCCCCCCCCCCCGGTTTGGTTTGCACCAGAACCTTCGAACGGACCGGAAATTCGCACAAACTTTAGAACCCCATTAAAGTCTATGGGTGTGGAAGGATGCACAATTACTATATAAACAGACTTCTATGAAAAAGGCTGCACGGTCTGACTTTTTGTCTAGATGTCGCAGTTTTTGAAGAAGGAGAAAAATCAGGTAGAATGCTATCAGTAATAGCCAAATCCCAAGAAGATAGTAAAATTATTTCTGCTATTTGTACAGTGGAGGGAGCTATTACTTATGACCAGAAGGAAATAATGCGATCCTTTGTTTATTTTTATAGTAATTTATATCAAAATAAAGTTAATTGTTCCGAAACAAGACTTAGAGAATTTTTAGAACCTTTAGGCTCGGTTCACACAGGGGCAGAGCGACTCACAGACACGACCTGCAAACGACTTCAGCGGCGACTTGCAAAACGACTTCTGTATAGAAGTCAATGCAAGTCGCCTGAAGTCGCCCCAAAAGTAGTACAGGAACCTTTTTTCTAAGTCGGAGCAACTTGAGTCGCTCCTATTAGAACGGTTCCATAGTACAGAATGGAGCGCGACTTGTCAGGCGGCTAAGTCGCCTGGACAAGTCGCCCCTGTGTGAACCGAGCCTTAAAACTCCCCTCTCTTTCTGAAAAGGATAAACAAGAACTGGGAGCTCCTCTGACATTGGAGGAGTTGATTAAGGCAGTGGAAGAAAGTCCAAATGATAAAGCCCCGGGTATTGACGGGTTACCTTCAGAAGTATATAAACAATATGGTGAGGTTTTGTTTCCAGATTGATTGAAGGTCCTTAACCAGGCTTTGGAATCATTCAGGCTTCCAGAATCTATGAGGGATGCTTGTATTATTGTATTACCAAAGCCGGGAAAGGACCCTTTGGCTCCGGAATATTACCGCCCGATATTGTTGAACTCGGACGCTAAGATTCTAGCCAGGGTCCTGGCTAAAAGACTAAGTAGACATATGCAGGGATTGATTCATCATGACCAATGTGGCTTTATCCCAACAAGGTCTACAGCTATTAATATAAGGAGGCTTTATTTGATAATATTGGGACAAGAGTGATTTTGTCAATCGACACTGCAAAAGCTTTCGACAGTGTCGAGTGGACATATCTGTGGGAGATGTTGGGTTTGTTTGGCCTGGGGGACAAGTTTATAAGGTGGATCAAGATGCTGTATGTCACTCCGAGGGCATGTATGCAAATAAATGGCACGGTTTCACAATTTTTTCCCACTATACAGAGGAACAAGACAGAGGTGTCCCCTGTCTCCTTTATTATTCGCATTGGCCCCTGAACCACTGTCCGAGGCCGTTTGACAGGCGGAATCTATTTGCGGATTTATTAGAGGAACGAGGATTGAAAAAATCTCATTGGATGCTGATGATGCATTACTGTTTCTTGGGGATATAGAAGGTTCTTTAAGCTCCTTAATGTCACTAATAGGGATGAGCCGAACACCCCCCGGTTCGGTTCGCACCAGAACTTTCGAACGGACCCCAAATTCGTACGAACGTTAGAACCCCATTGAAGTCTATGGGACTCGAACGTTCGAAATGAAAAGTGCTATTTTTAACGGCTAATATGCAAGATACTGTCCTAAAAAGGGTTTGGGGACCTGGCTCCTGCCCCAGGGGACATGGGTCAATGCCTAAAATGTTTTAAAAAATGGCCGTTTTGGCGGGAGCACTGATTTTAATGACGATTAAAGTGAAAAAAAAAAAGTGAAATATTCCTTTAAATATGGTGCCTGGGGGGTGTCTGTAGTATGCCTGTGAAGTGCCACGTGTTTCCCGTGTTTAGAACAGTCCCTGCACAAAATGACATTAAACGGAAATAACACCATTTAAAACTGCTTGTGGTTTTAATGTTATATCTGGTTCCTGCAATATGGTTGAAAATCATTGAGAAAAATGGCATGGGTAGCCCTCCCTGCCCATTACCAGCCTATTTGGGTCTTGTACGCATATTAAGGGGAACCCTGTACCCATATTAAAAAAAGGAAATGCGTGTGGCCCCCAGGCCCTATATACTCAGAACAGCAGTATACAGGCGGTGCAAACAAGACAGGGACTGTGTAGGTTTGTTGTGTTAAGTTGAATCTGTTTGTAATTTTCAACTGGTACATTTTTAAAGTGTAGCTCCAGTCAAAAAAACTATTTTTAAGCTTTTTGGAAAACATAGGGAAGGGTTATCACCCCTGTATAATTTGTTTTGTCGTCCATCTTTTTTCATCTCACTTGCTGTTGTCTCCTTCCGTTTGCAAGTAGGAGATGTTTGTAAATTGGATGTTTGAAAGTAGGGGCCTGCCCTATATGCTCTGCAGAAATGGAACAAGGTGTTGGTTTTGCCACAACATTGTAAGCCCTCAAAGTGACTCTTGGTGGGCGCTGGAGCGCCCTGCTGTGAATGATTATATCAAGAATTGTAATTACATGCCATTGTTGAACAGTGGTAGAAAAATTGACTTTTAGTGGTTGTGGTGCTGGTGCCACAACACTATAAGTCCTCACCGTTACTCTGGGTGGGCACAGGAAGGGGTCCTCCTGTGAAATATTATATCAAGAATTGTAATTACATGTCCCTGTTAAACAGGGGCAGAAAAATTTGGCCTTAGGCACTGGTGCTGGTGCCACCACACTGCAACCTCTGCCATATACTCTAGTTTTAATGCAGGAATTAGCCCTGCTGCAAAGCATTGCATCAAAAATTGTAATTAAACGCCCCTGTTAAACAGGGGCAGAAAAATTGGGCCTTAGGCACTGGTGCTGGTGCCACCACACTGCAACCTCTCCCATATACTCTTGTTTGATTGCAGGAATTAGCCCTGCTGCAAAGCATTGCATCAAAAATTGTAATTAAACGCCCCTGTTAAACAGGGGCAGAAAAATTGGGCTGATGGCATCAACCAGAACCAGAAATGTTCTTCCAACATATCAACGGAGGAGGAAGAGGATAGACAATCAACATAACAGGACAGTCACTCAGCATCAGCATAGGCAGTCTTGAAGGGATGTGATATTTCAAAAAAAATTATTCTGTTACATCAGCTTCAGGTGCTTGGTAGCTGTGGGTGATCCAAGACTGATTCATCTTCATGAAGGTCAGTCGATCAACTGATTCGGTGGACAGGCGCACCCTGTGATCGGTAACAAAGCCACCAGCAGCACTGAAGGTGCGTTCCGAAAGAACGCTGGATGCAGGACAGGCCAGTAGCTCAATTGCATACTGTGCAAGCTCTGGCCAGTGATCCATCTTCAAGACCCAGTAAGCCAGAGGATTTTCGGTGGGAAAGGTGTCCAAGTCTGACCTTGCCCCTAGGTATTCCTGCACCATGTAAATCAGACGCTGGCGATGGGTGCTGGAACCGATCATACCTTGGGGCTGCGGACTAAAAAATTGTCTGAAAGCATCAGTCAGACGGCCACCTTCTCCACCGCTCCTTCTGACCGATGCCTCAGCAACACGTTGTCCAGGACCAGGAGTTTGTAACCTCCCAGTCTCTGGGAACGCGTTGCACAGACCTTTCTGCAAGGCCTCCCAGAGATGTCTCATCCTCTGCTCCCTCTGCGATGGCAAGATAAGGTCGGCAACCTTACCCTTGTACCGTGGATCAAGGAGAGTGGCCAGCCAGTAATGGTCCCTCTCCTTGATCCGAAGAATACGAGGATCCTTCCGCAGGCTTTGCAGGATCAGGGAGGCCATGCAGCGTAGGTTAGCTGAGGCATTCGGTCCAGAGTCCTCTGGGTCACTAAGGACAACATGATCCGCAGCTACCTCCTCCCAGCCACGTACAAGTCCGCGTGTTTCTTGGGACTGTAAATCATCCCTACAAGACTGCTGCTGCTGCTGCTGCTGATGCTGATGCTGAGTGACAGCCTCCACCTCCATGCTGACACAATCATCCTCCTCCTCCTCTTCCTCCTCCTCATCCTCTTCCTGTGTGATGGGTGGCACAGCAGGAACACTGTCTGGATAAAGGGGGCCTTGAGAGGCAAGGAAGTCCTCCTCTTCCTGCCTCTGTTCTGCCTCAAGTGCCCTGTCCATTATTCCACGCAGCGTATGCTCCAAGAGGTGGACAAGAGGTACAGTGTCACTGATGCATGCACCGTCACTGCTCACCATCCTTGTGGCCTCCTCAAACGGTGACAGGACAGTGCATGCATCCCTGATCATGCCCCACTGGCGTGGTGAGAAAAAACCGAGCTCCCCTGACCCTGTCCTGGTGCCATAGTCGCACAGGTACTCATTAATGGCCCTCTGCAGCGTGTGCAGCCGCTGCAGCATGGCCAATGTTGAGTTCCATCTGGTGGGCATGTCACATATAAGGCGGTTCTAGGGCAGGTTCAACTCCTTTTGGTGCTCAGCCAGCTGAGCACAGGCATTAAATGATCGGCGGAAATGCACACAGACTCTCCTGGCCTGTTTCAGGACATCCTGTAAGCCTGGGTACCTGCCCAAGAACCGCTGCACCACCAGGTTAAGGACGTGAGCTACACAGGGCTCATGGGTCAGTTGTCCCTGTCGGAGGGCGGAGAGGAGGTTGGTGCCATGGTCACAAACCACCATTCCTGGCTTAAGCTGGCGTGGCGTCAACCACCTCTCGGCCTGCCCCTGCAGAGCTGACAAAACATCCGCCCCAGTGTGGCTCCTGTCCCCCAAACAAACCAGCGCAAGCACGGCATGGCATCGTTTTGCCTGCGTACTTGCGTAGCCCCTGGAACGCCTACGAAGCACCGCTGGTTCTGAGGACAGAGCACTGGAAGAGGCCATGGAGGAAGAAGAAGAGGGGGGGTGGAGGAGAGAGGTGTGTCACAACCAATAGTAGCATTTTGGAGGCGTGGTGGCGGAACAACCTCCAACACTACTGCACCTTGTCCTGCATCCTTCCCAGCTGCCAGAAGAGTGACCCAATGGGCCGTGAAAGACAGGTAACGTCCCTGTCCATGCCTGCTGGACCATGAGTCAGCGGTAATATGCACCTTACCGCTGACCGCCCTGTCCAGCGAGACAAGGACATTGCCTTCCACATGCCGATAGAGAGCCGGAATCGCCTTCCGTGAGAAAAAGTGGCGTTTGGGGACCTGCCACTGAGGAACCGCACATTGTACAAACTCACGGAAGGGGGCCGAGTCTACCAACTGAAAAGGCAGCAGTTGAAGTGCTAGCAATTTAGCCAAGCTAGCATTCAACTGCTGGGCATGTGGATGGCTGGGAGTGAACTTCTTCCGCCGGTCCAGCAGCTGGGGCAGGGACATTTGCCTGCTATAATCGGACGTGGGTGTACCGCTAGCAGAGTTCCCGGAAGCACTTGGCTGTGACACACCTAATTCTACACCTTCATTCCTCTCAGAGCAGGTTTCAGAGAGGACTGAAGGTCTAGTGGGGTTGGAGATGCCAGCTGATGAGGAGCAAGGAGAGGTCCGCTTTGTTCTTTGGTGTGGGTCTTTGAGGTACGCTTGCCAGCGAGCTGCATGGCAGGTCAACATATGTCTGGTCAAGCATGTGGTGCCCAAGCGGCTGATGTTTTGGCCACGTGAGATACGCTTGAGACATATGTTGCAAATAGCAGCGGTGCGATCTGATGCACTCGTCTCAAAAAAGGCCCACACCAAAAGAACTTTTAGAATAACGCGCAGAGGCAGCGCTCTGCACAGGCGGAGCTCTGCGGTGTGATTCAGTCGGTGTGCTGCCCCTAAGCTGGCCCCCGGAGGGCATCCTACCTCGTTGGACATGTGCCTCCTCCTCCTCCTCCTCCTCCTCCTCCTCCCTCCTTCCAGGCACCCACGTGGAGTCAGTGCCCTCATCATCCCCTTCCTCTTCATCGCTGTAGCAAACCTGGCAGTATGCTGCAGCTTGTGGAACATGACTGCCAGATTGCTGTCCTCCTTGAGCATCCCCTCTCTCTGCGCTCACGCTACTGCCTTCCTCTAGCTGAGTGTCATCATCAGAGCCCACAAAACACTGGGCATCCTCCTGGAGCATGTACCCAACACTGTGCTCAAAGAGTTCGGGAGACTCCTCAGGAGGACGTGGGGGGTCTAGGGAAGGAGTCACTGATGATGACATTGAGAGGAGGGAAGACGATGCGTTGGCAGCTGCTTTGCTAGTACCCTGAGACTGGGTGAGAGAGGATGAGGAGGATGAAGAGGGCTTGGTCATCCACTCTACCAAGTCGTTGGCATGTTGCGGTTCAACATGTCCAGCTGCCGAAAAGAAGGACAAGCGTGTCCCATGGCCACGTGCTGATGACAATGCACCGCGTCCACGACCAGCACTGTTGTCTCTAGACACAGAGCCTGCTTGCCCTCTTTTATCGGCTCGCGCCTGTCTGCCTCTCCTTGCTGGCCTTCCAGACATGGTAATGGCCTGAAGGGAGTTGGGTAAAAAAGCAGTTGGGTAGTGTATATTGTGCTAGAGGCACACAACACCCACTAACTCCTGCAGATGCCTTTATTATAGAACACCAGAGATAAAGGGGTATATACAGATGTATACTGTGCTGTGCTGGAGGCACACACAACTTCCAATAACTTCTGCAGATGGCAAGTGGGCTCAAATAGAGAACAGCTATGTAGGTGGATATAGTGGTATGTACTGGGTACAGAGCACGCAGACAGCACGCACTATCTCCTAACACTACTGACTGCAAGCTCTATTATAAAAGATAGATCACTAGCTATATAGGTGAGGTGAATATAGCGGTGTATACTGCGGTCAGGGCACGCAGACAATAACCACTACACAACAGCAAGATCGAAAATCGGCCGAAAACAATCGGTGTGTACTGTGTTGAAGGTACACAGAACACCCACTGCTTCAGACGCCAACACACTACACAAGGCCGCCGCGCTGGCGGCCTTATATAGTGTGGGGCGTGCACTACACAGCCTGAGCTATGATTGGCCACAGGCATCCTGCCTGTGGCCAATCATGGCTCTCCTCGCTGCTGGCGCTGCGATTGGCCAAGCATGCGGGGTCACAGTGCATGCTTGGCCAATCATGAGCCAGCAATGCACTGCGCCATCGCAGTGCATTGTGGGCCGTGAGCGCCACGTGAATTTGGCGCGAACGGACCAAAATGTTCGGACGTCGCCGAACGGACGAACAGCCAATGTTCGAGTCGAACATACGTTCGACTCGAACACGAAGCTCATCCCTAGTCACTAATAAAAAAAAATGGATCGTTTTCTGGATACATTATTAATTGGGATAAATCTGTACTACTTCCCTTAGACAATCCTAGTCTGCCCAGATTAAGAGAGGCCCCCCAAGTTAAAATAGTGTCATCATTTAAATACTTGGGAATAATTTTAAATAAATAAATAAAAATATTTAAATAGATAACTTGTCATCTATTCTTAAATTCCAACTTAAGAGCATGGCGTGGACCAAATTGCCATTATCGGTGGTAGGCCGTGCAAATCTCATAAAAATGATCTGGACCCCTCAATTGTTATATATACTCCATAATTCACACATATATGGATAACTTTAACCACTTTCAGACCGGACCAATTTGCTGGTCAAAGACCAGACCACTTTTTGCGATTCGGCACTGCGTCGCTTTAACTGACAATTGCGCGGTCGTGCGACGTGGCTCCCAAACAAAATTGACATCCTTTTTTTCCCACAAATAGAGCTTTCTTTTGGTGGTATTTGATCACCCCTGCGTTTTTTTTTTTTGCGCCATAAACAAAAATAGAGCGACAATTTTGAAAAAAACGCATTATTTTTTACTTTTTGTTATAATAAATATCCCCCAAAAATATATAAAAAAACATTTTTTTCCCTCAATTTAGGCCGATACGTATTCTTCTACATATTTTTGGTAAAAAAAATCGCAATAAGCGATTATTGGTTTGCGCAAAAGTTATAGCGTTTACAAAATAGGGATAGTTTTATAGCATTTTTATTAATAATTTTTTATTATTTTTTTTTTAACTAGTAATGGCGGCGATCTGCGATTTTTATTGTGACTGCGACATTGTCGGGGACCCATCGGACATTTTTGACACATTTTTGGGACCATTGTCATTTATACAGTAATCACTGCTATATAAATGCAGTGATTCCTGTGTAAATGACACTGGCAGTTAAAGGGTTAACCAGTGGGTGGCAGTGTAGGGGTTAAGTGTTCCTAGGGGTGTGTTACTAACTGTGGGGGGGTTGGGCTTTCATTTAGTGTACACTGATCTCTGCTCCAATCACATGGAGCAGAGATCAGTGTCACTAGTTGCTAGGCAGAATGGAAAAATGTTGTTTATACAGCATTTCCTCCATTCGGCCGCTCCGTGAGACGATCGCGGGGATGCCCGCGGCGATCGAGTCCGCAGGTCCCGCGACCGGACTCACGGGGGTCCCGACCAGCGCGGGAGCGCGCCGCCGGCGGCGCGCTCCCGATGGCAGGGCGGCATCGAATATTGGACGTACATGTACGCCAATATGCCTGCCCGTGCCATTCTGTCGACGTACATCGTCGTGCGCTGGTCGGGAAGTGGTTAAAATGGTTCAAAAAAACAGAATCAATATTTCGTAGACTATTATGGAAAGGAAAAACCCTGAGAATTAAGTTATCAGTTCTTCAGAGGGCAAGGGATTGGGGTGGATTAGCGGTTCCACAGCCAAGACTCTACTTCATAGCCTCCCAGCTTCAGCATTTTGCAGGCTGGGGAGAAAGGAATTGGGAAGACCCCATACAGGTTTTATTGTTAATGAGTATAATGAAATTTGAAGGAGTTTTGAAATACTCCCCGCTTTGGGGGAATAAGCAATACAAAAGAATTATATTAATTGGAGGGATTCGAAGCTGGCACTCTAAGGGGCTCCAATATATAGAACAGATGTTTACACATAATGTTCTGCGCTCCTTTCAGGACCTGCAAGAATCCTTTCAACTGCCTTCTAGTCACTTCTATAAATATTTACAATTACGGCATGCGATTCAAACTCAGTTTAGAAGGGAAAAGATAGTGATAAAACCTACCCACTTATAACATCATTAGCAAGGGGGGGGGGGGGGAGGGCTTGATCTCGTCTTTATATGGTCAACTGATGAGACTATATCAGGATAACGTTGTCAGCCTGGGTAGAACAAGCTGGGAGAGAGACATAGGGGACATCTCAGATGAAAACTGGCAAATTATCTTGAGAAGGGTACCCCTAGTATCATTATCACTGGCTCAATGCCTGACGCAACTATTTATAATATATAGGGTATACAGAACACCAGTTAAATTATCTAAGTGGGGCAGGCGCGATTCTCCGGAGTGTCCTAGATGTCAAAAGTCTCCAGCTGATTTAATACACATGATGTGGAATTGTCCAAAATTGGCTAGATATTGGCGAGAGGTGGTTAATACAATCAATGCTACATGTAATACACATATCGACAAGACCCCTATGACATGTCTACTGGGATATTTTGACGAGGAAGGCTTCTTTCCCAGGGAGGTGATATTAGTTAATAGACTATTGTTTATTGCGTAAGTTAATTGCTCTAAGGTGGATATCTCCGAATGCACCTTTGAGGACTGGCGTCTTCAGGTAAATAAATGAAAACATCTTGAAAGAACAACAAATTGATTGCAATAGGGGGGAATCTAATAACTGGATTAAAATATGGAAACGGTGGATATCGGATCCACGGTTAGCTCCGATCTCACTAGTAATGGGGGAGTCTGTATTGAATGGTTAGTACCGTTTTTTTTTCTGTTGAGTGGGACAGTAAACGCGGTATTCAAAGAAAAACGGGGTAGAGGGTTATACCAGAGGGCAGGAAAAAAAACATAATAAAAAATTGTAACGATAAAAGATGTGGGTAGAAACAATCTTCTCCTTTGTCAGCTTGTGGTATATAACTCACTATGAAAACTACGCTATGGATTTGTCGCCCGGTGGTATATAACTCACTATGAAAACTACGCAATGGATTTGTCGCCCAGTGAGTGCGTGTTTTTTTTTTTTTTTGTATGTCTGTGTGTATGTGTTTGTAAATACTTGTGTCTAAAGGATGGTTAGGAAGTATATATGATAGTGGCAAGTAAGAAAAAGAGAAAAATATAAAAAGATGTTTTGCACGGATCAATCGAAATAAATAGGAAAATGAGGAAAGGACATACTAGCGGTATAAGGAAACAAAATTGTAAAATATATACTGATGCTGTAACTTGGTATGTTATAACTTGGTCTGCTATATTGAAATATGTCAAATAAAGAAATAAAGTAAAAAAAAAAAAAAGTCTATGGGACTCGAACGTTCAAAATCAAAAGTGCTAATTTTAAAGGCCAATTTGCAAGATATTGTCCTAAAAAGGGTTTGGGGACCCCGGCTCCTGCCCCAGGGGACATGGATCAATGCCAATTTATTTATTTTTTTAAACGGCCATTTTTTCGGGAGCACTGATTTTAATGATGATTAACCACCTGCTTACTGGGCACTTAAACACCCTTCCTGACCAGACCAATTTTCAGCTTTTGGTGCTCTCACACTTTGAATGACAATTACTCAGTCATGCAACACTGTACCCAAATGAATTTTGTGTCCTTTTTTTCCCACAAATAGAGATTTCTTTTGGTGGTATTTGATCACCTCTGGGGTTTTTATTTTTTGCGCTATAAATGAAAAAAGACCGAAAATTTTGAAAAAAAACGCATATTTCTTTGTTTCTGTGACAGAATTATGCAAATTATTAATTTTTCTTCATAAATTTTGGCCACAATTTATACTGCTACATATCTTTGGTAAAAATAACCCAAATTAGTGGATATTATTTGGTCTTTGTGAAAGTTAGAGAGTCTACAAGCTGTGGTGCGAATCGCACAAAATTGATCACATCTGATGTACTGGTGGCCTATCTCGCTTCTTGTGACCCGAACAAGTCAGGAAAGTACAAATACCCCCCAAATGACCCCTTTTTGGAAAGTAGACATTCCAAGGTATTTAGTAAGAGGCATGGTGAGCTTTTTGAGGTTGTCATTTTTTTCCCACAATTCTTTGCAAAATTAAGATTTTTCATTTTTTTTATTTTTCTCCACAAAATTGTCATTGTAATAAGTTATTTCTCTCACATGGCATGTGTATACCACAAATGACACCCCCAAAAAAATTCTGCTACTCCTCCTGAGTATTACAATACCACATGTGTGTGACTTTTTCACAGCCTGGCCACATAGAGAGGCCCAACATGCAGGGAGCGCCATCACGTGTTCTAGGAGCATAAATTACACATCTAACTTGTTGACTACTTATTACACTTTTGAAATACCAGGACAATGACACGTGACACTGATGACAGATGGCACTGATACGTGGCAATGATGACACTTATACGTGGCACTGATGACAGATGGCACTAATATGTGGCACTGATGACAGATGGCACTAATATGTGGCACTGATGACACGTGGCACTAATACGTGGCACTGATGACACGTGGCACTAATACGTGGCACTGATGACACGTGGCACTAATACGCGGCACTAATACGTGCCACCGATGATAGATGGCACTAATACGTGGCACCGATGACGTGTGACACTTACAGATGGCACTGATAAGTGGCATTGATGACATGTGACACTGACAACAGATGGCACGTGACACTGACAGGTGGCACTGATGACAAATGGCACTGATACGTGGCACTGATGACAGATGGCACTAATACGTGGCACTGATGACAGATGGCACTATGTGGCACTAATGACACGTGGCACTGATGACAGATGCCACTTATACGTGGCACTGATGACAGATGGCACTGGGGACAAATGGCACTGACAACAGGTGGCACTGGGGACAGATAGCACTGGGGGCAGGTGGCACTGGGGCAGGATGGCACTGGGGCAGGATGGCACTTTTTTTTTACACTTTTTTTTTCTCTGTGCACTGACGGCTGCTGCAGCCGTTCATCTCTCCCCTCTCACACGCTGTCTGTGTGAGGAGGGAGAGCGGCGCTGAGAGATGATCTCATATGTTTACATATGAGATCATCTCCCATTGGACACGCCGATCACGCTGTAAACGGCCGCTATGATTGGCCGTTTACAGCGATCTGTGTTTGCCTGTCCCCGGGGGACACGGCGAACACAGAACTTCCGCGATGCACGCCCGCGGCGGCGCGCATTGCGAAAGTAAACAACAGGCCGTCCAGGGACGGCCAATTGCAGGAAAGCGCCTGCTCTAAGGCCGTAAATCGGCTATAGGGCGGGCGTGAAGTGAAAAAAAAAAAAAGCGTATACTATGCAGGAGGCATACAATACCCACTGTAACTGCTCCAGATGCCTTTATTACAGAAACAGAACACCAGTAATAAAGGGTAGCTTCAGGTGTATACCGTGCAGGAGGCACACAACAACCACTGAACAAGCGCTAGGTTCCCAAGCAATAAAGACACTGTCCCTGCCTATCGTACTTTTTCCCTGACCGCCGCAACACACTACACAAGGCTGCCACGCTGGCAGCCTTATATAGTGTGGGGCGTGTACTAAACCCCCCTGAGCTATAATTGGCCACAGGCATCCTGCCTGTGGCCAATTATGGCTCTCCTCACTGCCGGCGTTGTAATTGGCCAAGCATGCGGGGTCACAGTGCATGCTTGGCCAATCATAAGCCAGCAATAAACTGCGATGGCGTAGTGCATTGCGGTCCATTCATGCCACACGAATATGGTGCGAACGGTCCACAAAGTTCTGAATTCGCTGAACAGGCGAACGGCCCGTGTTCGAGTCGAACATGCATTCGAGACAAACACCGAGCTCATCCCTATTCCTGATATGTGCCTGATGTATGATGTACTTGTATGAGAAAGTATCCTATTATTTTTGTATTGCTTCCTATATGTGAAATGGTGTTCCTGCTAGTGTCTTTGCTTTCCTTTTAAAAACTGACCACACTAAGCAGGAGAGCACACCGTGGTTAGTTCTCTAGCTATCATGGTTACTCAGTGTATTCTCCTCCAATGATCAGACTTGTCCTGAGACGCCTCTGCTGTACAGCCATTCACTGGGAAGCTCAGTGTGATGCTGCTTCTCCTCTCCCCAGCTCTTATGCAGCTAAAAACTGCTAATGTGATCATTCATAAAAAAGAGAGAAAAAGATAGTTATAATGGGGTGTTTCTTTTGTTTTTGTTTTTATACATCTATACAAAAATGTTTTGTCTTTCCATTTCCATTTTAAACTGAATAGTTTGTTTTTACAAGGTGATCATTAAAAATCACGTTAAACATTTCATATATCAGATGGAAGGACTCGGCTTCAGGGAAGTGATGGAGACAGTGAATGAGGTGTATAAGATCCCCGTAATGATTTCCAAGAGGATGTTCCAGCTCTTTTCCAGCCACATGGAGATCCTGGCTGTAGTTGGAGGATGTTTCATCATGTGGAATATTTTCAGCCTTCTTCAGTTCTGGTATTCAATGATACAGCAATATGCCATTCCTTGCTTTCTAAGCAGGTCCAAGCATATCAGACAGTATGGAGAATGGGCTATAGTTACTGGTGAGTGGGAAGATTTGAAACATAAAAGCACGTAACTGAAATATGTTTTATTTCTTGCATTGGTTCACATAATGGGGGTTATTTAGGAAAGGCAAATAAAAAAGCATGATCCAATTTGCTCTTGCGGGGGAAAAAAAAATCTGTTCTGATCCAAGAGGAAATAGGATGTTCCCTGGATGAACTTTACCTATAAATATTAGTATAAATATGAGTTATATTGTGTGCATTTAAGAAAGAATCCAGGCCTTTCTTAAAACAATTTATTGAGTTGGCCAAAACCAGCTCTTGAGAGAGTCTAGTCCACATTTTCACAGCCTTTCCATACTTGGAGATTAAATCCCTTTTCCTCCAGACATAGAGTGCCCCTTTGTCCTCTTGTGATGTCCTTAATGTGAATAACTCTACACCAAGTTCACTATATGGACCACTTATGTATATATACATGTTGATTATATGCCTCCTTAATCTCCTCTTAAGCGAGAATAAACTCAGTTCCTCTAATCTTTCCTCATATGTGACCTCCTCCATGCGTCTTGTCAGTTTGGTTGCCCTTCTCTACACTTCCTCCAGTTTCTCAATATCCTTTTTGTGAACTGGTGCCCAAAACTGAACTCCATATTCCAGATATGGTCCTACTGATGATTTGTAAAGGGGTAAAAATCTCTCTGCAGTCCTTACCTCTTTCAATGCAAAGGTTTTTGCTCGCTTTGGAAACTGCAGCTTGGCATTGCATGCCATTATTAAGCTTATGATCTACCAGAACTCCCAGATCCTTCTCCACCATTGATTCCCCCAGTTGTATGTAGTACGTATGATGCATCCATAATTGTAGCCCCAAGTGCAAAACTTTACATTTATAAACATTTAGCCTCATTTGACACACAGTTAAAGTTGATTGTTATCATCATTATTACTTTTACAGGCTACCTTAAGGATGTATTTTCAGTGTAGCATCAGTATGTCCAGCAGACCATTCTTGAGTATCACACAACAATAAACCACAGCCTAACACTGTCCCTATAAGTCACTGCGCCCTATAATTTCTTTTTCACAGGAGCCACAGGCGGCATTGGTAAAGCATATGCAGAGGAGCTGGCAAGTCATGGTATGAACATCATTTTAGTCAGCCGCAACCCTGAGAAGCTTAAGGAAGTATCTGAAGCCATTTCTACGACTTACAAAGTAAAAACTCGCTTCATAGTGGCTGATTTCAGCCTGGGATGTGAAGTCTATCCTCATATTAAGGAGGCTCTGAAAAATTTAGAAGTGGGTATTTTAGTTAACAATGCTGGAGTGTTCCATGATTATCCACAGATCACTACAGAGGTTCCAGAAGACAAACTATGGGAAATTATTAATATCAACATTGGTGCAGCTGTCATGATGGTTCATATAGTTCTCCCAGGGATGGTGCAGAGGAAGAGAGGAGCCATTGTCAATGTGAGCTCTGGAACGTGTTGCAAACCCACCCCTCTAATGAACGTTTATGCGTCTTCCAAGGTAAAACATTTTTGCACATGTTACAATGCACATTTTAGACGTGAAGATTAGCTTAAGCACGTTTCCTGAACACAGAGACCCTGGAAAATAAAATAGTTGCAATTTATGCTGTCACACAATATTATCAAAAGGGTTTCTTAAACACAAAATTTACAGTAAAAAAAACAAACAAAAAAACACATTACCTTTTTTTTTTTTTTTTTTTTGCTAAAATATAACAGATGAGGTTGCCTTAAGTAAATACTGTAGATACGAACCATGCCATCCCATAAAGTTGCATGCATCCATGACATGCGACAAACTTCCAAAAGCATAATTTTCCATAAGCAACACTTTAAAAGCAGTTTAGTTAACCATAAGGCCCTTTTCACACGGACAGAAGGATCAGGTCCGCCTGTCAGTTTTTTAGGTGGACCTGATCAGACTATCTATTGCTCTCCATGGAGCGACGGATGTCAATGTCAATGTGTCTGACATCCGCCGATATCCAATCAGATCCTCTCTGCTAAAAACAGTCTATCAGATCGGATAGAAACAGACAGGTGGTCCATTTCCATCAGACAGCCCCATTGAGAACAGTGGGCTGTGTCCGTTGCATCAGCGGAACAGACACAGATCTGTCATCCGCCTGCTGAGGCGGGGATCAACGGACTCTGCCTGTGTGAAAGGGGCCTGAAGGGGCCTATGTATTGCCAGCGTGCATGGCAATACATAATGTGTAGCACAAACAATGTTTCTCTTATCACCTTCCAGGATAGCACACATGAAAGATGAGGTGCTCCTCCCTACAGGAAACACAATCATTTGACAGCTTGTTATAAGTCTCTATCCTTCCCCTTGATCCCCAGTATTGGTTGTGTTTCTCCTGATCTCCTGAACTAAGCAGCATGTTTGTTTTGTTTGAGACCAAATGACCGGGGAGGGTCGGATGGTCCCCTGTTGAGACAGGTTCTAGGGAAGCCTGGGACGGCTGAACTATCCTGCAGGCTTGTCCTTCTCACAGGTCACCCTCAAGGCTGCTCTCTTCCTCATAAGGAAAAACATCTTGCATCGGAGGAAGTGCTGCGCTCCAGGCCTCGTTCTGGATAAGGTCATGACCGCTTCACAGGAAGTGGGTAGTGCCAGAAGAGCAGCAAGACCCGGGTGTACCTCTAAAAGAAGAGCAACATGGAGACCGGCTTGGGGAAGTAGGGACAGAGCAAGGCCGCAAGTAGCGGTCGGCTCCCTGTCCTCAGTGGTACCAGCAGCCCAGGACTGGGCCAGTCTCCACATGGAACAGGAGGAAGGGATGGCAACTACAACTGCGGATAGATCCAGGTTGGGGCCCGGTGAGTAAAAACCCCCCTTGGAAAGGGGGGGGGGTGAGAATCCCTGGGCCAGCCAGGACAGGCTGGGACTCACTGATCATTTTACCCTCCTCCCCTCCTAGTACAAGCTCGCAGTTAGGCGGAGGACAGAAAAGGTTACATGTAAGTTCTTGTCTTACAGATTCCACAAACGGAACCCAGGAGGCCCCAGATAAACAGCCTCCTGCGGCAACAGGGCATAGCTCCTCATAAAAAAGTGGATACTGTAAGGATAAGCTTCCAAAATCCCATTCCAAGCCTTTCTACTATAAATGTATTAATAAATTAACAGGGAAAGAGGCTTCAACCTTAATGAAAAAGTTCCTTTCATCTATGCAGACGGAAATGATAGCAACAGTCAAATCTTTCCCTGAAGCCCCTGGGCAATCAACAGCCCAGGGCCCTGACCCAGAGGAGCTTGCCCCTAGAGAAGGCCCATCCTCCCAGGAGAGTCTCTTGGGAGTGGGACCTAGTGCTCTCCTCCTGCCCTCACAGTCACTACCGCTAGCTCAGGTAGAGGAAGAAGAGGAGGAAGGGGAGAAATGGAAAGCCAGGTCAAATCAGACCACAGCTCAGATGAGGGGAGCATCCAGACCAGATAATCAAGACAGGAGAATCTCAGGCTAAGAAAACATCTCTTCATCATGGAGGATCTAGATGGGCTCCTACAGGTGATATATTCCACAGAGCAGATTCCAGAGACCCCCAGAGTGACCTCCGCACAGGACAAGGCATACAGGGGGCTGAGCAAGGCTCAATCCATTGTGTTCCCACTCTACCAGTCCCTACAGGATTTAATCCTACAGGAGTAGAGGGAACCGGTAAGAAGAATTGTCAGGCAAAAAACCTGTAAAAGGAGATTTTCCTTTAAAGAGGGTAACAAAGAGAAATTTTTAAGCACCCAAAACTGGATGGTGCTCTGTCTCAAGTCACCCAACAGTCTGACCTCTCCTTTGAGGATGCAGTCAAGTATTAGGGATCTGATGGACCGTAGATCAGAATCCCTTCTTAGAAAGGCTTGGGATGAAAATACATTAGCCATTGGTCCAGTCTTAGTGGCAGCCTGTGTAGACAGAAATGCAGACTTCTGGGTGGAGAAGCTGACCAAACGCCTGTCACAGGAATCTGAATTGGATGCCATGCTTGACTCCCTATCAGTGATAGGAAAAGCCGTTGCATACCTTGCAGATGCCGCAATTGAATCTGCAAGAGCCTTAAAGATGGCCGCATTAATCAATTCAGCTGGAAGAGCTGTCTGGATTAAGGCCTGGGAAGGAGATGTCACATCAAAGGGTAAACTATGCAGCCTTCCCTTCCAGGGCTTATTGCTTTTTGGCCAGGTCCTAGACGACGTCCTGTCTAGGTCCTCAGAAAAGGGTAAGAAATACCCAGTGAAAGAAATTTCAGAAAATGTTTCATGGCTCCCTGGGGCAACCGCAGCATAGAGCCAAAAAACAACCCAACAAGAGGTGGGGCAATGGTAGGGTAAGGCAAAAGAGCAACTTACTGTTTTCCTCCCCCTGGGTTGGCGCCAAAGGAAATAAGTGACGCCAAGATCAGGGTGGAAGGTTGGCTGACTCACAAGATATCAGACAGCGCCTACATTTGACAGATCCTGCGCGAAGGTTATCGCCTGGAATTTTCAGCAAAATGATCACCCTCACACATCCCCCAGGGATGCCCTGAAAAGATCAGCCCTTCTGGATGGTATGCAGGAATTGGTAGATGAGCAGATGGTGGTACCTGTACCAAAAGAACAACAATACCAAGGATTATACTCCCATGTATTCGTTGTTCGCAAGTTGTCAGGAAAGTATTGACTTATAGCAAACCTAAGAAACCTGAACAAGTTCTTGGAATACAAAAAAAATTTCAATGGAGAGTATCTACTCCGTACGTAAAAAACCTCATGAAGGAGGCCTTCATGACAACACTGAACCTCAAGGATGCCTACCTGCATGTTCCAATTCACTTGGATCATCAGGCATTCTTGAGGTTCACAGTGGTCGTTGGAGAGGAGATTTTTCACTGGCAGTTCTGAGCCCTCCCATTCGGGTTAACAACCAGCCCAAAGATTTTTACCAAAATCCTAGCAGAAGCAGTAGCCTTTTTGAATCTACAGGGTATATCTCTGATTCCCTACCTGGACAATCTAGTGGTCTCTGGACTGTCAGTTGTCCAAGTCAAATCAGACATCAACAAGGTAATGTCGGTCCTGGAAACCCTGGGCTGGATAATCAGCATGGAAAAATCCTCCCTCAAACCAGAACAGGTCAAGACCTTCCTAGGCTACTTAGTAGACACCAAACTTCAGAAGCTTTGCTTGCCAAAGGACAAGGTGGAAAAACTAGCTTCATCATCGGGGGACATGATAAAAAAAACTGTCACGCTCCAGAAGGGAGGTGACGATAACCCTGGGCCTGATGTCAGCAAGTATACCAGCCATTGTCTGGGCGCAACTTCAATCAAGAGTCCTTCACTTCTTCCTCCTGTCCTCCTGGGACAAGAAGAGAGTCCCTGGAGGAGGTGATAGTACTCACCCCTCAGGTCCTATCCTCCCTAGAGTGGTGGACAGTGCCCGACAACTTAAAAGGGGGCAGACCATGGGCTCAGTGGGATACGGTAAAGGTGACCACCGATGCCAGCACCTTAGGGGTGGGGGGCCCACCTAGGAAAAGAGAAAGCCCAAGGTCAATGGAACTGCTCACTCGATCAGATGTCATCAACTACAGGGAGCTCAAAGCAGTGGGAGAAGCCCTGAAAACCTTTTGTAGCGCTGAACCCCGAAGGAGCTGCTGGTTTTGATTGGGCCTGCACTCTACCTAGAAACCCCACTAACTTGTCTCAACCCCCTTGGCACAGCTGTGGTGTAGTGTAATACAGTACAATATAAAACCTGCATTGTACCCTCAGGATCCACTGGCTCCACCTGGTGGGGAAAAACAATAAGCCACACAACTGGATACTTAACCAGAAATATAGTTTACTGTAAAATATTTAGATAGGTGGTTACAGTAATTGTGCTGTCATCCCAACATAGAACGACAGCACAATATATTTTAATATAACAGAATATAACATATGTATGTAAATAAATTTATATAAACCTGGGAGCTCCCCTTGAATTTAAGGCTATATACGTGAGGCCTCAATTAAAGTTCTTTAATCCGGGTCGTCTTTTCTTCACTAGCTCAAATCACTCCTTTGTATTTGTAATCCAAAATAAGGTGGAAGATTAAGCTGAAATGCTCCTGGTATAATTCCAGTAACTTATTTACATGCGCTGAGGCGCCAAAGTAAATAGGCCCCAAGCCTGCCCAGTGTCAGTGGCTCTGCTATGCCTCAGTGGAACTGCAGATTCCAGTGAGGCCTGTAAGTGAGTCTAACTGTGCACAAAAGTTAACAAACGGTGGGCTGTAACCTGCTCACCAACTGGATCAGCGTTCCACGTGATCACTTTGGTCCGGTGACTGTAGCTTGCCTTTCCGTCAGCTAGGCCAGACGCTCTGTATTGCTCCGCTGAATCAATCCAGTTCTCCGATTCTCCACTGAGTATCTTTGGACCTTCTCAATCCGGCTACCATCTCTCAGGCTCTGTCTCACAAGAACAAACAGGCTGGCGCTCCGCGATAGCTGTCGGCCGCTGTCTCTCGGGACACCCCTCCACAGATCCGCACAGGTAACGTGGTCCCAAGAGACCTAAAATGGCCACTGGTGTCCCTTTTATCCCCTACCCAGCATGCACTGCATAAGAGAATGTTCATGGGTAGGTCACACATGGACTCCTGGGTAACAAGGTCAACCTCCAGAATCCAAAACAAACACTCACTTCCTGTACAAGTCTTTAGGTTGTTCTGAGGTAACGATAAACAGGTGCGTTACCCATATTTGGTCACTAGATGGCTCTAGTACGAAACCACAGTAAAGTCCATATACCTCACATTAAAGCATGCATAATCACATCAATAAACAAGGATGTCAGCGCTACACTTTCAAGAAAGCATTGTAAAAAAGGAGATTCAGGTCAGCACCGAAAAGGCCACTGTTGTAGGCACCAGGTCCAGACCCCTCCTGAAATTATCCAAGGAGATCTTGGACTGGGCTGAAGGGAAGGTTCTCTCCATATCAGCTGTCCACATAAAAGGGACAAGCAACACTGGGGCAGTACAGGCCATCCCAACCCTAGCAATGATTGCAAGGGTTCTTCAGAAGCTCAACCAATGCCCAGGCGATCGCCTCCTGGTAGAGCCCTGGTGGCCAAGGCGAGCTTGGTTTGCAAGCTTAAGATACATGGCAGTGGCAGAGCTGTGGAAGCTCCCGAACAGGCTGGATCTTCTTAGGAAGGGGCCAGTACTACGCCCAAGGCTGGACTTGTTACAGCTGACGACCTGACTAGTGAGTGCCAGATTTTAAAGTGTAAGGCCTGCTCATAGAGAGTGATTGTTACCCTCCTTCTGACCAGAAAACCAGTGACTAAGAAAATCTACATAAAAATTTGGAAGACTTTCTGTTCCTGGGGTAAAGAAAAACAGATGACCGCCACCACTGTCCCTGTTATCTTGGAGTTTCTACAGGACAGAGTAGAAAAGGGCCTAGTGGTCAGCACCCTTTGGGTATAGATCGCAGCACTCTCGGTCTACCTTGATACAAGGCTAGGAAAGGAAGACCTCATTAATGATGGTGGCCAGGGAAGGGTTTCACCGGTCTCCAAAAGCAGTTTCCCACCATGGGACCCGACAAGGGTATTGGAGGCATTATCTAAGCACCCATTTGAACCTATAGGGGAGGTTCCTTTTAAGTTTCTAACCTTAAAAGTATAATTTTTGTTAGCAATTACCTTGGCCAGGAGGGTTGGGGATCTACAGGGTCTGTCCATGAAGGAACCCTTCCTATTGATACAGCCAGATAGAGTCACCCTCAGGCCAGAACCTTTGTATCTACCAAATTAGCATCTTTATTTCATAGGATGCAAGATATAACATTGCCGAAATTTCACCTGGATGTAAGAAGGTGTCTCCTTTCCTATTTACAAAGAACAAAAGAGTTTAGGAGATCCAATTACCTACTAGTTTTATAAGCTTGGCCAAGGAATTCAGGCTTCTAAAGTCTCAGTCTCGAGGTAGATCAAGGGAGCTATCTCCCTGGCTTATGAGAGTTCTGGGGTTCCAGTACCAGCAAAGGTTAAGGCCCATTCAACCAGGTCACTAGCGACTTTCTGGGCTGAGAAAGCAGGGGCCTCCTGGGAACAAATTCGCAGCCGGCCACCTGGTCCAGTCAGGATACATTCCTGAAGCACTACCATGTGGAAGTGTTGTCACAGCAAGACTTGGCCTTCGGTCAGAAGGACCTACAAGCTGTGGCCCCACCCTGAAGGTAGGCCTGTGGTTACTTGATTATTCTGTCAGGTGTGCCGTCCTGGAAAGCGATAGGAGAAAACCTATGTTAGACTTACCGGTAACAGTATTTCTACGAACCTTCCAGGACAGCAGACCTACTTCCCGCCCTATGGTGGAGGGAAAAGGAGTTGAACACTAGGTGGTGAGTACCTATGTGGAATGATTCTCCTTGTGAACCAGTTCAGGATTACTTTATTACAAACTGGGGATTAAGGGAAGGGTGGGAACTTATAACAATGTTAATTGATTGTGTCTCCTGTAGGGAGCAGTCCCCATCTCTCAGGTGTGCCATCCTGGAAGGCTGATAGAAATATAATTACCGGTAAGTCTAACTTAGGTTTTTCACATGTAGGCCTGACATGAGCGTTTACATTTGTGTGGATGCAGGCTGCTTTAAAGTGATTATAAACCCCAGAATGAATATGAACAATGCACATCCTTCTATATTGTGCAACACCAGGAGGTGATGGGGGTGGAGAGCTCCAATGCACAGCCTGTGACTGATATTCACAGCTCTGCTTGTTCTTCATGTAGAGTAAGGAGGGGGGCGTGACCCTTCTCTCCAATCAGGATTTAGAGTTCTTCTAACTGAGCTTTGCGGTGAGTGAATTCCCCCACCCCCTGCTTTCTGCTGCTGAGAGATGCAGCCAGATTCTATGTTGAGCTTTGTGTTGTAGAAGGCTGTACAGCTCACTACACCACACCTCTAGGGTGCATTGCAGTGTGAGTAGGACACATAGAAAACAATTGTTTTCTGTGTGTCCTAGTGCTGACCTGCGATTTATCCAGTGCGATAAAATGTGGGTCACCTCACTGTGTATGAGCGCGGTCTAAGCCTTACATTGGGGGCATTGAAAGCGGTAATCAGAAGCATCAGTGGACAGGAATCAGGATATACCCGTCTTATTATGGTGACCTCACCAAGTTTTGGATTTCTTATGTCTCAGTGACAATAGTCAATAGGGCAAACACAGAAGGTTAATCTACCCTATGGGGGCAACAGCAAACAAACCATGGCAGAGATTCTAACCCTTCTCTAGTCTTTCCATAACGAAAAAATAAGTTTTGACTAATATATATATATATATATATATATTAAGGTTGAAAAAAGACACAAGTCCATCCAGTTCAACCTTAAAAACAAATAAATAAAATAAAAAATAATCGTACAATCCAAATACCCAATTTTATGCCCACAATTGATCCAGAGGAAGGCGAAAAAAAACCCCAGCAGGGGAAAAAAATTCCTTCCTGATCCCCCAAGAGGCAATCGGATTTTCCCTGCACCAACTTTACCTATGATAGTACCCAGTTATATTATGTACATTTAGGAAAGTATCCAGGCCTTTCTTAAAGCAATCTACTGAGCTGGCCAGAACCACCTCTGGCGGGAGTCTATTCCACATTTTCACAGCTCTAACTGTGAAGAAACCTTTCCGTACTTAAAGATGAAATCTCTTTTCCTCTAGACGTAAAGAGTGCCCCCTTGTCCTCTGGGTTGACCGTACAGAGCATAACTCAACACCAAGTTCACTATATGGATCCCTAATATATTTGAACATGTTGATCATATCCCCCCCTTATTCTCCTCTTCTCAAGAGTGAATAAATTCAGTTCCTCTAATCTTTCCTCATAGTTGAGTTCCTTCATGCCTCTTATCAGTTTGGTTGCCCTTCTCTGCACTTTCTCCAGTTCCCCGATATCCTTTTTGAGAACTGGTGCCCAAAACTGAACTGCATATTCCAGGTGAGGTCTTACTAATGATTTGAACAGGGGCAAAATGATATCTCTCTCTGGAGTCCATACCTCTCTTAATACAAGAAAGGACTTTGCTCGCTTTGGAAACAGCAGCTTGGCATTGCATGCTATTATTGAGCTTATGATCTACCAAAACCCCCAGATCCTTCTCCACTATGGATCCCCCCAGTTGTACTCCCCCTAGCATGTATGATGCATGCATATTCTTAGCCCCCAAGTGCATAACTTTACATTTATCAACATTAAACCTCATCTGCCTCATAGTCGCCCAATTAGACAGTGTATTGAGGTCGGCTTGTAAATTGGAGACATCCTGTAAGGACGTTATTCCACTGCATAGCTTGGTATCATCTGCAAAGACAGAAATGTTACTTTTGATCCCAGACCCAATATCATTTATAAAGATGTTAAAAAGTAAGGGTCCCAGCACTGAACCTTGGGGTACACCACTGATAACCTTAGACCATTCAGAGTAAGAATCATTAATCACTACTCTCTGAATTCTGTCTTTTAGCCAATTTTCTATCCATTTACAAACTGATATTTCCAAACCTGTAGACTTTACCTTACACATGAGCCGTGTGTGGGGAACTGTATCGAACGCTTTTGCAAAATCCAAGTATACCACGTCCACCGCCACCCCTCTGTCCGAGGTTTTACTTAACTCCTCATAAAAAGAAATCAGATTTGTCTGACAACTTCTGTCTTTCATGAATCCATGTTGTCTGTTGCTTAAAGTGTTTTTGTTCAGCAAGAACTCGTCTATGTGGTCTTTTATTAAACGCTCCAGTATCTTCCCAGCTATAGAAGTTAAGCTAACAGGTCTATAGTTACTTGGTAAAGACTTTGATCCCTTTTTAAATATAGGCACCACGTTCGCCCTGCGTCAATCCAGTGGGACTATTCCCGTCATTAATGAGTCCCTAAAAATTAGATCCAATGGCTCTGAAATTACAGAGCTCAATTCTTTTACGATCCGTGGGTGGATGCCGTCAGGGCCAGGTGCTTTATCCACCTTTATTCTGTCTAAATATTTCTGGACCATATCACTTTTGAGCCATTGTGGATCATTTGGGGCTGTGTCACCCCCATTATGGACATGCGCTCCCCCATGCTCTTTTGTGTACACAGAGCTGAAGAAAGTATTTAATAAATTAGCCTTCTCTTTGTCCCCAGTCACCAACTCTAGATTATTTTGTAAAGGGCCTACATGCTCAGACTTGACCTTTTTTACTATTAATATATTTGAAGAATTTTTTGGGGTTTGTCCTACTATCTTTTGCAATCTATTTTGCAATTTGTTTCCTTTTTTACATATTCTGTTAAATTCTTTGTAACATTTAAATGACACTAGTGATCCTTCATTTTTATATTTTTTAAAAGCTCTTCTCTTATAGTTTATAGCTTTTTTAACTGTGAGCCACATAGGTTTTGTTTTTAGCCTTTTAAACTTATTGCCCATGGGAATATACTTTGCAGTGAGGTCCCAAACAGTCTTTTTGAAGAATTCCCATTACCAAAAGCCATAACCCCGAGCCACACTTGGGATTTCACCGCAGGCTGTGTCTTCCACCCGATTCATCACTGTGTCGTGCTCCATTCCCTGCGAGCGTGTGAAGTATGGGGACAGAGCCCGGTGGCAAATTTAAAAAAAAAGTGAAAAATACAGAACAGGCGCAATACACTGTAATCTGTAAGATTACATAACTGTATCCAATCATTTCACCTCCCTTTTGTCCCTAGTGCTTTGTCCAGTGCCCTGCCTGCAGTTTTAGATTATATACAGTTTTACTCACAAGTTTGCATACCCTGGCAGAATTTATGATTTCTTGGCCATTTTTCAGAGAATATGAATGATAACACAAAAAAAAAAAAAATAATCTTTCACTCATGGTTAGAGTTTGGCTGAAGCCATTTATTATCATTCAACTGTGTTTATTTTTTTTAACCACTTCAATACTGGGCACTTAAACACCTTCTTGCCCAGACCAATTTTGAGCTTTCAGCGATGTCGCACTTTGAATGACAATTGCACAGTCATGCTACACTGTACCCAAATGAAATTTTTATCATTTTTTTTCCCACAAATAGAGCTTTCTTTTGGTGGTAATTGATCACCTCTACAGTTTTTATTTTTTGCTAAACAAATAAAAAAAATACAGAAATTTTGAAAAAAAAAACTGTTTTTTTTGTTTCAGTTTCAAAACTTTGTAAATAAGTACGTTTTGTCCTTCACTGATGGGCACTGATGGGGCTGCACTGACGGGCACTGATAAGGCGGCACTGATGAGCTGGCACCAATGAAGTGGCACTGATGAGGTGGCATTGATGGGCACTGATATGTGGCACTGATAGGTGGCACTGATGGGCACTGATAGGTGGCACTTATGGGCGACACGGATAGACACCGTTAGGTGGCACAAATTGGTATGGAGAGGCGTCATGAATGGGCATGGATAGGCGGCACAGATGGGCATGGATGGGCACTGATAGGCGGCATTGCAGTGTGCAGTATTGTAGGGATGGATGCCAATCAGTGCCAAACAATCATGCATGCCAATCAGTGATGCCCAATATGGGCACTGATTGGCATCCATTGTGGGCACTGACTGGCATCCCTGGAGGTCTAGGGTGGCATACCTGGTGCTGGGCATCCCTGGTGGTCTGGTGGCGTCCCTGGTGGTCCAGTGTGGGCATCCTTGGGGGAGCTGTGCTGATAATCGATCAGCACAGACCTCCCCTGTCAGAGGAGCAGCTGATCGTCTCTCCTCTACTCGCGTCTGACAGACGAGAGTGAGGAAAAGCCGATCACCGGCTCTTCCTATTTACACTGCGATTGGACACGGCTGATCACGTGGTAAAGAGTCTCGGAGACTCTTTACTGAGATCGTAGTTGCAGGGTGTCAACAACGACGTCCGGTCAGGATTTTGAAACCACTTTGCAGCCGTCATTTGACAATTGGCGGGCGGCAAGTGGTTAAATCATAATCGCAACAGAAACTACCAAAATAACCCTGATCAAAAGTTAACATACCGTGGAATGTTTGGCCTTGGTACAGACACAGAAGGTGGCACATAGGGATGAGCCCGATGTTCGAGTCGGATGTAAGTTTTAATAACACTTAAAATGAAACAATAAAAATGAACTATTCCTTTAAATATTGTGCCTGGGGGTGTCCTTAGTATGCCTGTGAAGTAGCGCATTTTTCCCATGTCTAGAACAATACCACAGCAAAATTACATTTCTAAAGGAAAACATTTAATCTAAAACTGCTCGTGGCTGTAATGAATTGTTGGATCCAGGCAATACAGATAAAAAAAAAATCATTGAAAAAAACAGCATGGGTTCCACCCAGTCCATTACCAGGCCCTTTGTGTCTGGTATGAATATGAAGGGGAACCCTGCGCCATATTTAAAAAAAAATATGTGGGAGTCCCCCCAAAATCTATGCCCTTCAGGTCTGGTATGGATATTAAGGGGTACCCTGCACCAAATATTTTTTTTAAATGGCATCAGGATCCCCCAAAAAAAACATACCAGACCCTTATCTGAGCATGCAAACTGGCAGGCACAGGAAAAAGGGGGATGAGAGAGCACCACCCCTCCTGAACCATACCAGGCCGCATGCCCTCAACATAGGGAGGGTGTTTTGGAGTGCCTCCAAAACACCTTGTCCCCATGTTGATGGGGACAAGGGCCTCATCCCCACAACACTTGCCTGGTAGTTGTGAGGGTCTGCAGGTAGGGGGCTTATCAGAATCTGTAAGCCCCCTTTAACAAGGAGACCTCCAGATCTTGCCCCCCCACATGTGAATGGGTATCGAGTACATTATACCCCTACTCATTCTCCAAAAAAAGTATCAAAAATAGTAAAAATTACAGTAGACAATTTGGTCCTTTATTTAAAAAAAAAAAAAACAAAAAAAAAAAAACTGTTCTGTTATGTCTATTTATGTTCAATCACAGCGCTGACAGACCAAGAAAAAAAACAAAAATGCAACAGCTCTGTCTCCATGGGAGACTCCCACCTACTGAATCCTTTTCCTGATGACAGCTGTGATATAGCTGAGGGCGTGGCCACCTGGTGATGTAAACGGGTGGTGGGCCCGCCCCTTTGTGAAGTCATGTGACATCACATGGCATCAGAAGGGGTGGGGTCACCCGTTTACATCACCGGGTGGCCCTGCCCTCAGCTATATAACAGCTCTCATTGCGAAGAGGATTCATTTGGCGGGAGCCTCCCATGGAGGTGGAGTTGTTCCTTTTTTTTTTTTTTCTTGGTCCATATGCGCTGTAATCAAAGATGAATGGACATTGCAGGACAGTTTTTCTTTTTTTTTTTAATAAAGGACTTGTCCCAAATTGTCTACTGTAATTTTTACTATTTTTGACACATTTTTTGGTGAATTAGTAGGAGTACCATGTAACTGATACCCATTCACATGGAGGGGTGGGATCTGTGGGTCCCCTTGTTAAAGGGGACTTCAAGATTCCGATAAGCCCCCTGCCCGCAGACCCCCACAACCATCGGACAAAGGTTGTGGGGATGAGGCCCTTGTCCCTATCAACATGGGGACAAGGTGTTTTGGGGGGACACCCACCCCACGTTAAGGGCATGTTTCCTGTGGCCTGCCAGGTTGCATGCTCGGATAAGCTTCTAGTATGGATTTTGGGGGCCCTACGCCATTTTTATTAAAATTTTGGCTCAGGGTTCCCTTTAAAATCCATACCAGACCTAAGGGGCCTGGTATGGATTTTGGGGGGACCCCTGCACCATTTTTTGTTTATTTGGTGCAGGTTTCCCCTTAATATTCATACCAGACCTGAAGGGCCCCTACGCATATTTTTTTTTTACATTTGGCGCAGGGTTTACCTAATATTCATACCAGACCCAAAGGGCCTGGCAATGGACTGGGGGGAACCCATGCTGTTTTTTTTCAATGATTTTTATCTATATTGCCAGTGTTGTAAAAAATTAAACAGCTGATCGCGCGCCTCCACTGGGAATGCGCAGCTTCACCGCAGCTATACCAAGCATGCGCACATGCTATTTTCGGTCCAGAAAAATTATAGACTCAAGCTGGCGGGCAGAGGCGGTGTGAGTTGCTTAATTACATCATCAGCCCCCCCCCCCCTAACACACCACTAGTCTGCTCTGGAGAAGGGGGCCCGTGCATAATAGCACTGTGTGTATCAATGGGAGGTCAGGGCAAAATATAGAGTTGTGCTTGTGGGTGGGGCCAAGCCTTTGCATAGAAGACATTCCTCATCAATATGAGCATCCACACAGCATGATGTACATAATGTAAAGGGCTACTCAATTTGTTCAGGGACGAAAACAGCAGCCTGACACATGGAGCCAGTGCTTACACAAATCTGTCTGTGCACAGCCCTGCAAAATACATATATGGGAGGTCAAGGAAAATTATAAAGCAGTGTCTGTGATCTCAGTCAAGTGCTGGGGGCTGGGTCACCTCTGCTGCTTTTCCTCCAATCAGGAGCCAAAGAAGCCAAGTGCGAGTTTACCTGTAGCCTTCACACTGGAGGGTGGGTACCGGGTCCCCCGAGGGCAGAGTGCATGTGTGACCTGCTTTGGGGTCACTGGTGGCTTAGGGAGAAGGAGAGGGCCCCTGGGTGGACGTGGGAGAAGGAAAGGGCTCCTGGGTGGATGTGGGCAGAGGAGAGGGCCCCTGGATGGCCAGTGGAGAAGGAGAGAGACCCTCTGTGTGCTTCCTCTACACAGGGGACCAGTCTGTTTGCTCCCCCTACATGTCTGAATACTCTGACCACCTCCTGTATCCTGTGCGCATGTTCTGACCACCTCCTATATCCTGTCCACAGCCTCTAACCATCTCTTGCATCATGTCTGCAATCTCTGACTATCTCTTGTCTTTTCACATGTCTGCAGTCTCCAAGGGGGATTCTGGACAGGAATTAAGAGTGAGAGCGCCGTCGGTATGGAGATTACAGGAAGAGTCAGACGTGTGTGGACTGTGGAGAGGAGACTATAGAATAAAACCAGAGCCACCAACCTGGAGCCATCAAACAGCCCTGCATGGTGCACCTGAGAGGGGGTCAGTGACAGCGCCATCAGGCCAGTCTGGGGGGGGGGGGGGCTCACTGATGTAATGGAGGAAGTAAATAAAATAATATAAGGGGGCACTGATATAAAGGTCTCCCCTTACATCAGTAAACCCCCTCCTTACCTTAATGTATTCACTCTGCAGAACCAGAGTCCCCCCCCCCCACATCACAGTTCCCAGAATTCCCCTTTACATCAGAGGAAAATACTGCAGAGCATGATTTAAGGAGGAACTGTGGTGTAAGGAGTGCTCTGGTCACCAGAGACTGCCTTATATCAGAATCCACTGCATTCCCATTTACATCAGAGTTCCCACTTACATCAGGGTCTGCAGCATTGCCCTTTACATAAGTGTTCCCCTTTACATCAGGATTCACAGAGTTCCCCCTTGCACTGTAAGATTAAAAGGGGTGGAGGCCCAGAGACATGTCCAGGGAACACAGAAGATACATGGGTTAGATTAGAAGGGATGGAGGCCCAGAAACATGTCCTGGGAACACAGAAGATACATGGGTTAGATTAGAAGGGATGGAGGCCTGGAGACATGTCCAGGGTACACAGAGGATACATGGGTTAGATTAGAATAGGGTGACCATACATCCCCAGTTTCCCGGGGACAGTCCCCGGATTGGATTTGAACAGGGGCTGGGGCAATTTCAAAGACAGTCAGTGCAGAATTTAAAAAATAAATCTGAATTACACCCCCCGCTCTGCCACTCCTACTAGCTTAGGGGAGTGTATTCTTTTCCATTATCTGTGCCCCTTTTTGATGATCATGTGCTGGTCGGAGCAGAGGGAATATTTCTTCAGTTTTGGGTGCATGCCCATCCAGCTCTGCTCGCATGTTCTTCTGCCTTGGCTCAAGTCCCGGCCAACCACCTACCTGCTCATTTCCTTGCCTTCCCTCCCCACACAGTAGCAGCCGGGGCCCAGAGAGTAAGACTTGACAGGCTGTGAGGCGGTCATCAGGGGCAATGGGCAGAGAGCGCTGATTGCCGCCATTAGTAGTAAAAAAAAAAAAAATGTCCCCGGATTTCATTTTAAAAATCTGGTCACCTTAGATTGGAAGGGATGGAGGCCTGGAAACATGTCCAGGGTACACAGAGGATACATGGGTTAGATTAGAAGGGATGGATGTCCAGGGAACACAGAGGAGGCCTCCATCCCTTCTAATCTAACTCATGTGTTCTCTTTGTACCCTGGACCTGTCTCTGGGCCTTCATCCCTTCTAATCTAACCCATGTATCCTTTGTGTACTCTGGACATGTCTCTGGGCCTTCATCCCTTCTGATCTAACCCATGTATCTTCTGTGTTCCCAAGACATGTCTCTGGGTCTACATCCCTTTTAATCTTACAGTGCAAGGTGGAACTCTGAACACCAATGTAAAGGGGAACACTGATGTAAAGGGCAATGGGAATGCAGTGGACTCTGATATAAGGTGGTCTCTGGTGACCAGAGCACCCCTTACATCAGAGTTCCACCTTCGATCATGCTATGCAGCCTTTTCCTTTACATCTGAGTACCTATGCATTGCAAGGGAGAATCTTGCAGACTCTGATGTAAAAGGAAATGCCGTAAACTCTGATATGGGGCAGTTGGGGGGTGGGGTGGGAGATTCTGGTGACCAGAGACCACCTTCCTCAGGCGGGGGTTTACTAATCTACAGTGAAATCTTTATATCAGTGCCCCCTTACATTATTGTATTTACTTCCCCATTACCTGAGTGACCCCCCCCCCCCCCCAGATTGACCTGAGGGTGCTGTCACTGACCTCCTCAGGTGCATCATGCAAGGCTCAGTTAGACAGGTCCAAGTTGGTGGCTCTGGTTTTATTCTATAGTCTCCTCTCCACAGTCCATACACGTCTGACTCCTCCAGTAATCCCTATCCCGGCGGCACTCTCACTCTTGATTCCTCTCCAGACTTCTCTTCAGAGACTGCAGACATGATAAAAGACAAGAGATATTCAGAGATTGCAGATATGGTACAAGAGATGGTTAGAGGCTGTGGACATGATATAGGAGGTGGTTATATGCTGCAGACATGGTACAGGAGTTGGTCAGAACATGTGCACAGGATACAAGAGGTGGTCAGAGGATGCGCACAGGATACAGGAGGCGGTCAAAGGATGTGGAAATGGTGCAGGTGATGGACAGAGGATGTGGACAGGATACAGGAGGCAGTCAGAGGGTGTGGAAATGGTACAGGTGGTGGTAAGAGGATGTGGAAATGGTACCGGGGGTGGTCAGAGGATGTGGACGGGATGCAGGAGGTGGTCAGAGTATGCCGACATGTAGGCGGAGCAAACAGAACAGAGTGGTCCCCCGTGTAGTGGGAGCACCCACAAGGATCAGTCGTGTAGTGGAAGCACACAGAGAGGTCAGTCGTGTAGTGGGAGCATATCCATGTATCCATGTAGGGGGAGCACACAGTGAAATCCTGATAAGAGTTGTCACAGGAGGGCCCTCACACAGGACACATGGCAGGCAGGACGGTGAGGTTGGCACACTCGGTGAGCAGGTTCCTGTTCTTAGGAGGTGGGGTCCTGGTCCCCATGGAAGATGGGCTCCCTAGGTGAGATGGAGTCCCCATTGCCAGGGAAGATGGGGTTCCTGTCCATAGGCAAGATGGGTTCCCCATCCCCAGGGGAGATGAAGTTCCTGTCCCTGAGTGAGAGGGGGGTCCCTGTCCCTAGGGGAGAAGGGGGTCCCTGTCCTCCAGGGAAAGAAGGGGGACTCTGTCCGCAAGGGAGAAGGGTGTCCCTGTCCTTGGGGGGAGAAAGGTGTCCCTGACCTCAGGGGGAGAAGGGTGGAACCCTCTCCTCCTCCAACCACCCAAGGACCAGCTCTCTTCATTTTGGCCAACCCTGGGGCCATCTCCTTCTCCACCAAACAGCCATGGGCCCACTCCTTCTCTGCCAAACACTCTGGGGGCCCTCCTCCCCCATTCACCATGAGGGCCCTCTCTTACTCTAAACACCAGGTGCCCTCTCCTCCTCCCTTCCACCCAGGGGCCCTCTTCTTCACTAAATGGCCACCCAGGGGCCTTCTTCTGCTCCAAACACCCAGGTGCTCTCTTCTTCTCCCCGGCCATCCAGGGGCCCTCTTCTTCACTAAATGGCCACCCAGGAGCCCTCTCTTCCTCCAAACACCCAGGGTCTCTCTCCTTCTCCACCGGCCACCCAGGGGCTCTCTCTCCTTCTCCACCGGCCACCCAGGGGCTCTCTCTCCTTCTCCCCCGGTCACCCAGGGGCTCTCTCCTTCTCCCCCGGTCACCCAGGGGCCCTCTCCTCCCCTGGCCACGCAGGGGCTCTCCTTCTCCGCCGGCCATCCAGGGGCCCTCTCCTTCTCCCATGTCCACCCAGGGGCCCTCTCCTTCTCTCTAAGCCACCAGTGACCCAAAAACGGGTCACACATGTGCTCTACCCTCAGAGGACCTGGTACCTACCGTCCTGGGACGATGATGGTGTACAAGTCTCCAGTGTGAGGGCTACAGGTAAACTCGCACTTAGCTTCTTTGACCCCTGATTGGAAGAAAAGCAGCGGAGGCGATCCAGCCCCCAGCACATGCCAGAGATTACAGACACTGCTTTATAATTTTCCTTGACCTCCCATATATGTATTTTGCAGGGCTGTGCACAGACAGATGTGTGTAAGAGGAGGCTCCGTGTGTCAGGCTGCTGTTTTTGTCCCTGAACAGATTGCTCAGCCCTTCACATTATGTACATCATACAGTGTGTATGCGCATATTGATGAGAAATGTCTTCTATGCAAAGGCTTGGCCCCTCCAACAGGCACAGCTCTGTTTTTCCTCAACCTCCCATTGATACGCACAGTGCTATTATGCACAGAGCTCATCCCCCTTCTCCAGAGCAGGCTAGGGGCGGAAGCGGGCTGGAGGCAGTGCAGCTCTATGTTTTTCCTCGACCTCCCATTGTTACACACAGTGCTATTATGCAAGGGGGCCCGTGTTAGGAGCGGGGGTGGAGCTGGAGGTGGTGCTGTCGATTATGTAATTAATCAACTTGCACCGCCTCTGCTCGCCCGAATCTATAATTTTTCTGGACCAGAAATAGCATGTGCGCATGCGAAGTATAGCCGCGGGGAAGCCGCGCATGCTCAGTGAAGCCATGTAATCAGCTGTTTAGTGATGTAGCTGCACCGGGGGTGTCGGGGTCCAGGTTTTCATAGGTCCAGCTTTTTTTTTACAACACCGGGATCCGACAATTCATTACAGCCACGTGCAGTTTTAAATGAGATTTTTTTCTATTAAAAATGTTTTGCTGTAGTATTGTTCTAAACACAGGAAAAATTTGCCACTTTACAGGCATACTAAGGACACACTCCAGGCACAATATTTAAAAGGAAAATTTCATTTTTATTGTTTCACTTTAAGCATTATTAAAATCACTGTTCCTGAAAACTTTTTTTTACATTGATACATATCCCCTGGGGCAGGACCCGGGTCCCCATACACTTTTTATGGTAATAACTTGCATATAAGCCTTTAAAATTAGCACTTTTGATTTTTCATGTTCGTGTCCTATAGACTTTAATGGTGTTCGCTTGTTCGTGCTAATGTTTTGCCTGTTTGCATGTTCTGGTGCGAACCAAACCAGGGGCGTTTTTCGGCTCATCCCTAGTGGCACACACAGGTTAAAATGTGAATTAAAGGTTAAGTTCCCACATTTGAGGCTTTTTAAATCACAATTAGTGTGTGTGTGTATAAATAGCCAATGAGTTTGTTAGCTCTCATATAGAGGCAGTAAGCAGGCTAGACACTGAGCCATGAGGAGATAGAAAAGAACAGTCAAAAGACCTGCGTAACAAGGTAACAAAACTTTACAAAGATGGAAAAGGATATAAAAAGATATCCAAAGCCTTGAGTATGCCAGTCAGTACTGTTCAATCACTTAGTAAGACATGGAAAATTAGGGGCTCTTTTGATGCCAAGCCAGCCAGGTAGACCAAGAAAGATTGCAGCCACAACTGTCAGAAGAATTGCTCAGGATACAAAGAAAAGCCCACAGGAAACCGCAGGAGAAATATAGGCTGCTCTCCAAAAAGACGGTGTGGTTGTTTTTTAAGTAGGGATGAGCTATCTGAGTCGAACATGAGTTTGACTAAAAACCTCGGCTGTTCGATCGTTCAACAAAGATCGAACATTATGGGGCATTCGTGACAAAATTTGAGAGGCGTGTCAAGCCCCATAATGCACTGTGTCATCGCAGTGCATTGCTGGCTGATGATTGGCCAAGCATACACCATGACCTGCATGCTTTGGCCAATCACACTGCCGTGAGCAAAAAGAGCCATAATTGGCCAAAGGCACCCTTATGGCTCAGGGGGTTAAGTCCGCGCCCCACACTATATCAGGCCATCTGCACGTGGCCTTATTTAGTGGTGTACTTGGTGGAGAAAGATAGAGAGAGAGTGTCATTTCATTTACTTTGAGCAGGCAGTTGATTCAGTTAGCTGCAGTGCATTTAAATTATATATATATATATATATATCCTGGCTTTGTATATATATTATATACACTGCATCCTGTGTAGCGAGATCTGACTGCAAGCCATTCCTGGTGTATGCATTCAAATACACTTCCAGGCAAGCAGGAAGGCCAGACAGGTTATTCAGTGATCATTAAATATATATACAGTCTCATATATATATATGCTGGAGACTATATATATATTTAATGCACTGCAGATCACTGAATCACTTGCCTGCCTGAAAGTATATTTGAAAACGTACACCAGCAATGGCCTGCAGTCAGATATAGGCTTGGCTAGACTGGAATGCAGTGGAGATATATATATGTTGGAGACATATATATATCTCCACTGCATTCCAGTCTAGCCAAGCCTATATCTGACTGCAGGCCATTGCTGGTGTACGTTTTCAAATACACTTTCAGGCAGGCAAGTGATTCAGTGATCTGCAGTGCATTAAATATATATGCAGTCTCCAACATATATATATATCCACTGCATTCCTGTCTAGCCAAGCCTATATCTGACTGCAGGCCATTGCTGGTGTAAGTTTTCAAATACACTTTCAGGCAGGCAAGTGATTCAGTGATCTGCAGTGCATTAAATATATATGCAGTCTCCAACATATATATATCTCCACTGCATTCCAGTCTAGCCAAGCCTATATCTGACTGCAGGCCATTGCTGGTGTACGTTTTCAAATACACTTTCAGGCAGGCAAGTGATTCAGTGATCTGCAGTGCATTAAATATATATGAGGTCTCCAACATATATATATATATCTCCACTGCATTCCAGTCTAGCCAAGCCTATATCTGACTGCAGGCCATTGCTGGTGTACGTTTTCAAATACACTTTCAGGCAGGCAAGTGATTCAGTGATCTGCAGTGCATTGAATATATATGCAGTCTCCAACATATATATATCTCCACTGCATTCCAGTCTTGCCAAGCCTATATCTGGCTGCAGGCCATTGCTGGTGTACGTTTTCAAATACACTTTCAGGCAGGCAAGTGATTCAGTGATCTGCAGTGCATTAAATATATATGCAGTCTCCAACATATATATATATCCACTGCATTCCAGTCTAGCCAAGTCTATATCTGACTGCAGGCCATTGCTGGTGTACGTTTTCAAATACACTTTCAGGCAGGCAAGTGATTCAGTGATCTGCAGTGCATTAAATATATATGCAGTCTCCAACATATATATATCTCCACTGCATTCCAGTCTAGCCAAGCCTATATCTGACTGCAGGCCATTGCTGGTGTACGTTTTCAAATACACTTTCAGGCAGGCGATTCAGTGATCTGCAGTACATTAAATATATATGCAGTCTCCAACATATATATATATATATATATATATATATATATCCACTGCATTCCAGTCTAGCCAAGTCTATATCTGACTGCAGGCCATTGCTGGTGTACGTTTTCAAATACACTTTCAGGCAGGCAAGTGATTCAGTGATCTGCAGTGCATTAAATATATATGCAGTCTCCAACATATATATATATCTCCACTGCATTCCAGTCTAGCCAAGCCTATATCTGACTGCAGGCCATTGCTGGTGTACGTTTTCAAATACACTTTCAGGCAGGCAAGTGATTCAGTGATCTGCAGTGCATTAAATATATATGCAGTCTCCAACATATATATATCTCCACTGCATTCCAGTCTAGCCAAGCCTATATCTGACTGCAGGCCATTGCTGGTGTACGTTTTCAAATACACTTTCAGGCAGGCAAGTGATTCAGTGATCTGCAGTGCATTAAATATATATGCAGTCTCCAACATATATATATCTCCACTGCATTCCAGTCTAGCCAAGCCTATATTTGACTGCAGGACATTGCTGGTGTATGTTTTCAAATATACTTTCAGGCAGGCAGGCAAGGGATTCAGTCATCTACAGTGCATTAAATATATACAGTCTCCAACATATATACAGTGGGGCAAAAAAGTATTTAGTCAGCCACCAATTGTGCAAGTTCTCCCACTTAAAAAGATGAGAGGCCTGTAATTGTCATCATAGGTATACCTCAACTATGAGAGACAAAATGTAGAAACAAATCCAGTGTGAGGGGTTAGCTCGGCAGCGGGTGTGTGTGACCCCCTGGATGGGTTCACAACACAAAGTCAGGCACAGCAGACAGCGGTGTAGGTTCAAAAAACAAAAGATCCGGTTTATTTATGCTCCATGCAGTGATACATATAACAGCCAAACAAAATAAAACAAGAAAATAAATCCTGGTCAGCTTGACCTCTAACTACACACATAGACTCCCTGTCTAACAACTGGGTACAGCCTTGTGCTGTACCAGTCCCTGCCTTTGTTGTAAAGGTTTTGCCACACAGGCGTTAACTCACCGCACAGTACAGGTGACACACTCCCCAGTCTATACAACACAAAACTGGTTCCAGGATGGAGCATCTCCCTATGCATGCTGGGGTTTTTTGTAGAGGCCTTAATGAGCCCACTTGCTTCAGCTGGGCTCATTAACTCTTCCCCTCTAATTGTAAAAGTCTGCATAAAGCCTGAATCTAGGACACACATATTTACCATCCTGGATACAACCAGGTGACTTCACCTGCCTGCTGCCACACCAGGCAATCACATTGTCTGATTTGGAAAGAATTTATTTGCAAATTATGGTGGAAAATAAGTATTTGGTCAATATCAAAAGTTCATCTCAATACTTTGTTATATATCCTTTGTTGGCAATGACAGAGGTCAAACGTTTTCTGTAAGTCTTCACAAGGTTGTCACACACTGTTGCTGGTATGTTGGCCCATTCCTCCACGCAGATCTCCTCTAGAGCAGTGATGTTTTGGGGCTGTTGCTGGGCAACAAAGACTTTCAGCTCCCTCCAAAGGTTTTCTATGGGGTTGAGATCTGGAGACTGGCTAGGCCTCTCCTGGACCTTGAAATGCTTCTTACTAAGCCACTCCTCCATTGCCCGAGCTGTGTGTTTGGGATCATTGTCATGCTGAAAGACCCTGCCACGTTTCACCTTCAATGCCCTTGCTGATGGGAGGAGGTTTGCACTCAAAATCTTACGATACATGGCCCCATTCATTCTTTCATGTACACAGATCAGTCATCCTGTTACTTTTGCAGAGAAACAGCCCCAAAAGCATGATGTTGCCACCCCCATGCTTCACAGTAGGTATGGTGTTCTTTGGTTGCAACTCAGCATTCTCTCTCCTCCAAACATGACGAGTTGTGTTTCTACCAAACAGTTCTACTGTGGTTTCATCTTACCATATGACATTCTCCAAATTCTCTTCTGGATCATCCAAATGCTCTCTAGCAAACCTCAGACTGGCCCGGACATGTACTGGCTTAAGCAGGGGGACATGGCTGGCACTGCAGGATCTGAGTCCATGGCGGCGTAGTGTGTTACTGATGGTAGCCTTTGTTACATTGGTCCCAGCTCTCTGCAGGTCATTCACTAGGTCCCCCCCGTGTGGTTCTGGGATTTTTGCTCAAGTTCTTGTGATCATTTTGACCCCACGGGGTGAGATCTTGTGTGGAGCCCCAGATTGAGGGAGATTATCAGTGGACTTGTATGTCTTCCATTTTCTAATTATTGCTCCCACAGTTGATTTCTTCACACCAAGCTGCTTGCCTATTGCAGATTCAGTCTTCCCCACCTGGTGCAGGTCTACAATTTTGTTTCTGGTGTCCTTTGACAGCTCTTTGGTCCACCATAGTGGAGTTTGGAGTGTGACTGTTTGAGGTTGTGGACAGGTGTCTTTTATACTGATAAGTTCAAACAGGTGCCATTAATACAGGTAATGAGTGGGGGACAGAGGAGCTTCTTAAAGAAGAAGATACAGGTCTGTGAGAGCCAGAAATCTTGCTTGTTTTGTAGGTGACCAAATACTTATTTTCCACCATAATTTGTAAATAAATTAATTCTTTCAAAAATCAGAAAATGTGATTGTCTGGATTTGTTTCAACATTTTGTCTCTCATAGTTGAGGTATACCTATGATGACAATTACAGGTCTCTCTCATCTTCTTAAGTGGGAGAACTTGCACAATTGGTGGCTAACTAAATACCTTTTTGCCCCACTGTATATCCACTGCATTCTAGTCTAGCCAGGCCTATATCTGACTGCAGGCCATCGCTGGTGTACATTTTCAAATACACTTTCAGGCAAGTGATTCAGTGATCTGCAGTGCATTAAATATATATACAATCTCCAACATATATATATATATATATATATATATATATATATATATATATATATATATATATATTATCCACTGCACTCCAGTCTAGCCAAGCCTATATCTGACTGCAGGCCATTACTGGTGTACGTTTTCAAATACACTTTCAGGCAGGTGACTCAGTGATCTGCAGTGCATAATGATATATATACAGTCTCCTACATATATATTCACTGCATTCTAGTCTAGCCAAGCATATACCTGACTACAGGCCATTCCTGGTGGTGTACGTTTTCAACGACACGTTAAGGCAGGCAGGTTATTCAGTGATCTGCAGTGCATAAAGTATAGATATAGATATATATATATATATATATATATATATATATATATATATATATATATATATATATATATATATATATATATATTACACACACATATACACAGTCTCCTACATATATATCCACTGCGTTCTAGTCTAGCCAAGCCTATACCTGACTGCAGGCCATTCCTGGTGTAATTTTTCTAGTAAACTTCAGGTGGTGTTTTGCTAATCCAATTTTACAGCATGTCTGGAAGGCCACCAAGGAAAGGCATATCATCACAGGCCACTAAAAGTCAGCAAGCAGCCTCTGTCTACAGCCAACAGTGCTGGTCGTGGACACTGTGCATCCTCAGCACGTGGCGGTGGGGCACGCTTGTCCTTTTTTTTGACAGCTGGCCGTGTTGAGCCACAACATGCAGAAGAGTTGGTAGAGTGGATCACAAAACCGTCCTCATCCTCTCACACAGGCTAAGAGGAGTTTGGCTGCCAATGCAGCTGCCAATGTGGCCTATTCCATTGGCTCAATGGCATCAGTCACTCCTTCCCTAGCCAGACTATCATGTTCAACCACAGTGTCGGGTACATGCCGCAGGAGGATGCGCAGCATTTTGAAGGCTCCGATGATGGTACCCAGGTTGAGGATGAATGCAGTAACGGGATCCCAGAGAGAGGGGTGCACAAGAAGGACAAGAAACTGGCAGTCATGTTCCCCCAGCTGCAACATACTGCCAGGTTTGCTCCAGTGGCAAGGAGGGAGGGGATGTTAAGGTCACTGACTCTACATGGGTGCCAGATAGAAGAGAGGGGGAGGAGGAAGCACATCTCCAATGAGGCAGGATGCCCTCCAGGGGCCAGCTTAAGGACAGCCAACCGACTGCTTCACGCCACATATACACGGCGCTGCTGACTCCGCACGTTTTTTCAAAAGTTCTCTGGTGTGGGCCTTTTTTGAGATGTGTGCAGCAGATCGCACCATTGCTGTTTGCAACATATGTCTGAAGCGTATCATGCGTGGCCAAAACAGCAGCCGATTGGGCACCACATGCTTGACCAGACATATGTCGACCTCCCATGCAGCCCGTTGGCAACAGTACTTAAAAGACCCACACCAAAGAACAAGGAAGGCCTCTCCTTGCTCCTTATCAGCTGGGATCTCCAACTCCACTATACCTTCAATCCACTTAGAGATCTGCATTGAGCGGAATTAAGGTGCAGAATAAGGTGTCCCAAGCACTTGCAGACAATCTGCTAGCGGATCACCTAAATCTGATTGTAGCAAGCAAATTTCCCTACCCCAGTTGCTAAACCAGTGCCTCAGTGGCAGGTCCTCTACTTTTAAACATCCGACTTACAAATGAGGGAGACAACAGGAAATGAGAGGAAATATACCCCTAGGAAGGGAAATGTTCTCCTATAAGAGTTAATATGGGAAAAAGGTGTCTCCACTAATACTTTATCACCAATCCTTGTTTCTATAAAACCGCACATTTTCAAAATCCAATCTTCTGAACAGGGGCACAGACAGCAAAACAAATGTTACAATGGTGATGATAACCCTTCCCTATGATATCCAAAAAGCTTAAAAATTAATTCTTTGGCTGGAGCTACACTTTAAAAATGTACCTGTTCCAAATTACAAACAGATTCAACTTAAGAACAAACCTACAGTCCCTATCTTGTTTGTAACCCGGGGACCGCCTGTATACTGTTGTTCAGAGTATATAAGGCCTGGGGGCCCCACGCCTTTTCTTTTTTTAATTTGGGTGCAGGGTTCCCCTTAATATCCATACAAGACCCAAAGGGCCTGGTAATGGGCTGGGGGGTTACTCTTGCTGTTTTTCTCAGTAATTTGTAGCCATATTGCTGGGACCCGACAATACATTACAGCCACAAGCAGTTTTAAATTACTTTTATTTCTTTAGAAATGTCATTTTGTGCAGGGACTGTTCTAAACACGGGAAACACGTGCCACTTTACAGGCATACTATAAAAACCCCCCAGGTACAATATTTAAAGGAGCATTTCACTTTTATTTTTTCACTTTAAGCATCATTAAAATCACTGCTCCCGAAAAAACTGCCATTTTTAAAACTTTCTTTTGCATTGATACATGTCCCCTGGGGCAGGACCCGCATCCCCAAACCCTTTTTAGGAAAATTAGCATATTAGCCTTTAAAATTCTCAATTTTGATTTCTCACGTTTGAGTCCCATAGACTTTAAAGGTGTTTGAATGTTCGCTCAAACTTTCGATACGTTCACATGTTCTGGATGCGAACCGAACCGGGAGGGTGCTCAGCTCATCCCTATTTTTAAGGAGCACAATTCAACGATACTTGAACAAAAAAATAGCTGCATGGTTGAGCTGCCAGAAGGAAGCCTTTACTGCACCAATGCCACAAAAAAAGCCAATGAGGCATGTCAAGGTGTTGTTGGCCATATTGTAAGCAGGCTTTTTTGTGGAACTTGTACAGTAAAGGCTTCTTTCTGGCAACTTTACCAGCTCTTTTTTGTTCAAGTATCATTGTATTGTGCTCCTTAAAAACAACCACACCAGGGTGTTGCCTGAGCATGGTTGAATGAGGACGCTTATTCCTCAAGCTCCCGACCTTCTCCCGGCCATTCAGGCCTATTTTGAGCCAAAAGCTACCTACTATCTGGGGAATGCAGTCACTGAAGCGGAGAACCAGAAGGAAGAGCAACCCAGCTAAAAAGGGACCCGGAGGCGCCATTGATTAATTTCTGACACCGGGGAGGCGCACCCCTGCAGAACACAAAATCGCGGAACCGCGTGGTGAGACAAGCAGGGCCTTGAGCCAGGGGAGCCACCCGGTTTCCCCAGCCACATCTATGGGATCCAACTCATACATAGAGGCCCCGGTGGTGCTACAGTCAGACCTGGGCACCCTGCCAAACACTACTATGAGCGTTGCAGGGGATGCCAAAATGTGGGCACTGCTCTGAGCCCTCTCCACCAAAGCCGACATTGAGTCGCTCATCAGCCGGATCGAAACCCAACACAGGAAGGACATGCAGGAAGTGAGAGGAGAGCTGAGCAAACTGAATAGCAGACTGACCGCGGGAGAGACCTCAGTGATAGATCTAGAGAGAAGATTGTCTGCCCTGGAGAGTCTACAAGGCACGCATGTAGACGCTGCTACGATGTTACAGCTGCACATGGAGGAGATGGAGGACAGGAGCAGGAGAAATAATCTCCGCCTACGAGGTCTCCCAGATGTGAAAGACCTCCCCGCCACTGCCACAGCCATCTTCCGAGGACTACCGGCGACCCACTACCCCCAAAGCTAAAATTTGGCAATATCCACCGGGCTCTGGGACCGAGATCCACTGACCCCAACAGACCAAGGGACGTTATGCCGCCTCCACCACTACATCCATAAGGAAGCAATCACCCACAGAGCATGGGAAGCAGGGGATGTAGACTCTGACGGAGCTATAGTAAAGACACTCCCAGATGTCTCCCGGGCTATGCTACAGAGAAGGGCTATGCTCCGCCCATTGTTGGAATTAGCCCGCCGGCGGGCATCTACTTACCGAAGGGAATACCCCCTATCGGTAACTTTCAAGAGAGAGCAGCGATTCTTTACCCTCCGGTTCCCAAGAGATCTCCCCAGCCTGTTCAAGTTCTTAGAAACAGACCCCATCAGGATCCCGAATTGGCTGCAGTTCCTCCCACACGTGGGCAGCTGAGCCAACCAGCAGTCCTCACAACGGCATCTCCAGCCTAGACCGTAGAGGCAGTGCAGAAGATCCCGGGCTCCTACACCGGAAGGGTCATGTGAGTTATAGACGGCTCTCCCCCCTTTTCTACCCTTCAGCTTCAGCTGCCCATACTCCACGCACTCTCGACTGCTTTTCACCTTCCCCCAGGACCTGACTGGATGGCACCCGCCGGACCCTCAGGTAACCCACTTAGACATCTTGACACAATTGTCCCCTGGAGCTTTGAGCGGCCCTCTGCTGTGTGACATGGACCCCATTGTTCGGGGTAACATAGGGCTGGGAACGCTATGCAGCTATATGGTGCCAGGCACTATAAGTGAAATTTTGCCACTAATGCTCTGCCGGGATAGTCCCCGCGCCCACAGATGCCTTGATACTGGGAACCCCCCCCCCCCCCCCGTGAGACCTGAGACCTATTAGCTGGAGGACTTCAACAGACGCTAGCGATTCATAGCGGGGGACTCTCAGTTGGTGAGCCCCCGCCTGTTCCCGCCCTCCCGGATGGGACAAGCTAAGAGGGTCTTGTGGCACCCCCCCTCCGAGAAAACAGAGATCTTTATTGTCAGGAGACATATGCACAAATGTATTTATTTTTTTCTCTTCTGTTGGTGGTATAGCATGAAAAGTTATTTGCAATGTTTTTGTATGAATACTTAACGCCACACTGATATACTGCTATTGTCTGACTGTGCGGGAGGGTTGAGGGCCATAATAGAGCCTGGCAGAGAATATCCTGGTGGACAGCCAGAGATACCGGGTTTGGTTGGGGATGTGGGGGCGGGGTCTCCCCCCCCCCCTGCTGGCCCTGGCCTGGGGGGGGGGGGCGGGGGATGCGGGAATTGCTCTCCAAAAGGAAATTTTGCCGGTTATGGCACACTTGCACTAGGTTGGAGGATTATAATGCACAAAGTGTTCATCTCAAAATTGAAAATTATAGAGAAAGGCTACCCCCCAGACCTCATTGATCAGGCTCATATGGTTTACAATACCAATGACATTCCAAAATCAAAACCGCGATCACAAGAAAATTTAGGAACAAGATTCATAACTCAATATCACAACAAACACTGGAAAATGGAGAGCATTTTTAAAAAACACTGGTCTATACTACAGCAAGACCCACACTTAAACCACTATTCCTACCGTGCCACAATTTGCCTATAGGAAGGCTCCAAATATTAAAAGGGAAAGTCGCTCCTAGCAAAATTAAATCTGCCCAATCTATATCCAATAACATTCAACTAACACTCATTCCTCTTGGTGGGCATGTTTCAGTAAAAAATCCCTGTGCCTGACTTATGGCTCATCTTCAACATGGTCAAAAATCCTTTGCTCATAAGGGTAAGACATACACATTCAACACCTTCCATAACTGTTCTTCCATGTTTGTGGTTTACTGTCAACTTGCCCTTGTGGCATGCTATATGTGGGCCGTACAATCAGGGCCCTCAGAGCCAGATTTGGGGAACATTGCAGATTTGTCGATGCTGGTCTCCCTAAACATAGTGTCCCTCGCCACTTTCTAAAATATCATAAGCAATCATCCAAAGATCTAAAAGTTTGGGTCCTTGAATCAATTCCAGATCAATTTCCAGAGGGCAGAACGTTTCAAAAGGCTGTGTTGTCAGGAAACGTATTGTTTTTTCACTTTGGATACCACGTCGCCTAGAGGAATGAACAAGGAGATCAAAATCAGCACACTGTTATTTAACAGGCGTGATGTGATTTCCCCCCAGTCATGCCTCAGTGGATTGCTTGGTTACTGGTGGGTGGATACCCAGTTTTCTCCACTAAACAGCTCATATTGGGCAACAAACACAAATGTGCCACCGCCCCCCTTTTTTACCATGTTTTTTTTGTTTTTGTTTTTACCACCCCCCTCCCTTTTTTTGCCCCCCCCCCTCCTTTGTTTTGTACAATATTGTGTTCTTTCTAGAGAGTATTGGGACAGAAAGATGTTTGTATATACTCACGTGTATACATGCGTTTGTTGCACATGTACATGTTTACAACTGCACGTTACGTGCAAGTATGTGGGTATGTATATGCCTGAGCTGTTATTGTATTTGCGTATATGTATGATTATATGTGTGCACACATATATACACAGTAGGTATCACCAGTGGCGGCTGGTGAAGTTTTAGGATGGGGGGGCGCCAGACCCCGCCCTTCCATTTTGACCCCTCTCATTTCTCATAAGCCCCACCCCTTATATAATCCACCAACTCCGTCCCCTGTATTCCACTTGCTTCCACTGATAGTGTCAGGAGTATACTGCTCAGCATTATAGGACAGATTATACAGCCCCAGAATCACAGATCAGGGTATATAGCCCAGCATTACAGATAGGGTATATAGCCCAGCATTACAGATAGGGTATATAGCCCAGCATTACTGATAGGGTATATAGCCCAGCATTACTGATAGGGTCAGGGGTGGGTGCCGGGCTTGTGGCACTGATGCACCCCCCCCCACCACCAGGGGCAGCCGCAATCTGGCTCCAGCATGTCTCCTCTCACAAAGCGCTAGGCATCTAATAGGATCGCCTGGCACTTTGACCAATTGAGAAACAGGACTCACAACCTGTCTCCTGATTGGCGGGGAGGAACCGTAGTATGAAAATAGCAAAAATTCATTCGCTATGGTCACACAATTGGGTGGGATCAGAGCGCACTCCCTGCGTCTTGATGTTTATTAGAGCCACTGGCTCTAATCAGGTGTTTCAAAAAAAAAAAAAAAAAAAAAAACACCCCCTGCCTATCCCCATCACAGGAATTCATGCGCTCGGTGTCCTGAAAAGCAATGGCAATGTTAGGGCCCTCAATGCACGGGTCGCCCCTGTGTGGCAGCATGGTGGTGGGCCTAAATGTAGGGCTGTCACTTATATGCATTCAGCTGGTGTATCTGTTTGTGCTGGGAGTATGCTCACTCCATGACCACAGAACAGAGGCGGCACTGTCACCAACAGCTCCAGATAACTGCTTACATTCAGGAGCTGGTGGTGCAGGCTCCTAATCACGTGACCACTGTGGCAGCCAATCACATTGATTACATGACTAAGAAGCCCATTAAGTTAAAAGTGCATCAGGAACAAAATACAGACAACGTAAATCTCTACATTTTCATTGATTTTTGTTTGGCATGGAGTCACTCATTTTAATCGTCTCTGCATTAGCTGCATGCCAACCCAGTCTGTACCAACATAAAAATCTACAACCACAGGGAAAGGTGGTAACCATACAAAGTTTCATCCACTGTCATCTGATAACAAAGGTACCTTATGGATGGTACTTTAGACAGTCAATACCCTGACTAATATTACTTTATCATCCATTCTCTATGCATCCAGTGTTCTTCTCTCTGATCCATTTGCTGTTAATATACCTGAAGTGCTACTTATGGCTGAGCTTCATTTGGCTAAAACGCCACTCTATACTGCTTGTTATGTCACAATGCCTTCGGATAAATGGATGGTATTGAAATCTGGTCATATACCTGTCCTTAGAAGTCAGTGCAGTGCAGTTTTTTATGTAGTTGTAGATCTATCTATCTATTTATGGTCGGAGGCCTCCGCTCTAAGAGATATGAAAGAACACATAAACACGTCACAAGACTAACAACATAAAACAGACCTGAATTGTGCCCTTGGTCTGCTGTAAGGTAAGCCCTGGTGAGCTGGGCGGTGAGCCCTGGTCTGCTGGGCGATATGCCAAGAGAAGGCCGCAAAAGACTTGGTTTAGGGAGGTAATTATTAATTTATGTACAACAAGACACTACGGGGCAAAGTTGCTGAAGGCTCAGGACATTTCCACTTGTGGATTGGAGATGTATCGAGTAAAGCAGGTGGATTCCTGCCTGCCCATCTTTGATCGCGTGGACTGGGACCCCGTTTCGTGAGGCTGCTGATGCTGCTCCAATGCGAAAGAACGTCCAAGAAAATGACCAAGGTCCTGGCCTAATTTGCTCAAAACGAACCCGACATGACTAATGAACTGGTTGCTGCCTGGGGTACTAAACGGGAATGGTAGTAATGGGCTGTCCTACGAGGGATCAAACATATGGGCCAAAAATTGATCTAGGATGGACACGGGCACCAAGCTTTGAGAGTTTGGAAAGGTTTGATGTCAACCCCTGGACCGGACTATTGTGTTTTGGACACCCTGAGGTGCAAGATGAAGTAAGTCTGATGGCGTGTGAGGTGGCGTCTACGTAACACTTTACAACTGGGATGGTGACAGTATTCACTGGGGCGTAAGAAGCTGTAGAAAGCCAGGTAGATGGCTGCTTGAATGACCAGGCTGAATTTAGCTAAAGGGGAATGTGACAGGATGAAAGACACGTCTCGGAATATGGCGCTGGTGACGGGTAGCCGTTTGATACCGATTTGGGGTCATTGCCTGTGAATACCACACAACATGGTCTTGACCGTATGGGCGGCAAACAAGACGGTTTGTTAGGATCTCATAAGGGGATGAAATACTGGATGTCAGCTAAGTGGGGTCTAAGGTATTGTGTGACAATGCCAACTGTGTGTGGTGGCATAATATGAAGACCAGTTTGTGATGGAGAACTCTTGGTATTGCTCTGGGGTTTGAGGCTAGTAACCTGACATGCAGTAGAACCTCTAGGCTGCACGGTAGGCCTTCAGGGTGTTGTGAGATAATGAAAGATTAATAAGGCAGGTAGCGTCGTGAAAGTGTTGTTTGAATCCGAGGTTAGCTACGACCAGTGTGGGATAAGAGACATGGTCGGGTCGGTTCCAGGTTCCTGCAAAAAATAACGAAGCAAAGTTAACGGGTAGTGCGTCGGCCAGATTATTGCGTTTGTCTGGGATGTGGACGCATAGGACATTAGATTGGTGCTGTGGGGATAGTGGCACCAGCCTGCGCAGGAAGGCCATGATGGCCGGCTACTAGGACCTCCTTTATTCATAATACTGGCTGTGGCTTGGTTGTCTGTGGCGAACGTCACTGTTTGTCCTGCCCAGTTGTTGTACCAGACTTGAGCTGCTGCGACAATGGGGTAGAGGTCGAACAAAGAGGAGGACTAACTGAACCCAGGAATCAAGAGGATTTCTGACGGCCATGGCCCTATAAACCCAAGTTGGCCAAAAATTGAGGCGAGGACCTGTGGAGGCTGTGGTGACCATGACTACCTGAGATGAAGAGAGATGCTGAGGGAATACACATTGGCATGCCATTCCAATTTGTGAGAAATTCGACTCCCATGGGCAGATCTGCTATAGCTGGCACATCTTAATTTAAGGATTTAGTCAGGGTCTTTACCTGGAAGAGAAACACTAAAAGGTGGGAGGTAAAGGATCACCTTGAGTCTGGCTGCTGCCTTGGCTGAAAACGGTGATAGTGAAAGGATGGGCACCCTGCGTACTTGTGACCTGCTGCATGCAGATACGGGTCCAATTCTACCCTCCTGTTGGGGTTGCTCTGCCTAGCATGTCTCTGACTGTCCCCAAGGCCAGCACAAACTCTGTGACAGTGAGCTTGCGATTAAGTAAAGGGTCTCTGGCCTTCAGGATGGCAGAGACATCTCCCCGCGAATATGACTTGTTCTAGGCTAAGTTGTGTACTGCTATGAGGAGGGATGCTAAGTCGTTGTCATCCAAGATGTCCTCCTAGATGCCCTGCTAGGACAAGGTGTGCAGGGAAGACGATGGTGCAGAAGTTGGGTGTATCTGTAAGTGAAGGTACGGGAATGACGGTGGTGACTGGAGCTGGTAGGGGCACGGCTGGGCGTACCTCCAGGGCTGTCACTCTGCTTGGACTTCGGCGACTGCTGTTGACAGTGTGGTTACCCAGGAGTGCAGCTGAGTAGTCGCAAAGAAGATAGACTGAAGTGGTGCCACTGGCGGTGGAAACAGTAGCCTAAAGGCTTGGTTTCCTGGCTGCGGCAGGGTAGGATTTACTCCTGCGACACCGTTCTGCTATGAGTTTTTTTTTTTTTATTATTGGTCCAAGCTCTTGTGAGACTGTAAACCGGCCGCTTGCTGAGCCCGTAAAGGGTGATGGCAGGGCTGAGGCAAAGTCCTCACTGTCTGCCTGCGACATGGCCTCAACTAAAAGCAAGGGGGGGTGCGTATGTTTGAGGTAAGTTGCAAAGGTAGGAGGGGATAGTTGCGTTTGGGTAGATAAGATGAAAGGCGGAAGGAAGCAAGAAGAATAGACAAGGAACGACAGCTATAGTGACAGTTGGTTTGCGCTCGAGCGCTGTTGAGTGTGACTTTAGAAAACTCAAAAGAATGCGTGACAACCGAGGTGAGCCAGGAGGTGACTGGCTAGGTAACCGATAGCTCGGGTGTCAGTCTGTGCTCGGCACAGACTAATGAACCAGAGCGCCCCAGGGCGGACTGGGGTGGGTAGCTGAAGTCTGGTATACTAAGTAGGAATGTTGCGATCTGTAGTTAATTGATGTGGGTTCAGTCTACTAATGCTTGCACTGCCAGCAAGTATGGAGATTAGGCGACCTTGTCTGCGTATTGAAGGCTTGTGCTTCGAAAACAGAGTGAAGTGCACAGAAGTATGTGACAGTTGCTAACGCCTCAGGAGCAGGTCAAATTCTGTATGTGAAGTAAAAATATGTAGTGAAAGAGTGTTTAAGAGAAAGGGGGAATCCCATTAAACTAAACATCTGACTTTATGCCCTAGTTGTGAAGTCGACTGGGAGCCTGTAGTAAGGTGACATGAGAATTTTGTTTTGACAAGGGGGATTGCAAAGAGCTGTTTGGGGCAAAGCTGGCCCCCTGGTGAAGATGCAAGCCCTCGACAATGTGTTTTTTTTTTGTTTTTTTTTGGGAGATACTGTCCAAACCTGGTGCAGGGTGGACTAACTGGTGTTCTAACTGGCCTAAAAAGGGGAAAGCGAGAAAATGATGAGCAGCCGTGTTGCTACTGGAGACGATGAGTGGCAGTTTGAGCCACTTGCTGAAATGCTTGCAGCGATTGCAAGGAAGCGGCATTATTTGAATTATGAGGTGAGAATGAATGAATGGATGAACGAGGTGAGCAGCTGTGTTGCTACTGGAGATGAGTGGCCGTATTAAGCTATTGCAGAGATGCTTGCAGTGATTGCAAGAAAGCAGCTTTATTTGAATATATAAAATTAAATTATAAGTGTGTAGGAATGAGGAGAGCAGCCGTGTTGCTACTGGAGATGAGTGGCCGTATTGAGCCATTGCCTTGATGCTTGCAGCGATTGCAAGGAGCTTTGTTGAAAGGCGAAAGAAAAGGTTATAGAGTAAATGTGATTATGTAGGAATGACCGTGCGCAACACTGAGCAAATTGGTGGATAGAATTGTGTATGATCATGTATGGATAGACTGAGAAAGTCAAACGTAAGTACTGCTGAATTCGTACAGTTGATGTGACTAGTTTGAACTGGGTTATAGCTATGGAATAGTCTGCGAAGATTTGACTCATTTGAGTCAGTGATGCAACAGGATTCGGCTTGGTTGTTAGAGTTGCATTTGGCAAGGACTGGAATCGTTGCGCCAATGCTGCGACTAGACTCGAATCCTCCGTAGATGCGGCTGAGAGGCTCGTATATGGGATCCGACCGTAGAAGCGAAGTTGCGACTAGATTCGAATCGGCCGTAGATGCGAGGTGACTACAGGGCTCGTATGACAGATCTGCCCGTATTGCCGATGATATGGCTGGGTTTGAATCGACTAAATGGTGATGGTGGTTTGAAGGGGCTTGTGGTTGCCGAGGATTCGAAACATAGAAGCGAAGTTGCGACTAGATACGAATCGGCCATAGATGTGAGGTGACTACGGGGCTCGTATGACAGATCTGACCATATTGCCGATGATATGGCTGGGTTCTAATCAACTAAATGGTGATGGTGGTTGAAGGGGCTTTGTGATTACCGAGGATCCGAAACATAGTTGCGACTAGATTAGAATCGGCCGTAGATGCGAGGTGAGTAAGGGGCTTGAATGTCGGATTTGACAGCATCGCCGTGAAGTGAACGGCTCGAGTAAACCCACGTTGGGTAGAAAGCATGAAATACATGAAAGATGACATAGAAAGACTTACGGTGGCGTAAGTGCGACTTTTTGCAAAACGAACATGATAAACGAACATGATAACGTAACTACTAGAGTTTAGAGGAGCGGTAACAACAAAGTCCTACCTGCGACAGCGAGTGTGTAGCGGTCCGAGCGTGGGACAATCGATGAAGATATACAACCGATCTCGAAGGTACAACTACTTGGACATGCAGTGAGTTGGCAGAGTCAGCCTGTGCAATGCATTTGACACGAATCAGCTTAAAAAATGTATGAGATGAATCTGATATAAATTGGCAGTAAGGAGTATCTGATATGAATTGGTTGTAGAGTGTATGCCATTCCTTACTGTGAAACCAAACACCTATCAACCACCCATCCCCCCAGGCTAGTCAAGTGCAGGAAAGACATCAGGTGGGTTTAATTACACCTCAATCAGCCATAGAAACCCATACAAACAATAAAAAAGGAGGAGAACAGTGAATCTTATAACCAGTGAAGCCTATGGCGAGTGATATTGGAGAACGACCGACAGCGACTCTTGGATCTATGAATGAATCGTATGTTTGGTAGAAGGAATTTATAAATGTACTGTGCCTGTGCCGAAAGATGTCGGGACATGAGTGTCAACAACTCAGAGGTAGGTTTTGCGAAAGGGGTGCAGGATAGTAAGCATGATAAGCCGCAAGTTTGCACATGATATGAAAAGATTTGGATACTACTTATCTGCGACCATGAGCGGGAACCGCCAGCGAAGACCACGAATGAAGAAGCCGAAGTGCACCTGCGATTGGACGCACAGATAGTCGACCGTGAGGAAGCTGAGAAGAGTTGGCCCCTTGATGTGCAGTACCTTGCACTGGAACCGACACAGACCGCTGTGGGTGGTCTGATTAAATACCCTCCGGGCTCCTCCCATAATTACAGGCCACCATACTGGCCCTCATATATATAGCTGGAAACTACAGAACTAAAAAAAAATCAGCAATTATTTAAAGTCAGATGCATAGTTGCCAACTGTCCCAAATTTCGCAGGACATTCCCACGATTAGGACATTTGTCCCAAATTAATTTTGTCCCGGGAAATGTCTCGGGAAATTCGGTTTGTCCCGGGAAATTGAATTTCCCGTTTTTTTGCTGCCGGCTAGAGGCCATTTTTAAGAAGACCAGAAGTTGGTCTACACCTATGGCGCCGCCCACGCCCGCTGCTAGTGTGTTACTGTTTGTGTCAATGAGTGTAAAGGGCGGCGCCACAGTCATCTGAGCGCGACAACGGCGCCATTATGTCGGGGGCCAGTCAGTCTACAATGTGGATGTCGGGTCGGGGGCCAGTCGGATGTCAGGGGCCAGTCAGTCTACAATGTGGATGTCGGGTCGGGGGCCAGTCGGATGTTGGGGGCCAGGGACAGACAGTCATGGTATGTGAATGTGGGGGCCAGTGGTATGTTGGGGGCCAGTGACAGTCATGGTATGTGAATGTGGGGGGCCAGTCTGTGAATGTGGGGGGCCAGTCTGTGGATGTGGGGGCCAGTGGTATGTCGGGGGCCAGTCTGTGAATGTGGGGGGCCAGTCTGTGAATGTGGGGGGCCAGTCTGAATGTGGGGGGCCAGTCTGAATGTGGGGGGCCAGTCTGAATGTGGGGGGCCAGTCTGAATGTGGGGGGCCAGTCTGTGAATGTGGGGGGCCAGTCTGTGAATGTGGGGGGCAGTCTGTGTAGTATGTGGGGGCAGGTCTGTGCAGGATGTGGGGGGGCGGTCTGTGGATGTCAGAGGGGCACCAGATGTAAGGAGGGGCTCCGCTGATGGACACAGATTCACCGGCGATCACAGTATAAGTGTCACTGGTGACGCTGGTTAGCCAGTTAGTTATTTAGGTTCCCCGTCAGGTCTTTATATAGCGTCAGGGACCCCCATATACTACCTAATAAAGGTTTTAACCCCCTGATTGCCCCTAGTTAACCCTTTCACCAGTGATCACCGTATAAGTGTTACGGGTGACTCTGGTTAATTAGTTTGCTTTTTATAGCATCAGGGCACCCACCATTTATTACCCAATAAAGGTTTAAGCCCCTGATCACCCGGTGGGTGATATCAATTAGGTTTTAGGGTCAGGATCTGCGTCGCTCCAGGCAGCGCTAGGTTAGTGCCAGTACCGCTAACACCCACGCGCAAAGCATACACCTCCCATAGTGGTATAGTATCTGAACAGATCAATATCTGATCTGATCAGATCTATACTAGCGTCCCCAGCAGTTTAGGGTTCCAAAAAAACGCATTGTTAGCGGGATCAGCCCAGATACCAGCTAGCACCTGCCTTTTGACCCTCCGCCCAGCCCAACCAAGTGCAGTATCGATCGATCACTGTCACTTACAAAACACTAAACACAACGGCAGCGTTCAGAGTCAGGCCTGATCCCTGCGATCGTTAACAGTTTTTTTTTGGTAGCGTTTTATATTTAAATACTGAAGGCGGTTCTTGGCTTTCGGGGCCCCGTACGCGGCTAGGCTCCCAAAAAATCCCACACATGTGGTATCTCCGTACTCAGGAGAAGCAGCAGAATTTATTTTGGGGTGTCATTTCACATATGCCCATGGCATGTGTGAGCAATATATCATTTAGTGACAACTTTGTGCAAAAAAAATAAAAGTTTGTAATATTCCTGCAACTTGTGGCAAAATATAAAATATTTCATGGACTCAACATGCCTCTCAGTAAATAGCTTGGGGTGTTTACTTTCCAAAATGGGGTCATTTGGGGGGGTTTTGTGCTATTTCGGCATTTTATGGCCTTCGAAACTGTGATAGGTAGTGAGGAGTGAAATCAAAAATTTGCACCCTTAGCCCCTCTACACACGGTCGGAGATTTCCACAACCAAATCCGTCGGATTTTGCCCGTTGGATTTTGTCCATCGGATCTTGTCCGAAACTGTTGCATACACACGGTCGGACAAAGTTGGTGAAAAATCCGATCTTTCAGAACGCGATGAAATAATTTCGTTACGATGGGACTACATTCAGGCTAGTAGCCAATAGCTTTGATGTAGGAATTTGATCTGAGCATGCGTGGCACTTGGTCCGATCAAAATTCTCTACACATGATCGGAGTATGTCCGATCGGCCCAGTTGGTCGGGAAATATTTCCAACATGTTGGAAAATTGGGTCGGACGGATATTCCGACGGAATCAGTCCGATGCATACCACACACAGTCGGATTATCCGACGACACGGTCCGATAGGACACATTCCGACGGATTCTCCGACCGTGTGTACAAGGGCTAAGAAATCCTGAAAGCAATGATTGGTTTTCGGGGTGCCGTACGCGGCTAGGCTCCCAAAAAGTCGCACATATGTGGTATTCCCCTTCTCAAGGGGAAGCAGCAGAATATATTTTGGGGTGCGATTCCACATATAACTATGGCATGTGTGAGCAATATATCATTTAGTGACAACTTTTTGAAAACTTTTTTTTTTGTGTGTTATTATTCAATCACTTGGGACAAAAAAAAATTCAATGGGCTCAACATGCCCCTCAGCAATTTCCTTGGGGTGTCTACTTTCCAAAATGGAGTCATTTGTGGGGGTTTGTACTGCCCTGCCATTTTAGCACCTCAAGAAATGAGATAGGCAGTCATAAATTAAAAGCTGTGTAAATTACAGAAAATGTACTCTAGTTTGTAGACGCTATAACTTTTGCACAAACCAATAAATATACGCTTATTTACATTTTTATTACTAAAGACATGTGGCTGAATACATTTTGGCCTAAATGTATAACTAAAATTTAGTTTATTCGATTTTTCTTATAACAAAAAGTAGAAAATATCTTTTTCTTTCAAAATTTTCAGTCTTTTTCCTTTTATATCGTAAAAAATAAAAATTGCAGAGTCAATCAAAAACCATCAGTGCGAAATTGTAAAAAGACCTCTGGTTCTTAGGCTGACAATTGGTCTGAGGCTTAAGTGGTTAAATACATTTTTTTTTTACTTTTTTTTTTGACTGCCTGGAGGGGGGTGGGGGGCAGCGCCCGGATGCCCCTATGGACAGGCCGCCACTCTGTATCACCATCATTACCCATTAACCATTTATTATCTGAAGATTCGATTTTATCCTTTTGAGAAGTATTTTTGGTCATGATATAACTTAGAACCTTTAATATTAGATCTAGCATAGAATCCTTTCCTTCCTCCATTCTCACCACTTTATTAACTCATTATAATTTATAGACATGTGCATTCGTTTTCGTCCGAATGCATTTTCGTCCGAATTTCAGCTATTTTCGTTTTCGTTTTGACAAACGATAACGAAAGCACAGAATCCGAAAAACTAAAAAAACCATAAATGCTTTATTTTCGTTTTCATTGTTACAACAGTTCGATATAGAACGGGAGATTCGACGTGACTCTGACAATAACAATCTGTGTCTATAGAACCTGTGGTCGAATGCGCCTAACCTTACCTCTATTAGTCCAAGATTATTATATAGAGAAAATATTCGACAGAGAAAAAAGATTTGACAGAGAGAAAAGATTCTGCAAGTTACTGTCCTAAAAAGTGTTTAGGGACCCGGGTCCTGCCCCAGGGGACATCTATCAATGCAAAAAAAAGTTTTAAAAACGGCTGTTTTTTCGGGAGCAGTGATTTTAATAATGATCAAAGTGAAACAATAAAAGTGTAATATTCCTTTAAATTTCGTACGGGGGGGGGGGGGGTGGTGTCTATAGTATGCCTGTGAAGGGTATACTATAGAGTACCCCTACCATTTCACAAAGAAAGTGTAAAAAATAGTTCCCTCTACTGAACCTAATCTAGACTACCCCCCATAACCCCGGTTGGGAATGGACAGTCTCAAAGTGTACTCTATTAACGCAAAAGGTCTCAATATACCAGAAAAGATATGAATGCTTATGATTTATGGAAAGATAAGGTGGATATAACCTTTATCCAGGAAACTCACTTTAAGGAGGACAGACTACCTACTAAAAGAACAGATTCTTCCCCTTAGCTTTCCACTCTACCAACAAAACTAAATCAAGAGGTACCTCCATTCTCCTGTCTAACAGAATACAGTGGACCCATAGTGACACTAAGTTAGACACAGAAGGACGAGTTACGTTTATTAAGGGTTTCATAGGTGACGTGGAGCTGATGTTAGCAACCGTTTATGCCCCAAACGCAGGCCAAGACACTTTTATACGGCGCACGCTATTGCAACTGTCGAAATTTCAGGGAGGTCAACTAATTTTGGGGGGAGCCTTTAACACCCCGCTAGTACCCCGGATGGATACATCCTCAGGTATGTCATCCCTACCGACTGGGGCCCGTAAACGCATAATCAAAGATATTCATGAAGCTCAGCTGATAGATATATGGTGGCTCCAGCACTCTGGGGAGAAGGACTACACTTTCTACTCCACTCCCCATAAACTATACACAAGAATACATTTCTTTTTGGTGCCACATAGTCAGTTACACGCCATACGAGAATCCACAATAGGTCTTAGGACATGGTCCAACCACGCCCCTATCACAGTGACCTACAAGCTCTCAAACATTCCCTCTTCCAGGACACGCTTCTGGCACCTAAACGAAAGCATTTTGCAGAATCCAGCAGTCTTGGAGGAGGTGACTAAAGAATTTAAATTTTACTTCCAAACCAACACAATGGCAGAGTCTTCCCCCCGGGGTAGTTTGGGAGGCACACAAGGCGGTGGTCAGGGGAATCTTTATAAAACATGGCGCACGTATCAAAAGAGAGAAGGGGGTACAATTAGAGAAGCTCCTGGCTAGTCTACACACCACTGAGGCGTGACACAAAACCTCTCTGGACCCTATTGTGGAAGCAGAACTTGCTTCTCAGCGTAATCAAATCAATAAATGCGGATGCATTTTAGCTAGGGCAGTTAAAGAAATCACATTGCAGACTTACATCCCACACATTAAGACAGCGTCCAACATGACGGCCAACCTGCCACGACACATTGCCAACACCTTTAAAGAATACTATACTAACCTATACAATATCCCAACCCCCACTAATAAGCAACCTCTGATGGAGGCATACCTGGCCTCAGCCCAAATTCCCACACTGACACCGGAAAGTATATCAGATTTGGACGCCCCAATTACGACCGACGAACTAGAACTCGCACTAAATGCCACCAAACCATGTAGGGCCCCAGGGCCGGATGGCCTTACCCTACAGTACTATAAAACACTGTTTCCATCCCTTAGCTCTCATATGGCATCCTTTTATAATAAACTAGGAGACTCGGCAGCCTTCTTTAGTGACACGCTGCAGGCACATATTACGGTCATACCTAAAGAAGGTAAGGACCACACAATATGTAGCAGTTACCAGCCGATCTCCCTTCTTAACACAGACCTTAAATTATTCACCAAGATTCTAGCGACCCGACTAGCCTACCACCTACAATCACTGGTCCACTTAGACCAAGTAGGCTTCATCCCCACTAGAGAAGCTAGGGACAGTACAATTAAAGTCTTAAACCTAATACACTTTGCCAACAAAACTCATACGCCCTCAATCTTTATAAACACAGACACGGAAAAAGCCTTTGATCGGGTTGACTGGGGCTATATGCTTTCCGTCCTTAAATACTTAGGACTTGGGGAGACCATGATGAGATGGATTTCCCAAATTTATTGCAACCCCTCTGCACAAGTTAAAGTAAATGGATTACTGTCAGACCCCCTCTCGGGACCAGACAGGGCTGCCCGCTGTCTCCCCTCCTCTTCGCCCTATCTGTAGAGCCATTTCTGTGTAAAATCAGACATAACCCAGATATCAGAGGACTTACGATAGGAGACACACAATACAAGGTTTCAGCATACGCAGGCGACCTGCTTTTTTCCCTAACGAACCCAGTAATATCTCTCCCGAACCTCCTCCGTGAATTTGACACATATGGAGCTATATCCAACCTCAAAATTAATTATAGCAAGTCGGAGGCCATGGGAGTAGGCATTACCAAATCAAATATGCAGACACCGCATGCCAACTTCAACTTTAAAATGGACAAAGACTGCCCTGAAGTACTTAGGCGCCCACGTACCAGCTAATCTCAAGCACATCTTTCATCTGAACTTCCCCCCTCTACTAACTAAAACAAGAACCTTACTGGAGATGTGGCACGGAGGCCTCCACTCGTGGTTTGGCAGGTGCAACCTTATTAAAAATGTGCATATTACCTCAGTTCCTTTATTTGTTACAGGCACTCCCGATCTTTATTCCAACAGTATTTTTTAAACAAGTACACAGTCCGTTTTACAAATAAATATGGGCAAATAGGAGACCTAGAATAACCCATTCCCTACTCTCACTACCAAAACTAAACGGGGGACTTGCGATCCCCGATGTGAGGAAATACTATCAAGCCATACAGCTCGGTAAATTGGAATCGACACCGGGACCTGAAATTGTGGACGTGCCTAGAACAGGCGCAGTCGCAGATACACCTTCAGGGTGCTGCATGGTGCTATGGACACCTCCCGTCTGAAATCAAGACTCACCCGTTGATAGGGACAACACACCATATTGGGTCACAAATTTGTCTCACACATTCACTATCCACACCAAATTCACCCTTATATCCTATCATAGAAAACCCTAAATTTCCCCCAGGACTTGACCCTTAGACTAGAAATGTCTTTAAAGACAAACTGTACACAAGCAAGACATTTTGTACAGAATAACTCCTCCCCCTCCCTAGAAGCACTCAGAAGCAAGATTGGTACCTTTAATCTACCATTTTGGACAGCATTACGACTAAGATATTTTCTCACATCTATACCTAACCCGCAAGAGTTTGACAGACCTCTCACTTCTCTGGAGATTCTCTGCTCAGACCCCAAAGGACACTGTGCATAATGTACAACCTCCTGACTTCTCCGAAGGAAAACGCACCTCCACTATACCTGTGTAAATGGGAAAAAGACCTAAATTGCACATTCCCTTCAATCCAGTCTCAACGTGTGATAGCGCTAGCTCTGAAATCCTCCATATGTATGAAAGTACAAGAAACTAATTATAAACTTATGACAAGGTGGTACTTGACCCCACATGTCCTACATACCTACTATCCAAACACTCCAGCATTGTGTTGGAGGTGTCTGGGAGACAGAGGTACGCTATTACACATATTCTGGTCCTGTCCGAAGCTATCCCATTTTTGGTCCACAGTTAGAACGACTATACAGAAATTTACAGATTATGTCATTCCAAATGATCAGCATTTTTTCTTTTCTATGTAAACACTATGTCAATTAAGAAATACCAGAGAGTAGAAGACATTAGGAGAATGGAGGACCTGGTGCTATCAGCGAAACAACAAAGAAAAATATAAAGCGACATGGGACTTGTGGCTTCAATTTGTCATCTCTTAAGAGGGTATCGCCCTTAGAACTTTATAAGGAAACCATCTCCTTAATATATGATGAGACCAGGAACCGCCCTGAACCAACCGGGGCTCCCTCTACCCCCCCCCCCCCCCCCATGCCTGCCCTACCTTACCTGTGCTTCCCCTTTTCCCGCCCAGATAGCCTCTGTACTTTGGAGATCCTGATCCCCCTCCTCCCCCCGCCCCTTGAGTTCTACCAAGATGGGGGGAGTCAGGAGTGGGGGGGAGCAGGCGTGGGGTTGATCGTCCCGGACCTGAAGCCTCAGACCATGAGTATACTGTCAGAAGGGGGCCATTAGCCCTACATTGATGATTTCAAGGGTTTTGGCTGTGGGTACACAGCAGCCTAGGAACATATGCATGCCCTTTGTCTGTTACCCACTTGTAGGTGACTGTTGTTTATGAGGATCTCCCGCCCCCCCCCCCCCATTGAATGTTATATATATATATATATATTACCTATTTTCTTCGCCCAAGTTGGTCTTTAATAAAACTTCTATTTGCAAAAAAAATAAAAATATTATATATAGTATTTATCCTGAGGTTACCTGTGGGTTTTTCTTTGTATCCCGAACAGTTCCTGTGGCGGTTGTGGCTGAAATCTTTCTTGATCTACCTGACCATGGCTTGGTATCAAGAGATCCCCAAATTTTCCACTTCTTATTAAGTGATTTAACAGTGCTGACTGGCATATTCAAGGCTTTGGATATCTTTTTATATCCTTTTCCATCTTTGTAAAGTTACATTACCTTGTTACTCAGGTCTTTTGACTGTTCTTTTCTATCTCCTCATGGTCTAGCCTGCTTAGTGCATCCTTGTGAAAGCTAACAAACTTATTGATTATTTATATACAGACACTAACTGGGATTTAAAAAAGCTACAAATGTGGGAAATTAACCTTTAATTGCCATTTTAACCTGTGTGCCACATTCTGTGTCTGTCATTCCAGGGTATGTAAACTTTTGATCAGGGTCATTTGGGTAGTTTCTGTTGTCATCATGATTCAAGAAGAGTAAACACAGTTGATTGATAATAAATGGCTTCAGCCAAACACTAACCATGAGTGAAAAAAATGGTTTTGTTTTATTCATAATCTCTGAAAAATAGCCAAGAAATCATAAAGTTTGTAAACTTATGAGCACAACTGTGTACTGTTCTTTCTGTTTGGAAACTTGAGAACGTCCATGGCATGGAAAAAGTCTCCCTCTATGAAAAAAACGGTTTTAGACCAGCTAGGAGACAGAGATAGTGAATTAGAATCAGTTGCAGTATTGAGCGATAGTGATTTGTGGGGGAATTCGCCATCAGACACTGAAAGTGACGACAGCGACGATTCGGCGACTGAGCTAATTTCAGTGTTTTTGATTTTGATTACATTATTGAACAAAATGTATTATTATTATTTGTTATAATTATTTATATTTATTATATTATTTATGATTTTGTGTTTCAAACTTTATCATACCTGGGATGTCTACTAGACTCTTGTTTGGACAGATTTAAGTGAGTTATTTCTAAGAATTACAGGACTACAATATAAAACGCCAAATTTCCATGTGCAACAATGTACTGCTTTGAGCTTCAAAAATCACACCTAATCATACTGCCAGGGAGGTTAATTCCACTGGATTCAGACCCTGTTTTTTTATTATTGTTTTTTTTTAGTTTGACATACCTGCCATTGAGTATGAGTATTTATTTATACAATGTATACCAAATCATGTTAATTTAGAGTGATGTTCTCTCTTTACAGTCTTTTATGGATTCATTTTCTCGAGCTCTACAATATGAATATGCTTCGAAGAAAATCTTTATTCAGAGCTTGGTCACATATTTTGTAAAGACCAATATTTTGGAATTAAGTACATTCTTGAAGACAAAGCCATTACTTGTTCTTGAGGCTAAGGATTATGCTCGTCAGGCAGTAAGAACCATTGGAATATCACGGAGAACAGCAGGACACTTGTCTCACTCTATCCAGGTGAAGATTATAGTAGGCACAAATATGGGATGAGTGCAGGGCAGCTGTTAGAAATCATGGGGCCCCGTACAGCCTACCTGACGGGCCCCCCTTCAACAATCCCTGGCCCTGCTCCTGACCCCTGCTTGAAACAAAATGCAGGTTTGTTTCCATTTACATATGCGTGTGGAGCCAATGCATGCGTTTGCAATTAATAAGCATGAAGGAGCGGGAGCAGTTTAAATTTATTTTAAATTGTATTTTATTACAAATAAAAATCTTACACTGTATCTTTACATTTGATAAACAACATTGCTTGTGATAGCATGGGCCATGACAGGTCCTCTTTATGGAGAGATATGAGGTCTTTTTGGCCTCCAAAGCATCTGATCAAACCAAGATCAGTTTGATTAGATACTTGTTCAAGCTGGTGATGGCTTCTTTACATGAGGCCAAAACTGGTAGTGACAAAATCCTTGTCACTTCCGGTTTCTGATGTCACACAGTGGGAAGAACAATATCCATCCCTCTGGCTGTGTCCCAGGAACCGGATGCTACTGGTCACATCTTTAACCGATTCGCGCCCGCCCTATAGCCGAAAGACGGCTACAGAGCGGAGGCTAACTGCCAGGAGGCCGTCCCTGGACGGCCTCCTGTTTACTTCCGCAATGCGTGCTCCCGGGAGCACGCATCGGGGAAGTTCTGTGCTGGCCGTGTCCCTCGGACACAGCCAGTCACAGATCGCTGTAAACGGCGAATCACAGAGGCCGTTTACAGCACGATTGGCATGTCCAATGAGAGATGATCTCATATGTAAACATATGAGATCATCTCTCAGCGCCGCTCTCCCTCCTCACATAGACAGCGCTTGAGAAGGGAGAGATCAACAGCTGCAGCGGCCGTAAGTAAAAAAAAAAAGTTAAAAAAAGTGCCATCCGCCCCAGTGCCATCTTCCCCCAGTGCCATCCGCGTCCAGTGCCATCCTCCCCAGTGCCACCTGTTAGTGCTATCTGTCCCCAGTGCCACCTGTTGTCAGTGCCATTTGTCCCCAGTGCCATCTGTCATCATTGCCACGTATAAGTGCCATCTGTCATCAGTGCCATCTGTCATCAGTGCCATCTGTCATCAGTGCCACATATTAGTGCCATCTGTCATCAGTGCCACGTATCAGTGCCATTTGTCATCAGTGCCACCTGTCAGTGTCACGTGCCATCTGTTGTCAGTGTCACATGTCATCAATGCCACTTATCAGTGCCATCTGTCATCAGTGTCACGTGTCATCGGTGCCATGTATTAGTGCCATCTGTCATTCGTGCCACATATTAGTGCCATCTGTCATCAGTGCCACGTATAAGTGCCATCTGTCATCAGTGCCACGTATAAGTGCCATCTGTCATCAGTGCCACATATTAGTGCCATCTGTCATCAGTGCCACATATTAGTGCCATCTGTCATCAGTGCCACATATTAGTGCCATCAGTGCCATCTGTCATCAGTGTCATGTGTCATTCTCCTGGTGCTCCAGGGCCTTCAAAAGTGTAATAGGTAGTCAACAAGTTAGATGTGTAATTTATGCTCCTAGAACACGTGACGGCGCTCCCTGCATGTTGGGCCTCTCTATGTGGCCAGGCTGTGAAAAAGTCCCACACATGTGGTATTGTAATACTCAGGAGGAGCAGAATTTTTTGGGGTGTCATTTGTAGTATACACATGCCATGTGAGAGAAATAACCTATTACAATGACAACTTTGTGGGAAAAAAAATCTTAATTTTGCAAAGAATTGTAGGAAAAAATGACAACATCAAAAAGCTCACCATGCCTCTTACTAAATACCTTGGAATGTCTACTTTCCAAAAAGGGGTCATTTGGGGGGTATTTGTACTTTCCTGGCTTGTTCTGGTCGCAAGAAGTGAGATAGTCCCCCAGTACATCAGATGTGATCAATTTTGTATGATTCGCACCACAGCTTGTAGACTCTCTAACTTTCACTATCCACTAATTTGGGTTATTTTTACCAAACATATGTAGCAGTATAAATTGTGGCCAAAATTTATGAAGAAAAATGAATAATTTGCATAATTTTGTCACAGAAACAAAGAAATATGCGTTTTTTTCAAAATTTTCGGTCTTTTTTCATTTATAGCGCAAAAAATAAAAACCCCAGAGGTGATCAAATACCACCAAAAGAAAGCTCTATTTGTGGCAAAAAAAAGGACAAAAACTTAATTTGGGTACAGTGTTGCATGACTGAGCACCGAAAGCTGAAAATTGGTCTGGGCAGGAAGGGTGTTTAAGTGCCCAGTAGGCAAGTGGTTAAAGCAGTAAAGGTGGTGATGGGACCCCCTTCCACTGCCTGTAAAAGTAACCCAGTGGCTTCTTAGCCATTACGATTACTTTTACTTTTCTGCAGAATTGCTGGGGCTAAAAATTATATCTTGATCATTGCTGTAGTGATGACCAAGATATCATCCTTCCATTCCAGCGATGCACTGGTACGTTGCTGGATGGGAAGTAATTAAAGGGAATTGGTTTGGGGAGCAGTAAAAATGCAGCACTGCTGCACATTTACAGCTTCCCCAAATTAAGTTTAAAGTAGCATCTTACCATTTCTTATGATCATCAGCATTATGATCACACAGACAGCACAGTAAGCAGGTACTCTGTCATGGCTCTCTGTCACATTGCTTTTGGGTGCTGACTTTGTTAACTTATAGCTGTACTGTATGTAACAGACTGTAACAAAGCACAGCCATAATAAAGTCAGCACGATGTGACAGAGAGCCATTATAGAACACCTGCTTATTGTGCTACCTGTGATCAGGGCCGCTGATAGGGCAGTACAACCAGCCCTGTTGTACGGGGCCCGCCCCCATCAGCTACACAGTGGGGGCTGGGCATCTTACAGTTCGTTACTGCATTTAAAAAAAACAAATTTTTTTTTTCTAAACTCATTTCCCGCTCCTACTTGCTTACAGAGCGTGGGTTATATAATTTTCCAGGAGGGGAGTGCAGGTGCAGCGGAGGGACTATTTTCTGGCACATGTACATCATGCCACCCCACTATTCTATTAGTCCTGGCTGGCGGAGTGATACAGTGATTCTCCGGTCATCTCCCAGCTGCAGTCCTCACGAGATATGAAGAAGTTGAGGTCAGGGGAGAGCAGGAGGACAGCGTGGCTGCAATGGACACAGTGAGTGGGGAATAGAGGAAAGAATACTCACTGTGTGCTATCATGTATCTCACAGCACAGCAGGTTATCAGCATTACAATTTATCACACAGGTAGCACAATAAGCAGGTGTTCTATAATGGCTCTCTGTCACACCGTGCTGACTTTATTATGGCTGTGCTTTGTTACAGTCTGTTACATACAGTACAGCTTTAAGTTAACAAAGTCAGCACCCAAAAGCAATGTAACAGAGAGCCATGACGGAGTACCTGCTTACTGTGCTGTCTGTGTGATCATAATGCTGATGATCATAAGAAATGGTAAGATGCTACTTTAAACTTAATTTGGGGAAGCTGTAAATGTGCAGCAGTGCTGCATTTTTACTGCTCCCCAAACCAATTCCCTTTAATTACTTCCCATCCAGCAACGTACCAGTACATCGCTGGAATGGAAGGATGATATCTTGGTCATCACTACAGCAATGATCAAGATATAATTTTTAGCCCCAGCAATTCTGCAGAAAAGTAAAAGTAATCGTAATGGCTAAGAAGCCACTGGATTATTTTTACAGGCAGTGGAAGGGGGTCCCATCACCACCTTTACTGCTTTAACCACTTGCCTACTGGGCACTTAAACACCCTTCCTGCCCAGACCAATTTTCAGCGCTCTCACACTTTGAATGACAATTACTCAGTCATGCAACACTGTACCCAAATTAAGTTTTTGTCCTTTTTTCCCCCACAAACAGAGCTTTCTTTTGGTGGTATTTGATCACCTCTGGGGTTTTTATTTTTTGTGCTATAAATGAAAAAAAGACCGAAAATTTTGAAAAAAACGCATATTTCTTTGTTTCTGTGACAAAATTATGCAAATTATTAATTTTTCTTCATAAATTTTGGCCACAATTTATACTGCTACATATCTTTGGTAAAAATAACCCAAATTAGTGGATATTATTTGGTCTTTGTGAAAGTTAGAGAGTCTACAAGCTGTGGTGCGAATCATACAAAATTGATCACATCTGATGTACTGGTGGACTATCTCACTTCTTGCGACCCGAACAAGTCAGGAAAGTACAAATACCCCCCAAATGGCCCTTTTTTGGAAAGTAGACATTCCAAGGTATTTAGTAAGAGGCATGGTGAGCTTTTTGATGTTGTCATTTTTTCCCACAATTCTTTGCAAAATTAAGATTTTTTTATTTTTACTTTTTTTTTTTCACAAAATTGTCATTGTAATAGGTTATTTCTCTCACATGGCATGTGTATGCCACAAATGACACCCCCAAAAAAATTCTGCTCCTCCTCCTGAGTATTACAATACCACATGTGTGGGACTTTTTTACAGCCTGGCCACATAGAGAGACCCAACATGCAGGGAGCGCCGTCACGTGTTCTAGGAGCATAAATTACACATCTAACTTGTTGACTACCTATTACACTTTTGAAGGCCCTGGAGCACCAGGACAATGACACGTGACACTGATATGTGGCACTGATGACACGTGGCACTGACAGATGGCACTAATATGTGGCACTGATGACAGATGGCACTTATACGTGGCACTGATGACACGTGGCACTGATGACAGATGGCACTGATGACAGATGGCACTAATATGTGGCACGAATGACAGACGGCACTAATACGTGGCACAGATGACGCGTGACACTGATGATAGATGGCACGTGACAATGACAGGTGGCACTGATGACAAATGGCACTGATACGTGGCACTGACGACAGATGGCACTGGGGACAAATGGCACTGACAACAGGTGGCACTGGGGACAGATAGCACTAACAGGTGGCACTGGGGGCAGGTGGCACTGGGCGAGGATGGCACTGGGCCAGGATGGCACGGGGGCGGATGGCACGGGGGCGGATGGCACTTTTCTCTCTTTTTTTTCTTTTTTTTTTTACTTACGGTCGCTGCAGCCGTTGATCTCTCCCTTCTCACACACTGTCTGTGTGAGGAGGGAGAGCGGCGCTGAGAGATGATCTCATATGTTTACATATGAGATCATCTCTCATTGGACACGCCGATCGCGCTGTAAACGGCCACTGTGAAGGGTAATTTTATTCTCTTTCATCCAGTGTGATCCATTGACAACATAAAGTATGAGCTGCCTTAAAGTGGTATTAAGCCCAAAACCAAAAGGATAATATTTTAAAGCTTACCAAATAAATGTCATGGCTGCATTAGTTTTCTTTTTTCATATTTTTTTTTTTTTTCACCTGGGAATCTGGCCAGTAAAACACTTGACTTAACTAGTTGCCGACCGCCACGCAACGATGTACGCTGGCAGAATGGCACAGGCAGGCATATGGGCGTACCTGCACGTCCCTGCCTCCCACCAGGTGTGGGCCTGATTGGGCCCCCCAGTGCCGCCTGCGGTGGTCGGAATCCATTCAGGAGTGATCCGTGCTCAGGGGGAGGCCATTGATCCATGCCCACCCCCTCGTAGTCGCTCCTGACGAATGGAAAGCTTCCTCTGCTCCTGTAATGTAAACAGGAGCAGCGGAAGTGATGTAATCTCTCCTTGTGTCGGTCTTTTCATCGCCGTTGAGGAGAGAAAACATCAATGTGAGTTGCACCAAACACTACACTAACAGTAGAACACGCAGGCACACATTTCACCCCCCCCCCCCCAATTACCTGCCAATCACCCCTCTGCACCCCCCTGTCACAGTGACATCAAAAGCAGTTTTTTTTGTTTTTTCTGATTACTACATTGGTGTTATTTGTGACTGTTATAAGTGGTAGGACAGTTAGGGTTAGGCTCATTTAGGTCTAGGGTACCCCCAACCCCCCCAATAAAGGTTTAACCCCTTGACCTCCCCCCCAGTTACCGGTGTCACTAAACAATCGTTTTTCTGATCGCTGTATTAGTGTCACAGTATTATAGTCAGGCAGGTAAGTATTTAGGTTTGCCGTCAGCTTTTTATAGCGTCAGGTACCCCCCCATATGCTACCTAATAAAGGTTTTAACTCCCTGATTGCCCCCTAGTTAACCCTTTCACCAGTGATCACCATATAACTGTTATGGGTAACGCTGGTTAGTTAGTTATTTTTTTTAATAGGCAGGCCGTTTATTACCCAATAAAGGTTTAACCCCCTGATCGCCCGGTGGGTGATATAAGTTAGGTTTTAGGGTCAGATAGGGTCTGCATCGCCCCAGGCAGTGTCAGGTTAGTGCCAGTACCACTAACACCAACGCACACAGCATACACCTTTCTTAGTGGTATAGTATCTGAACGGATCGATATCTGATCTGATCAGATCTATACTAGCGTCCCCAGCAGTTTAGGGTTCCCAAAAACGCAGTGTTAGTGGGATCAGCTCAGATACCTGCTAGCACCTGCGTTTTGCCCCTCCGCCCAGCCCACCCAAGTGCAGTATCGATCACTGTCACTTACAAAACACTAAACGCATAACTGCAGCGTTCGCAGAGTCAAGCCTGATCCCTGCAATCGCTAACAGTTTTTTTGGTAGCGTTTTGATACAGTAGCTTTTTTACCTGTGAGTCTCACTAGTGTACCACTAAATTTAGAGCCCAAAATGGTAAATCGAAGGTACACTAGTGAAAAGGCCTACACGTTTGTGAGCATGACAGATAGTGAAGAGGAAGTCACACATCTGTCAGATTCAGGCTCAGAATACGATCCTGTAGATGTCAGCGACTCCAATAGCTCTGACAACGGAGTTGTGGTCCCTGCCAAGGTCAGGCGTACCAGACCCCGATCTTCTGTCGTTGAGGTGCAAGAACCGCAGGACTCTCGTATGGAGCAGAGAAGTACTAGAGCCGCTATTCCTTCTGGTGAACTGGCAAGCACCAGTGGCCTAGTACACCCTGGTCGTACATCCAGCACTGCAGTAACACTTGGTGAGGTGGGGAGTCCCATAACTGCAGTTCAAGCTGGTGAGGTGGCAAGCACAAGTAGTGTCCCACTGCCACCAAGAAGACAAAGACAGGCCCGTTGAGCCCATAGTGCCCTTCCTGCAGAATTTGCCAATACTAACTGGGAACCCACCACTTCTGCAGCACCCGTACTTCCCCCATTCACTGGCCAACCCGGCATTCAGGTGAAAATAGTTGATTTTACATCACTTGATTTTTATTCACTGTTTTTCACAGAAGATTTCTATAGATCTATTGTGGACCAAAGCAATTTGTACGTTGGTCAACACATCGCCACTATTCCCCAGTCCTCCCTTACCAGAGATTGGAAACCAATTACGGTTTCCGAATTTAAGACCTTTCCGGGCCTTTCTCTCCTCATGGGCATAACCAAAAAGAGTGAGTTGCGGTCATATTGGTCCACTGACTCAATTCACTATATGCCTGTGTTCTCTGCTTCCATGGCCAGGGCACGATACGAGCAGATCTTGCAGGTTCATGCACTTCAATGACAATGAACTCCTCGTCGTCCTCATGGAGACCCTGGATACGATCGGCTCTACAATATATTCAGCCCCTCATAAACCACTTCAACCAAGTTTTTGCAGACTTGTTTACTCTCCATCAAGTTGTCTGCGTTGATGAGTTCCTGATTACATTTTCTGGCCGCTTGTCATTCAAACAGTACCTTCCCAGCAAGTGTGCCAGATACGGGGTCAAGATGTATAAGCTCTGTGACAGGGCCACAGGCTATATATGTAGTTTTATGGTTTACGAGGGAAGAGATAGTCACGTAGAGCCGACAAACGGCCCTGACTACATAGAAAGTGCTTACAAGATTGTGCGGGACTTGGTGTCACCCTTCGAAAAGGGGTTCCATTTGTATGTGGACAATTATTACACGAGCGGGACACTATTTATTCACTTGTTTGATCAACAGATTGGAGCATGTGGCACCATGTGGTCTAATCGCCGGGGCTTTCCCCAGCAGCTTGTAGATTTCCATCTTAGGCTGGGGGAGAGACTGCTTGAAGTGTAATAACTTGCTCGCTATGAAGTGGAGGGATAATAAGAATGTTTTCGTTCTTACCTCCCTTCATGCAGACATGACAGTCCAATTTACTACGGCGACTGGTGTTGTGGAGAAACCCCTCTGTGTCCACGAATATAACCGTAATATGGGAGGGGTGGACCTCAACGACCAGTTATTGGCACCGTACCTAGTGTGCTGGTACAAAAAAGTGTCTGTTTATTTATTTCAATTGGCTTTGCTGAACGCTCATGTGCTATACAGAGCTTCAGGATGGACTGGATCCTTCCTTAAATTCCAGAGCCCTTCTGTTTCCAGACAGTGCTCCACCTCACATTCCCCAGCCATATGCAGTAAGCCGGCTGCATGAGAGGCATTTTCCTTATGTCCTCCTGGGTACCCCTACCCAACGAGCCCCCCAAACAATATGTTGTGTCTGTAGAAAGCGTGAATATAGGTGTAACACTCATTATTATTGTCCCCGCTGTCCTGACAATCCTGGTCTTTACATTGGTGAATGTTTTGAGCGCTACCATACACTAGTTGAGTTTAAGCATAGGGTACAGCATTGCACGGACTAGGCACACTTTCACAGGGTCTCCCAAGATGCAATTGCATTTTGAGAGACCCAAACCTGGAACCATAACAACCAATACAACCATTACAGTTACAAAAAAAAGTGTAAAAAATAAAGATAAGAAAGTAAAAAATACACAAAAAAAATAATAGTTGTTGTTTTATTGTTATCTTTCTCTGTAATCTCTCTCTATTGTTCTGCTCTTTTTTACTGTATTCTATTCTGCAATGTTTTATTGTTATTATGTTTTATCATGTTTGCTTTTCAGGTATGTAATTTTTTTATAATTTACTGTTTACTGTGTTTTATTGTTAACCATTTCTTTGTTTTCAGGTATGCCATTCAGCTGCAGCATGGATTTATTTATCTTGACAGCAACAGCGTTTGCTCCCATGATAGATAAAGCCATGACTCCAGCACTGTAGGAGGTGATTTCACCACCACAGTTAAAAAAAAAAAAAAAAAAAAAGGAGCATATATGCCAAAGCATGGGGGCAGCAGAGTTGGAGGAGTGTTTTTCTTCTAAGTTTTGCAGGAGGATGCCCCCATGCTTCGGCATATATATATTTTAGGCACAGACTGCATTAAAAAATGTTTTATTTTTTACTATTTTTTTTTTTTGCTTTGCAGGTATGGTAAGTCTTGAGCCCCATTCACACTATCAGATTATCTTCTGAGTTTTTCCTTCAGATTTACCAAAACCATATAATATGAGGACAAACCTTAGGAGTTTCAATGTGTATGCAATCAGGCAGGCCCTTCTACTACATGGTTTTGGTAAATCTGAAGGAAAAACTCAGCAGATAATCTGATAGTGTGTATGGGGCTTTACTGTTATTCAGTTGCAGCGTGGATTTATTTATCTTGACAGCAACAGCGTTTGCTCCCACGATACATAAAGCCGTGACTCCAGCGCTATAGGAGGTGATTTCACCACCACAGTTAAAAAAAGAGCATATATGCCGAAGCATGGGGGGGGGGAGATTTGCAGATGTCCCAAATGCTTCGGCATATATAAATGGTGCATGTATGCCCATCAGAAGTGGGTGGATGAAGGGAGATATTCTAATGGTGGGCATACCCACCGATCAATCTCTTTTTTTCATTCAGCTCACAGGCTGCATAAAAAAAAAAGAAAAATAAGATTACAATATATGCCCAACAAGGACCAGCAACGTACTGGTATGTTGCTGAACTTTGAGTGGTTATACCAGAATGATGCCTGTGGGTTTAGGTATCATCTTGGTACCATTCTTTTCAGCCGGCGGTCGGCTTTCATGTAAAAGTAATCTTAGCAGCTAATTAGCCTCTAGATTGCTTTTACAAGCAGTGGGAGGGAATGACCCCCCCCCCCACTGTCTTCCATGGTTTTCTCCGGCTCTCCTGTCCCAACAAGGAACCTGAGAATGCAGCCGGTGGTTCTGCCAGCTGACCATAGAGCTGATCAGAGACCAGAATGGCTCCAATCTTCTCTATGGCCTAAGAAACCGGAAGCTACAAGCATTTTATGACTTCGATTTTGCTGGATGTAAACAGCACCATTGGGAAATTGGGAAAGCATTTTATCACATCAATCTTGGTGTGGACAGATGCTTTGAGGGCAGAGGAGAGATCTAGGGTCCAGAGGGCAGAGGAGAGATCTTGGGGTAACAGACCCAAATTTTTTCACAAGAGTACCTGTCACTACCTATTGCTATCATAGGGGATATTTACATTCCCTGAGATAACAATGAAATAAAAAAAAAAAAAAAAAAAAAAAATTAAAGGAACTGTTTAACCACTTGAGATCCGCGCTATAGCCAAATGACGGCTACAGCGTGGATCTCCTTTTCCGGGACTACGTCTATTGACGTAGTCCTGTGTACGAGCGGCCTGCGCGCCCCCTGAGGGGCGCGCGCGGCGCGCTCTGTGATCGGCGAGTCCATGAGACTCGCCTGATCACCGATCCGTGCAAGGGGTCGATCCCGACCCCCCTTATCACGTGATCAGCTGTCAGCCAATGACAGCTGATCAGGTGACATAACGGAGCCGGTAATCGGCTAGTATTCCTCCTCGCGCTGACATCAGTCCCGATCACGGCCAGCAATGCAAGCGCCCACCTGCCCCCTGCCAGTGCCCACCTGCCCCCTGCAGTGCCACCCTAATAAAAAGTAAGTGCCCCCCGTCAGTGCCACCCAGTAGTGCCCATAGTGCCACCCAGCAGTGCCCACAGTACCACCCAGCAGTGCCCACAGTGCCACCCAGCAGTGCCACCCACAGTGCCACCCAGCAGTGCCACCCACAGTGCCCACAATCTGCCTCAAAGGTGCTGCACCCCAGTGCCGCCCATCAGTGCCCAGCAGTGCCGCCCATCAGTGCCCATCAGTGCCGCCCATCAGTGCCCAGCAGTGCCACCTATCAGAGCCACCTATCAGTGCCACCTATCAGTGCCCATCAGTCCCATCTATCAGTGGTACCTATCAGTGCCCATCTGTGCCACCCATCCGTGCCACCCATCCGTGCCATCTTATCTGTGCCCATCTTTGCCCATCAGTGCCGCCTTATCTGTGCCCATCGGTGCCGCCTTATCTGTGCCTATTAGTGCCGCCTTAACTATGCCTATCAGTGCCCACCAGTGCAGCCTATCAGTGCCCACCAATGCAGCCTATGAGTGCCCACCAATGCAGCCCATCAGTGCCCACCAATGCAGCCCATCAGTGCCCACCAATGCAGCCCATCAGTGCCGCCTAATCAGCGCACTTCAATGAAGGAGAAAAATGACCCGCTTGCAAAATTTTATAACAAACTATTAAAACATGATTTATTTTTTTATTTTTTTTGCATCTTTTTTTGTTTGTTTAGCAAAAAATAAAACTCCGAGCTGTAACTAAATACCACCAAAAGAAAGCTCTATTTGTGGGAAAAAAATGATAAAAATTTCATTTGGGTACAGTGTTGTATGCCCGCGCAATTGTCATTCAAAGTGCATCAGCGCTGAAAGCTGAAAATTGGTCTGGGACTGAGGGGGGTTTAAGTGCCCAGTAAGCAAGTGGTTAAAAAAAAAAAAAGCACCCCTGTCCCCCCCTGCTCTCGCAACCGTCCTGTCTGGCATCATATGTAAACAGCAATTGCATCATGCATGTGAGGTATCACCGCAAAGGTCAGATTGAGGGCAGTAATTTTAGCAGTAGGCCTGCTCTGTAAATCTAAAGTGGTAACCTGTAAGCTTCTAAATGTTGTGCAAAAAAATGCCAGGAAAGTTCAAACCCCCCAAATGACGACATTTTGGAAAGTAGACAAAGTAGCTATTTGCTGAGAGGCATGTTGAGTCCATGGAATATTTTATATTTTGCCACAAGTTGCGGGAAAATTACAAACTTTTTTTTTGCACAAAGTTGTCGCTAAATGATATATGATATGTATTTTGGGGTGCAATTTCCCATATAACCATGGCATGTGTGAGCAATATATAATTTAGTGACAACTTTTTGTAAAATATATATATATATATATATATATATATATATATATATTTTTTTTTTTTTTTCATTATTCAATCACTTGGGACAAAAAAATAAAATATTCAGTGGGCTCACCATGCCTCTTAGCAATTTCTTTAGGGTGTCTACTTTCCAAAATGGGGTCATTTGGGGGGGGGGGTTGTACTGCCCTGCCATTTTAGCCCCTCAATAAATGAGATAGGCAGTCATAAACTAAGCTGCATAAATTCCAGAAAATGTACCCTAGCTTGTACATGCTATAACTTTTGCAAAAACCAATAAATATACTCTTATTGACATTTTTTTTTACCAAAGACATGTGGCTGAAATACATTTTGGCCAAAATGTATGACTAAAATTGAGTTTATTGGATTTTTCTTATAACAAAAAGTAGAAAATATCTTTTTTTTTTCAAAATGTTCAGTCTTTTTCCTTTTATATCGCAAAAATAAAAATCGCAGAGGCAATCAAATACCATCAAAAGAAAGCTGTATTTGTGGGAAAAAAAGGACGCAAATTTTGTTTGGTTACAACATTGCATGACCGCGCAATTACCAGTTAAAGCAGTGCAGTGCCAAATTGTAAAAAGTCCTCTGCTGTTTGACCAGCCAGATGGTCCAGAGCTGAAGTGGTTGAATTGTCTACACCAGTGGCGGCTGGTGCTCAATTGTCTTGGGGGAGGCAGCCCCCGGCCTCTCCCAGCCAGCCAGCCACATATCACACAATTGTCATACAACTGGGTGGTCTCACCCTTTTTGAAGCCAATTAGAGCCTCATGCTCTAATCATGTGCTTCAAAAAATAAACACCATGCGTCCAACACCCTGCATGTAGATTATGGTCCGGACGCACGGATTAGAGGGGCGGCACCCCTGCCCCCTGCATGAGCAGCAGCCACTGGTCTACACTCTGTATAGCGGAGCAACTGAGACACCAGTGGTCAGCACCATTGTTAATCTGGAGCGAGGGGAGTGTTAGATGTACTAGCAGATTTGAATGCACTAACAAATTAATGCCAAACTCCAGCTAATACTCTTTAAAGGCGACCCTCTTTTGCCTCATGTAATAGTGATTGGGTGGCTGTAGAGCTGCTAAGATCACCTTTACAAGAAAGACCATCGCCTGCCACTGCAGCCATGATCCTGGTATCACCGCTCCCATCCAAGGACTTGTATGTACAGAGGGTAGACGGGAAGCTGTTAAAACATTTAAATAAAAGCTGACCATTATCAGCATTTCCATTGATGGATTGTCACAACCCCATAACTGTCATTTTGCTGAACCACTCAGTTTGTTAAAGGAAATAGAAATATTAGATCTACTGGCTGGATCAACAGATAATAAAACTGCATGACAATGCTATTGAAAGACTGCAACATATGTGTTACTTTTTTGTTTAGTCTTAGTTCCACTTAAATGCTGAATTCCAGGCATATCTTACAATACTAAATGTAGAATGCAGTTATGTATTTATTAAAAACATTCTTTTATTTTGACTGCAACTAATATAAATTTGACTTCTGTCTCTTGTAATCCCCTGTACAGCAGATATATCCCAGAGACTTGGATAGGGAGGGACAGTACTTGGGACCAATCATATGTGCAATTGGCTGTTTGTCTAGAGTTCAGCGTTAAGTATAAAAGTGTTTCAGACTGTCCATCAGATCTGTATGCAAAAAAACAAAATAGATGAACTTGCATTGCTAAGGAGGAGCTGATCTAGTAGTACGTTTTTAAAAAAAATTTTTACTTTTTTTTTCCCACAGATGTTGTTAAGTAATTCGTTTCCGGAATGGCTCTGGGTATCCATATTTACCTTTATCTGCAACACCCTTCGCGTGGTGCGCAATCGCAAACCAGTGAAGTTATAAAAATCCACAGATACAATTTCTCCACTGTTGAACATGTTAAAGATTTGTGAGAGGAACATAATTCTATACTTGTATTTCCTCTTTATATTCCAAATTATATATTTTTTTTTTCTATGTTGTATTGAACTGCATGAGCTTAATTTTTTCTGTAGTATGCTAATATCTACTGGCAGTTTCTGGTTACTGCAACTTATTTACTAATGTGATTTTTGGTATGTTCCTCTTCCTCTTCTGTTTACTGCTAGTTAGTTTGGTCATAGCCAGACCTCCAACATTTTTTCCATGTTCCTTCAGTCAGTGTTGGTACTTCGTAGAGACAGGGCTTAGGAATGTCATTTTCTCCTTGTATTTCAAAAGACTGTAAAACATCATCTGTACCGCAATTAGCTGAAGTAAAATTGTGTTGCATTCAAATTCTGTGTCTTATTGACCATATTGTCCCCAAAGACTGAGTCTAAAGAGGTATGTCAATGCATAAAGCAGCACTTGAAACAGTAAGAAGTCATATTTCTGGAGCCTTTATATTCTCTGCTACATCTGTAAGTACATGGTCTTTTCTACACTATGTGTGAGCTTATGCTGCATTACAGACTCTGAGTAGGAATGGGCAAACAGTTCAGGCCAGGTATAAGTTCAGCATTAACATCGCCCATTTTGGTCTTTTCTACACTATGTGTGAGCTTATGCTGCATTACAGACTCTGAGTAGGAATGGGCAAACAGTTCAGGCCAGGTATAAGTTCGGCATTAACATCGCCCATTTTGGTGTCCGAACATTGAGTGCACAGTCAATAGGTTTTGCTGGAGCGGGGCCAGGAAGCCAGCTGCTGCATCCTTAACAATGGATGAGCACCTTGAGCGGGGGCCTCTTCCCGACAACCTTGGGCAGTGGTTGTGGGGGTCTGTGGGCCAGGGGTTTATCTGAATCTGAAAGCCTCCTTTCCAGATCCCCCCCCCCCCACGTATATGGCAAACCCTACTCATTCACCAAAAAAGTGAGACGCAACATGAGTTTGACAGTTCCCCCCCCCCCCCGCCCCAGTAGACCCATCCTCAATCATGATGTCTGCCTCAGCGACAGACCCAAAACAAACACTCTCTCTGCAGCAAAGGCTGATTGCCAAATGCATGCTCCCCCGTCTGACAGTTCCTAAATAGGTATGGGGTTGGTGCCACCAGGTGACCAAACTCCAGTAAGCCCCCTGCCCACAGACCCCCACAACCATAAACCAGGGTTGTCAGTAAGAGGCCCTTGTCCCCATAAACATGGGAATAAGTTGCTTGCCCCAATGCATCCCCCATGTTGAGGTCATGTGGTCTGGTATGGTACAGGGGGGGTGCTCACTTGTCCCACCTTTCCTGGCCTGCCAGGCTGCATGCTCAGATAAGGGTCTGGTATGGATTTGGGGGGCCCCACACCATTGTGGTGCACTCAGCAGGAGGGAGAGGCCAAGAGATCCGGCAAGGGATCCAAGAAGAGGAGGACATGGGCTGCTCTGTGCAAAACCACTGTACAGAGCAGGTAATTATAACATCAGAAAATGTCCATGTGATGGAAAAAAAAAGTCCAGGAGCAAAAGCTTCAAGTAACAATCCCTCCACCTCCAAAGCACTCGCTTCGCTCACCTCAAGTAATGGACCCCTGACCTAACAGGTGGTCATAAGCACATGTTGCAGCAATGGGTGAAATACAACAAGAACTGGTTTTGCCCAAGACAGTATAAATAAAAGAATAAATCAAAGTGTTCTCCATTTAAAACAATCCAGCTTTTATAAGTAGATAAAAAACCTACTCACATAGAGCTGGTCAGTTCAAGCATAAACACGAGACATGGAGTAACATATTAATTCAGAAGGACAGCGGGTGACGTCAGACGTAGCTCCTTCCCCCGTACGCATTATGCTCACTTTGTCAGCGGGTTGGATAGGAGCATGCAGACCAGTGCCCACAGGGGAGCGCACGCTAGTGCACACACCAGGGCCAACCGGAGCATGCACACCAGTGCCCACAGAAGCTCGCACACCAGCGTGCACAGGATCGCTTGCGCCAACGTGCATCGGCACGCACCGGCGCCCACCATAACGGCCAGCACATCGTCTAACCAGGTAATCTCTCTGACAAGATGGTTCGAACACCCCCCCCCCCATTTGGTTTGCACCAGAACATGTGAATAGGCAAAAAGTTCTAGCGAACGTACGAACCCTATTAAAGTCTATGGGACAAGAATATGAAAAATCAAAAGTGCAGGCTGGCTCCCCTAAAACAGGGTACACTTGAGAAAGGGGTGTGCATGCTTTGTATGAGTCTCACGCATGCTCTGAAACACATTGGGTTTCTCCCATACCCCGGTGACGTCACACGCTCACTGGCTCGCTCACAGAGCTGAATACCTCCATCTCCCCCAGCCATCGAGAGGATCAGCCGGCTTCCTCCAGGGTTATCACTGTTACCGCAGCTGGGCATTCTGCTCACACAGGACACGCCAGAGACATCCGAGACCAATCCGGGAGATCTCACTTCCCAAGAGCCTGTCATCCCTTACTTTGATGTAAGTGTTGGATAACAACACTCAGAGGAGCTTTTCTGTTTTTTTCTTGTCTTATCCAAGCATGTAGCCTGGAGGTCAGGATAGGGGGGGACAAGAGAGCCCCCCCGAATCATACCAGGCCACATGCCCTCAACATGGGGGGAGTGGTATGGTGTGCCCCCCAATGCACCTCTTCCCAACAACCCTGGCCATTAGTTGTTGAGGTCTGTGGGTGGGGGGCTTATCGGAATCTGGAATCTATTTTTTGGGTTCGTCGGGCGGCGTGATTGAAGATGGATGGACATCGCGTGACAATTTTTGACAATTCCTTTATTAAAAAAAAAAAACTGTCGTGTTTTTTGGCTTTTTTTGGTTTTTGGAATGGGTAGGGGTAGAATGTACCTGATACCCATTCACATGGGGGGGCTGGGATTTGGAGGCCCCCATGTTAAAGGGGGCTTCCAGATTCAAATAAGCGCCCTGCCCACGAACCCCAACAACCAATGACGGGCTTGTTGGGAAGAGGCTCTTGTCCCCATTAACATGGAGAGCATAGGAGGCTGATCGATGAGGAAAACATTGACCACAGTGTATATGACACTTTCAGCTGCAACATGATTGCTCCACGGAAGGGCTTCTAGTGTGGGCCACGGAGCAACCTTTTGGATTTTTACCCTCAATACTCTGACCTCTGTGGAGCTCCCAGCTATGACTAAGCACCATGTTCGGTGTGAAACATGTCAGTGGCTGTGCAGTTAGTCTGTTTACCAGCCTAGATGCTATGATTTTAATTACATTTTTTAAATAAAGTTGAATAATTCGGAGTGCGGCTATCCAGCTACATCTTTTCTACTTCAGTTCCTGTTGCAAACAGAGCCAGCACCCTGTGGGATTGTGGAGACAGCTGTTTTGGGAGAAGTCATTACCTTAGAGCGGTAATTCTTTGTATTGAGCTCCCATGAATAGCTTGAGGTCCACAACATTTTATAATATCTCTAAATATTCATTTTTTCTATTATTTTACAATATTTTTTGTTTTATTATTTATACTTTATGATGCTCTACTCACCATTGCATTTTCAGTAGCCACTTTTGGCACTGTTTGTGTTTGGTTAGATATGAATTACTTGTCATCCGTTACATGCCTTTATCTATTCTTATACCAGAACAGAATTGATCATGCAAGTATTTTCTAGTTTGATATATTATTCCTTATTTCTTTTTTTTATATAGAATTATATTATATATTTTTTTTATTTTCTGACACCCAAGATTTTATTATCATTTTATCATCATCTAATATTGGGTTATATTGTGTTCAGATTTTGTTATATCCATTTACAACCGCATTTTTGTTTATAATTATACAGTGTATACATTGGTTTATTGATATTCTTTTTGCCAACATAATTTTCCCATAAAATATTACATGGACAAATTATTATTATGCTTCGTACACATGATCGCACATTCCGACATCAAAATCCATGGATTTTTTCCAACGGATGTTGGCTCAAACTTGTCTTGCATACAGACAGTCGCACAAATCTTGTCAGAAATTCCGAACGTCAAGAACGCGGTGACGTACAACATGTACGATGAGCCGAGAAAATTTAAGTTCAATAGCCAGTGCTGCTCTTCTGCTTGATTTCGAGCATGCATGGAATTTTGTGCGTCGAAATTGTGTACACGCGATCAGAATTTCCGACAACAGATTTTGTGGTCGGAAAATTTGAGATCCAGATCTCAAATGTTAGTTTGTCGGAAATTCCGATGGAAAATGTCCGATTGGTCCTACACACTGTTGGAATTTCCGACAACAAGCTCCCATCAAACATTTCTATCAGAAAATCCATCTGTGTGTACGCGGCATTAGTGTTTTATATGCCTTATATTGTAAAATGTGTGCTATCCATTAAGTTCATGTTTTACCTGCTTCCACCCCCCCCCCCCCCCCCCCACCTTCTCTTTATATGCTGATTATTTTAGTACCTTTAGTCCATCATACAGTAGTATTGCACATTCCACCCTCTCACTCTTTTTCTTGCCCCCTCCCACTCTAGCCGCTTCAGCTTAAAGGCCGTTATCTCCCTCAAAACCACATCTGACATCAGCTTTTGAATTTGATGGATGGCTGCCCCTGCGTACGGCCATAGATGCCACTGGCTTGTCTGTAGTTTTTGTCTTGTTCTGGTGCTAAATGTATCACTGCTGCTACATGGTTGGCTTGTCTATACACAGCCTGTTTTCTGCCTGCTGCCTGCTTTCCTAGTGGTTCCAGCTGAGGTTGGACACCAAGATTTTAACTTGTAAGTGTGCTATGTTCAATAAAATGGTGTTATTTGATTCTACTAACTCCATTTTCCTGTTCCCCATGTAAACAATGACATTTTTTTTTTAAAAGCAAAAGATCAATTTTTTTGTTGATCTTTTGCTTTTTAGGGTAGAGGAGAGATTTATTTGGTCTTTTAGACCTCGGATCTCTCCATAAAGAGGAACTGTCATGCTGTATTTTTATCGCAAAGAATGTTTACATTCCTTGCGATAGCAATATAAGTGATCAAAAAAATAGTTTTTTTTAAAGGACAGGTTAAAAATGAAAAAAATTAAATTTTTAAAGCGCCCTTGTCCCCCCGTGTTGGTGTGCAGTGGTCATCACATACCTAGGTCCTGCCCATGTATGTATACAATGTTCGCAGTACACATGTAAGGTATCACTGCGAATGTCAGAGTGAGAGCAATTATCATGTACCTGGTAGCAGAGCCTGAAATTATGAAGAAGGCCTCTCTTACACCTCTGACTTGGGGCCCCTGCTAGTATGAACAGAAGGGGCAGGAGTGCAGAGTGGCATAGGTGCCTGTAGGTCTTGCCAGTAGCAGAACAGGTATCCACGCCAGGCAGGAGAGGTCATTAGAAGACGTCAGTGCAGCAGTCAGGCTGGTAGGCAGCTGGAGGATAGCAGACTGCAGCAGGCTAGTATTGGTGACAGCGTGCAGGTGAGGCATGCGCTGGTAGCAGACTGTTGAACAGCAGGCACAGCAGGATGTGACAGGAAGCAGGGTCAGGCAAGCCAGGTCATATAAAGGCAGGACAGATCAGATACAGAGGAGCAGGCAATAGCGTGGTCTGGGTACAAGCTGGGTCAGGAGCCTATCAGTGCAATAGAAGCTGATGGAGCAGACAGAAGTGGAGGTCAAGGATAAGCCGGGGTCAGCGCAGAGTTCAGAGAGTGGTCAGACAAGCCGGGTCAGCAACTAGAATCAGGATACAGGATAACAGAAAGACAGGATACAGGAAAGGTTGAAAAACAAAACAGCACTGATCCCGAGCACTGGCTGAGTTCGGCACCAACATCTGTCAAAAGGTGCACTTTCACGCAGGAAAATCTGCAATAGCTTGTGTGCATGCAGGTTCTCGCATGCGCATCTTTATTAGCCAGTGCCAAATTTGGTGTGTGTGTGTGTGTGTGTGTGTATATATATATATGCATTTTTTTTATTTACTAAAGTGTATTTTTCACAAAAAAAATGCCATTCGAAAAACTGCTGCTCACAATACAACAGCCTATATATTTCATAAATGCCATTAAAAGTGGTAGACAGAGTATTATTGGTATATCTAGGCTAAACATGCAGGCTAGGAGACTACCTAGAAATAACTATTAGTTACATTCCAGTGTAATATTGTGTATGAAAACCAGGGTCGAAATGGGGGGGGGGGGGGGTTCAGGGGGGATGCCTTACTAGGAAAGGCTGCTCTAAGGTTGTCACTGCCACCCGATCAAGTTAAATGGACAGGTAGGTCTCCATCCTAGTCCTGCCCAGTGCCCAAAGAGCCTGTATTTTCTGTGTGAGGCATGCCAGAGAAGGGGAGGCTTCAAAGAAGGCCCTGGACTGGGGGCATTAGAGGAGGCCCTGGGCTGGGGGGGGGGTGCAGAGGGCACCCTGGACTTGAAGGAAGCAGAGGAGGTCCTGATGGGCTGGGGGGGTTCAGAGGAGGCCATGACCTCGGGGGGGGGGGGGGGGTGCAGTGTAGACCCTGGACTTGGGGGATGCAGAAGAGGTTCTGGGCTGGGGGGGTGCCGAGGAGGCCCTGGACTGGGGGAATGCAGAGGAGGCCCTGAACTAGGAGGGGAGTAAACAGAAAGCCCTTGACTGGGGAGTACAACGGAGGCCATGGACTGGGGGATGTACAGTGGAGGCCATGGACTTGAAAAGTGGGGTTGATAAAGGACCTGGATTCGAAGAGCAGGGTGGAGAGGAGGCTCTTAATTTGGGGTGGGCTGTAAAGGAGGCTTTGGACTAGCAAAGGAACACAGAGGAGGCCCTGAACTAGGGGATGGGTGGGTGCAGAGGAGGAAAATGACTAGGAAATGGTAGTTGGTGTGGCAAAGGCTCCTGGATAGTTGGGGGACAAGGGAGATACTGAACTAGGTGAGGCAGTACCTGGAGGTCCCAGATTAGGAGACAGGGAATCTGCGAGAGCCTGGATTTAAAGCCTGGGCTGATAAAAAGCCTGCCTGGGCCCTGGAGGGTGAGTTCACAACATAAATAGGGACATTTATGCCAAATGCCAAACAGGAGCAGAGAGACAGGTCGTGTGATAGATTTATTAAAGGAGAAGTACATCTAAAGCCTGTTTGGTTGTACTTCTGTTGATCACAGCAGTGCAGATTATTTTGCACTTCTGTGACCCATTTTCAGCTGACAGTGGGCTTAAGCTTTCTCTCGGCTGATGTCACAGAATTGGTCCAGGCTGGGTTAAGATTGCGACCATATGGTTGGGATCTGCTCACATGCCTGGCCTGGCACCCAGCTCAGCCTCTCAGCGGCCTGGGCTGGCCACTCCCGCCCCCTCCAATGCCCAGTGTTTTAGTGAGCATGGGGGGGGGGCAGGGCAGAGCCGAGCCACAGACTGACAGCCACCAGTTCTCTGCTTAGGGAGCACTAAGGCCGCGTACACACGGGCGGACTGTTCGCCCAACCTTGTCCGCTGAACAGTGTTTGGGCGGACAGTCCGCTCGTGTGTGGGCTTTCAGCGGACAGTTTCAGCGGACAGTTGGACGGACAAAGTCTTTCGGAAATTCCGAAAAACTGTCCGCTGAAACTGTGTTTGAGCGAACAGTCCGCCCGTGTGTGGGCCTGTCCGCTGTACTTTCGAAATGAGCGGACTGTTCCCGCTCGGAAAGTCCGCCCATTTCGAGCGCGTGTACAGGTAGGCGGGGCCCGCGAAGGAGACGTCGCGGGCTCCGCCGCCTGGAATGGGCTTAAAGGGGAACCCCAACGCCGGAAAAAATCGGCGTGGGGGTTCCCCCAAAGTCCACACCAGACCCTTGTCCGAGCACGCTACCCGGCCGGCCAGGAAAGGGGGGCGAGCGAGCGCGCCCCCCCCTCCTGAGCCGTACCAGGCCGCGTGCCCTCAACATGGGGGGGTGCCTTGGGGAAGGGGGGGCCGCGCGGCCTCCCCACCCCAAAGCACCTTGTCCCCATGTTGATGAGGACAAGGGCCTCTTCCCGACAACCCTGGCCGTTGGTTGTCGGGGTCTGCGGGCGGGGGGCTTATCGGAATCCGGGAGCCCCCTTTAAGAAGGGGGCCCCCGGATACCGGCCCCCCACCCTATGTGAATGAGTATGGGGTACAATGTACCCCTACCCATTCACCTGTGAAATAAAGTACAAAAAAAAACACAACACAGGGAAAAAATATTTTATTGCACAGCTCCGGGGGTCTTCCGTCTTCGGGGGTCTTCTCGCCGGACTCCTCCGCTATCTGTGTGTAGCTCTTTTACTAGCGGAGGAGTCCGGCTTTCTTCCTCCCCGCCGCCGGCCTCTTCTCCCGACTTCGGGGGTCTTGTCCCCCTCTTCGGTTCTTCTGCCGGGCCACCGCGCCTTCTTGTAGCTCTTTTACAGGCGGTGGCCCGGTCTTCTGTCGCCGCTGTCGCCGCCGACTTCCGTTCGTGTTCTTCTTCTTGTTCTTCTTGTTCTTCTCCAGGAGATGTTGACACGTCGCTCCCTCCGGCCGGAATGCCAGAGCCGCGCTGTGCGGTCACTTATATAGTGACAATGGGGCGGGGTCACATGGTATATGTCACATGGGTTGGTCACATGGTGACCCCGCCCCCTTACGATGTCATAGTCCCCATGTGACATCAACCCATGTGACCAACCCATGTGACATATACCATGTGACCCCGCCCCATTGTCACTATATAAGTGACCGCACAGCGCGGCTCTGGCATTCCGGCCGGAGGGAGCGACGTGTCAACATCTCCTGGAGAAGAACAAGAAGAAGAACACGAACGGAAGTCGGCGGCGACAGCGGCGACAGAAGACCGGGCCACCGCCTGTAAAAGAGCTACAAGAAGGCGCGGTGGCCCGGCAGAAGAACCGAAGGCGGCGACAGAAGAACGGAAGGCAGCGGCGACAGAAGACCGGGCCACCGCCTGCAAAAGAGCTACAAGAAGGCGCGGTGGCCCGGCAGAAGAACCGAAGAGGGGGACAAGACCCCCGAAGTCGGGAGAAGAGGCCGGCGGCGGGGAGGAAGAAAGCCGGACTCCTCCGCTAGTAAAAGAGCTACACACAGATAGCGGAGGAGTCCGGCGAGAAGACCCCCGAAGACGGAAGACCCCCGGAGCTGTGCAATAAAATATTTTTTCCCTGTGTTGTGTTTTTTTTTGTACTTTATTTCACAGGTGAATGGGTAGGGGTACATTGTACCCCATACTCATTCACATAGGGTGGGGGGCCGGTATCCGGGGGCCCCCTTCTTAAAGGGGGCTCCCGGATTCCGATAAGCCCCCCGCCCGCAGACCCCGACAACCAACGGCCAGGGTTGTCGGGAAGAGGCCCTTGTCCTCATCAACATGGGGACAAGGTGCTTTGGGGTGGGGGGGCCGCGCGGCCCCCCCTTCCCCAAGGCACCCCCCCATGTTGAGGGCACGCGGCCTGGTACGGCTCAGGAGGGGGGGCGCGCTCGCTCGCCCCCCTTTCCTGGCCGGCCGGGTAGCGTGCTCGGACAAGGGTCTGGTGTGGACTTTGGGGGAACCCCCACGCCGATTTTTTTCGGCGTTGGGGTTCCCCTTTAAGCCCATTCCAGGCGGCGGAGCCCGCGACGTCTCCTTCGCGGGCCCCGCCTACCTGTACACGCGCTCGAAATGGGCGGATTTGCCTCCTCCTTACGTGGGCGAGTCCGTTCATTTCAAAAGTTGAGCCAACTGTTTGGCAAACAGTTCGCTGAAACAGTCCGCTCGTGTGTGGGCAAGTCCGCTCATGCAAATTTTGAGCGGACTGTTTGCCGAAACTGTTTGCCGAACAAGGTTGGGCGCGTGTGTACACGGCCTGAGAAGTGATTGGCTGTTTGATTACCTGGTTCTCAGCTTTAAAGCCGGTGGGGGACAGATGCAGCATCTACCTAGGTAAATATGATTCATAAACAAAATTCCCATACTTCTCTTTTAATTACACAAAATCATTCCTGCTATCTGGCCCACATGACAATTAGGCCTCATTCACATGGAGCATATGCGTCCATGCCCAGTGTGATGGGCGTGCACCACGTGGGGATGCATGGTGTTCTGGACATCCCTGTGCAAGCAGTCCAGTCAAAGTCAATTAGCACGCAGCAGCTGCATGGACAGTCAAATGTCACAATTTGACATGCAGACAGGAAGGGATGCATGTATCCGAACGCACAGTATCGGCATTCAGATCTGTGACCCCCTTGTAAGAGTTTAGCATTTTCACAGAGGGAATCACACGTACTGACTTTATAAACCAGGCAACGTTTATTACCAGAGAGATGGTAGTAGAAAGAGTATTTACAGCAGTAAGGCACGTAGTTTCGCTCCAAGCATGGAGGCATAGATACACAGCACAGTCACTTCTGATGTAAGCAGTAATTGTATTCATCAGCACTATAGGCACTTTCCACTGACTAACATAGTATAAACTCAAGCACACAATGCATATCTGTAGAGGCTGCTATTCACACATATTACCCGGTACAACGGTATTCCTTCAGCAGATGGATATAGGCATCTGATCCGCTTGTCACGCTCTCACAGTGAGACCACCGGTATTATTATCTGAAGTCTTTCTGACCAGTATTGCTGATGCAGGACTCCGTAGGAACCGTGAACTATCCCTTACAAGCCGGAACACTCTCCCTATCTTCTCCTAACGCTCCCTGACAAGCGGGTTCCCTATCCCTGTCTAGGCACACACATGAACTGAACTAAACGTGGCTGGACTTTCTTATATAAAGTATCCACCCAGAAATGGCCGACCAAATCTCCAGAGATTTGCTGTCCTATCAGGACAGCAGGCTTCTCCAAAATGGTGCTGGAGACAATGATAGAGGCCAGACACTCTGAACATATGTACACATAAACATATCAAATATGCTTGAAAATTAGTATATACACTTGCTAGCCCATGACATTTGTATTGTCTGACACTTCCACCCCCCCCCACCTTTTGCCACATACCCCCCATCACCCCCCTTTTCTCCAAACCCCCTCACACCCCATTAAACCAGACCAGACTGTGTTTGGAGTAAAGGGCCAAAGGCCTTGATTTATTAACCAAAATATATAAATATAAAATATAAACTTTTAATAAATAACTTTTAATAATAATAACTTGTAAACTTTTCCTTTAACACTGGAACATGGGTCATTAGCATATCCAAGACCCTACTGGTCACTGCACCATATATTTGACCTCTTGACCTCCAGACAGCATCCCCTGTCTTGGAGGCTAAACCCAAACCAATGCAGTGACCTACCCCCTTTTCTCCTCCGGTTACCCCCTTGTAACCAGGAAGTACATCACCAACCATCCCCATGGATGGGTACAACCTAATTACCACCTGCACCACTTACCCTTCTAAACTGACCCCCCAAACAACCAGCACACCCTGCCAACACCCCCTCACAACCGAATCCTACCAACCACAGGGGAGGGTGGGTGGGAATCTCTTCCTCCTCCACTCTCCAAGTGGCCTAGCTTCCGCTCGGCTTCCCGGCCAAACGTGCTAGCTCCGCCCCCTGGCTCCGCCTACCCGGCTTCTTAAAGCGACCCATCTGTATTGTTTTAAAGCGGCGACAGTGCATGCAAACAACTGTCATGCCGTCCCTGCGCTTAGCAGCCTTTGGCTGCTGCTCCGTGGCCTCTCTTGACATTTGTATTGTCTGACACTTCCACCCCCCCACCTTTTGCCACATACCCCCCATCACCCCCCTTTTCTCCAAACCCCCTCACACCCCATTAAACCAGACCAGACTGTGTTTGGAGTAAAGGGCCAAAGGCCTTGATTTATTAACCAAAATATATAAATATAAAATATAAACTTTTAATAAATAACTTTTAATAATAATAACTTGTAAACTTTTCCTTTAACACTTGAACATGGGTCATTAGCATATCCAAGACCCTACTGGTCACTGCACCATATATTTGACCTCTTGACCTCCAGACGGCATCCCCTGTCTCGGAGGCTAAACCCAAACCAATGCAGTGACCTACCCCCTTTTCTCCTCCGGTTACCCCCTTGTAACCAGGAAGTACATCACCAACCATCCCCATCCCCATGGATGGGTACAACCTAATTACCACCTGCACCACTTACCCTTCTAAACTGACCCCCCAAACAACCAGCCACAGCTTGAAAGGTGGTAAAGCCTTACCCTTTCGAGCACCGCCACACGCACAGTCCCCTCTGGATCCCCTCCTGCAGGCCTAACGCCCACAAGTCCGTCCCCACCTCATTTAAATGAACCCCGTCACTCCTCAAGTATCTCCATGTCTCAAACTCCAATTCCCGATGCCTAATGGCCAATCCCCCATTCCTAACAAAAAACCTGCTCACCTCCTTGTTAACCTTAACCTGGGCCCTGTCCACCTTCTTGTCGGACTGCGCCCACCTCCATGACATCCTGCTGACCATATCCGACCATATCAAGACCATGCCCGGGTAGGCAGCCTTCAACCGAAGGCTGTCACACTTAATGTCACGTATGAGGTCCCTCATGGACCTGACCCCCATGTCATTGCCCCCCACATGCAGGATCAACACATTAGGCGGCCGGTCCAGGCGAGAGAATCTATGGACCTCACCCAGCACCCTGTTCCACCGCATACCAGGGACCCCTATCCATCGAACCTGGGCTTCATGTCTGGGAATCCGAAGCTGTCTCCCGTTTGGACGAACATCGGCTCTTTTCGAACCCCAGAACACGTATGAATGGCCCAGAATCCAGACCAAAGCAACTTCAGAACCTGTAAACAAAAAACAGTAAATACACAAGACCCAGCAACAGTCATCCCGTACTAGTACATATCCCCCCCCCCCCCGCGCCCAGGCCTAACTCAGTAAATGAGGCCGAACGTACAGCCTAAACCTCCCCGATTCCCACCTTCCGATTCTCTTCACCGCCTCAGCACTTAGCCCGGCCCTAGACGCCTCCGTAGCCGCCCCTATGCGGAAAGAGTGCGACGAAAAACTCCCCGGGTCAAACCCCGCTGCCGCCACGCACTTTTTAAAAATCGCAGTGAACTGAAACTTAGACAAAAAGGAACCATCCCCATGCATAAAAAAAGGGGCCCGCCACCCGTGGCCGTACACCCAAGAAAGCCGCCACCGCCCCCACCGGGCATATATCGCTCTCCGCAATGGGGGCCACTTCCACCAGAACCCCTCTCCCCCCTGATCTGTCTTAGACCTGCGCAACCAAATTCTAACCCCATCCTGACCCAGTTCCACATCACCCGCATCCAACCCCCCGACCCGAGACCTGGCCGGGCAGAACAGCTCGCAAATCCGAAATGCCCCAAAAAACGACAAAGAAAAAGCCACCCTAAAGAGGCTCCGTTCGTAAGAGGACCCGCAAACCGCCTCCACCGCCGTGCACAGGCCCCGGAGCATCTGAAAGGAAACCGGACGCTGCCCATCCCTCTGTCTATGCGCCTTCCGGTACCCTTTTACCGCTTGCCGCACCCAAAACTCCTTGGTAAAATCCCGACTCCCTTCCCATTTAAACAAGGCCAACCCAGCCAGCTTCCTGTCTATGGAGGCCGCCGAAACCCCCCTGTCCATATCCTTGCAAAGAAAGTAAAAAACAGCCTGAGCCATGCCCACCTCACCCGGGGCCATGCCGATCACCGTTAGGTATTCAGACCATTCCTGCCAAACCTTTGAATATGTTATATCCTCTGTGTTGTGAGAGACACAAGACTCTGGTCTGGAACAATGGAAGTTTATTTCCAGTACTCACTGTACACTGCAACATGCATCTCAGGACAGTACATCTTATTAGGCTGCTTACATGTGTCCAAGATGGCTACTATACCCCTTGACCCTTGGCATCACTCCTGGGTGGAGCCAGCCTTAAAGTGGCAGTACATGTGGAACCCTTCAGGTATAACACCTTCCATCCATCCCTAAAAAAAAAAAAAAAAAAAAAAAAAACAACACGAGAAAAGGAACAAAACATTAACTAATAACTGTCCAATAACAGTCCTCCAAACACAGGAGATGCACAGGACTTTTCCTGCATCCAAATGTGAGAGCAAGATTCCAGGGACAGTTGCGGGGATACAATGTCATTGGATCACTTTCGGCGGCCCCGTCGAAAGTCTCGTAACCGGTCTTGAAGCTGAAACTGGTCAGGAGGGCGACAGTGTCGTTGAGGGCGGGCACCCATCGACTCGGGATCGGAGGAAACAGGGTCGACTGGAATGGGCACTGGCGGTGCCAAGAAGGGATCCCCCAGCTCAGTGGGTGAACCAACCTCCGGACCAGGGCTGGAGGGCTCTGTTGGAGCTGAGTTCAAAAGATCAGAGTCCCCCCAATCATCAGTTCCCATGCATCCTGATCCGCTGGGAGCAGTTCCTTGCAACACTGGTGGTTCAGCCGGCGTCAGGGATTCATGCAGTTGAAAACGAGGGCGCAGTTGGTCCGCATGCCTTCTGCAAATGGAACCATCTTCCAGGCAGACCCTATACATCTTGGGTCCCAAAGTCTCTGCAATGACAGCAGGAAGCCAACGGGTGTTGGAAGCCCCATAAGATCGGGCCCATACCTTTTGTTGGGCTGTGAATCGGTGGATCTCATGGTGTTTGACCATCTTGTCTTGGGACTGCAGTACATGTTCCTGGACTGTTTGTGGGCGGAGCATGTCCAAAACAGTCCATGGCTGCCGACCCAGAAGGAGTTCTGCTGGAGTTTTCCCGGTGGTTGCATGTGGTGTGTTTCTGTAAGCAGAAAGGAAGGAGTCCAGCTGCTGGGGTGACAGGGACTGCTGTTTACTTGTAGCCACTGTAGCTTTGAAATAGCGTTTAAAAGTCTGCACAAACCGCTCTGCTTGACCATTTGTTGCTGGGTGGTAAGGTGCGGTCAACTTGTGCTTGATGTTGTGGGCAGTCAAGAAACGCTCAAACTCCTGACTGGTGAATTGGGCACCGTTGTCTGTGACGATTTCTCTGGGGTATCCAAATGTAGCAGCGAGATGTAACAGTATGGAAACTGTTGCCTTAGTTGTTGGCTGAGTAACAGGAATGACCTCAGGCCACTTTGAATGGGCGTCCACTATGATCAAGAAGGTGTGTCCTCTGATCGGACCTGCAAAGTCCAAGTGTAGTCGAAACCAAGGAACCGTGGGCCAAGTCCAGGGCTGGACGCACCCTCGAGGAGGGTCTCTTGCAGTTTGTGCACATCCAGCACAAGCATTCACATATGTTGTGATATCCGAGTCTAAGTTTGGCCACCACACATAGCCTCGGGCCTTTTGTTTCATACGTGTGCCCTCGGGATGACCAGTATGTAGCAAGTCCAGAATGTGTCTCCGGAGGGTCTTTGGAATGATCACTCGGTCTCCCCATAAAACACAGTTACCAGCCACAGTTAATTCCATACGCCTACGGAAATAAGGTTCATAATCCTGTGTGACGGTTGCAGACCAACCGGACCGTACCCAGGAGAGTATTGTTTTCAGAAAGGTATCCTTGGCTGTATGGGCTGCTATCTCCCCAGAAGACAAGAAGGACAGGCTGGTGTAACGACAACTCTTGACCGGTGGAGAGGAGTCCATTGACCTCCCTGTCAGTCGGGACATTGCGTCCGCATTAGCATTGGCATCATGACCGCGATACTGGATTTTATAACTGTACGCTCCCAAGAACAGGGCATAGCGTTGGAGGCGTGCCGCAGTAGTCTGAGAGATGCCTTTGTCAGGGCTAAAGATCTGAAGGAGTGGTTTATGGTCTGTCAGTATGGTGAATTCCCTACCATACAGGTAAAGATGAAACTTCTTAATTGCCCATATCAGCGCAAGAGCCTCTTTGTCAATGTGAGAGTAATTGCTTTCTGCTTTTGTCAAAGACCTGGAGGCAAATGCCACTGGTTTTTCTGACCCATCAGGTAAGATGTGAGACAGTACAGCCCCCAGACCATAGGGTGAGGCATCACAAGCCAAGGTCAGAGGCTTCTGGAGGTCATAGTGAACAAGCATGCGTGACGCCAACAGCTTCCGCTTAGAGACTTCAAAAGCGCGTTGGCATGCAGCCGACCAGTCCCATCTGGAGTGTTTCTCCAAAAGCTTGTTCAACGGAAACAAGGTGTGTGCCAGATCTGGCAGAAATTTGTGGTAATAGTTCAGCAAGCCAAGGTATGATCGCAGCTGCTGGACATTGGTTGGGGCAGGAGCTTTGACTAAGGCATCAACCTTGGCTTCTGTGGTGTGTATACCGTCTGCATCCACAAGGTGGCCACAAAACTCCAATTTCGGCACCATGAATTGGCATTTTGCTAAGTTCACTTTCAGACCCTGCTCTTGGAGTCTTTCCAACACAAGCTCCACGTTTTGCTTGTGTTCCTGGTCCATCCGTCCCATGATGAGCATGTCATCTAACAGGCACTGAGTGAAAGGAATGTCCGCCAAAATCTCATCCATCTTCCGTTGCCAAATGGCTGGGGCAGAGGCTACACCAAACACCATCCGATTGTACTCATACAGTCCCTTGTGGGTGTTGATGGTCAGAAACTTGCGGGAAGAAGGATGGACCTCAAACTGTAAATATGCTTGTTTGAGATCAAGCTTGGTGAACTTTTGACCCCCTGCAAGAGAGGCAAAAATGTCATCTACTCTGGGTAGAGGATACTGGTCTATTTCCAGTTGGGAGTTCAGTGCCATGCGGAAATCGCCACAAATGCGCAAGTCCCCATTCGCTTTCTTCACTGGTACAACAGGTGATGCCCACTCGCTGTGCTCTACCTTTGAGATGACACCTTGTTCCTCCAGCCGACTTAGTTCTGCTTCCACTCCTGCTCAGAGTGCGAAAGGTACTGTGCGAGCTTTGAAGAACTTCGGCTGGGCGTTGGGTTTCAGCTTGAGTGTCACACAGTCATGCTTTATTTTCCCCAACTGGTCATCAAAGATCTTTGGGAACCGCTGCTTCAGGGACACCACCCATCCCTCATTATCTCCTAATGGAATTGTCACAGTGTTACAGGGATTTATGGCGATGTCTGGCATACCAAAGTGAGCAATCCAGTCTCTCCCAAAGAGAGGGGGTCCCTCATTCTCTAGTATATATAATGGCAGTCTCTTTGTCTGACCCTTGTACAATACCTGCACTTTTGCATAACCCAGTGGGTGGAGTATCTGCTTTGAGTATGTCTGCAGTTTGATTGGCGTTGGGCGGACAGTTGGTCTGTATTTCCAGTTTGCAACTGTGGGCTTGACTGCTGTTCTGAAAACTTCTTGTTTCACCTCTTCCCTTCTGCCCTGGGGATTCAATTCCTCTGTATCTTTCACAGCCATTTCCATCATTGAAGCTATATCAATTGCCTTTGCAAGGGTAAGGTCTTTTTCTGTTAACAGTCTCTTTTGGCTAGAGTCACAATTCAGTCCCATGACAAACTTATCTCTCAGTGCAGTAGGTAGGTACTCCCCAAAAGAACAGGTAGAGGCTAGTCTGCGAAGGGCGAGCACATAAGCTTTAATTTCTTCACCTGGCTGCTGCTGCCTCTGATAAAAACAAAATCTTTCTGCAATCTCTAGTGGTTTAGGCTGGAAGTGACCCTCTAACAGTGTCAGGAGCTCTGCCAATGTCTTAGTTGCTAGTTTTACAGGGGAAAGGAGATCCCTGAGAGTGTCATATGTCTGAGCACCGACCACTGTCAGAAATACTGCTACTTGCCTTTCACCTGGGATGCCATTTGCACTGAAATACTGTTCCAGCCTCTCCACCCAGGAACTCCAGGATGTCTGTTCTCCATCAAATTCACTTAATGTCCCAATCAATGACATTTTCCTGCTGGGATCTGTGATTGCTTTTATCCAGGTAACAATCCACAATGTCTTTGTCTCTCTCTCAGACTGATAGACACTTTGTAAATCCCATCCTCGTCGCCACTGTTATATCCTCTGTGTTGTGAGAGACACAAGACTCTGGTCTGGAACAATGGAAGTTTATTTCCAGTACTCACTGTACACTGCAACATGCATCTCAGGACAGTACATCTTATTAGGCTGCTTACATGTGTCCAAGATGGCTACTATACCCCTTGACCCTTGGCATCACTCCTGGGTGGAGCCAGCCTTAAAGTGGCAGTACATGTGGAACCCTTCAGGTATAACAGAATATGCCCGCCATGTCGACTTACACACAGACATCTCAATCAACCATGCTGCAACTCCACCACTATGCTCCACATCCAAGCCGGGCAGGCGATCCTGTGACGCTCTGCCTCCGGTGCCAGCCCCCGAAACCTGTCCCACTGAAAACGAGACAGAGCGTCAGCCAACTTGTTCTCCACCCCTGGTAGATGCACAGCATAGACGAAAGCATTAACCTGCAAACAACGCAACACCAGTTGGCGTACAAGCCTGACCACCGGCCCAGAGGCCGCCGTCAGCCGATTAACCACGTGCACCACCCCCAAGTTGTCGCAATTAAAGCGTACCTTCAGATTCCGAAAAGACTCCCCCCAAATCTCCAAGGTCACAACAATGGGAAACAGTTCCAACAACACCAGGTTCTTCAGGAGCCCGGCCGCGGCCCACTCCGCAGGCCACGGTGCCGCGCACCACTGACCCTTGAAGTAAGCGCCGAAACCCGACGACCCAGCCTCCTCGGTGAAGAACTCCAGATCCCAATTGCTAATGGGACCCGACATCCATAGGGCGCGCCCGTTGAATGAGGCCAAAAAGGCCTGCCACACCTCAAGATCGTCCTTGTGCTCCTGTTTCAGAGTCACAAAATGAGTAGGTGACCGGACCCCCGCCGTGGCCGAGGCCAACCTGCAGCTGAAAACTCGCCCCATCGGAATGATCCGACACGCGAAATTGAGCTTGCCCAATAAAGATTGCAACTGCCGCAATTGCAGCTTGCGAACCCCGATGGTCGCCCGGACTTCCTCCTGCCACGACTCCAGTTTGTCCTGAGGCAACCTGCATTCCATCCTGTCCGAGTCGATCACAATCCCCAAAAACGTAATGCAGACCGTGGGCCCTTCCGTCTTCTCCGGCGCTAATGGGACCCCAAAGCGGCCCGCCAAGTGCTGCAACGTCCCCAAGAGGACTGCGCAAACATTCGAGCCGGCCGGGCCAACGCACAAGAAATCATCCAAGTAGTGGATGACCGAGTTGATGCCCGACACGTCCCGCACGGCCCATTCCAAGAAGGAACTGAACTGTTCGAATAATGCGCATGAAATGGAGCAACCCATGGGCAGGCAACGGTCGACGTAAAACCCCCCCTTCCAACAGCACCCAAGAAGCCAAAAGCTATCAGGATGCACTGGCAAGAGCCGGAATGCCGATTCGACATCCGACTTCGTCATTAAGGCCCCCCGTCCATACCTCCTCACCCAGGACACCGCCGCATCAAAGGATGTGTACGTCACCGCACAATCCTCCGGCGCGATGGCGTCGTTCATCGAGCCCCCTTTTGGAAAGGACAAAAAGGAAGCAGGGTAAAAATCTCGATGTACTCACCCTTCCAAATCTTCTCCTTCACCTCCTGCTTCAAGTGCGCCCCCAAGGGTCCCTCGAAGCAGACGTACACCTCGCTCCTTGCCGCGTCCGCCAGCCTGACCAGGTCAGCGCTCTGCTCCCCCGACTTCGCAGAAACCCCGTCAGCCGCGGGGGCCGCCAAGCCTGTCGGCGCTTCCCCCCCAGCCGCTGGGACCCCCGGGGCCACCGCCGGAGCGGACCCCACACCAGACGGGACTGCTACTGCGGCCGCCGGCGCCCACACCTGGGCCGGCTCGCCCGCCATGCCCCCCTCAAATTTCTGAACCAGCTCCTTTAGGCCCGTCAACAACCCCCCGAGGCCCTCCTGCCTCCCCCCCGCTGCCGGCTCCGGAGGTTTGGTCGCGCCCGCCAATCCCGCGGACCCACCGCCCCCGCCGGCCGACGGCGCACCCCACAAGCTACCCTGCCCCAACAAATCATGCAACAGTGTAGAAATAAAAGAAGAGGTGTTACACTCACCGGGCTGCCCAGGACCGGGCCTCGCAGCCGCCGCACTGAGACCCACCGCCGACTCCGCGTCACGGACATCACCGCCATCAGACTCCGACAGCTCGCCCTCCGATCGATCTCTTGCCACGGCTGACACCGGTCTGGAAGAAGGACGCCCAGACGGGCCCGCTCCGCCATCAGGGGTTCTGCGATGCACATCTCTAGGGGCCCGGCCCACCCGACCGCCCGCTCCTCCCTCGCGTCTGGGCGAAGGGCTCCTGCGCCTCCCAGCTTGCCGGCTCCTCGTCACCTGCCCCCCGGCCATGCTGCTTCCAGTGTCCAGGCCGCCCCCGGGAACCCCGCCATCACCCCTGGGACTGGGGGCCGCCACGCCGGGCCGTGCCCCCACCCGCTGCACTGCTGACCTCCGCAGACCGACCTCCCCATCTCCCCCAGCCTCCCCGGCCTGGCCTATGCACCTGCGCCGAGCAGGGGGCGCCGAATCCAGGGACGATCCACCCGGCCTCCCAGCCATGCTCCCCAGTCCCCTCCTCCGGGCCCCACTCCTGGCCGAGTACCTGTTGCTCCCTTCCCCCGATGGGGTGGAGGCCGGTGACGCTGCTCTCTGCTGGGGACGCCGCTCTGCACGGCCCTCGCTCCTCGTGGACGTGCACGCCACCCGCGGGGGCCCCACGCGGCCCGCTCCCGGACTGTAGCGCTCGGGCGGCCTGGAACGCCGCGCCCGTGGAGTCTCCGCCGTCCCCCCGCTCGTCGCTGCCTCCCGCTCTGCCGCCAAGGCCGCCACCTGCCCCTGTAGCCATGCGGCGCCTTCCTGTTCAATGGCGGCCCTGAGCTGGGCTAGCAAGTCTGCGGACGCCATCTTGGATTCACGGAGGAGCGGCGAGGGTCTGGCTAATCTCTTCCTCCTCCGCTCTCCAAGTGGCCTAGCTTCCGCTCGGCTTCCCGGCCAAACGTGCTAGCTCCGCCCCCTGGCTCCGCCTACCCGGCTTCTTAAAGCGACCCATCTGTATTGTTTTAAAGCGGCGACAGTGCATGCAAACAACTGTCATGCCATCCCTGCGCTTAGCAGCCTTTGGCTGCTGCTCCGTGGCCTCTCTCTACCTCTTGCAGCCAGCTAGGCTGCCTACACACTTCTATAGCTGAAGCTATCTGGTGGATGCAGATGCCGCAAAAAGTGGCTCATCATACAGGACCTGTCTGAATGAGCCCTTAGGGGAATTTATCAAAACTAGAGAAGACAGAATTAGGAACAGCTGTGCATGGCAACCAATCAGCTCATAGCTTTCATTTTAAGTTCACACTATTGCGATACGAGAACCCTGCAAATCAACTGTGGGTTCCTGCATCACACCCGACGCGCATGGCAGTTCAGACTGTCATATGCAAACTGCTGGGGAGTGTCATTATATGTTAACGACACCCCCATTTCAACTCGCATATCGCACTGCGTACTGACAGTTCGGATATGAATCGGATCGCATATGTGTGAACACACATGCGATCCGATTCTGGTCCGGAAAGAAAAAAGAGTCCTGTGCGTGTTTGTACCGAATGTGGTGCGATATCAGCCATACTATCTGTCTATCTGGCATCGCAATAGTGTGAACCGGCACTGTGTTAAATGTCTTGCTCCTGACTATTGCATTCTAAGTACAGCATATTCTTTGTTAGAGTGGTTGTAAAGGCACACATTTTATGCCTAAAGGTAAAAAAACCTTCTGTATGCAACAGTCCCACCAGCCCCACCTAATTCTTACCTGAGCCCCCTCTAGATCCAGCAATGTCCACAAGAGTCTTGGCTGTCTGGGGACTCACACTCCTGATTGGCTGTTGGCAGCAACGGGAGTCATTGGCTCACACTGCTGTCAATCACAGCCAGTGAGCCAATCAGAAGACAAAGGGAGTGGAGTCGAGCCATGGCTCCATGTGACACAAGCTGTTTGCTGTGAGGGCACCCAGAAAGAAGGAGGGGCCAGGGGCGCAGGCAAGGGACCCAAGAAGAGGAGGATCCAAGCTGCTCTGTGCAAAACCATTACACGGATCAAGTAAATATAACATGTTTATTATTTAGGAAAAAAAATACTTTAATATCACTTTATAGTTAGTTGTGTGTGGTAAAGGATCTGCAATAGAACAGTTTTATTGTATTAAAATGAATGTACTGAGGTTTGTACTGTCTGATACATACTCGCTTGTGGCAGTCATTAAAGAATCCGGTCCTTTAAGCCCCTACCACTGTTGATACAATCTGACCACACCCACAGTTTCGGCCTGCCGCTATATTGCTACACCATTTTTCTGCAAAAAAAAGTGCCAGATGTGCTAGCTACACCACTGATCAAAACTAAGACACACAGTATATGACACAAAAACAATTACTTGCTTGTTATTATAGATTGCAAAGCCATGGTGAGATAGCAGCGGGTTCAGGGCTTGTATGACTTTAAAAGCTGTACTGGGAAGTCAATGGGTTTTGGATCAGCTTGGAAATAATGTAAATAGAATAAACGAATGGGGTTGTTTGTAGTGTAGAGCAGATACAGCTATCCACTCTTTGCTGGGCGCTGTAAGATTACTCTACACCCAGGTCCTGCTACATATTTTTGATAAAAGAAATCCCAATAAGCAGATATTGATTTGCGCAAAAGTTATAGCGTCTACAATATATACTGGAATTTTTACTTATTTATTTTATACTAGTAGTAATGTCGACGATTAGCAACTTATAGTGGGACTGTGATATTGTGGTGGACAATCGGACACTAACTGACACTTTTGACACTTTGTGGGAACCAGTGACACTAATACAGTGATCAGTGCTAAAAATATACACATTCACTGTAGTAATGACACTGGCTGGGAAGGGGTTAAACATCTATAGTGATCAAAGGGTTAACTGCGTGCCTAGCCAGTGTTTTTGTGTGCCGTGTTAGGTCCTTTTACTAATGAAAGTGATGGATTGTATACCCAAATTCCATCACTCACCCCCCCCCCCCCCCTTCTGAACTGAGCTCTGCCTTGTTTACATAGGTAGAGCTCCGTTTTGTGTCTCTGCTCAAGGATCAGCGCGTGCATGCCCCCCAGGCATGAGTGCAGAATCATGTATATATATATATATATATATATATATATATATATATATATATATATATATATATATATATATATATATATATATATATATATATATATATATATATATATATATATATATATATATATATGTGTGATTCTGCACTGGAGGGTTGCCCTGTAGCAGTTTATCTGTTATAGAGCAGTCCTTAAGTGGTAAAATGCAGGCCACAGAGTGAAGCCCTATGGAGCACTTTATGCAAGAAATCGCAGGCAAAAGCACAGAAACAATAGATAGTTTAAAGTGTATCTATTGTGCAAATATAAAATCCTATATTAATTTCCACATTCAATTTCAATTATTTTTAGCCTACTCCTATTAATCTGAACAATCTTGATGTTTGAAAACATACTTTGTGAATTTACTTCTTTGAAGGCTGTAACAGTGACGTCGCTATGGGCGTGCGGATCCCACCCAGGTGACACCCTCTAGAGGGGTGAGATCATCAGCGAAGCGATGATAGTGGGCTCTTTTCCCTGCTCAGTCTGCCAGAGAACAGCAGTGGCGCTGTGACAGGGAAAGGTGAGCTGCAGGCTGTCAGAGAGTTTTCCCCACCCCCTCCCCACTTTCTCCTGTCAGCAGTGCGGAAGAAGAGAGTGGCTCTCGTGTGGTTTGCCACCATGCTTGCTGGTCGGTCTGTTTCCCTTCTCATTGGCCACAGCCGAGGGCTCAACAGAAGCAAAAGAGCCATACTGTACCTTTACCACCAGACAGGGAGCCACGCTGTACCTGCACCAACAGAGAGAGAACCACACTGCCCAGCACCACAAGAGAGGGAGCCACACTGCCCAGCACCACGATAGAGGGAGCCACACTACCCAGCACCACAAGAAAGGGAGTCACACTGCCCAGCACCACCAGAGAGAGAGACACATTGCTCAGCAGCACCAGAGAGGAAGTCACACTGCCAAGCACCACCAGAGAGAGGGCCAAGCTGCTGTCCAGCACCACCAGAGAGAGAGCCTTGCTGTATCCGTACCACCAGAGAGAGAGCCACGCTGTACCCACACCATAAGAGAGGGAGCCACGCTGCCTAGCACCACCAGAGAGGTAGCCACGCTACTCAGCACCACCAGAGAGGGAGCCATGCTACCCAGAACCACCAGAGGTAGGGCCACACTGCTCCCCAGCACCAACAGAGAGAAAAAAACTGAGCCACTGCCAGGGTACATACATGCTACACTACTGACCAGAGTCAGTCTGAACAACCCAGAGTGAGCGAACGTCCAGCCGGAGGCATCACTGCTGCAGTGTGTGGGGGGGGGGGGGTGACACCATGTTGTACCACACCAGTTAACACCAACCCTAGTGACACCACTAGCCTGTGACCCATATTCGTGTATGCCTTGTGAATATACTGTTCACTGTTGTGTCATATATTTTAAAGAGTCTGCCATATGAACTATAGAGGTGCTAAGAGGTAGAGTTTCAGGTTAGTACAGGCAGAACGGTATCATGGGATATGTAGTCCTTAGAAATTGAAAGTAAACAAAAGAAATGAGCAGAATAGGAACTACAAAGCATGCAGGGAATCCAGAAGGTTGTGGAAAAAGATGGCCAACAGATAAGCAGAGCTCAAATCATAAAAGGAGAATGTGCTTATACTGGCTTGTAAATAAAAATAATATTGTTGACGCTTGTCTTGACTTCTGTGAACAATGTTAGGCTCCATGGATACTAGAGTTTTTTAAAGGAGAAGTCCAGCCCAAGCTCATTGAAACAAAAAAAATAACCCCTAAGTGGGACTTTGACAGACCACCAACACATGCAAGTAAAGTATAAAATATAATATTTATTAATACACAAAATAGTAAAAACAAGGACAGAGGGCTAGCATCTGAACAGTAAGAATATGCAATACAATACAAAATAGAAAAGACAATAAACCATATAGCAGCATGCTCTCATAGGGATTGGATGTCCCAAGACCCGACGCGTTTCCAGTTTTGCTTGAAAAATTTAATCAGGGGTGGAGAGTGAAGGAAAATACAATATGGTAATAACTCATAATTGAGCCACTCCTTAGTGGGAGGTAGAAATGTTAGTTAGTATAGAAGCAGCCAAACCACCATGTCAGATCGCTAGTGATGACCCTGGATGTTAGTGCATCACTCCGCCATAAGTGAAAGCTGAGGCGAGCATTGAAAATTGCATATCCACTGGCTCCCTGAGGTTATGCGGGGTGACATATACCCCTCATAAAAGTGCATCCGAGACGAAAATATGGCCCCCAGGAGGTCCCCTGTCCGTATGGATCCCCTATTGAATGTCCCCAGAAAGTGACGATATGTTGTCCAGTTCCAGTGCTGCCTGGGGCATTTGCCAATAAAAAAATATGTTCATTTTAAAAATATGGTCACCTTAATCCAGAGTTATGTACAACTACCTCTTATTGACTGTTGAAAGATTAGTTGCCATAGGAGACAGCAGTCCTACCTATATAGAAGTGTTATCCAGCTGGAGGCCTTCCACTGTATAGCTGTCTATCTATATATGTCTCGCAGTCTTAGCATTGCATCTACTCAAGGGTGTCCTGGCCCTAACCCTTTCTCCCACAGTTATGTTAAATGACAATAAATCTCTTCTTCGCATTCAAAAAGTGACTGGCGCCCATCATTTCTTCTTGCATTACACCCACCATGCCTAGTAACCCACTCTACAAAGAAGGACGCCAGCTCTCCTTGACTCTGGAGGTCACCATTAGTGTGCATGGAACCTTATCTGTTGGCACACAAGACTTCAGTATGTGAATAACAATGAACAGACACTGGTTGTATAATGTCGCGTACACACGACCGGACTTTTCTGTTTCAATATGTTTATTGTGAATTTTTGAAGAAGCAGTAATAAACAAAAGAGCATAATCATCTCCTTGTGAGCCCTCGCAGGGGCCACTCATCACAAATATAAATCCAAAGGGCTAACTATCACAATATATTCCTGATAAACACAGGAAAAAAAAAGGGGAGATGAGCAAAAAATGGGATCTAGACTGATTCAGTGTCAAACAACTCATCTCTTAATCATGGTCTGCAAGTAAGCCCTGTTCCTGCCACCCCCGTCCATGGGAGGTAGCAGTTTTTATTTAGAAATATGAGAGAGTACTAATGAAAGAGAAAAGAAATAGGGAACAGAAGAAAGAAGGGCAGAGAGAAAGAGAAGACAAAAAAAAAAGGGGGGGGGGGAAAGCTCGGGGGGAAAGCTCGGGCTCGGACGCCCCGCCAGGAGAATTCAGACCAAACCCAGGCATGCCGCTTGGACGACCGGACTTTTCAATGGAATAGGTCGACAGTCTTCTAGACGGACTTTCGGCAGAGTTCCGGCGGACTTTCCAAATGAACCAAATCACACCAAAGTCCAATGGATGCGAACGTGATGACGTACGACTGGACTAGTATAAGGAAGTTCATAGCCAGTAGCCAATAGCTGCCCTAGTGTTGGTTTTTGTCCGTAGGACTAGCATACACACGAACGGATTTCTCAATAGGAATTGGGTTTGGTGGAGTTCCGGCAAAAAAATGTGAAAGATGTTCTATTTCTAAAGTCTGTCAGATTTTTGGATAGCAAAGGTCCGATGGAGCCCACACACAAATTGTGCGACTAAAAGTCTGGTCGTGTGTACGCAGCCTTATTGTTTTCACTTTTATTTGTTAAAAATCAGTTATTGTTTGTATTGCTATTACTAGGGATAAGCTTCGAGTTCGAGTTGAACTCATGTTCGACTCGAACATTGCCTGTTCAGCGAACAGTGAACAATTTGGGGTGTTCGCGGCAAATTCGAAAAGCCGTGGAGTCTATGGGAGAAATCTAAAGTGCTAATTTTAAAGGCTAATATGCAAGTTATTGTCATGTATCAATGCAAAAAAAGTTTTAAAAACTGATTTTTTCGGGAGCAGTGATTTTAAAGCCTCATACACACGATCGGACTTTGTACAAACTTTCCTGTAGATTTCTGCACAAAGGGCGTCAGCCGAGAGCTTGTATTGCATACACACGGCAGGACTTTTTCAGCCAACTTTCACCAAATCATGTGGTTTTTCTGCTCTTTACCGCCACCTTTGGTCAACTTCTGTATTCTTGTCTGATCTTTTGCATTGGTTCTGAGCATGCCTGTTTGTACTTTGTACAAAAGTCCTATGGTTTTCTGTACACACGATCAGACTTTGCTCCATCGGACTATTGTTGCCAGAAAGTTTGTCCGTTCGCACATCCAACAAAAGTCAGATGAAAACCAAAAAAGTTTTGTCCGATGGAGCGTACACACGGTCGGATGTTGCTCCAAAACAGCTAATTTGCATGTTTGTTGTCAAAATGTCTGATCGTGTGTATGGGCCTTGATAGTGCTTAAAGTGAAACAATAAAAGTGTAATATTTCTTTAAATTTCATACCTGGGGGGTGTCTATAATATGCCTGTAAAGGGGCACATGTTTCTCGTTCTTAGAACTGTCCCTGCACAAAGTGTAATTTCTGCAGGAAAAAAAGTCATTTAAAATCAATCACGGCTATAATGAATTGTCAGCTCCCCATAATACAGAGAACAGTCATTGAAAGGCATTGATTTAAAAAAAAAGCGTGGGTTTCCCCCCAAATTCAATTACTAGGCCCTTCAGGTCTTGTATGGATATTAAGGGGAACCCAGCGTCAAATTGAAAAAAAAATGACGTGGGGTTCCCCCTAAATATCCATACCAGACCCTTCAGGTCTGGTATGGATTTTAAGGGGAACTCCACGTCAAATTTTAGAAAAATGGCATGGAGTTACCCCTAAAAATCCATACCAGACCATTTATCCAAGCACGCAACCTGGCAGGCCGCAGGAAGAGGGGGGGAGAGAGAGCGCCCCCCCTCCTGAACCATACCAGGCCACATGCCCTCAACATTGAGAGGATGCTTTGGGGGTCTGTGACCCCTCAAAGCACTTTGTCCCCATGTTGATGAGGACAAGGGCCTCATCCCCACAACCCTGGCCAGTGGTTGTGGGGGTCTGCAGGCGGGGGGCTTATCAGAATCTGGAAGCTACCTTTAACAAGGGGACCCCAGATCCCGGCCCCCCGTTTGCAATGGTAAGGGGGTACAAAAGTACCCCTACCATTTCACAAAGAAAGTGTAAAAGAATTTTTAAAAAAAGACAAACACACTTTTGAAAAATTCCTTTATTAAAAATAAAAAAAATTAAAAAAAGATTCAAGCGGTGGTAATCCACTCTTGCTATCCAGCGATGGATGACCATCTCTCCAGGTTCCAGAGATGGCTGATCTGATCCAGCGACGGGTGATCTCTCCCTCCAGTCCAGCGCAGAGCAGTCCATCCATCCTCTGTCTCCACTGGCGGAGACACTGCAGGGATCCCGGCAGCCTGACATTTCTTATATGAGGAGGGAGGGGCCAACCATCACCTGACCCCGCCACCCTCTAACGCAGGGGGGAAAGCCTGGCTTCCCCAATGATGCGTGGGTGACCCCCACCCCCCTCTGATGTAACGGAAACCTGCGTTCGCGTGGCTGGGTTATGGCTGATATCTTCAACCATAACCCCAGTAAATCATTTGCAAGCCGCAATGTATATATATGTATTGCAGTCAGCAAGTGGATATCTAAATAGATCAGTGTCTTGCTGAAATGCCCACCCTCATTTCATCTTCATCACCCTGGTAGATGGTAGCAGATATTTATCAAGAATGTCTTAATATATTTTTCCATTTATCCTTCCTTCAATGACATGAAGTTTGCCAGTACCATATGCTGAAAAACAGCCCCACACCATGATGTCCCCACCTCCAAACTTCACTGTTGATATGTTGATGTTGATGTTTTTGGGGTGATGTGAGGTGCCATTTTATCTCCAAGCATGGTGTGAATTATGGCATCCAAAAAGTTCAATTTTGGTCTCATCTGACAGGGCTATATTCTCCCAGAATTTCCCAGGCTTGTCTACATGTCTTGCATCAAATTTGTGCATCAAATTTGAAATGAGCTTCAACATGCTTTTTCTTCAGCAATGGAGTCTTGTGTGGTAAGTGTGTATTCATGCCATGGCGGTTGAGTGCATTACCTATTACTTTCTTTGAAACAATTGCACCTGCTAATTCCAGGTCTTCCTGAATCTCTCCACAAGTGTTCCTTGGCTCTGTCAGAAATCTTGCGAGGAGCACCTGTTCATGGCTGTGTTATGGTGAAATGATGCTCTTTCCACTTTAGGATTATGGCCCCACCAGTGCTTGCTGGAACATTCAGAAGTTTAGAAACCTTTCTGTAAACCAATGCCATCAGTATGTTTTGCAACATTAAGGTTGGGAAAGTCTTGCTCTGCTTTTACCCATCATGAGATGTTTCTTGTGTGACACCTTGGTAATGAGACACCTTTTTATAGGCCACCGGTTGAGACTGAATCAGCTGATATTAATTTGCACTGACAAGGGGCAGGATTGCTTTTCAATTACTGATAGAATTCAGCTGGTGTTTTGGCTTTCCATGCCTTTTTGCACCTCCCTTTCTTCATGTGTGCAATACGTTTTCCCCATGTCATTCCATTTTATTTTACCTAACTTAATTTCTGAGACTTATTTGTTTTGGTTTCTTTGTATGTGTGCATTGCATGGGTTGTTACCGACATGTTATGAAAATGTCATGTCAATAGCACCTTTAGAAATATATTTATCTAGAAAAATGGTGACGTGTTCAATACATATTTTACCCGCTGTATATTCAGCTGTACAGTCTAACATATCAGACTTCACATACCTATAAAAAGGGTTAACACATGTCTAAAAACTAAACCATTCTTTTCGTTTTTTCTTTTCAGTAGTAACTTCCTTTTTAGAATTTTTTCTCTGCTCTCATTGTAACATACCATAACCTAGATGACATTTCCTTGATGCAAAAAAAGTGTATGTCTCACTGTACCAAGCTTATCAGTCTAACATTTCTGACTAATGCCTCTTACACGCAATTGCATTGTTGGCCAGCAAAACCGTGGAATTTTGCCTGAAGGGCGTTGGCTCAAACTTGTCTTGCATGCACACAGTCACACAAATGTTGGCCAACAATTATGAACATAGTGACGTACTAGACGTACTATAAAATGGCATTTTATATTACACTATAGTACACTACAATACATTAATCGGTTCCCCCCTGGATGAGCTGTCATAGCTGTATGTCGACCCTTTTAAGACGCTGTAGGAGGTGCATGGGCACCCGCGTTAGCTCATGATAGAGCGAGAACCAAGATCTGTGTGCGTAAACACACAAACCCCAGTTCTCTCAGTGGAGAGGAAAGAGATTGTGTGTTCATACTAAGTATGAACACAATCTTTCTCCTCCCCTAGTCAGTCCCATCCCCCCACAGTGAGAACACAGTTAGAACACACCTAGGGAACACAGTTAACCCTTTGATCGCTCCCCGGTGTTCACCCCTTCCCTGTCAGTGACATTTATACAGTAATCAGTGCATTTTTATAGCACTAATCGCTGTATAATTGTCAATGGTCACAAAAATGTGTCAAAAGTATCCAATCTGTCCGCCGAAATATCGCAATCCCGATACAAATCACAGATCACCGCCATTACTGGTAAAAAAAAGTAATAATAAAAATGCCATAAATCTATCCCCTATTTTGTATACGTATTACTTTTGCGCAAACCAATCAATATATTGCTATTGCGATTTTTTTTTCTTTTACAAAAAATATGTAGAAGAATACATATCGGCCTAAACTAAGGAAAACATTTGGCATATTTATTATAGCAAAAAGTAAAATAAATTAATATTATATTAATTATTAGGAGTATCCAAAAAGTTTCTTCTGCTAAGTATTTTGACAAATATTACTGAAATACTAAAATGTGGAGTGAAATAGAGATGTGAATATGTAAAATATTGGGCATGAGAAACATTGCGACTTATAATAAAGGGGAGGGATATGAATGTGGGTGTAAACTACAAAGTAATAATGTAAATAATAAAAAGGAATAATCCTTATAAAACCGCAATCAGTATGAAAGGATGAGAATACAATTTAAACATAAGAATAAATAAGTGAAAACGATAAGTGCAATTAGGTGGATGATTTGTAAATAATAATGTGAGGGCCATACAGTAAGAAAGGGGCCTGTATTGAAAATAAGTGCAAAAAAAAAGCATGTATTAAATATGATGTGATTATGAAAAAATTAATGTAGTAAAGTGTTAGAAATTATTCAAAACAAGTCCCACCATTATACTCAATATGCTAAACATTTCAATATACTGTAGCTATCTATAATTAAAACAGTTATTATATTATACCTTAAGGTGGGGATTACAGCAGCCAATGCGTGAAGCATTTGAGGCTAATGCCAGATTGGAAATAGCATAGTCCCCAGGCAGTCATATTGGGGCCTGTTACATATAAGAAATGTCTGTTTAAGGAATTTAAAATATATATAAATCAAAAAGAATAAGGCAGTTGCATTTATAGACCTTTTTTGAAGGCAAAAAAATGAGTTCATACTCCGAAGTCTAAGGCTGCATTCACACCTGAGCGTAGCGCGTTCGAGCGTTTTTACCGGCGTTTTGTCGCGCGACAACGCGCGACAACGCGCGTTTGCATACAGCGTTTTCCGGCGTTTTTTAACTTCGGCGTTTTTTTTCAGCCAATAGGAAAAATATTTTTCATCTGCTTCCTGAGTACTGTACTTAATGTACTTCCGGTTCAACATTGTGCTCATGTACTTCCGGTTCAGCATTGTGCTCTCTGCGCCATATCTACTATAAGATGAGTGACGATGAGATGGCATGTTTTGTGGCAGCATCCGCTGTTGCCACATTTTTTCTGCGTGAACAAGAGAGGAGGAAGAAGAGGGCACGCAGATATTGGATACACCCCGTAATTGCCGATCGGGAAGAGAGAGGGCAATTTTGGGTCATGTACAGTGACCTACGTGCCCATGAAGATACATTTTTGGACTACACCAGGATGTCCATAAAAAGGTTAGTCAAAATAGTTGAATTCATGATGTTTGACATTGTTCCTGTCTTATATTATAATGTCCACCCATAAACGCCATATATTTTTTTTTTTCACAGCTTTGATGAGTTACTGGGTTTACTCAGTAGCCGTTTGCAGCGAATGGACACATATTTTAGGAACAGTATACCCCCTGTGGAACGACTAATTATCACACTGAGGTAATATTGTCATATTTATATTTAATTTTTTAACCACTTACCACCTCACGCCAATGTACATCGGTAGAATGGCACGGCTGAGCACAAGCACATACCTGTACGTTGCTCAGTGCCCAGCCGTGGATTGGGAGCGCCCCGCCGGTGGTGCGTTCCTGACCCGGCCCTGAGCTCTGTGACTGTGGCCGCAGAACCAGCGGACCTGATCGCCGCTGGTGTCCCGCAATCGGGTCACAGAGCTGAAGAACGAGGAGAGATCCGAGTAGACAAACCTTTCCCTGTGCTTACTACTGTGGCTGTCACCGATCGGAAAGCCAATCAGTGACGTCACATGCCAGGCCACGCCCACAAAAATAAAAAAACACATAACGTCATACATAAGACCTACACTGCCCCCTAGTGGTTAACACCTTCCTGCCAGTGTCCAAAAATGTGTTAAAAATGTCCGATGTGTCTGCAAAAATGTCGCACTTACAATAAAAATCGCTAATCGCCGTCATTAAAGAAAAAAAAAAAAAGATAAAAATGCTATAAAACTATCCCCTATAAACGACATAAATTTTGTTTTGGAGCCACGTTGCACGTCCACGCAATTGTAGCGCCGCAGTGCCGAATCACAAAAAGGGTCCTGGTCCTTTGGCTGCAAATTGGTTTGGGGCTTAACTGAGATTAAAGCGGTAGTAAACACGCTTTTTTTTTACCCCTGCAAAGCAAAAGGCATAATGAGCTAGTATGCACCGCATACTAGCTCATTATGAAATACTCACCTTAGAACGAGGCCCCGACATCTAGCCCGATCCACGCCGAGGGAGCTGACATGCTCCCTCGGCGTTTCTTCCGGGTATCGCGGCTCTGGTGCTGTGAGTGGCTGGAGCCGTGATATCGTCACTCCCACGCATGCGCGAGGGAGATTTCATTCCGGCCGGCCAGCCACTGCTGGATTTTCAGGCTGAGAATCCCCTTGTGCGCATGCACCGCTGCAGTCAGCAGCGCATACCGAGGGGAATATCTCCTAAACCATACAGGTTTAGGAGATATTTTTTTTACCTACAGGTAAAACTTATTATAGGCATTCCTGTAGGTAAAAGTCCCAAAAATGAGTATACAACCACTTTAATGAAGAACCTAATATGAATAATTTTTTATATGCCTAAAATAAACACCAATCACACATTTTTAAAGCCAAATAAAAACTTTATTTTTTTATTTAAAATATTACTGAAATATAACTTTTTCTGTTATAACTTTTTCTGTTCGTTTGTGCGTTTTGCACATATACAGCTCAACAAAGAAATAGAGCTAACGTAGCTCATGAATCCAAAAAAATTTTTTTCGAGACGATGGAATGTTTGGGAGGAGTTGTCTCCCTCATTGGGTGTATTCACCACATTCATTGCATGGCCATATTGTGACCAGTTGGAGGTAGAGGGATTCTCATTTTGCTGCCAAATAGAAGGTGGTGGTGGTGGTGGTGTTGGCAGATGAAAGTAATTTGAAGGTGGTGGTGTTGGCAGAGGAAGGTAATGAGAGGATGGTGGTGCTGGCAGATGGGGCGGGGGGTGATTTGCATAGGGACCATAAGGTGGCGGAGGCTCTGAGGACCTATATGTGGGGGTTGGTGGTATAAAAGTTGCAATATAGCGTATAGTACCTGCCAACATGTCTGCCTGGAGTTCTGATGGTACCTTCTCCATCAGACCTTCCAGACATCTTGCAGAAACCTGCACATGAGACCTGTTGCTGCTAATTTTTTCTGACATACTGGTCATAATGTCCAGCATGCGGTTGAAGTCAGGATCAGGAGCCTTCCTTCTTATTGCTCTAGCAGGTACACGAGCAGAAATAGATAGTGGGGACGTCTCATCTCGCACATGTGTCTCAGATGTAGACCGTGCTGGAGTCGAAAATTGGCTCTCCAGATCTCGGCCTCCTTGATCACATGATGCTTGGCTTGCTTGCTGACTTTGATCACTTGACGCTTGGCTTGCTTGCTGACTTTGATCACCTGATGCTTGGCTTGCTTGCTGACTAGCATCTGTGTCCAAATCCTCATTTGGATTACTGTCCTCCCAGCAGTTTTCAGTCCTGAAAATAGAATTGAATTATTATAACTTTCTCTTTAAATTTTGTTTAATGACATTCGTACACAGATGAGATGATAGCTTACCGCCCCAAAGCCAGCATTGGCCGAAGAAATTCCATTTCTTTTGCATGCAGATAATCTCTCGGAGCACATGCCCCAGATCCACTCCTAAATTCCCTTTGCAGTCTTAGATGTCGAGTGTAGGCATCACGTATACTCTTCCACTTTATTTTGAGCTGTTTAACTGTTAAAAAACACATTAAAATATATATGTTTATTTCTTTGTAGGTACCTAGCAACCGGACAATCTTTAGCGAGCATACATTATGCCTTTCGAGTTGGGAAATCCACAGCAAGCTACATAATTCGGGACACTTGCTCTGCCATTTACGACATACTAAAGGATATTGTATTCAAGAAACCGACAGCCGAAGATTGGGCAAGGATCTCGGATGTTTTCTGGCAACGTTGCAACTTCCCCAACTGTGTTGGAGCCATCGATGGGAAACATATACGTATCGTAAAGCCCATGGGTAGTGGAAGCCAGTTTTTCAATTATAAGAAATATTTTTCTTTTGTTCTAATGGCAGTGGCTGATGCCAATTATTGCTTCAGCTACATCGACATTGGAGCATATGGTAGCAGCGCTGACTCTGCCATTTTCTCACATTCATCATTTGGACACCTGCTGCGCAACAATGCTCTGGACCTTCCAGAAAACAGGCCACTCCCTGGCACAAATGGCCCTCCCCTACCCAGTGTGTTTGTTGGAAATGAAGCCTTTGCTCTGAGTGAGCATCTGCTACGGCCTTACTCGGGGCACAACCTGACGGAACATAGGAGTGTGTTCAATTATAGACTAACTCGAGCACGTCGCGTTGTGGAATGTGCATTTGGCATATTGGCCAACAAATGGCGGGTACTGCACACTCCGATTGGTCTCAACATGCAAAATGCAATTTGTGTGGTCAAAGCTGGGTGTGCCTTGCACAATTTTGTTCGCCAGCGGGATGGATATGACTTTGAGGACCCAGTCCATGAGAGCATGGAAAGGGCTCATTGGACCGGTGTTCGTGGAAGCAGGCAAGGGACACAGGTCAGGGATCAATTTGCCTCCTACTTTATGTCACCAGCAGGACAGGTCCCATGGCAGCTTGAGGCAATCTAATAAACTTTATTTCTTTGTAAATACAACCATAGTATATACTATGCTGTACTGATTTATTATTAAAAATGCTTGGATGTATTGACAAGAAGTCCCATGTTTTTTTTTAGAAATATATATTTTTTTTATGCAGTATCCTTCCAATATCCACTAGGGGTCAGAGTGTGTCATCATGTATTTAGGACATTATGATAATACTATACTCATATTCCCATGCATAGTCCCCTTTCACACTGTGGCATTGTTCAGGCAGAAGCAGTGAAGGAGCAGTGTATTCACTAGCTAGCGCACCGCTCCAGTGTGAAAGCCCTCCGGCTTTCACAATTGAGAGAAAGGAGCCGGTATAGCACCTGAAAAAGCGACTCCTTTCACTGCACTGTGAAAGCAGGAGTGCTGGAGCGGGGCACTAGCAGGACGGTAAAAAAAGTCCTGCTAGCAGCATCTTTGGAGCGGTGAATACCGCTCCTACCCATTGAAATCAATGGGCCAGCGTGGCTATACCACCGGCAAAGCGCCGCTGCTAGCGGCCGCTAGAACGCTGGCAAAGGGCAGCTGCAGCGGTGCTTTGTGTGCGATTGCGACCCTTTGCCAGCGTTCTAGCGGCGGCTAGTGGGGCAGTTTTAACCCCCGCTAGCAGCCGAAAAAGGGTTAATGCAGCGGTGCTTTGCATGCGATTTTAACCCTTTTCCGGCCGCTAGCGGGGGTTAAAACTGCCCTGCTAGTGGACGCTAGAACGCAGGCAAAGGGCCGCAATCGCACACAAAGCACCGCTGCAGCGGCCCTTTGCCAGCGTTCTAGCGTCCGCTAGCAGGGCAGTTTTAACCCCCGCTAGCAGCCGAAAAAGGGTTAATGCAGCGGTGCTTTGCATGCGATTTTAACCCTTTTCCGGCCGCTAGCGGGGGTTAAAACTGCCCTGCTAGTGGACGCTAGAACGCAGGCAAAGGGCCGCAATCGCACACAAAGCACCGCTGCAGCGGCCCTTTGCCAGCGTTCTAGCGTCCGCTAGCAGGGCAGTTTTAACCCCCGCTAGCAGCCGAAAAAGGGTTAATGCAGCGGTGCTTTGCATGCGATTTTAACCTTTTTTCGGCCCCTAGCGGGGGTTAAAACAGCCCCGCTAGCCGCCGCATTCCACATACGAAATAACGGAAAAGCGCCAACCCATCAACACCCGCACTGTCCCAGTGTGAAAGGGGCCTTATAATGTACTAATCAATCTATTATGTCCCTATTGTGGTTATGTTTGCAGGGGTTTCTCTTACCTTTCTCATCCTTCACATGGCCAGTTAGGTCTGCCCAGTTTGGAAAAAGTTGGATGGCAATCTGATTCCATGCCCTTCTCTTGCTCGCTCGCAGTTTGTAGCATGGTTTTCTCGTATCATATAGACAGGGGTGCTCCTTCACCGTTCTTATGAACCTCTCCTGCTCTAGGAGACATACTGTCTCATCCAGTTCTTCATCCATATTCATGTTCTCCATGTGAGCTAAAAATGGTGATCTGTGCACTTCCTGTGTATTTTTTTATGTCCTTTATGTCATTTCCTTATTTAAATTATGTAAATCATATTTTTTCTTGAGCAGATACAGCGTAAAAACGCCCGTAGAAACGCTGGTTGTCGCGCTAAACGCTCGAATCGAGCGTTTCCATTAGTTTCTATGGGAATGAAAACGCCCAAATCAGCCCGATTCGCGCTACAAAAAAGGGTCCAGAACTTGTTTGAGCTTCAGGCGTAGGGCTTCAGGCGACATGGAGTGGAGATGTGAACCATCTCCATTGAGAATAATGTATTTTTTCCCCTCCAGCGTTTTGTAGCTTCAGGCGTAGGGCTACAAAACGTTCAGGTGGGAACGGGCTCTAAATGCAGTAACCCGCGTTTAGCCGCATTTCGCTTATTGGCGTTTTTCGTTTTCATTTTTTAGAAACGCTTCTAAACATAAACGTGACAAAACGTGGCATGTAAACACAGCAAAATGGATGTTTTAAACGTGGGTTACTATCTGTCAAGTTAAATCGTTCAGGAGAGGTTGTTAAAACGTCCCATGTACATGAATTCTTATAGGTTAATGCGCGAGACCTCAGATATCCGGAAGTGATCCAGGACGCCACCGGCAGGGGAATAGCTCCATATTGTGGGCAAAAAGGTGAATTTCACCTGCCTATGGAGAATAGACATGTGCAGAGTAAAATATTTTGTTTCGGAATTTAGTTTTCGTCCGAAAACTTAATTTATTTAGTTACTCCCGAAATTCGTTTTAATTTATTTCGTTTTTCGTTCAAAAATTGCATTCGTCCGAAAATCCACATGAATTACGGTCGAATCTGTCTTTGAAGGCTTATGGTGTCTGTCGAATGTATAAAGAAGATTCGACGGAGCTAGTATATAGCATACTTTAGAACCCCTATTAAAGTCTATGGGACTCCAACGTTCAAAATCTAAAGTGCTAATTTTAAAGACTAATTTGCAAGTTACTGTCCTAAAAAGTGTTTGGGGACCCGGGTCCTGCCCCAGGAGACATGTATCAATGCAAAAAAAAGTTTTAAAAACTGCCATTTTTTCGGGAGCAGTGATTTTAATAATGATTAAAGTGAAACAATAAAAGTGTAATATTCCTTTAAATTTCGTAGGGGGGGTTGTCTATAGTATGCCTGTGAAGGGGCGCATGTTTCTGGTGCTTAGAACTGTCCCTGCACAAAGTGTCATTTATGCAGGAAAAAAAGTCCTTTAAAATCACTCGCAGCTATTATGAATTGTCGGCTCCGTAATACAGAGAACACTCATTGAAAGTCATTGATAAAAAAAATAATAATAAATTTAAAAAAAAGCGTGGGGGTCCCCCAAATTCAATTACCAGGCCCTTCAGGTCTGGTATGGATATTAAGGGGAACCCTGCCTCAAATTTAAGAAAAAATTTGATGTGGGGTTCCCCCTAAATATCCATAACCAGACCCTTCAGGTCTGGTATGGATATTAAGGGGAACCCCGCGTCAAATTAAAAAAAAAATTGACGTGGGGGTCCCACTAAAAATCCATACCAGACCCTTTATCCGAGCATGCAACCTGGCAGGCCGCAGGAAAAGAGCGGGGGATGAGAGAGCGGCCCCCCCTCCCTCCTGAACCGTACCAGGCCACATGCCCTCAACATTGGGAGGATGCTTTGGGGGTCTGTGACCCCTCAAAGCACCTTGTCCCCATGTTGATTAGGACAAGGGCCTCATCCCCACAACCGTGGCCGGTGGTTGTGGGGGTCTGCGGGCGGGGGGCTTATCAGAATCTGGAAGCCCCCTTTAACAAGGGGACCCCCAGATCCCGCCCCCCCTGTTTGAAAATGGTAAGGGGGTACAAAAGTACCCCTACCATTTCACAAAGAAAGTGTAAAAAATAGTTAAATAAGACAAACACACTTTTGAAAAATTCCTTTATTAAAAATAAAAAAATAAAAAAAAGATTCCAGCGGTGGTAATCCACTCTTGCTATCCAGCGACGGACGATCATCTCTCCAGCGATGGCTCATCTCATCCAGGGCAGCGAATCCATCCTTCTTCTGTCTCCACGGAGGAGACACTTCAGGGATTCCGGCGGTCTAACGTTTCTTATATACGGAGGGCGGGGCCACCCGTCACCTGACCCCGCCCCCCTCTGACGCAAGGGGAAACCCGGGGTTCCTTGTGACGTATGTGTGACCCCGCCCCCCTCTGATGTAACGGAAACCTGCCTGTGTTACATCAGAGGGGTGCGGGGTCACCCATACGTCACAGGGAACCCCGGGTTTCCCCTTGCATCAGAGGGGGGTGGGGGTCAGGTGACGGGTATATAAGAAATGTCAGGCCGCCGGAATCCCTGAAGTGTCTCCTCCGTGGAGACAGAACAAGGATGGATTCGATGCGCTGGATGAGATGAGCCATCGCTGGAGAGATAACCGTCCGTCGCTGGATAGCAAGAGTGGATTACCACCGCTCGAATCTTTTTTTTATTTTTTTTTATTTTTAATAAAGGAATTTTTCAAAAGTGTGTTTGTCTTATTTAACTATTTTTTACACTTTCTTTGTGAAATGGTAGGGGTACTTTTGTACCCCCTTACCATTTCAAACAGGGGGGGGCCGGGATCTGGGGGTCCCCTTGTTAAAGGGGGCTTCCAGATTCTGATAAGCCCCCCGCCCGCAGACCCCCACAACCACCGGCCACGGTTGTGGGGATGAGGCCCTTGTCCTCATCAACATGGGGACAAGGTGCTTTGAGGGGTCACAGACCCCCAAAGCATCCTCCCAATGTTGAGGGCATGTGGCCTGGTACGGTTCAGGAGGGAGGGGGGGGCCGCTCTCTCGTCCCCCCTCTTTTCCTGCGGCCTGCCAGGTTGCGTGCTCGGATAAAGGGTCTGGTATGGATTTTTAGGGGGACCCCCACGTCAATTTTTTTTTAATTTGACGCGGGGTTCCCCTTAATATCCATACCAGACCTGAAGGGTCTGGTTATGGATATTTAGGGGGAACCCCACGTCAAATTTTTTCTTAAATTTGAGGCAGGGTTCCCCTTAATATCCATACCAGACCTGAAGGGCCTGGTAATTGAATTTGGGGGACCCCCACGCTTTTTTTTTTTTTTTTTTTTTTTTATCAATGACTTTCAATGAGTGTTCTCTGTATTACGGAGCCAACAATTCATAATAGCTGCGAGTGATTTTAAAGGACTTTTTTTCCTGCATAAATGACACTTTGTGCAGGGACAGTTCTAAGCACCAGAAACATGCGCCCCTTCACAGGCATACTATAGACAACCCCCCCCCCCCTACGAAATTTAAAGCAATATTACACTTTTATTGTTTCACTTTAATCATTATTAAAATCACTGCTCCCAAAAAAACGGCAGTTTTTAAAACTTTTTTTTGCATTGATATATGTCCCCTGGGGCAGGACCCGGTCCCCAAACACTTTTTAGGACAGTAACTTGCAGAATCTTTTCTCTCTGTCAAATCTTTTTTCTCTGTCGAATATTTTCTCTATATAATCTTGGACTAATAGAGGTAAGGTTAGGCACATTCGACCACAGGTTCTATAGACAGATTGTTATTGTCAGAGTCATGTCGAATCTCCTATTCTATATCGAACTGTTGTAACAATGAAAACGAAAATAAAGCATTTATTTATGTCGGATCTTTCGTTTTTCGGATTCTGTGCTTTCGTTATCGTTTGTCAAAACGAAAACGAAAATAGCTGAAATTCGGACAAAAATGCATTCGGACGAAAACGAATGCACATGTCTAATGGAGAATATGAAGGGCGAAGGATGGCCCTCTCCTCCTGCCAGGAAGGCACATAGACGGTGACCCCCACAACAGAAGCGGGATCAGCAGAAAGCACCGGAATCTGAAAGACAAAAAAGGAAGAAAACATAAAAGTTAATTAAATCAAACTATTCACTGTGCTTAGACATTATTCAATTACATATTTCATAAAAACACTGTACCAGAATAGGCAAAATACCTTCACTAAGACAGTCAATGAGTTATATTCATAACGCTACTGTACCATAAGTAATTTATTTAATGTGTTTCAGAGAATGCAATGCATTATAATTTCCTGGCTAGGGAATTATACCATAGGGCAAACCTATGGTAGAAAAGAACTACAATAACAGTTAAAGCGGGAGTCTGCCGGGAGTCCGCCGTTTTTTTTTTTTTTTTAAAAGCCAGCCGCTACAAATACTGCAGCTGCTGACTTTTAAAATAATGACACTTACCCGCCCAGCACGCCCACGATGTCGGCACCCGAAGCAGATCTCTCGATGCCGCCGCCATCTTGGGTATGGGAATCAGGAAGTGGAGCCTTTCGGCTTCATTTCCCGGTTCCCTACTGCGCGAGTCGCGCTGCACAATAAGGATGGTCCCCTCTGTCTCTGGGATCCGTGTGTTTCCCAGCAGGCAGCGGGGGACCTTCGGAAAGGGGCGTAGATTCTGCGGAAAGGGGCATACCTTCTGCAGAATCTACGCCGGAAGTGGGTGCAGATACCTATACTGTACAGGTACCTGCACCCCCCTCCCCCCTGAAAGGTGCCAATTGTGGCGCCGGAGGGGGGGAGGGTTCCAATGAGCGCAAGGTCCACTTTAGGGTGGACCTCCGCTTTAACTGTATTATAGTATAGGGTTTTCACTCTTGCCTGACGAGAAGCCCTTTAGAAAGGGTGCAAAGGAAATTGAATCATTCAGGCCTGGATGCATAGTAGCCTGAAGTCTGAAGATCCACCTTTGCTCGAACTGGAGTAAGATCTTATTCCAGTCGCCTCCTCGATCAGGGATCTGGATACAATCCAATGCCACAAATGAAACTCTAGGTACTTTATAATTCTGTTCCACTACAATGTGTCTTCCTACTGGGAGATGGTGGTTTCCAATCTCCATGCTATATACATGTTGTGATATGAGGTATCGAAACTCCTGTTTGGTCTTACCAACATAGAATGTGCCACATTCACATGCCATTAAATACACTACACCCTGAGTTTGGCAAAGTGTGTGAATTAAAAAATGTCATCATTCGGGAAACGGGAGTTTTTTTCTTTCTGTATGAAAGGAAAAAAGGAGCAATGTCCACATGGAAAGGAACCAAAAATGTAACAGTTTTTCTTTCGTTGTTGTTAAAGCGGAGGTCCACCCTAAAATGGACCTCCGCTCATCGGAATCCCCCCCCCCTCCGGCGCCACAATCGGCACCTTTCAGGGGGGAGGGGGGTGCAGTTACCTGGATAATCCAGGTAACTGCACCCACTTCCGGGCTAGCTCTCTGCGGAACGAGCGTAGGTTACGCCCCTGTTCCGCAAGCGCCCGCCCCCTTCAGCAAGTGCCCCGCTGCCTGCTGGGAAACACACAGCTCCCAGAGGCAGCGGGGACCGTCCGGATTGCGCCGCGCGGCTCGCGCATGCGCAGTAGGGAACCGGGAAATGAAGCCGAAAGGCTCCATTTCCTGATTCCCATACCCAAGATGGCGGCGGGACCCGGCAGCCGAGCGAGCGATCGGCTTCGGGTGCCGACATCGCGGGCGTGCTGGACAGGTAAGTGTCACTATTTAAAAGTCAGCAGCTGCAGTATTTGTAGCTGCTGGCTTTTAAAAAAAAAAAAAAAAAACGCGGAGTCCCGGTGGACTCCCGCTTTAATTTCTGAACTCACTCTGAACAAGTTTATCCTTTAAGGATGTAGCTCGTTTGTATGTTATTGACGGAGAGATGGTCACAAATGAATCCCGGATCATCTGTAAGAATCGTCCAATGTTTTTGGACTATTTTTCAAATTTCTTCATGTTATCTAGAGTACCGTATAATTACCATAGTTGTATCGAAGTCAGAATTCTTTTTTGTTTGAACAACAGTTCAAATCGCATTTTTGCTCTAGTCTGATTATACTCCTTCCTCCACTATAGCCTCTTACCATCAATCTAGTTTGAAGGCGCAAATATTGACCATATGGAATAGAGTTGTTCAGTGGTACTGGATGGAAACTGTGCGCATGCAGGACTGTGTTTCCCGTGGTACTTTTGCAAAACAGTGTACTGTGTAACTTTTCTTCTGAATCCAGTTTTATTTGAACATCCAAGAAAGTGATGGTATCACGGTCATGCGACATAGTAAATTTCAAATTGTGTTTGTTTGTTTATATTGATTCAATCAAAAAACTCCAAAAGAGAATGTGTGGTCCCCTTCCAGATGATGAAGATGTCATCGATATACCAAAGCCACATGGCTTGTGTATTCGACAAGGTCCTCGTCATCCAGGAGGGACCGCTCCCACTCCCCCAGGTACAGGTTAGCCCCCAGGTACAGCTACAATGGGGCACAACAAGTCCTCATCACCACTCCCTGCACCTGGAGGTAGTGGAAGCCAGTGAAAATTAAAAAATTGTGGTTTAGGATGTAGGCCAAACCATTCAATATAAACTCGTTCAGAGTTTTATCATGACGTGAACCCTGTTGAAGGATCTTCTGTATAGGAATCATCCCCCGACCATGGGAGATCGAACTTTACAGGGCCTCAACATTAATGCCACCCTTGTCAGAGGGTTTAACCACAATAATTGTACTGTTGCAAAGTGATTTGAGGGCTTGATTTTCTTGGATTGTCAAATTCTGCAGGGAATTCTTCTTAAGTGGTAGTTTACAGATGTCTCATATTGTTTGTTTTAGGAAGATAGCTACACTAGGATTGGTATCAAGAGGTGGAAATTTAGTTGATGGCTTTCTAAACTTAGTAATTGATTTCTGTGTAGATTTAATAATATCTTCCAATAACGTATCTAGATCAATGTGATCAATTGGAATCACGGTATTGTTCTCCTCAAAGAGGGTGGTAAGATCACGGAGGGCTTTGAATTCCCTCATGCTGTAAGTCGACCAGTCAGTGTCAAAGTAATTTTTGTGTACATACATTTTAGCAATAGTTCTATTCTGGGCAAAAGGTCAAACCCTTAGATAATATCTGAGTCACTGCTTGGGTTAAGGAATGTGATGAGAGATTAATTGCACTTAATTGTACGGTCTGTATATTTGGTGGTATCAATGGGCTTACTGACTGAGAATTCTATCTACCTTGTTACATCTGAGGTTAAACTACCCATATGGAAGCTGGAGGCAGGTTGATATTTCCCTCTGTCGGAGGCATGACCATGATGTCCTTTGTATGCCAGGTCAGTACACGTGGTGAACGAGAAATGTTGGGAAGAAGTTTCACTCTGTGTTCTGGATGAAGTGATCAATTGCTGGGAAGGAAGCACCTGGGTATTATTTGGGACATAGACAAGTTTGTTTTTATTTGTCCTAAAGGATACTGATGTAATATTAGCCATTAACTAGGCCTTGAACCTAACAGTAGATAGAGGGGCATAGTATACCTGGGGCATGGTCTCTGAAATCCAGGCACAGAGATGGAATTTTTGCAGTTTTTCATTGGTTCAAGTTGTTATGTGCTGTTGAACTCAACAGTTATATAGGAAGATCTCGCATTTATCTATGCAAGTTGAGGGACAAATTCACAGTAAGGTCTCTTTGTACAAGTTAGAGGCTTTCCTGCCAATTCAGAGTCCTGAAGTACTGCTAACATGCCAAAATTGTGGTAGAAAAGGCCATATTGAGCAAGCCTGCCTAATCCCAACCCGTATATACAATGAAGGGTTATAGGAGGTTGACAGTGGGATGCGTAATTTGGTGGGTCAAATAGATATGTATATATTATGGTAATTGGTTGATTAGTGTGATGGTTTAGTTTGTCATATGTGTATTTTAGGTTAGTAATATGGGTAAGGCCCTCCTCGAGGCTCTGTATCTGAAAGCTGGATGATATGTGGTGCTGAGTGTGTGCAGGTGAGTGAATGGACACCCCTTGCCTGTATTGCACCCCATAGTGAAGATACAGAAAGGGAGAAGACACAAAATTGTGCCATGGAAGCAGTCACTGAAGAATGGTGGTGTGTCACTCAGGGGCAAAGCAGCACATGTTGGGAAGCACAACTTGGTAAGACAGTTATGGACTGTTCCTTTGGAGCTGTTCCTGAAGAAGGGTGATATGCGCCCTCCAGGCGCAAAGCAGGTGTGGGACGGCAACATGGTTTAATATCATACTTCTGGAGTTTTACTTCCTGGTTGATACAGTCAGGTGGACTAAGTTGGAAGTTGCAAGTTGGCCTAGCAGGGCATTGATTCATGCCCCCTGACGGGAGTAGAACTTGGCTCAAAACCATCTGGTGTAATAAAGATGGAAGGGCCTGATTATCATGTCTGCAAACAAAAGCTTCAAAAGTCACTGATGCTAAGACATAAGATCAAAGGACAGCTTTCACTGAAAATTTGACCTGGGTCAAATAGCTGTGATTCATGGACGAATGCTGCCCCTAGTGGACACCTATAGTATGCTTCCTGGAGCATGGACAGATATTAAGAGGGACTGCCTCTTATCGATTTTCCATTGGATAAAAATCTAGATGGGTGTTGTGTGAAGGGTGGGTCTTAACGCAGTTTAACCACTTCCCGACCAGCGCACGACGATGTACGTCGACAGAATGGCACGGGCAGGCATATTGGCGTACAGGTACGTCCAATATTCGATGCCGCCCTGCCATCGGGAGCGCGCCGCCGGCGGCGCGCTCCCGCGCTGGTCGGGACCCCCGTGAGTCCCGTCGCGGGACCCGCGGACTCGATCGCCGCGGGCATCCCCGCGATCGTCTCACGGAGCGGCCGAATAGAGCAAATGCTGTGTAAACAACATCTGTCTATTCTGCCTAGCAACTAGTGACGCTGATCTCTGCTCCATGTGATTGGAGCAGAGATCAGTGTACACTAAATGAAAGCCCAACCCCCCCACAGTTAGTAACACTCCCCTAGGAACACTTAACCCCTACACTGCCACCCACTGGTTAACCCTTTCACTGCCAGTGTCATTTACACAGGAATCACTGCATTTATATAGCAGTGATTACTGTATAAATGACAATGGTCCCAAAAATGTGTCAAAAATGTCCGATGGGTCCCCCACAATGTCGCAGTCACAATAAAAATCGCTGATCGCCGCCATTACTAGTAAAAAAAAATAATAATAAAAAATTATTAATAAAAATGCTATAAAACTATCCCTATTTTGTAAACGCTATAACTTTTGCGCAAACCAATCAATAATCGCTTATTGCGATTTTTTTTACCAAAAATATGTAGAAGAATACGTATCGGCCTAAACTGAGGGAAAAAAATGTTTTTTTATATATTTTTGGGGGATATTTATTATAACAAAAAGTAAAAAATAATGCGTTTTTTTCAAAATTGTCGCTCTATTTTTGTTTATAGCGCAAAAAATAAAAACCGCAGGGGTGATCAAATACCACCAAAAGAAAGCTCTATTTGTGGGAAAAAAAGGACGTCAATTTTGTTTGGGAGCCACGTCGCACGACCGCGCAATTGTCAGTTAAAGCGACGCAGTGCCGAATCGCAAAAAGTGGTCTGGTCTTTGACCAGCAAATTGGTCCGGTCTGAAAGTGGTTAAAAGAGCTCACTGAATGGAATTGCTCTCTCTTGCCTCATGGCTCTCATGCCAGCGAGCCCAGCTGACAAGATAGCATCTCGAGGACGACCTTACGTAACGTAACATTGATGTTCTTTTGTTTTCTATGCTCTTTAATATTTTCTTTTAGTGTTTTTTTGTTAGCATTCCTATTTTCTTTGGAAAAAAATAGGACCCTTGTTTAATTAAGCAGTGTGCTGATTTTTATAGCTAACCTTGTTATTGTATCATCACCATTAGCATTATCAGAGCTTTGCTAGACTAGCTAACTATAGGAATATAAAAGTTAATACACATTTATAATAAATGGGGAATACAGAACCACCCAATATTTATTTAACTGGGTCACTATTTTTACAGGGAGGGTAAGATTCATGGCCTTTGATTTGGTGTAATTTATTTTGAGATTGGAAATGTATCCATAAATGGAGAAAGAATTAATAAATAATAATAAATAAATTAGGGATAGATGTGCGCGGTTAAGTTAAGAAGAACAATAGATCATCCGGGTAGGCTATAGTTTTATACATTTTGGCTCCTATCTCAAAACCCGAGATTGAGGGGGTCATGTTAACAGTGTGGATAAAAGTATAAATAGCAGGAGTGACAGTGGACAGCCGTGCCTAGTGCCGTTTTTGATGAAGACTGGCTCCAACAGGGTGAATGAATGAATGAATGATTTGTATAGCGCTGCAAATGCGAACTGAATGAGAGGTGGGTCTTGAGTATTTTTCTGATGGCCCAATCGTTTTCTTCCATGCGGATGTTCGTGGATAGAGCGTTCTATAGCCGTGGTCCTTGGATTGCGAATCTTCATTCTCCCTTAGATTTGTAGCGGGACTTGGGGATAAGGAGGCGGTTTTGGTTTGTTGATCGGAGGCTGCAATTAGGTATGAAGTGTTTTATTTTCTCACACAGGTATTGAGGAGCGTTTCCTTGTGTGCATTTGTGGGTGAGGCAGAGGGTCTTGAATGTGATCCTGTCCTTTACCGTTAGCCAATGTAGAGTCTTTAGGGATGGGAAGATGGATTCCCAGGGTTTCTTTCCCATCACTAGTCTTGCTGCTGTGTTTTGGATGACTTGGAGGCATGCAATCTGGTAATTAGGTAGTCCTATGTAGAGGGAATTTGCGTAGTCGAGTCACGAGTTGATAATTGTTCCCACTACTACCACTTTCTCCTTTTCTGGAATGAAGGGGATGAGTCTGCATAGCAGACGGAGAAGATGATGGGATCCACTGACTACTGATCCTATTTGTGCATCCATAGTCATCTCTGAGTCAGAGTCAAAGATGACTCCAAGACTTTTGGCTTTGGTGCTCGGAAGGATGGTCTGTCCAAGGATGGTGTCCATGGGGTCTTAGTTTTTGTATTTCAGTTTGCATTGGAGGAGCAGAAGCTCTGTTTTTGATCCATTGAGTTTGAGGGAGCTAGTGGTCATCCAGTCATCTATCAATGTGAGACATTTTTCTAGTTTCTGATATTGGTCTTTTTGTCCAGTGATGCGGAAGTGAAGTTGAGTGTCGTCAGCATATAAATGGAAGCATAGATCCAATTTTCTTATGATTTTGAAGAGTGGATGGATGTAGATGTTGAAGAGTACCAGTGACAAGGGTGATCCTTGAGGGACTCTATAAGAAATCGCCCGAGTTTCAGAGGTAAAGGCTCCTAGTTTCACTGTCTGCGAATGATTTCCTAAGGAGCGAACCATGGAAGATCTGAATCTGTAACTCCTGCCACTTCTTTGAGGCGGATGAGAAGAGTATTGTGGTCCACTGTTTGGAGCACTGCACTGAGGTCCAGCAGTACCAGGAGACAAGATTCTCCGGCATCAGCTGCTTCAAGGGCGTCGTTCCATATTTTTAGAAGTGCTGTTTCTGTGCCATGGCCTGGGCAGAAGCCTGATTGCAGTTGGTCCAAGAGTTTGTGCATGTCCAGGTGGAGTTGTAGTTGTTGTACTACTGCTTTCTCCATAATCTTGGAGATGGTGTTCAGGCTTGTTACCGGTCTGCGATAGTTAGGATCTTTGGGGTCGAGGTTGTGTTTCTTTAGGAGTGGTTTGTTGATGTCTTGCTTGGGCAATTGGAACAATCCCTTCTTTGAACGACTGATTTACTAGATGTGTTATAGTAGGGGCCAAGATGTTGGAACATTCTTTCTTTAAACATAGTATAAACATAAACATAGTATAATTATATGCATAAGGCATCCTCCAGGAGTTGTTAACATCCATGGTACCAACGTGTGACTGCGGTAATGTGACCCGGTGGGAGATAAAAAAAAGAAAGAGGGGAACCCCTAAGAATAGGGGATGAAAGCAGCAAGTTGGAATATATGCCTGCAGTTGCTAGTACTGCAAGTTTTGTAACTTATGTGGGCAGCACCTTTGCTGGGCCTGTCTGCACAGTTCTGCCCACTTGGGGGGTAAATGTGAGGGGCTTGGCTTAGGAGATAAAATCTAAATTCTTAGCTAATAATAGCAAACAGTAAACAGATAAACGGCTATGCAAATAAAGAGAGCTAGTCTCGGGGGACCCGCAGCCCAAGAGTACAAGATACAAATAGTTCTAAAACTGCATATTAAATAATACCTCTGGCTAAGCTACATGTACTATAGATGTAACACATGAACAAACATAGTATAATTATATGCATAAGGCATCCTCCAGGAGTTGCTAACATGACACCTGGACCGGATTCTCCTGTTCTTCTCATAGGGAGATAAGTGTTATATACTAGATTTATTGGTTGTATAGTACAATTTATTGGTTGCAACATGTTAAGCAAAAGTAGCCTCGAGAGAAGAGACGGTAATTTAAGTAATTTAAGTAATTATCCTGTGTGCGAGCAGGCCCGCTGGCTCTAACAGTACCTTAGTGAACCAATGGTAGGGGAGGGTTGCTGGAGTCCATATGCTACCAGATCCTATTACTGTCCCGGAAGACAGAAAAGAGGAGATTATAACTTTAGCTTTAATGTTAAGGAATAACATGTTAATAGTCAGGAAAAAATAGCAAAACTAAATAATAGTCCTCCATAAGAAGTTGGAAGAGGAGAGCTGCAGCATAGCCATTCCACATCTAGCCCAAGGGTAGACATTTAACTGAACTTAGGAAGTAACCCATATTTGCCAGAAGGGTAAACAGATGGAGACAATGACGGTCCCATGTCAGGCATTAAGAGGCCAACAATGAACATGAACATCGCCTTGATTCCCTTATATGTTTTAGGACTGGGCAATGGTCTGCAACAATATAAATCATTTTAACAAGGAGGAAGGTCGCATAAGCAATCTTTTTGCAAAAAGGTCCTAGCAATCCCCACAAAATGTGGACCTAAGCCCTTATAAGATGTCACAGTGGGGAGTACTTCTGAAGCCTATACGGAACATGGTCTAATCATATTAAAATTGCAGGTTGTAATAACAGGTGGTAGTTCTGTATCTGAACACGATGCCATACTTATAATAACCAGAGAAACAAGGAGAACCAGAGGATGCTGGGACTGTGACATCATAATCGGCGGGGACATCATCCGGTGATTTCCCTATATAAGTCGCCGCACGCCGCGTCACTGCCATTGTGACTGGAGACAGCGACGAGGCAACATCTCCAGAAGAGAAGAAGAGAAGATGGCGACAGCGTCAGCGGCGACAGAAGACCGGGCCACCGCTTGCAAAAGAGCTAGAAGAAGGCGCGGTGGCCCGGCAAGAAGAACCAAAGAGGAGGAGCCCGGCTTTCTTCTTCGCCGCCGCCCTCTTCTTCCGACTTCGGGGGTCTTGTCCCCCTCTTCGGGGGTCTTGTCGCCCTCTTTGGTTGAGTCGGAAGAAGAGGGCGGCGGCGAAGAAGAAAGCCGGGCTCCTCCGCTAGTGAAAGAGCTAGCAAAAGAGCAGAAGATAGCGGAGGAGTCCAGCGAGAAGACTGCCGAAGACGGAAGAAGACCCCCGGAGCTGTGCAATAAACTATTTTAACCCTTGTGTTTTTTTTTTACTTTTTTTCACAGGTGAATGGGTTCCCCAAGGCACCCCCCATGTTGAGGGCACACGGCCTTATACGGCTCAGGAGGGGGGGTGCTCGCTCGTCCCCACCCCCTTTCCTGGCCGGCAGAGTAGCGTGCTCGGATAAGGGTCTGATATGGATCTAGGGGAGACCCCCACGCCGATTTTTTGGCGTAGGGATTCCCCTTTAAGTCCATACCAGATGACGGGGCCAGCAACGCCTCCTTCGCTGGTCCCGGCTACCTGGAGACGCGTTTAAAATGAGCAGACTTTCCTCCGCGTGTGGGCGAGTCCGTCCATTTCAAAAGTACGGCGGATAGTCCGGCGGACTTAGTACGCCGTATTAGTCTGCCGCAAAAGTACCATGTGTGGGCAGGTAGCTCGTTCGGAAAGTCCGGCGGACAGTCTGGCAGAAAGTCCGCCAGACTAAGTCCGCCAGAAAGTCCGCCAGACTAAGTCCGCCGGATAGTCTGTTACGTATGTACGTGGCATTAGTATTACCATCCGTCCTACCATTGCAAAAACAGGTTGGTTTATACATACATTCATGCATACCATTTTATACTTGATGATCATGAGCAATGTTTGACTATGGTTGAGGGCACACGGCCTAATACGGCTCGGGAGGGGGCACTCGCTCGTCCCCACCCCCTTTCCTGGCCGGCAGGGTAGCATGCTCGGATAAGGGTCTGATATGGATCTAGGGGGGGCCCCCACGCCGATTTTTTGGCGTAGGTATTCCCCTTTAAGTCCATACCAGGTGATGGGGCCAGCGACGCCTCCTTCGCTGGTCCCGGCTACCTGGAGACGCGCTCAAAATGAGCAGACTTTCCTCCGCGTGTGGGCGAGTCCGTCCATTTCAAAAGTACGACGGATAGTCCGGCAGACTTAGTATGCCGTATTAGTCTGCCGCAAAAGTACCGTGTGTGGGCAGGTAGCTCATTCGGAAAGTCCGGCGGACAGTCTGGCGGAAAGTCCGCCAGACTAAGTCCGCCAGAAAGTCCGCCAGACTAAGTCCGCCGTATAGTCTGTTACGTATGTACGTGGCATTAGTATTACTATCCGTCCTACCATTGCAAAAACAGGTTGGTTTATACATACATTCATGCATACCATTTTATACTTGATGATCATGAGCAATGTTTGACTATGGTTGAGGGCACACGGCCTGATACGGCTCAGGAGGGGGGGGGCACTCACTCGTCCCCACCCCTTTTCCTGGCCGGCAGGGTAGCATGCTCGGATAAGGCTCTGATATGGATCTAGGGGGGACCCCCACGCCAATTTTGTGGCGTAGGGATTCCCCTTTAAGTCCATACCAGGTGACGGGACCAGCGACGCCTCCTTCGCTGGTCCTGGCTACCTGGAGACGCGCTCAAAATGAGCGGACTTTTCTCCGGGCAGGAAAAGTCCATTCATTTCAAAAGTACGGTGGATTGGCACACACACGGCTGGATTGTCCGCCGAAATGCGAATCCGGCGGACAGATTGGAGTGCAAAACTACTTTCTTAGTCCGCCGGACTTTTGGGTAAAAAAAGGGCGCCGGAGCCTACACATTGGCGGATTGTCTGGCGGCCTTGAGTCCACCGGACTTTTCCACCGGATTGTTTGATCGTGTGTATGAGGCATAAGGGTGAATGTGTGCAAATCTGCAGATATGTGAAAAGGGATGTCAAAAAGGTAATCCCTAAAAGGAAAATGGGAAATGTGAAAAAGTGTGAATGTGAAAAACATAGCCAGCCTACAAAAACTATTCCAAGAGCATGACAACAACTCATCCAGGAGGTCATAAAAGAACCCAGAACAACATCTAAAGAACTGCAGGCCTCACTTGCCTCAGGTAAAATCAGTGTTCATGATTCAACAGTAAGAAAGAAACTGGACAAAAATGGTATCCATGGGAGCGTTCCAGCTTTAAACTGATAGATAAAGTCAAAAGCTTTCTGTATTTGGCAAAATGCATCATGTAGAATAGCAAGGCAGTAATAAATTGTACAAGTCCCCTGATTTGAATTTGAGATTTCTAATGGCCTCCGCAGTGGCTCCCCTCAAACTTTGGGATGTCCCATTCTTCCACATCCTGCACGGCCTGTTCCATCTAAGTTCCACACTCTTCCTCTCCATTGGGCACTGCCTGTGCCCCAGAGAAGAGTCTCATCTTCATGTAGCCTGCTCCTAAATGGACAGCACTTGCCTGGTCACACTTAGTCATAAAGCTTCCCAGGGCAGTGAAGAACTCTACGCCTATGGTGACCGAGGTTGCTGATGCAGATCTCCCTTTCATCTGAGTTGTCTGGTTTGAGATCTCAGTGTTCACTTTTGGATGAAACAGGCAAGCTTAAAGTTTCCCAAGTTTGTACTCTGTTCCCTTGAAAGCTTGTTAGGATTTCTCTCCTCCATTCTAATAGGCATAAGTGCAAGAAGCTGCCTAGTCAATTCTTAGATCGATTGCAAACATTTTCTGGTTAGGCACAACTGTTAAGACCAGTCACTGGATCTGTACATCTGTTCACATTATGCTTCTAAGGCCTATAGCTACACAGAACACAATTTTGCCAATTTATTTTTCCCACCACTTCAAATTCAAGCCCCCACTTGTAGCGGAGCTGCTGAATTGTTTTGGGATTTCTCTGCACACCTGAAGATGACACACATAAATCATTAATAAGTAAATAAATGATTGATTAGTAAATAAAATACACCATGACAGTGTAACAGTATAAATAAAATAGAAAATAAGCAGTCCAGTGGAGATATGCAAATCACATCCGTAGAAAACAAGTAAAATGTGAAGTGAAACCACGGGTAGGTAATCCGGTGAAGTGAAAAGACCAACCAGTTGGCACCCAAATCAGTGAACATCACCACCTAAAATGCACACTTACCAGAGGCAAGCTAATTAAAGCTTATAAAGGAGGAGAGTATAGCCACAAATCAGCTGCAAAGCGATGAACTCAGGGCAAGCAGGATACTCCGTCCAATATAGCCATATAGCGATCAGGCATTATACCAGATCATGGAGCCAATGATCTAAGAAAGCACAACAGTTCTCAGCAGACAACAGACTAACTTGTATTATGTCAGTCTCTTATCAGACCCAGGGCTATCTTCTCTTCTATCTTTATTGTACTTGTTACATACAACATCATTTATTATTTGTTTTAATATTAGCTGTATTAGCATGACCACTTAGGAATTTTCTTGTAGTCCTGGTACAAATTTGTAACTTCTTCAGATGTTTGTTCAAAGAGCTTTGTTATTGATGACATTTATTTGTGCTTTGTACTAATTTGTTTTATATAAACACATAGCTCTTTATTAATTTAATCATTATGTAATTGTCTCATCTTTACATTTTTCTTTCATTTATATATCTGCAAAGACTTGTTTATTGTCTGCTGTTCTTTGCCACTCTTCACCACTGCCAGTTTTTCACCCTCCTAGGTTTAATTTACCTGCTAATATATATGACATGTTGTAACACCTCCTTCTTCAAATCTCTGCCCATTTCCCCCATTTTCCAGATAAATTTCTGTTATAAACATACTTATTCTTTACCGCAGCTACTTACTGAGCCTTATGACAAAATTCATAAGATAATTCTATCTATCAGTTATTTAATATTACTATAAAATCTATATAGAGCCATTCCTATGATTATTTTACAATGCAATACATTTTACAAACTAGTGAAATAAGTTATCATTTTGCACACCCGTCTCAAAATGAAAAGATATCATTGATGTTTTTATAAAATGTACAATATTGAATATTTTCAAATATTAGTAAGCTTTTTTTATGAAATTATCTTTAGGTCCTGTTGATTTTAATGTGTATAGTTGCTCACTATCAAAACATCTCTTTGGGGATGTTTAAAAATGCCCTTGATAGACACTTATTATAGACATTTTGTTTTATTGTTAGTACAATGTGCAAATTGTGTGCATGTATATATATATACTGCATATATATATATATATATATATATATATATATATATATATATATATATATATATATACCCTTGATATTTTTCCTTTAAAATTATTAAATTCTCTGATAATCGACATTGTTCAATTTTATAGTTATACATCATACACAAAGCTGTTAGTGTTGATATCTGTATGTTTTTAGCTATGAAAAAGGGACCTTTTCCCCTGGAACATGTTAGATATTTACGTTACAGTGCCAAAGATTCATCACCTATCTCCCTTTCCTGGTAGCTTAGTGTAGTTAGCTATCCTGAGATGTTGGGAACAGTGATTTATTTTCCCTTCACCAAATTACAATGAGTTCACCTGATGAAGCCCCTCAGGTGGTGACCATTCTTTGTGTTATCCAAGCTGGCCAGCGTTTGAGCCATCCAATCCAGCCAAGTCCATCTGATATATATTTTTTCATCTGATATTTACTGATCAATCTAGCAGCTTCTTATAGGACTTTAAATGCTTACTTAATAATTTTATCAGATAAAGGACATCACATAATCAATTTAGCTTTTTTTATTTAAACGATATTCCTTTATCACAAAATCACAGTACAGTATTATATACCCATAACCAGCTATACCTTTATAGATGTAGCACCCACCTAGGTTGATGCTATCATGATTACTTATCAGGTAAATTTAGTTCTTTTTGAGCTTCTCTGTAATCAGCAGAGCAGTGTGTGATTGCTTTGGGCTGTTCTGGGCTTCACTGGCTGCAGGTTTTATTGCTTCCCCCTGCCTTCTGGAAGATTCCAGAATATCATGGGCTGAAAGAAGCAAATCAGCAAATGTTAATCCCTGGTTCACTAATACTAAGGTTTGCCTGGCCTGGAATAGGGATGAGCCGAACACCCCCCAGTTCGGTTCGCACCAGAACCTTCGAATGAACCTAAACTTCGTACGAACTTTAGAACCCCATTAAAGTCTATGGGACTCGAACATTCAAAATCAAAAGTGCTAATTTTAAAGGCTAACATGCAAGATATTGTACTATAAAGGGTTTGGGGACCCGGCTCCTGCCCCAGGGGACATAGATCAATGCAAAATTTTCTTTTTAAATGGCCGTTTTTTTGGGAGCACTGATTTTAATGACGATTAAAGTGAAATATTCCTTTAAATATCGTGCCTGGGGGGTTTCTATAGTATGCCTGTATTACAGAAACAGAACAACACCAGCAATAAGGGGTATCTTCAAGTGTATACTGTGCAGGAGGCACACAACCCGCTCTAACTGCTGCAGATGCCTGTATTACAGTAACAGAACAACACCAGCAATAAGGGGTAGCTTCAGGTGTATACTGTGCAAGAGGCACACAACACCCACTTTAACATCACTAGGTTCCCAAGCAAAAATACACTGTCCCTGCCTATCTTGCTCTTTCCCGTCACGCCAACACACTACACAATGCGGCCGCTCTGGTGGCCTTATATAGTGTGGGGCATGTACTAAACCCCCCTGAGCTATAATTGCCACAGGCATCCGGCCTGTGGCCAATTATGGCTCTCCTCACTGCCAGCGCTGTGATTGGCCAAGCATGCAGGGTCACAGTACAGTAGTGCATTGTGGGCCATTTGCATAACACGAATATGGTGCGAACGGTCCACAAAGTTCTGAATTCTCTGAACATACATTTCAGTCGAACACCAAGCTCATCCCTAGCCTGGAACATTGCTTATGGTGTTCCAGTGCTGTTGATTCCCTGAGATATTGTTAAGGGGACTGTTCTAAGAAGTAGCTGCAGAGTGAAGAGTGTCCTATGATTACTGTTCAGGCAACCCCTAGACTGCTATGTGCCTGGCTGCTGCTGTACTAGTGAGAGAGGAACCTGGGACAAATTAGCGGCCCTTTTGGGGGTAGGGATGGGCCAAACACCCCCTCGGTTCAGTTCAAACCAGAACACCTTGAACAGGCAAAAATTTCTAGCGAACATGCGAACCCTATTAAAGTCTATGGGACATGAACATGAAAAATCAAAAGTCCTAATTTCAAAGGCTTATATGCAAGTTATTGTCATAAAAAGTGTATGGGGACTCAGTTACTGCCCCAGGGGACATGTATCAATGCAAAAAAGTAAACCAACCTTTTTTTTCAGGAGCAGCAATTTTAATAATGCTTAACCACTTGCTTACTGGGCACTTAAACACCCTTGCTGCCCAGACCAATTTTCAGCTTTCGGTGCTCTCACACTTTGAATGACAATTACTCAGTCACAAAAGAAGAAGAACCTAATTGGTAAAGGAATCTATAATTTGAGCAATATAAAGTTTGAGGATGATGAATTGAGGATTTTGGACTTAGGTTTAAAATTTGCGCCTGATAAAACACTAGATAAGTTTGAGACTTTTATTGATCTGAAGAAATTCATGAGGAAGTTGAATATTAAAAAACATTTTGCTATGAATGCAGGAGGAGAGAGTAAAAAAGAATCTTTATATGTACAAACTGATCTGAAAAATAAATCTACGTTCAACCCTAACACACCAGGAAATCAATGTTTAGGGGCATTTAGCAAGATGGTGGAAGGAGATTTAAGAAAAATGGAGAGAACGAATTATAAGAAAACTACGAACATTTGGAAAACTATCAAGGCACTAGGAGAGAAGAAAAATGTAATTATCAGACCTGCTGACAAAGGGGGGGGCCTGGTAATTCTGAACAAGTCTGACTACATAGAGGAGATGGAAAGATTGTTAAGCGTTGAAGACACCTATAAAAAGTTGAAGGGAAATCCTAAACGTGAATATGGGAAGAAACTAGCAATTTTTGTGAAAAAAGGGAAAGAAATGGGAATTTTAAATGAAAATGAAGCAGAATATCTAATCTCAAACTCGACAAAAACCCCAGTGATGTATTATTTGCCGAAAATTCACAAGAGGCTTGATAAGCCCCCAGGTAGGCCTATAATTAGTGGAATAAATTCCATTTTCTCGCGTCTAGGGGAATATCTTGATAAATTCTTGAAACCCCTGGTACAAAAAGGGAGATCCTATTCAAGGGATAGTACACAACTTTTAAAAGAACTTCAAGATATATTAGACGTTGAGGGACTTCTGATGGTAACCATCGACGTAAATTCACTGTACACAAGTATAGTGCAGCGTGACGGCCTAATTGGAGTTGAAAAGGCACTATATGAGAACACAGATATGCGACAAGAACAAATAGAATATATCATTGAGGGATTAGAGCTGGCAATGAGTTGTAATTATTTCTGGTATGATCAGAAATACTATGTTCAGACCAAGGGAGTAGCCATGGGGGCTCGTTATGCCCCCAGTGTGGCCAATCTCATGATGAACATGTGGGAGGAGGAATATGTCTATGGTAGCAATATACCCCAGGTGAGGTTCTACCGTAGATATATAGATGACCTCATTTTATTATGGGATGGTACCCCAACAGACCTTGAAATATTTTTGAACAATCTTAACAACAACATCTATGGTCTAACCTTCACTGGTAAATACAGCGAACATAGTATTGACTACCTGGATCTCCAAATCTCAAAAATAGATGGAGTTTTGAGTACCAAGACATTCTTCAAAACAACTGACAGAAACAGCTATATCCCGACCACGAGCTGTCACCACCCTAAGTGGAAAAGTAACATTCCGAAGGGTCAGCTGTTAAGACTGAGGAGAAACTGCCACTCAGCAGAAGACTATCATCTTCAAGCAGATATGATTTTAGAGAGATTCCAAGAAAAAGGATACAGGCCAGAACCACTACTCCAATTAAAAAAGAGCATTGGGAATTTGGAGAGGAAGTCGTTACTGGAGAAACAGGATAAAAAAGATAGAAAGATGGAACTGGCTTTTATTACTGGTTTCAACTCTCAATATAGGGACTTTGAAAAAATTATCAAAAAGTATTGGCCTATACTTCAAGAAGATAAAGTGCTATCTAAGGTCCTCCCTAAAAAGCCCTGTTTTGTGTACAGAAAGGCCCCCACCTTACGCTCCCTTCTAGTACACAACGCCATCGATCCACCAAAACAAATCAAAATCTTTAATGACATGAAGGGATTTTATAGGTGCCAGAAATGCCTCCCATGTAAAGTTAGCAAGAAACAGCCAAGAAAGAAAGAAACGTTTAGGGCAAAAACAGACCATAAAGAATATAAAATAAAGGAATTAATTACCTGCCGGAGTACGCATGTAACATACGTTATAGAGTGCCCGTGCAATTTACAATATGTGGGCAGGACCACACGTCCTTTATTTGTTAGGATTAGGGAACATATTAACAATATAAAAAAAGGGTTCCCAAACCATAACCTTTCCCGCCATTTTGACGAATTCCACAGAAGAGATCCTTCTGGATTAATCTTCTATGGGATTGATTGCATTAAAGATAACTGGAGGGGAGGGAATAAGACCACCCTCATCTCGCAGAATGAAACTGCATGGATATACAGGTTGGGATCTCTTGCGCCACGGGGCCTCAACCTGGATATAGACCTAAACTGTTTCATAGCTGATCCATAAATCTCTCTTCTTTGATGGTCTCTTGATCGTTGTTTTTTAGGAGATGTATGTTACTTACTAATCTGTTGTAGATTGGAATCTATATATTCATCGGTATTAAGCTAGTAGAATGGTGTTTGGTACTATTGCATTTTTTTCTTTATTTTTTTCTCTGCTTTATTATGTAATATTATAAGACAACGTTCCTTCTTGTATATATCGACTTATTCTGAGGACTTTATATCCACTTGGGATTATCCTAAATGTTGCTGATTGTTGATCACATGTGCCAATTCTGAGGCATATGGACACGATTTGGCTCTCCCCCCTTTTGAAACATTTAAATGCGGATCCATTAGAAAGGGGTTAATTTTATATTTATATTTATTTTTATTATTAAAAAAATTTTTTGGATATGTTATACCATTTCTAGTCCTGGTCGCTTCCCTTACAGCCCACTATATAACACTGTGGAGAGATGAAAACTTTTACTAGATTGATAGATAGACTAGATTGATTTGAACACTTTTACCAGGTAATAGCTGGATTGCAATGAAGTAAAGAGGATGACCCCTTTTCTTTTTCTTCTGTTAATGAAATCTACTGTATTCAGCCATCTCAGTCAGTAGTGACCTATTTCTGGTTTTCCCTAATTTTTTATTTGTATAAATACTCATTTTCATACTTCTGTTTATGATAACTTGTTATAAGGGTCATCGATGTCATTATTGTTTTTAACATATAAGTACTGTCATCATGTATACAGTCTTTTTAAGTTCCCTTTGGGATAGATCACCCTTATGTGCCGTGTACCCAATAGGCGGACAATAGATGGGTCTTAAATTTATTGATTTTTTACTATAAATTGAGTTTTGTAATTCCTTTTTTTTTTTTGGATATCCTCCCCTCGCCTTTTGGCTGGGAACTGGGTGCTAACTACATGCGGATTGGATACGGTGGCTGTCACTCCTTCAGACACAGGGCATAGCCCATTGGTGGCTGTTTGGGTGTCAATTACGAACGTTGGCCAATCAGATTCTGCTCGATCGGGTCCCTTTTTTTCTATTTAAGTTGAAAGACGTTTTAGCGTGACACCGCCGCTGAAGACGTCAATGACGAAACGCGTTCGACGGAGTTACGCCTATTACGTCAGTTCCGTTCGTTGGAGCGCAGTTGGAGTGCAAGCCGTAGCTGCGTGTCCACCGGGCGGCTTCCACGTTCGGATTATTATTATTATTTTTTCGCGCTAGAAGGGCTCTATCCCTGGGGGACTTACAAACACTGGAGTGACTCTAGGCAACAGGTTATATCCTGGGACATTACCATTATATATATTTTTTTGGTGTTTAGTCCTTTGTGTTATCTGGGATAAAGTGCCATTAGCGTATGGTTATTACCTTTCTCTCAGCCCTGTTCTAGGATTTTTTTCTTTTTTCCTGGAACGTTATCATTCATATATGGAGGCTGGAAAGGCTTTTTAATGGACTGTGGTTCCACATCTTGTCTCAACATATGAGAATTGTATTTTCCGTTTCATAATTTTTTATGTTTTTATTTGTTTATATTTTTGTGGCAATAAATTGATTTTTTATACAAATCACACTATGGAGACTACAATTTTTTTCCTATGAGGAAATCTCCCCCTTGGTTGTGATTGAGGAGCCGGACATCAGCAGGGACTGAAAAAACTCTCTCTGGATGCGAATGAAGAGCTGATTATCGGTAGACTTTGATTCCAAGGCGAATTACCCCTGCAGGGGTTTATTCTTCTGGTGAGTGGGGGACCTTGTGGGGGAACACAGAAGTCACGTTGGAGATTGCACGAGGAGCACTTTAGTCACATCTTTTGAACTTTTTGTAATTGCACTGTTGAAGAGATTTTTTGGGGAATTTGGACACTATTTTTGTATTTTTTTGTTATTTATTGTTTTTTAAAGAGACACTTTGCTTTTTTATATATAAATATATATATATATATATATATATATTTATATAAATTTTTTATATATATATTCTTTCTTCATTTTTGTACACATATTTTTTTGTCCTTTGGTTTTTCAGCTGCACTTTTTTGATATATATTTTTGATATAATTTCTATATACTATTAACATATTTTTGTTTTTTCATATATATATGCTTATATTAGCATATTGCATGCATAGGTTGTATAATCTGAATTTTGTATTGTGAATTTTAATTTTACTAAGCACATTTATATACACCTTATATTTGGTTTTTTGCACATCTTGGCGATAATGCGACTTTAGGCAAAAAATTCTTGCATATGTATCTATATTAGCGTTTTACACTTACAGTTTGCATGTTTGGGATTATAAGCTCACTAGCACATTTACATACGCCTCTTACTGGGAATTTGCCTACTCAAACCACACTTTGGCATTTATGCGATTTTAGGGAATACTGTCTCTTAGCGATACAGATACAAAAAATTCTTTTTGGTTTCTAGTTTGTTGTCTGGTTTTCGTTTTTTCCTTTTCTGTTGCTTATTGGAATTATCTGTTAATCCCAGGAACTTACCTTTAGTAGGAACTTTGTTGTTTTTTGGGAATTCTGAGTAGCTTATGAATTTCAAATTGCATATTGGGAGTTTTTTGGGGTTATGCTTCCTTCTATTATATATATATTCTCCTAGATGAATACATGATATATTCAGAATTATATATTGATATACATACATATAAGGAGTTTTATTTGTAGGTAGCGCCAATCACCCTGGTTATCATATTGTTTTATTAATTACTCAGTCATGCAACACTGTACCCAAATGAATTTTTTGTCCTTTCTTTTCCCACAAATAGAGCTTTCTTTTGGTGGTATTTGATCACCTCTGGGGTTTTTATTTTTTGCGCTATAAATGAAAAAAGACCGAAAATTTCGAAAAAAAACGCATATTTCTTTGTTTCTGTGACAGAATTATGCAAATTATTAATTTTTCTTCATAAATTTTGGGCACAATTTATACTGCTACATATCTTTGGTAAAAATAACCCAAATTAGTGGATATTATTTGGTCTTTGTGAAAGTTAGAGAGTCTACAAGCTGTGGTGCGAATCACACAAAATTGATCACATCTGATGTACTGGTGGACTATCTCGCTTCTTGTGACCCGAACAAGTCAGGAAAGTACAAATAACCCCCAAATGACCCCTTTTTGGAAAGTAGACATTCCAAGGTGTTTAGTAAGAGGCATAGTGAGCTTTTTGATGTTGTCATTTTTTTCCCATAAATCTTTGCAAAATTAAGATTTTTCATTTTTTTTTTATCCACAAAATTGTCATTGAAATAGGTTATTTCTCTCACATGGCATGTGTATACCACAAATGACACCCCCCAAAAAATTCTGCTACTCCTCCTGAGTATTACAATACCACATGTGTGGGACTTTTTCACAGCCTGGCCACATAGAGAGGCCCAACATGCAGGGAGTGCCATCACGTGTTCTAGGAACATAAATTACACATCTAACTTGTTGACTATTTATTACACTTTTGAAGCACCAGGACAATGACGTGTGACACTGATGACAGATGGCACTGATACGTGGCAATGATGACACTTATACTAGGCACTGATGACACGTGGCACTGATAACAGATGGCACTAATATGTGGCACTGATGACAGATGGCACTAATATGTGGCACTGATGACACGTGGCACTTATATGTGGCACTGATGACACGTGGCACTAATACGTGGCACTGAAGACACGTGGCACTAATACGTGGCACTGATGACAGATGGCGATAATACGTGGCACTAATACGTGCCACCGATGACAGATGGCACTAATACATGGCACTGATGATGCGTGACACTGATGACAGATGGCACTGATACGTGGCATTGATGACACGTGACACTGACAACAGATGGCACGTGACACTGACAGGTGGCACTGATGACAAATGGCACTGATACGTGGCACTGATGACAGATGGCACTAATACATGGCACTGATGACAGATGGCACTATGTGGCACTGATGACACGTGGCACTGATGACAGATGGCACTTATACGTGGCACTGATGACAGATGGCACTGGGGACAAATGGCACTGACAACAGGTGGCACTGGGGGCAGGTGGCACTGGGGGCAGGTAGCACTGGGGTGGATGGCACTGGGGCGGATGGCACTGGGGCGGATGGCACTGGGGCAGGGTGGCACTGCTGGGGGAGGATGGATGGCACTGCTGGGGGAGAATGGGTGGCACTGCTGGGGGAGGATGGCACTTTTTTTTTATCAAAAGAATGCAAAGCAGAACGGCTGCCGCTGCAGCCGTTCATCTCTCCCCTCTCACACTCTGTCTGTGTGAGGAGGGAGAGCGGCGCTGAGAGATGATCTCATATGTTTACATATGAGATCATCTCCTATTGGGCACGCCGATCGCGCTGTAAACGGCCGCTGTGATTGGCCGTTTACAGCGATCTGCGTTTGCCTGTCCCCGGGGGACACGGCGAACACAGAACTTCCGCGATGCGCGGCGGCGCGCATTGCGGAAGTAAACATTAGGACGTCCAGGGACGGCCTCCCAGACGAACGCGCCTGCTCTACGGCCGTCATTCGGCTATAGGGCGGGCGCGAGGTGGTTAAAGTGAAAACAATAAAAACAAAATATTCCTTTAAATATGCCTGGGGGTCCCCCCTAGTTTGCCTATAAATGTGTAGAACATGCCACAGCAATAATGACATTTCTAAAGGAAAAAATTGCTTGCGGCTGTAATGTATTGCTGGCTCCCGGCAATATAGATGAAAAATTAAGGAAAAAAAGAGTGCGTTGCCCCCCCCCCCCCCCCCAGTCCATACCAGGGCCTTTGGGTCTGATATTGATTTTAAGGGGAACTCCACACCAAAATGTAAAAAAAAATTGGTGCAGGGTCCCTCCAAAATCCATACCAGACCCATATCCGAGCATGCAGCCTGGAGGTCAGGACAGGCTCTGCACCCCCCCACCCCAAAGCACCTTGTCTCCATGTTGATGGGGACAAGAGCCTCTTCCTGACAACCTTAGGCAGTGGTTGTCGTGGTCTGCTGGCGGGGGGCTTATTGGAATCTGGAACCCCCTGTATCCTGCGATGTATATTCCTCCTCAGTCATGCCTCCCAATGGACAAGAAAAACGGCCTGGTATGGTTCAGGAGGGGGGGGCGATCGCTTATCCCTCTCCCTTTCCTGGCCTGCCAGGCTGCTTGCTCAGATAAGGGTCTGGTATGGATTTTGGGGGGGGGGGAGGGGCCCTATGCCAATTTTTTAAAAAGTTGTGGTGTGGAGTTCCCCTTTACATCTATGCCAGACTCAAAGGGGCTGGTATGGGTTTTGGGGGGACCCCACACAGTTTTTTTTCTTAATTCTGTCATAGGGTTCCCCTTAACCACTTCAATACACTGTATTATATACTCTGCACTGCACTATATACTACACTGACTGCACTATATATTCTCCACTGTATTATATATACTACACTGACTGCACTGTATACTCTCAGTCCCTTAGCCCTTGTACACACGGTCGGAGAATCCATCGGAATGTGTCCTATCGGACCGTGTTGTTGGATAATCCGACTGTCTGTGGTATGCATCGGACTGATTCCGTCGGAATATCCGTCGGACCAAGTTTTCCAACTTGCTGGAAAAATTTTCCGACAAACTGGTCCGATCAGACATACTCCGATCATGTGTAGCCTACTCCGACGGACAAGGTGCCACGCATGCTCACATTCAAATTCTGACACGGAAGCGCTCATTCAGGTAAAACTACTGCTCGTAAGCGATATAGCACATTCGTCACACTGCAATCTTAAAGCGGTTTTGTACAGAAAATTGCAAGTTCATCTTATTCAAATGGCTTTGGAACATAGATGCAGTTATGACCATTGAAATAAAATAATATGCAGTATTTACCTTTTATTTTTAATGTTTATGCCGACTTCCGGGCTCTCCTCCCGTGGGAGTAGGCGTGTTTATCGGCTTCGCAATGGTCCCTGGGAACTTTTTTAGCTATTTCCCAGGAATCAGTGGGGGACACAGTCATGCCGAAATCTCGTGAGATTTCGGAAGGAGGACGCCGGTCACGTGACGAGGGCATGTCCGAAATTGCCATTTTGAAAGTGGGCAGGCAGCTCTATCTGCCATTATCACTATAGCACACGAGGCAAGAGGAAGGAAAACAAAGAGGACACTTAGTGAGCATGTGCGAGATGGAGCGGTGGATGCTGGGAGCTCAGCATCATCGAATCCAGGAAGTAAATGCCTGTGGGCTTCAAACGCCCACAGTGAAAATGGAAACCGCCGGACTGCTTTTTTAAAAGTTTTCCTTAGCAATGAAATCTTCACGCCGGGGGTTAAAAAGACGCCGATCGTGACTGCAAAGACACCGTAAGAATCGCCCACCAGTGACACAGGTAAAAAAAAAAAAAAAACGGCAGCGGAATCCCGCTTTAAAAATTCTTTCATGAAGCGCATTCTCTTGTTCTTTACAATGCTGCAAGAACAAACTTCTTTTGATGCTCATAGTCACACACACTTCTCCCGAACGTATTTCATTACTCTTTTTTTAACCATTTCAGCAATACAATTTTAGTTTGCGTCACATCTACACAATTTTATATTTTGTTTATTTTTTTTTTGGATGCTTTTTTTTTGGATTCCCTAAAAATCTCCTTTAAAGACAGTTTGCTCATTTCTCCTTTTTTTGGGGTGTTTTGTGCGTGTAAACTTACCACAACATTATTGTATTTTTGAGATTTTGTTTTTATTTTTTAATCTACAGGAGGTTGTTTAGTGTTGGTACCCCTTGTTATTCATTTCATTTACTTTTTGGGAAATGGACCTGCCTGCTCACAAATAAACTGGCCTTTTGGAAGGAAAACACACACACACAAGTATTTCATCAATCAAAAAAACCTTTATTTTGGTCGCAATAAACTAAAAAGAGGAACGCAGCGCTGGAGAAACTTGTTACTTTGGTGCAGCCTTTGGCCCCCAGGGCAGACATGAACAAATTAGAATATAAAAAATTGGTGGCCTGAGGAGTACATATCTCAGGGAGAGAAGTCTGGTCCCGAAGTCCTAGAGAACAGGAAATTCAGATGCCATTTATGTCCCCAGGATGTGGTTCTTCAAGAGAGCATCTTCTGGCAGACCAGACTGAACCCAGGCCATCACTCACTCCTCTTCCTTGGGCACTTCCCACCAGGCATCCTTCGAGGCTGTGGCTGGGCTCCTGTAGTTGGGGCAGGAGGAGGAGGGCGTTGGTCGACCTCCTGGCTGCCACTTGCCACAGCCTCCCCCTGACTGAGGTCTTCCTGTGTATGAAAAGGGGACATAGTTTTAGTTTTTTGATCATCAATCACACCATTTTGTGCTCCTGGCTTTTGATAATTGAATGTCACCAAATAGAACAGACTATCATTCTGAGCCCAGCATTTTTCTTTCCCGTCCCAATCATTTTTTGTCACTACTGTCTCTTGAGATGTAAACCACTTTGATAAATCACAACTTCCTGATCAATAAGAACATCTAGTTAACATCATTAAATGTAACACAAGAAACATGTTCAACAATGCAATACCTGTCTCAAGCTGGGCCCCACCACATGTTGCTGCCTGGAAGGCCCAGGTTGGACGTTGGAAGCCTCAGCTGGGGGTGAAAGATGCCTTGAAGGAAGACTGGAGAGTGGTGGTCTGGGTACCCCCTGGTCTACCAGAAAATTCAGCCTGTCAAAGTGAACCACCCTGGGGTAATAAACGGCATCTGTATCTCCTGCTCTCAAGGACTCCAGGTGCTTCTTTCTCTCCCTGAAATATGTAATCCTCATGGCCCCAATTTTCCTATTCAGATAGGCCATGTCTGCCATGGGGACCATGATCCGCACCAAAGAAAGCAGTTTCTCCAGCGCTGCGTTCCTCTTTGTTATGTTGGCATAAAACTCGTTGTGGAACTGCCACAGGCAGGGCATCTCCTTGTAGAGTTCTGGGAATAGCCCCATAAAATGTTGATTTTGGAATGGATCCATATTGTCTGCAAGACACAACACAAGACAAACCCTCAAATACTAATAATGCCATTAAAAACCCTCCTAATCTTGTCCCAACATCGGCCTATATAGAAGCAGTCTAGTCTAGTGAAGCACCAAGTTAAAAATGTTACCTTTGTTTGCACGTTTGTCATGTCTGCGCCTCACTCTCTTCCCAGATCGTACGGACGATACACGCGTGTTGCGTTTTATATACAGTGCGCATGCATGAAACTCCGCCCTCCCCTGATGTTCTTTCTAGACTATTCCCCGCCCTTTCGCTTCCGGCGCAGTGGGGAGAGTGCATGGCGGAGAGAACGCAGGTACGCACTAATAATAGTTCCACTAACGAGGATTAGGGTGAGGAATGCCCGGAGCATGAAACGTCCCGATCCAGGAAGAGAAGATTTAAGGCCTCAAATATGTATTTTGGAGAGATGTTGGAGATGGTCAACATATTGAACAGGACCGACTATGATGGGAAGTATGGACCTTACCCAAACCCAAATATCAGAAAGGCCAAGATCATGTCTAAAGTTGTGAAGAGTCTTCATAAGAATTTTGGGGTACGCCAGTCCAAGGATCAACTGAGAAAACGCTGGTCAGATCTGAAACTGAGGGAGCACGAGCAGTACCTAAGGATCAAGCGTATTCTTAAAAAAAGTAAGTAGTTGTCGTGTGTTCATATGATTATTCTTGCTTGCATACTGCTCCATGTGCTTTGATTTCATGTTGTGCATTTTAAAATGGCCACTTTCAAGTTCATGGTTTCATGCGTTCGTAAGAAACATCGTTCTGCAGGTAAGTATTCCAGCTTAACAAAGTGTCCCCAATAATGTTCTCACCTTGGAACTCGGCCAAAAAACACAATTGTACAACACTTCCAAGCAATGTTTCAGATTCCTGTTTCTGCCCTCTGTGTGCTAATTATTCTTTGTTTACATTCTCATAGGGGAGAGAAGACTCGGCAAGTATGAGGACACCAGGGACCACACCCCTCCCAAAGAAGGCCAACTTCCAAAAGCACAAACAGAGGAGCAGGAGGAGGAGGAGGAAGGAGAGATCGTGGAGGTTGGGCAAATTGTCACCACAACAGGGGAGTGTCGGAGAACACAGCTTCCGGTAAGCTCAGCAATGTATGTCACCATATTTTTATTACATGGTGTGTTTTTTTGCTTTGTTTTGTAGGTGATGTGGAAGAAGATTCCCGTTTTACCAGTGAAAGTGCCCAGATCCTGATCGGGGAGATAATGGGGTGCAATCGGGATTTGGAAAATATCCAGCAAAACATCAATGATGTTAAAAATAAAATGAAGAACATCATTGATGTTTTGGGGAGAGTGTGAAACACCAAAAACTAGATAGGGTTTTATTTTTGCTATTTTAAAAACAAAATGTTGTATTTATCGAAATTACAAATTTGGAAGATGCACAGAGTGTGTAAACATGCGCTATCTCCCTTCATAGGGGATCAATGTACGTGTTTTGTGTAAAGCGTCTGAGATGAAGGGGTTGCAGCCCCAAAACATGTACATTGATCCCCCATGATGGGAGATAGCACATGTTGACACACTTTGTGCATCTTCCAAATTTGTTTTTTTCAGGGGTGACACCCCATGTGATGAAGGCAATATCAGCCCAGTTTGTACATACTCATGTCTGATATTGTCTTCACTTTTCAAAGTTGAACTTTGTAAGTTCCTGTGTTCTGTATTTTACGGTTTGATACATGCCTGTTTACAGAAAAACAAAGTAAACAAAATTCTGATTAAACTCTGTTTTGGATACACACAATTTCTTGGTTTGTTGTAAAAACCTTTTCGAAACACACATGTGAATGTGCTTGTATTAAAAAGTTTAATTATCAACAATGTGTGGCTTCCTTTTTCATTGCACAAAAAATGTATTTGTAGTCAAATTTTAGTTTGTGCTGAGAAGGAGTGTGATTTACTAAAGGAAACTCCACTTTGCACTCCAAGTGCAGTTTCAGGTGTACTTTTGCAGTGCACTTGTAGTGCATAGTGGATGTGCCTTTAGTAAAAATCACCCACAGTGAGGTGTAAATTTGGACAATCATGCCATTTTCCTGCCATGGTGCTGAAAATTAGCATGATTTTGGTCAGTAATGCACTACAGTAATGCACTACATATAGGGGTTCGACTCGAACATCGGCTGTTTGCGCGTTCGGCGAATTCCGAACGTTATGGGCCGTTCGTGCCAAATTCATGTGGCGCTCACGGACCACAATGCACTGCGTCATCGCAGTGCATTGCTGGCTCATGATTGGCCAAGCATGCACTGTGACCCCGCATGCTTGGCCAATCACAGCACCAGCAGCGAGGAGAGCCATGATCAGTCATAGCTCAGGCTGTGTAGTACACGCCCCCACACTATATAAGGCCGCCAGCGCGACGGCCTAGTGTAGTGTGTTGGCGTCTGAAGCAGTTAGAGGGTGTTCTGTGTACCTTCAACACAGTACACACCGATCGTTTTTGGACGATTTTCGATCTTGCTGTTGTGTAGTGGTTGTATACACCGCTATATTCACCTCACCTATATAGCTACTGATCTATCTTTTATAATAGAGCTTGCAGTCAGTAGTGTTAGGAGCTTGTGCGTGCTGTCTGCGTGCTCTGTACCCAGTACACACCGCTATATCCACCTACATAGCTCTTCTCTATTTGAGCCCACTTGCCATCTGCAGGAGTTATTGGAAGTTGTGTGTGCCTCCAGCACAGCACAGTATACATCTGTATATACCCCTTTATCTCTGGTGTTCTATAAAAAAGGCATCTGCAGGAGTTAGTGGGTTTTTTGTGCCTCCAGCACAATATACACCTGTATCTACCCTTTATTGCTGTTCTCTAATAGAGCCATCTGCAGGGCTTAGTGGGTGTTGTGTGACTCAATTACAGTATATCCCTTTATCTCTGATGTTCTATAATAAAGGCATCTGCAGGAGTTAGTGGGTGTTGTGTGACTCCAGCACAATATACACCTGTATCTACCGTTTATTGCTGTTCTCTAATAGAGCCATCTGCAGGGCTTAGTGGGTGTTGTGTGACTCCATTACACTGCTGTTTTACCCAACTCCCTTCAGGCCATTACAATGTCTGGAAGGCCAGCAAGGAGAGGCAGACAGGCGCGAGCCGATAAAAGAGGGCAAGCAGGCTCTGTGTCTAGAGACAACAGTGCTGGTCGTGGACGCGGTGCATTGTCATCAGCACGTGGCCATGGGACACGCTTGTCCTTCTTTTCGGCAGCTGGACATGTTGAACCGCAACATGCCAACGACTTAGTAGAGTGGATGACCAAGCCCTCTTCATCCTCCTTATCATCTCTCACCCAGTCTCAGGGTACAGCAAAGCAGCTGCCAACGCATCGTCTTCCCTCCTCTCAATGTCATCATCGGTGACTCCTTCCCTAGACCCACCACGTCCTCCTGAGGAGTCTCCTGAACTCTTTGAGCACAGTGTTGGGTACATGCTCCAGGAGGATGCCCAGTGTTTTGTGGGCTCTGATGATGACACTCAGCTAGAGGAAGGCAGTAGCGTGAGCGCAGAGAGAGGGGATGCTCAAGAAGGACAGCAATCTGGCAGTCATGTTCCACAAGCTGCAGTATACTGCCAGGTTTGCTACAGCGATGAAGAGGGAGGGGATGATGAGGGCACTGACTCCACGTGGGTGCCTGGTAGGAGAGAGGAGGAGGAGGAGGAGGAGGCACATGTCCAACGAGGCAGGATGCCCTCCGGGGGCCAGCTTAGGAGCAGCACACCGACTGAATCACACCGCAGAGCTCTGCCTGTGCAGGGCGCTGCCTCTGCGCGTTATTCTAAAAGTTCTTTGGTGTGGGCCTTTTTTGAGACGAGTGCATCAGATCGCACCGCTGCTATTTGCAACATATGTCTCAAGCGTATCTCGCGTGGCCAAAACATCAGCCGCTTGGGCACCACATGCTTGACCAGACATATGTTGACCTCCCATGCAGCTCGTTGGCAAGCGTACCTCAAAGACCCACACCAAAGAACAAAGCGGACCTCTCCTTGCTCCTCATCAGCTGGCATCTCCAACCCACTAGACCTTCAGTCCTCTCTGAAACCTGCTCTGAGAGGAATGAAGGTGTAGAATTAGGTGTGTCACAGCCAAGTGCTTCCGGGAACTCTGCTAGCGGTACACCCACATCCGATTATAGCAGGCAAATGTCCCTGCCCCAGCTGCTGGACCGGCGAAAGAAGTTCACTCCCAGCCATCCACATGCCCAGCGGTTGAATGCTAGCTTGGCTAAATTGCTAGCACTTCAACTGCTGCCTTTTCAGTTGGTAGACTCGGCCCCCTTCCGTGAGTTTGTACAATGTGCGGTTCCTCAGTGGCAGGTCCCCAAACGCCACTTTTTCTCATGGAAGGCGATTTTGGCTCTCTACCGGCATGTGGAAGGCAATGTCCTTGCCTCGCTGGACAGGGCGGTCAGCAGTAAGGTGCATATTACCACTGACTCATGGTCCAGCAGGCATGGACAGGGACGTTACCTGTCTTTCACTGCTCATTGGGTCACTCTTCTGGCAGCTGGGAAGGATGCAGGACAAGGTGCAGTAGTGTTGGAGGTTGTTCCGCCACCACGCCTCCAAAATGCTACTATTGGTTGTGACATACCTCTCTCCTCCACCCCTCCTCTTCTTCTTCCTCCATGGCCTCTTCCAGTGCTCTGTCCTCAGAACCAGCGGTGCTCCGTAGGCGTTCCAGGGGCTACGCAAGTACGCAGGCAAAACTATGCCATGCCGTGCTTGCACTGGTTTGTTTGGGTGACAGGAGCCACACTGGGGCGGATGTTTTGTCAGCTCTGCAGGGGCAGGCCGAGAGGTGGTTGACGCCATGCCAGCTTAAGCCAGGAATGGTGGTTTGTGACAATGGCACCAACCTCCTCTCCGCCCTTCGACAGGGACAACTGACCCATGTGCCCTGTGTAGCTCATGTCCTTAACCTGGTGGTGCAGCGGTTCTTGGGCAGGTACCCCGGCTTACAGGATGTACTGAAGCAGGCCAGGAAAGTCTGTGTGCATTTCCGCCGATCATTTAATGCCTGTGCTCGGCTGGCTGAGCTCCAAAAGGAGTTGAACCTGCCCAAGAACCGCCTTATATGTGACATGCCCACCAGGTGGAACTCAACGTTGGCCATGCTGCAGCGGCTGCACACGCAGCAGAGGGCCATCAATGAGTACCTGTGCGACTACGGCACCAGGACAAGGTCAGGGGAGCTCGGTTTTTTCTCACCACGCCAGTGGGGCATGATCAGGGATGCATGCACTGTCCTGTCACCGTTTGAGGAGGCCACAAGGATGGTGAGCAGTGACAGTGCATGCATCAGTGACACTGTACCTCTTGTCCACCTCTTGGAGCATACGCTGCGTAGAATAATGGACAGGGCACTTGAGGCAGAACAGAGGCAGGAAGAGGAGGACTTCCTTGCCTCTCAAGGCCCCCTTTATCCAGACAGTGTTCCTGCTGTGCCACCCATCACGCAGGAAGAGGATGAGGAGGAGGAAAAGGAGGAGGAGGATGATTGTGTCAGCATGGAGGTGGAGGCTGGCACTCAGCATCAGCAGCAGCAGCAGCAGCAGTCTTGTAGGGATGATTTACAGTCCCAAGAAACACGTGGACTTGTACGTGGCTGGGAGGAGGTAGCTGTGGATCATGTTGCCCTTAGTGACCCAGAGGACTCCAGACCGAATGCCTCAGCTAACCTACGCTGCATGGCCTCCCTGATCCTGCAAAGCCTGCGGAAGGATCCTCGTATTCTTCGGATCAAGGAGAGGGACCATTACTGGCTGGCCACTCTCCTTGATCCACGGTACAAGGGTAAGGTTGCCGACCTTATCTTGCCATCGCAGAGGGAGCAGAGGATGAGACATCTCCGGGAGGCCTTGCAGAAAGGTCTGTGCAACGCGTTCCCAGAGACTGGGAGGTTACAAACTCCTGGTCCTGGACAACGTGTTGCTGAGGCATCGGTCAGAAGGAGCGGTGGAGAAGGTGGCCGTCTGACTGATGCTTTCAGACAATTTTTTAGTCCGCAGCCCCAAGGTATGATCGGTTCCAGCAACCATCGCCAGCGTCTGATTTACATGGTGCAGGAATACCTAGGGGCAAGGTCAGACTTGGACACCTTTCCCACCAAAAATCCTCTGGCTTACTGGGTCTTGAGGATGGATCACTGGCCAGAGATTGCACAGTATGCAATTGAGCTACTGGCCTGTCCTGCATCCAGCGTTCTTTCGGAACGCACCTTCAGTGCTGCTGGTGGCTTTGTTACCGATCACAGGGTGTGCCTGTCCACCGAATCAGTTGATCGACTGACCTTCATCAAGATGAATCAGTCTTGGATCACCCCCAGCTACCAAGCACCTGAAGCTGATGTAACTGAATAATTTTTTTTTAAATATCACATCCCTTCAAGACTGCCTATGCTGATGCTGAGTGACTGTCCTGTTATGTTGATTGTCTATCCTCTTCCTCCTCCGCTGATATGTTGGAAGAACATTTCTCGTTCTGGGTGATGCCATTAGCCCAATTTTTCTGCCCCTGTTTAACAGGGGCGTTTAAGTACAATTTTTGATGCAATGCTTTGCAGCAGGGATAATTCCTGCAATAAAACTAGAGTATATGGGAGAGGTTGCAGTGTCGTGGCACCAGCACCAGTGCCTAAGGCCCAATTTTTCTGCCCCTGTTTAACAGGGGCGTTTAAGTACAATTTTTGATGCAATGCTTTGCAGTAGGGCTAATTCCTGCAATAAAACTAGAGTATATGGGAGAGGTTGCAGTGTCATGGCACCAGCACCAGTGCCTAAGGCCCAATTTTTCTGCCCCTGTTTAACAGGGGCGTTTAAGTACAATTTTTGATGCAATGCTTTGCAGCAGGGCTAATTCCTGCAATAAAACTAGAGTATATGGGAGAGGTTGCAGTGTCGTGGCACCAGCACCAGTGCATAAGTCCCAATTTTTCTGCCCCTGTTTAACAGGGGCGTTTAAGTACAATTTTTGATGCAATGCTTTGCAGCAGGGCTAATTCCTGCAATAAAACTAGAGTATATGGGAGAGGTTGCAGTGTCGTGGCACCAGCACCAGTGCCTAAGGCCCAATTTTTCTGCCCCTGTTTAACAGGGACATGTAATTACAATTCTTGATATACTATTTCACAGGAGGGCCTGTTCCTGTCCCCACCCAGAGTAACTGTGAGGACTTATAGTGTTGTGGCACCAGCACCACAACCACCAAAGGTCAATTTTTCTACCACTGTTCAACAATGGCATGTAATTACAATTCTTGATATAATAGTTCACAGCAGGGCGCTCCAGCGCCCAGCAAGAGTCACTTTGAGGGCTTCCATTGTTGTGGCAAAACCAACACCTTGTTCCGCCATTTCTGCAGAGCATATAGGGCAGGCCCCTACTTTCAAACATCCAACTTACAAACATCTCCTACTTGCAAACGGAAGGAGACAACAGCAAGTGAGATAAAAAAAGATGGACGACAAAACAAATTATACAGGGGTGATAACCCTTCCCTATGTTTTCCAAAAAGCTTAAAAATAGTTTTTTTGACTGGAGCTACACTTTAAAAATTTACCAGTTGAAAATTACAAACAGATTCAACTTAACACAACAAACCTACACAGTCCCTGTCTTGTTTGCACCGCCTGTATACTGCTGTTCTGAGTATATAGGGCCTGGGGGCCACACGCATTTCCTTTTTTTAATATGGGTACAGGGTTCCCCTTGATATGCGTACAAGACCCAAAGGGGCTGGTAATGGGCAGGGAGGGCTACCCATGCCATTTTTCTCAATGGTTTTCAACCATATTGCAGGAACCAGATATAACATTAAAACCGCAAGCAGTTTTCAATGATGTTATTTCTGTTTAATGTCATTTTGTGCAGGGACTGTTCTAAACACGGGAAACACGTGGCACTTCACAGGCATACTACAGACACCCCCCAGGCACCATATTTAAAGAATATTTCACTTTTTTTTTTCACTTTAATCATCATTAAAATCAGTGCTCCCGCCAAAACGGCCATTTTTAAAAACATTTTAGGCATTGACCCATGTCCCCTGGGGCAAGAGCCAGGTCCCCAAACCCTTTTTAGGACAGTATCTTGCATATTAGCCGTTAAAATTAGCACTTTTAATTTCAAACGTTCGAGTCCCATAGACGTCAATGGGGTTCTAAAGTTCGTTCAAATTTGGGGTCCGTTCGAAAGTTCTGGTGCGAACCGAACCGGGGGGTGTTCGGCTCATCCCTAACTACATACATTAGTTACAAAAACAAGGTGTGTGTGTAGCAGACCCACAACATAATAACATTATCTGAAGAAGAGACTGTCCCCTCATCTCGCTCTGAACTTGGGTTTGCACTGTTGGTGAAAAAAGGAACAATTTAAAAAAAACTGGCAAAGTGGGAGGCCACAGTCTGCCATTCCTGTGGCGTTGAAGGACACTGTGTAGTGAAACAAGAACAAAAATTAGTAATTTGACAAATCAACATTGCAAGCAGATTAGACACCCACATTTTTGGTCAAAATTAGTATAACATTTTGGGAACTGAGTATTTAAAGCCTAAAGTATAAGGTCCCCTTATGAGAGTCATCACCCCCCCATCCCCCCCCCCCCCCATCTGATGGGCCCTTGCTAAAAAATGAGGGGGGATGTTTAGGATAGGTAACCCTCTCCACTTGATTGAGAGCTGAATGCCTAAATAATGTGTGATACTTTGGGAAGCCCCTCCTTAGTTACACTATTGGCAGCCCACCGGACAGGTAAGAAGTGTCATAATACCAAAATGAAAACAAAATGGAAGCACATTTTGACATTCTGCTATTACATACAAAGAAAATTAATCTGTTAAAAAAAAAAAATAGCATTTGAAAGTATTGAGGCAGGCCCTTGCACTACATGCTTAGGTGAACTTGTCCATATATGTGATCATGAAAAAGGTAGGTATAGTGTGTATTGGGTTTGGTCAAGTCATCAGATAGAGGATTGCTATCAGCTGATCTAGCAGTTGGGGGGGAGGGGGGTTACTAATGAGTTTGGCACAACCCCAAAAATTTGAAAAATGTCACTCTGCATGAATTGAAGCACACACATCACATTTGTAGACATTTTAGGGGGTGTTTAGGGGAAAGCAATACTATGGAGCTGACAAAAAACATTGGTAAGTGACTAGACTATAGTTTTATGGGCCAAGAAGAGCATGGTGGGGAAGTTAGTGAGGCAACTATGCATGAGGACAAAGGGGCAGAGCATATGAATTAGAGCATATTGCAATGATGGTCATTAGGGAATGAGGAAAGAAATGCAAGACATTAGCAATCATGAAATACATAGAATGTGATGTTTAAAGATAAAACTTAGCTTCATATATTCCTTCTGCAGGACCTGAATGATGGCAGAAATGGTCTCTGAAATAATGATCCCCAGAGCCTGGGGGGAGATGCCTGTAGAGAACTTGAGGTCCCGAAGGCTTCTCCCTGTCGCCAAGTAGCGCAACGTGGCGATGAGCCTCTGCTCCGGAGTGATGGCTTGCCGCATGCAGGTATCCTGCCTGGTGATATAAGGGGTCAGCAAAGCCAGCAGACGGTGAAAAACGGGGTCCGTCATCCGGAGATAATTCCTGAAATGTTCAGGATTATTCTCGCGGATCTCACGGAGCAAAGGCATGTGCGAGAACTGATAACGCTGGCGCAACCAATTCTTGGTTCCCAAGCGCCTCCCCTCCCTGTTCATGGACCGGGCTTGTGTCAAAGTAAGAACCCCAACACGAAGCCCCTGCACAGCACAAACTCTACGACGAGTACGTAGACAAAACATGGTTTGAAAACGGTCGGCTCGTCAGAAAGGACACCAGAAAGCACAGATAAACAGCAAGGCCCGAAAGGACGACCTGAATAGCAGAAGCAAGCAGACAATAAAAAATGCCTTTCAAAGCGTACTATACCAAGATATAGTCCACAATGATCAACAAATACTTAATGACTGCACACACTGATTATCAGATACGCAAAGACAAGCAGAAACCGAAGAGCAGTAGCGATCTGAATCACTAATGTGAAAAGCGCGAATCGTCTCTCCCCAAACTTCTACTAACACGAGATCAGCAGAAGGAGCCCAAAGGGTGCCGGACGTGGTGCTGAACTTCCCTTTTCCTAGTCCCGCCGTACACGGCTTACGTCACCGCGTTCTTGGCAACCGCAAAATCCGACAACTTGGTCTGACCATGTGTATGCAACAGTTTCGGACACAATCCATCGGACAAAATCCGTCGGACAAAATCCAACGGATTTGGTTGGCAGAATGTCCGACTGTGTGTGCAGGGGCTTACTTGATGTCTGCGGGCTGGTCGGTAAGTTAAGCTTGTTTTTTTTCCTTGGATTTATCCTTGGCCTTGTTTTTAACTGTTGTTAGCCTTCCAATGCTTCTTACTGTGATAGCCAGCTATACATGGGGGCTAAGGATGAGCTTCGAGTTCGAGTCAAACTCATGTTCGACTCGAACATTGCCTGTTCGCTTGTTCAGCGAACAGTGAACAATTTGGGCTGTTCGCTGCAAATTCGAAAAGCAGGGAACAACCTGTACAAGTCTATGGGAGAAATCTAAAGTGCTAATTTTAAAGGCTAATATGCAAGTTACTGTCCTAAAAAGTGTTTGGGGACCTGGGTCCTGCCCCAGGGGACATGGATCAATGCAAAAAAAAGTTTTATAAATGGCCGTTTTTTCAGGAGCAGTGATTTTAATAATGATTAAAGTGAAACAATAAAAGTGTAATATTCCTTTAAATTTCATACCTGGGGGGTGTCTATAGTATGCCTGTGAAGGGGCGCATGTTTCCCGTGCTTAGAACTGTCCATGCACAAAGTGTAATTTCTGCAGGAAAAAAAGTCTTTTAAAATCACTCGCGGCTATAATGAATTGTCGGCTCCCGTAATACAGAGAACACTCAATAAGTGTTCTCTCTATTACAAGAGCCGACAATTCATTCATTGATAAAAAAAAAGCGTGGGGTTCCCCTAAATTCAATTACCAGGCCATTCAGGTCTGGTATGGATATTAAGGGGAACCCTGCATCAAATAAAAAAAAAATTGACGTGGGGTTCCCCCTTAATATCCATACCATACCAGACCCTTTATCCGAGCACGCAATCTGGCAGGTCGCAGGAAAAGAGGGGGGGCGAGAGAGCACCCCCGCTCCTGAACTGTACCAGGCCACATGCCCTCAACATTGGGAGGATGCTATGGGGGTCTGTGACCCCTCAAAGCACCATGTCCCCATGTTGATGGGGACAAGGGCCTCATCCCAACCCTGACCGGTGGTTGTGGGGGTCTGCGGGCGGGGGGCTTATCAGAATCTGGAAGCCCCCTTTAACAAGGGGACCCCCAGATCCTGGCCCCCCCTTGTTTGAAATGGTAAGGGGGTACAAAAGTACCCCTACCATTTCACAACGAAAGTGTAAAAAATGGTTAAATAAGACAAATACACTTTTGAAAAATTCCTTTATTAAAAATAAAAAAATAAAAAAAAGATTCCAGCGGTGGTAATCCACTCTTGCTATCCAGCGACGGATGATCATCTCTCCGGGGTTCAGCGATGGCTGATCTGATCCAGTGACGGGTGATTTTCAGTCCAGCGCAGTCCATCCATGCATCCATCTTCTGTCTCCACTGAGGAGACACTGCGGGGATCCCAGCGCCTGATGTTTCTTATATTAGGAGGGCGGGGCCACCCATCAACTGACCCCGCCCCCCCTGATGCTAGTGAGGGAAGCCAGGGTTTCCCCAATGACGTATGGGTGACCCCGCCCCCTCTGATGTAACGCAGGTTTCAGAGGGGGGCGGGGTTGTGTTTTATGGTAACGCAACACTGACACCTTTGCAGCCATTGTGCTAAATGCTGGGTGTTCAGTGTGCCCGGTCCATTTAAGAAGGGTGGCTCCCCTTCAGTCCACCTGCTCTCACCTATCGATCTGAATGCATGTGCCTCCACTGTGGGGACACTTATAAGTTAGTGTTAGGTACCACAGATACCAGGGTGCCTTGACGAGGCTCCGTGGCATTTGCAAAATGTGGCGTTTGCAAAATGTGGCATTTGCAAAATGTATACAGACTAAACCCTTGCTTTTAACGCATAGTGTTAGACAGGTTTACTTGTTTTTTTGCAGGCTGGTCAGTAAGTTAACCTTGGATTTATCCTTGGCCTTGTTTATAACTGTTGTTATCTTTTCAATGCTTCTTACTGTGATAGCCAGCTATAGATTGGGGCAAGTGGCATACCCTTTTGTATACTCTCATAAATACTGCAATTTATTATATATATACTACACTGATGGCACTATATACTCTCCACTGTATTATATATACTACACTGACTGCACTATACACCCTGAACTGTATTATATATACTACATGGACTGCACTATATACTCTGAACTGTATTATATATACTACACGGGCTGCACTATATACTCTGAACTTTATTAGATATACTATGTGGACTGGAGAGTCCACTAACGAATTGTCTTGCCTAACACAAGAGGGAAACATTCCAGTACTCAAGGACTTGTGAGTACAGACCTAAGGGAATGATCTGGGCTGTTGCTGCTGTTAATCTCTGGGGCATGAATACTAAGCATTGCCTGGCCTGGGAGAGTGCTTATGGTGTTCCAGTGCTGTCCATTATCTGAGCTATTGTTAAAGAGGAACTGCAATCAGCTCACATCATTTGTAATAAAAACATCTTTGCCATTCTGAAGCTTCCCTCCAACCACTTTGCATATTCTTTTATATATACTGTGATTCTGTACTTGCCAAATATGCTGCAGAAATCTCCCTCCACTGAATCTGGCTGCAACCATTTTAAAGGTGGGCAGCTGAAGCTGCTGCCTGCTCACTTCCTGGATTTACACAGACCCACAGACGCAAAACTCCAGCTCTGCAGCCCTGCAGGTTTCATTGGTTCTCTTATGACTCCTCCCCCCTCCCTTCCTGGCAAAGAGCTGTGTATGGTGTCATAAGCCTAGGCTGTTTACCAGACAAGAAACAGAAAGTAGGCTGTATAAGGTATTTACTGCCAGAAAAAAAATGTGTTACTATCCAAAGTTAAACAACCAGGGCAGAAGATTTAATAGATGAAAAGTTGAAAAAATGACTGAAGTTCCGCTTTAAGGTGACTGTTCAAAGATGTAGCTGCAGATTGAAAAGTGTCCTATTATTACTTTTTAGCATTCTGGAGTATCCTACAGTTGCCTGTGTTATCCAGGTTAATTAGCAATAAATACAGAATTTTTTTTTTTAGTCTACTGTATTTATTGAGCCAGAGAAGTGAATATGGCTGTGTGCCTGGCTGTCCCTACACTAGTAGGAGACAAACTTGAAACAAATTAGTAGCCTTTTTTGGGTTAGCACTACATATACTGTATTTATTTGATTTTGCAGTTATGCAGACATTTCATGCTCTCATTTTATCAGAACTCCCATGGTACTTAAAAAAAACTCTTATGTGGAAAATATTAGATTTTAGATTACGTACGTACAGATTCAGGGATGGGCAATAGGATCAAGGTAAGATAGGGACAGAAAGACTAAGGTAGTTGCATTGTAGGCAGGTTGTCTACAGGTGTATTAGTTAGTTAGTGGCTGACTCGGGGGGTGGGATGCGTATGCTACAGTTCCTGGGATTTTTGGATCCAGCCTACTAACCGCTAATACTGTATAAGTATAGTGCAAGGCTGGGTTCGGGGTTTCCTTCTTTTTGGCTCCTTCTTTTGGATTTTTCTTGGTGGTCCAGGTGGGCCACATTGGAATGGGCATGCCGTAGCTGCTGCTGACTGCTGCACCTTGCAATTTGTCTGAGGCACTGGGGAGAATGCCACAATAGACTACGGCCTTTCTGAGGCCTGGGCAGCTAGTTAAAAGTAGTTAGGGGCATTAAAGAGGAAGTAAACCCTTCCAAACAACTTGGACCTATAGGTAAGCCTAGATTAAGGCTTACCTGTAGGTCCAAGCAATATCTCCTAAACCTATATGGTTTAGGAGATATTTGCCCGAAAATGGGCACCGCTGTCTACGGCGCATGCGCCGTAGACAGCGGCGCGCATGCGCACTAAATGCGGCAAATCCAAGAATGGATTTGCCAAATTTGTCGACTCCCGTGCGCATGCGCGGGAGTGACGTCATCGCGGCCTCGCCGTATGACAGCGGCGGAGCTGCGAGGCGCGACTCCCGTGCGCATGCGCGGGAGTGACGTCATCGCGGCTTCGCCGCTGTCATTGGTCGGAGCTGCGAGACGCCACCAGCAAGATGGACGCGGCGGACTACAGGGATCAGCGGCGACTTCGCTGGCTCCTGTGTCAGGTAAGTGACACATAATGAGCTACTATGCGATGCATAGTAGTCCATTATGCTTTACCTTTGCAGGGAAAAAAAGAGGAAGTAAACCCATCAGGGTTTACTTCCTCTTTAAGATGTTACTATTCATGTTGGACTGCACTACAAAGCATTTTAGTAAAGTTGTATCAACTATTCTGAACCTGGTCTGAAGTTATTCAAAGGGGTGCATGTTGGTTCTGGCATATTAAAAGAACCGGGTCTGTAAAGCACATGTGGGGTATAAAACTCAGCTGCTACAAAAGGTCTACTCGACAAGTCAAGCAGTGTAGTTGCTTTAGGTAACCAACCATCCAGCTGCTAGGTGTGATAACTGGTAAAGTTAATGGGTCCTCCGGTAGCAAGGGGGGGTCAATGTTCTGACCCCCTCTCTATAGCAGTCAGTTTCCAGTTGCAACCAGAACCAAAGCCACGTTGCAGAAATCCATGACGTAGTCACTTTAATAAGGGAAGAAAGGAGTTAACAGGAGCACATATAAGGTCTGCGCTAGGTGCACGGTGGGACCCCATTCTGTTACTGGGAGTGAGGTAACAAAAGTATGCTGGACTGGTGGAGAGGGCATGGGCTCAGCAGGATAACTTGATGGAAATATACATCAAGTTACAATGTGTAGTGACATGGGATAACACTTTCAGAGGAACTTCTCACTTTTATTGCTGCACACAGTGTTAAGGCTTATCTCCAAGGCTGCATGTACACAGGACATTTGAAAACCTCTACAGAATGCTGGAACTTGACAACTAGTAACCCACATTTAAAAAATTCCATTTTGCCACTTTTACGTGCCGCGTTTATGCATATTTTTAGGCGTTTATAATAGTTTTTGATAGAGAACTCATATTCATCTCTCTCTCTCATCCAAGAAAGGAAACATCCGGTGTCCTTGGTGGGGAGCCCCTGGAAAAACTGAAGTAGGGGTTATACATCTGGTGTTTTATGACCTCTTATGCCCCGTACACACGAGCGGACTTTTCGACATCCAAAGTCCGACGGGCTGAGTCCGTCAGACTATCCGATCGTGTGTGGGCTGCAACGGACTTTAGCGAAGCTAAAGTCTGACGGACTTTAGAAATGAAGCATGCTTTAAATTTTCCCGACGGAACTCCGCCGGACCCGGTCCCCTTCGAAAAATCCGCTCGTGTGTGTGCTACTCCGACGGACTAAAACCGACGCTAGGGCAGCTATTGGCTACTGTCTAGGAACTTCCTACGTCGAATCCAGTCGTACGTCATCACGTTCGACTCCGTCGGAGTTTGGTGTGATGGTGTGTGGTCAAGTCCGTTCGGTCGTAAAGTCCGCCAGAACTCCGGCGGAACTCCGCTAGAACTCCGGCGGAAGTCTGTCAGACTTAATCCCTCTCGTGTGTACGGGGCATTATAATGTGGAGGTCTATAGAGGGGTGAGCGCATTTATTTGTTTATGTTAAGGCACATGGGGTGTTATTTACAAAAGGCAAATCCACTTTGCACTGCAAGTGCAAACTACAAGTGCAAAGTGCACTTGAAATTGCACTGAAAGTGCACTTGGAAGTGCAGTCTCTGTAAATCTAATGCCGCGTACACACGAGCGGACTGTATGGCCTACTTAGTCCGCCGAAACACATTTCAGCGGACAGTCCGCTCGTGTGTGGGCTTCAGCTGACTTTTTCAGCGTGCAGTCCGGCGTACTGAGAATTTCGGATTTTTCGAAATTCTGTCCGTCGTACTCGCATTTCGGCGGACAATCCGGCCGTGTGTATGCCAGTCTGCCGTACTTTTGAAATGAGCGGACTTTTCCCGCCCGGAGAAAAGTCCGCTCATTTCGAGCGGGTATCCAGGTAGGCGGGGCCCGTGAAGGAGACGTCGCTGGCCCCGCCTCATGGTATGGACTTAAAGGGGAACCCCAACGCCGAAAAAAATCGGCGTGGGGATCCCCCCCAAGTCCACAACAGACCCTTGTCCGAGCACGCTACCCGGCCGGCCAGGAAAGGGGGGCGAGCGAGCGCCCCCCCTCCTGAGCCGTACCAGGCCACGTGCCCTCAACATGGAGGGGATGCCTTGGGGAAGGGGGGGGGCGCGCGGCCCCCCCACCCCAAAGCACCTTGTCCCCATGTTGATGAGGACAAGGGCCTCTTCCCGACAACCCTGGCCGTTGGTTTTCGGGGTCTGCGGGTGGGGGGCTTATCGGAATCCGGGAGCCCCCTTTAATAAGGGGGCCCCCGGATACCGGCCCCCCCACCCTATGTGAATGAGTATGGGGTACAATGTACCCCTACCCATTCACCTGTAAAATAAAAGTACAAAAAAAAACACAACACACGAGATAAAATACTTTATTGCACAGCTCCGGGGGTCTTCCGTCTTCGGGGGTCTTCTCGCCGGACTTCTCCGCTATCTTCTTGTAGCTCTTTTGCTAGCGGAGGAGTCCGGCTTTCTTCCTCGCCGCCGGCCTCTTCTCCCAACTTCGGGGGTCTTGTCCCCCTCTTCGGTTCTTCTGCCGGGCCACCGCGCCTTCTTATAGCTCTTTTACAGGCGGTGGCCCGGTCTTCTGTTGCCGCCGCCGCCGCCTTCCGTTCTTCTTCTTCTTCTCCTTCTTCTCCAGGAGATGTTGACTCGATGCTCTCTCCGGCCACAATGCCAGGGCCGCGCTGCGCGGCCACTTATATAGGGACAAGGGGCGGTGTCACATGGCTTTATGTCACATGGGTTGGTCACATGGGTTGATGTCACATGGGGACTATGACATCGTAAGGGGGCGGGGTCACCATGTGACACCAACCCATGTGACATAAAGCCATGTGACACCGCCCCTTGTCCCTATATAAGTGGCCGCGCAGCGCGGCCCTGGCATTGTGGCCGGAGAGATCGTCGAGTCAACATCTCCTGGAGAAGAAGAAGAAGAACGGAAGGCGGCGGCGGCGACAGAAGACCGGGCCACCGCCTGTAAAAGAGCTATAAGAAGGCGCGGTGGCCCGGCAGAAGAACCGAAGAGGGGGACAAGACCCCCGAAGTTGGGAGAAGAGGCCGGCGGCGAGGAAGAAAGCCGGACTCCTCCGCTAGCAAAAGAGCTACAAGAAGATAGCGGAGGAGTCCGGCGAGAAGACCCCCGAAGACGGAAGACCCCGGAGCTGTGCAATAAAGTATTTTATCTCGTGTGTTGTGTTTTTTTTTGTACTTTTATTTTACAGGTGAATGGGTAGGGGTACATTGTACCCCATACTCATTCACATAGGGTGGGGGTCCGGTATCCGGGGGCCCCCTTATTAAAGGGGGCTCCCGGATTCCGATAAGCCCCCCGCCCGCAGACCCCGACAACCAACGGCCAGGGTTGTCGAGAAGAGGCCCTTGTCCTCATCAACATGGGGACAAGGTGCTTTGGGGTGGGGGGCCGCGCGGCCCCCCCCTTCCCCAAGGCACCCCCCCATGTTGAGGGCACGCGGCCTGGTACGGCTCAGGAGGGGGGGGCGCTCGCTCGCCCCCCTTTCCTGGCCGGCCGGGTAGCGTGCTCGGACAAGGGTCTGTTGTGGACTTGGGGGGGACCCCCACGCCGATTTTTTTCGGCGTTGGGGTTCCCCTTTAAGTCCATACCAGGCGGCGGGGCCAGCGACATCTCCTTCGCGGGCCCCGCCTACCTGGAAACGCGCTCTAAATGAGCGGACTTTCCTCCGCGTGTGTGGGCGAGTCCGTTCATTTCAAAAGTAGGGCGGATAGTACGGCGGACTTAGTACGCCGTATTAGTCCGCTCAAAAAGTGGTGTGTGTGGGCAAGTAGCCCGTTCGGAAAGTCCGACGGACAGTCTGGCGTACTTTTCCGCCAGACTAAGTACGTCATACAGTTTGACCGTGTGTACGCGGCATAAGGGGTAGATCTCAAATGAGGGGAAGCTCTGCTGATTTTATCATCCAATCACATGCAAGCTAAAATGCTGTTTTTTATTTTCCTTGCATGTCCCCCTCAGATCTATAGCGACTGCACTTCCAAGTTTATAACACATTCATTTGTCTTGATGAAAATTGTTACACATTTATTGTGTTTTGGGTAGTCTCACTCATAGCACTATACTATTATTATTTGTTTTTATTATTATAGAGACATAGGGGGTTATTTAATAAAGGAAAATCCACTTTGCACTGCAAGTGCAATTGGAAGTGCAGTCGCTCTAAATCTTAAGTCCCGTACACACTGTCAGATTTTCTCATGAATTTTTCCTTCAGATTTACCAAAACCATGTAATATAAGGTCAAACCTTAGGAGTTACAATTTGTATGCAATCAGGCAGGCCCTTGCACTACATGGTTTTGGTAAATCTGAAGACAAAAATCAGCAGAAAATCTGATAGTATGTATGGGGCTTAAGGGATAGATCTGAAATGAAGGGAAGCTCTGCTGATTTTATCATCCAATAATGTGCAAGCTATAATGCTGTTTTTTATTTCCCTTCCATATCCCCCTCGGATTTACAGCGACTTTACTTCCAATTGCACTTAAAGTGCAAAGTGGATTTTCTTTTAGTACATAACCCCCCATAGTCTCTACTGACCATTTAGTTCTAAAGAACCCTTCTGGTGCCTTTAAAAAGTTTTCGTACTCCTTGAAATTTTCCAGAAAAATATTAACATATTCGTTCCTTTATTATTTTCTTATATCTACTTTTGTTCACAAAAACTGTAATGAGATTTATCGCTGTAGCCGACATTACAGTTCTAGTAGAACCTTTTCTTTTTTCATTTAAACATTTATTATTTCAGATGGAAGGACTTGGTGACAGAGACAGTGAATGAGGTGTATAAGATCCCTATGTTGATATCCAAGGGGATGTTCCAGCTCTATTCCAGTCACATAGAGATCCTGGCTGTAGTTGGAGGGTGTTTCATCGTGTGGAAGGTTTCCAGCTTTCTTCAGTTCTGGTATTCAATGAATCAGCAATATGCCATTCCTTGCTTTCTAAGCGGGTCCAAGCATATCAGACAGTATGGAAAATGGGCTATAGTTACCGTATTATTTCTTACTTGTGTTTGTTCACATAATGCCTTCATCTTTGATAACTTTGAATATTTCCATTTTAAGAAAATGTTAATGTATTTCTGTTTTAAGAACTTAGAGACAGTAGGAGGGAGTCGAAGTAGAAGGTTTGTTAGAACCTAAAAAAAAAAGATGGTGACCTGTTAACCTGACCTGACCTGTTAACAGCGGCGCACAGGCACATGATCGCCATTAGCAACGGCTGCCACGTGCATGCATGGGAATGACATCATCGTGGCTCCGGCCTATCGCAGCGGAAGATGGATGCTTCGTGGAAGAGGGGAGAGCGGTGACATCGCGGGCTCCTGTGTCAGGTAAGTGACACATAATGGGCTACTACCGTGTTTCCCCGATAGTAAGACACCCCCGATTGTAAGACGTATCAGGAGTTTCAGAGGGGTCGGCTAATATAAGCCGTACCCCGAAAGTAAGACATATGTCTTACTTTCGGGGAAACACGGGGGTATTGCCGCCTCCAGTGGCGTACTAAGAGTGGGGCGGGGGGTGCGGGCCTCACCGGGTGCCACACCCTGGGGGGGTGCCAGGCCAGCGCCCTCCCCCTCCGACTGAAGAGACAGCGCCGTTCTGATCAGTCTCGGGCAGCGGCTGTCACTCACAGCCGAGCAGAGTGAAGCCGCCTCCCCCTCCTCTTGTATGGCTACACAGTGCTGTCCATGAAGGAGAAGGAGGGGGAGGCGGCTTCACTGAAGCCGCCTCCCCCTCCTCCTCCTCCTCCATACACAGCACTGTGTAGCCATACAAGAGGAGGGGGAGGCGGCTTCACTCTGCTCGGCTGTGAGTGACAGCCGCTGCCCGAGACTGATCAGAACGGCGCGACGCAACCACATAGAAGGGGATTATTGCGCCAGGTCCCGGATCACTGCCGACAGGTGTCACTGGCTCTGTGTCCTCACGGTACAGGTCAGTGCTGGTCATACAGACAGAGACCAAGGAGGGGGAGGGGGAGGGGGGGTGTGAAGAGATTCTCTGCAGCTCTTATTATGTAACCGCAAGATGCATACAATACTGTTCAGGTTGTTAATAAATGTTAATTTTATGGTTAAAACAAAAAATTCGACAATTTTTTTCCAATATAAGACATACCCCGAAAGTAAGACATAGTGGGGCTTTTGGGGATAAAAAGAAAGTAAGACACTGTCTTACTTTCGGGGAAACACGGTATGCGATGCATCAGGGTTTACTTCCTCTTTAACAGTCTGTCTGCATTGCTGAGACACAACAGTGGTGACAAAGACACTTGAACCCTGCATGCAGCCTTCTGAGAAAAGTCTGTAGTATGCTATTAAGTCTGCAGTGCCCTGGCATCTCTGATATAAACAACTTTCAATAGATTTTCTAGCATCTGGTCTGGATGAAGCCTCACCTCATGATCTTTTCCTGTTCTTTGGCATCTGCAGGGACATCTTTGGGACAGGCTGATGTATGCTGTCTACAGTGTGAGTCTTTGTCTGGCACATGGCCGGCCTGTCCATTAAGGGCCCACAGGCACCACCCCTTCTATCCATGCCATCCCCTATATGATTAATAGGGCAACCCCCTATTCATGCAGCCAGCCCTTTTCTGGATGCCAGGTGCATGAATTACAGTGGTGGGGTGTTTTTTTTGAGCCATAGGCTTGAATATACTTCAAAATAGGGTGGACTCATGGCGCAGAGCATTGGAGCCCACTCAGGTGTGTTAGAAAAGCAAATGAATATTCACTTTTCTAGCACTGAATCGCCTCTCCGCCAATCAGGAAGCCTGTGTCTGATACCCATTTCCCGATTGGCTGAAAGGTCAGGCGATCCTATTGGATGCCTTGGTGGAGGAGAAGGGGGGTGCACGGCGGAAACCGCCATGGGTCACACCACAGGAGGACAAAGAAAGCTGCTAGACATGCTGCCCGCCCACTTCCTAGATGGGGTAAGTGTGGAGTTTTAATGTCCTGACTGTCCTCCCGGGGGGGGGGGGGTGTTTGTGTTTGTGGCTCCCCCAATAGGAAAAAAAACACCAGCTACCACTGTCTTGTCTGACCAGCCCTGATTGGTGCTGTGCTAGCCACATGACTAAAAAAAAAAAACTTTCAATACAGTCAAATTAAATTATGAATATCAAAAAATTGTTTTACAGCTCCTTATACATCTATATTGAACATCAGATGTATAGTTTTTTGCATTTATATGGTGTAGGCATAATCAAAGATGATTGACAGCTTTCATTTTGTTCAGACGGCATCTGCATCCAAGGCTCTTTTTTCACTTTACAGGTATTAGCTATTACATTTGATATATTCGTGTAGCGGCCATAACCCTCGTTGGGACGGCCTTGACTTTTGGGTTTACCAGTTACCTCCGCTTGGCTTGTTCTTCCATGTCTAGGGGTTCCCAGGGTTAGTACCCAACAACTTTGGATGCTGACATCATAAAAGTCATTTAGAAAGGTTTTTATTTGCAGGGGTAACATCCAATAAACACAGTCTCATATGGTAACAGAGGGCAAGGGTGAAGCAACTCAAGCACCTTGAACTGCTAATCATTAGAAAGTCTCTAATACAACGCAGAGAGTAGCCACTCGCAGCTAGGCACTTCAAAGCTGAACAAATCTCTAGCCAGAGATTATGGCAGTCAGCACTTTGATCTGGAACTTGTGAAATCTCTGACCTTGAATAAATTTGAAACGGTAAGTGAACAGGAACCTTTTCTTCAGTACCTGGAACATTCTCTGTCTCCTTGACAGTACTGGAAAGCGTGGATTCGTTAATGTCCTTAACAACCCAGCAATCAGGCACTTCTTGGGATGCCAGCTTGTTGGCCCTCCTCCGAAGAGTCCTCCCCCAGTCGCTTACATGAGCTGCGGGCACCTTGAATCCTCCCTCAGTTACTGCGCCTCGGACCACCCGGTTCCAAGACTCGGGAACAGATGGATCTCTCTATTGGGGCTAGTCAAATGGACCATGTTATGGGGCGACACACGCTCCCGCGATTGGGACCCCTCGCGGGGCTACCCCGGTCCAGAATCAGGAACAGGCAGCTCTGCCTCACGAACGAACCCTCAACACGTGACTTCAACATCTTAAATACCCTTTCCCAGACTCCTCAGCGGGGCCAGATGCACCCACTGATTGGCTCCGGGGAACGCTGATACCTAAGGCGTCCAACCAGGCCTGGTTCTGGGCCTGTCATGTGCACCTAACTGTACACATGACCAGGCAGAACCCTAACACAGCCCAGCCAAACTGATGCCAAAGTTAAACCTGCACAATCAGCCCGCAGAACCCCTTTACTGTTCTGAGGTAAAAAAATAAATTTATACATAGCAGACACCTTGTCCGCTACATTTAAAGCGGGAGTCCGCCGGGACTCCGCGTTTTTTTTTTTTTTTAAAAGCCAGCAGCTACAAATACTGCAGCTGCTGACTTTTAAAATAGTGACACTTACCTGTCCAGCGCGCCCGCGATGTCGGCACCCGAAGCCGATCTCTAGATCGTCTCTCAGGTGCTGCCGCCGCCATCTTGGGTATGGGAATCAGGAAATGGAGCCTTTCGGCTTCATTTCCCGGTTCCCTACTGCGCATGCACGAGTCGCGCTGCGCAATAAGGACGGTCCCCGCTGCCTCTGGGATCTGTGTGTTTCCCAGCAGGCAGCGGGGCACTTGCGGAATGGGCACTTGCGGAAAGGGGTGTAATCTACGCCCCTTTCCGCAGAGAGCTATCCCGGAAGTGGGATAGATGTATCTGCACCCCCCTCCCCCCTGAAAGGTGCCAATTGTGGCGCCGGAGGGGCGGAGGGGGGGAGGGTTCCGATGAGCGGAAGGTCCACTTTAAGGTGGACCTCCACTTTAATACTGATTTATATCACAACAAAGCTTTTTTTGTGAGTCTCTTAGTGAATGTAATTATTCAGCATACTATATCCCGCCCCCAATTAGCAATAGGAAGATATAGAGAAGGGAGGGATGTCATTTACCAATGTGTATATGCCCACATGTGTGACTTTATAGTCACATGGGGTGCACAAATAAGAAAAAGTAGGAAATGAAGAGCTTAGAAGGAAATTGAAATTGAGCATGCTCAGTAGAGGACACCAGCTGGCCTACACAATCTCAGTCTGCAGTGGGGGCACAGAGAAGATGAGAGGGACAGTTGAAGGTAGAATAAACCAGACGTATCACATTCTACACAAAATGAATGCTTTAGTGGCTTTGCGAGAATGCACACTCTGTTATATAGCATGTAATAAGAGTCTTTCATAGTCTGGGTTTAATGAAACTTTAACTCATTAGGTTTAGAAGGCTTTCTCAAATCTGGGAGCAGATACTTCATACATAGTTACAGTACACGCTCTGGAACAGTATTTTAAACCAGCCACAAATGCTTTAGTGTCCAGAGTTCATTTTTGCACATACTGCCAGGGTGTAAGAGAATCTATTTGTCATTTTGTTGCTGAGTTGAGACAGTTTGCAGAACCCTGCAGATTTGGATTCTTTCATGATGAAATTATTACAGATCAACCAGGGCTGTCATAATGTCTTTAAGGCAGGGCAAAAGGGGCAACTGCCCCGGGCCCTGTCATTGTTGTGGTGCCCAAAGTAGCTGCCTCATACTTGCCAAATATCCCAGTTTAAATTCCCTTGTCCGTTTTAGCCCTGTGATGTGTCCCAATATCTCAGCGTGAAGTGCTGCTACTAATGCTGCCTAGCTCTAACCTATTGTTGTGTACTGATGACTCACCTGCAGACCCTGTGTTTACATGTAATTAACCATAATTCATATGTAAATAATGGCAGCATTCATATTTAAATAGCAGTGCCATTCATCATGCCCCCCTGCAGTGAGGAGAAGATGTGCTGTAACCTAAAACAACCAATCAGTGAGCAGTATTACTGTACAGTAATCTCTAGCAACCAATCAAAAAACAGAAATCATGTGCTGTAACCTCTAGCAACTAATAAGTGAGCCTTAATGTGTGCTGTAACCTCTAGCAACCGGATAGTAAACTGTAATCATATGCTGTAACCTCTGGCAACCAATCGCAATCGCTGCCTGATCTGATACAGTAAACTGATTTTAGGGCCATACATGGTCGAATTTTCAGATTTGAATTTTCTTTTGAAAATCAGAAAATTTTTGCGTTTTATGATCCAATGGTGCCACCATTGATTTTGAAATTTGACCAACCAAGCCTTCAATTTCACCTCATGTTGCTGCAGAAATAATTTTCATGGCTGGGAATCTTCTTTTCTTTCCGGGAATTTCCTTTTCTTGCACATGCGCATTTCTTTTTCAATTACATTTCTCGCACAATTCTCCCATCATTGATTAGAAAATTGTTTTTTGTTTTTTTAAATTTCCAATATGTCCGATTACTCAAATTCGATGGCCTCACAAAAATCGGCTGTTGCTGCAGACCACTAATGGTGTGAAATACGAACGAAAACTCTTATATAAGATTTTCTAAATTCGACCCATGTGTGGCCTGCCTAAGACTAGATGCTATATATTGTATGTCAGAGAGCAGGTGGAGAGCAAAATTGCATGGAGGGGGGCCCCAAGAAATTTTTTGCCCAGGGTCCAATCAATATTAAAGATGGCCCTGAGACCAACTTATCGTAAAGAATACAAACCCAAAACCGAAGGAAAGGCTGCTTATGGAGCCAGATGCACAAGGCATTAATATGCTGTGCCCCATGGATGGTAATGAGGCTCCTGTGCTAGGACAACATTTGACTGATATCAAACCAAACACATAATGTTTTAAGTGTGGAGGTAACCTCCATTAAAGAGATATGAAGCTCTGCCCTACACTACACAAGGTAAACACAACAGGTGTTGTAACAAACTCAATCACTTTGCTAAATGTTGGCGTTTCACCCCAAATGCATCCATTCATATCTTAAAGTAGGTGGATCAGGAGCCTTTGACCTGCATATTTCTGTAGATGGAAAGGATCAACCAGGATAAGAAAGAATCAGTTACTCTGTCACTGTGTGCATCACCACTGTCAAATTTCTGCTGCTGTTAGATACATTAGCAAAGGTTTCCATTTTGAATGCAACAGCTTACAATGCCAATGTTTGTCATTACACACTCTAGGAGACACTGATTGCCCTAATGGGCTACAGTAATACTTACATTTCAATACAAACAGACATTATGCAGCTCTATTATTATTCATAAATCAAATTAATCCATGAAATCGTAAACAATAATGCAAAAAGAATGGGTCAAAAAAATCCAAACAATATGGTTCATAAAACCATGCAAAAATATAAATTCTGAAGGTATGCCTGATCAAATTCTACCACGTGATCCACCACCAATGTAACATGTACTCTTACAAGAGTTGCAGGACTCTATTGCTGAGTCAAATGGGCTCAATATGGTATATCATCATTAATCAGACATCACATATCTTCCAGGAACATAAAGTTTCCAGTACTTCAAGTATGTCTCAGTGGATGTAGAGAAGTGGCTGTACATCATGGAAATAAAATAAAGGAAACATCCACATAGTGTAAAACCGTAAACACTGTTTAATGATGCAAAAGGGATTAGAGATACACACATCACATAGGATAAAACAAACTTAAAATCAATCCAGGATAAATAGACCATGCATGGAGGTAGATACATTGCCTTGCGAAAGTATTCAGCCCCCTTGAACTTTTCAACCTTTTGCCACATTTCAGGCTTCAAACTTAAAGATATAAAATTTTAATTTTTTGTGAAGAATCACCAACAAGTGGGACACAATTGTGAAGTGGAACGAAATCTATTGGATATTTTAAACTTTTTTAGCAAATAAAAAACTGAAAAGTGGTGCGTGCAAAATTATTCGGCCCCTTTACTTTCAGTGCAGCAAACTCACTCCAGAAGTTCAGCGAGGATCTCTGAATGATCCAATGTTGTCCTAAATGACTGATGGTGATAAATAGAATCCACCTGTGTGTAATCAAGTCTCTGTATAAATGCACCTGCTCTGTGATAGTCTCAGGGTTCTGTTGAAAGCGCACAGAGCATCATGGACCAAGGAACACACCAGGCAGGTCCGTAATACTGTTGTGGAGAAGTTTAAAGCCGGATTTGGATACAAAAAGATTTCCCAAGCTTTAAACATCCCAAGGAGCACTGTGCAAGCGATCATTTTGAAATGGAAGGAGTATCAGACCACTGCAAAGCTACCAAGACCTGGCCGTCCCTCTAAACTTTCAGCTCAGACAAGGAGAAGACTGATCAGAGATGCAGCCAAGAGGCCCATGATCACTCTGGATGAACTGCAGAGAACTACAGCTGAGGTGGGAGAGTCTGTCCATAGGACAACAATCAGTCGTACACTGCACAAATCTGGCCTTTATGGAAGAGTGGCAAGAAGAAAGCCATTTCTCAAAGATATCAATAAAAAGTTTTGTCTAAAGTTTGCCACAAGCCACCTGGGAGGCACACCAAACATGTGGAAGAAGGTGCTCTGGTCAGATGAAACCAAAATCGAACTTTTTGCCCACAATGCAAAACGATATGTTTGGCGTAAAAGCCACACAGCTCATCACCCTCAACACACCATCCCCACTGTCAAACATGGTGGTGGCAGCATCATGGTTTGGGCCTGCTTTTCTTCAGCAGGGACAGGGAAGATGGTTAAAATTGAGGGGAAGATGGATGCAGCCAAATACAGGACCATTCTGGATGAAAACCTGTTGGAGTCTGCAAAACACCTGAAACTGGGACGGAGATTTATCTTCCAACAAGACAATGATCCCAAACATAAAGCAAAATCTACAAAGGAATGGTTCACAAATAAACGTATCCAGGTGTTAGAATGGCCGAGTCAAAGTCCAGACCTGAATCCAATCAAGAATCTGTGGAAAGAGCTGAAAACTGCTGTTCACAAACGCTCTTCATCCAACCTCACTGAGCTCGAGCTGTTTTGCAAGGAAGAATGGGCAAGAATTTCAGTCTCTCGATGTGCAAAACTGATTCAGACATACCCCAAGCGACTTGCATCTGTAATCGCAGCAAAAGGTGGCTCTACAAAGTATTAACGCAAGGGGGCCGAATAATTTTGCACGCCCCACTTTTCATTTTTTTATTAGTTAAAAAAGTTTCAAAAATCCAATAGATTTTGTTCCACTTCACAATTGTGTCCCACTTGTTGGTGATTCTTCACAAAAAATAAAATTTTTATATCTTTATGTTTGAAGCCTGAAATGTGGCAAAAGGTTGAAAACTTCAAGGGGGTCGAATACTTTCGCAAGGCACTGTATGTTTGTGTACACAGCATGGCAACAACACATACGTAGGCTCCACCCTACATGTTTTGTCACAACTTACATCATCGGGGCATGTACGTGCCGCTGATGCCACACTATACTTATATCTATCCAGCACGGGCGGACTCCAATTTTGTAAGTAATCAATCCATGATATGTAGAAAATGGCTGCTGCAGGAAGCCTCGATGTGAAAATTAGTCAACAGAGGCATGATCCTCCTGTTTTGCATCACATCCCGCCGGTTACTAACCAAGCCTCGATATCATAAAAACATGGCCACCGTTGCTCTCCAAGCCTCATTTTCAGGTCAATGTGTCCTATGATGTGACACAGACAGGTAACGGATCCAAACCACGGATTGGAGCTGCATATGTTTAATGTAATATACAGGAATAAAAAAAATCAAACATAACGATCAACCGGCTAAAATGTCAAACCTATAAAAATAGTAGATCATTGACACAAAATAAAAAAATAAAAGATGAAGAGTGTGTTAAGAGTGTGTTAAAAAATACTGCGCAAATATCTGAGCAGTAAACAGTATTATGGGAAGTGTCTATAACAACAAAATGGGAGGAAAGAAAACAGACACACAATTCAGAAAAAAACCCGAACCACCTGCTGGATAAATGTACATTTGACAGATAAATGAAATGTACGGCAGAATTGAAATTGGAAACTCAAACAAGAAAAAAAAGGAAAAATGTAGGCATTAATGTCCCATTCAACATTCATGCCATGGGGACTGTAAGATTTAATTTCATAAATTCATTTAGTCTCTAATCAAGAAACACCCCTTTTTAATTATACCCCTTTTCACGGTGCTTCATATTTATCAATTGCTACAAATAGGGTATCTGTAGGGTTCCCATTGTGGCAACTCGTATAGTGTTTAGGGACACGATGTTCTCTTTTCTTTTTAAAAATGTTCTTGAGGTGTTCATCAACATTTGTGGAAAATGAACGAATAGTCCTACCTATATATTGTTTGCCACATGGGGAAACTAAAAGGTATACCACATTTTTAGATGCACAGGTGATAAAAGATTTAATTTCATAGCATCTAGAGGTGGTTGTTGATTGAAATGTATCATTCTATCATTGTATCTTTCTACCTCTAAAGCTATTGAATTTACAAACTATGCACCTTTCCAATCATGAAAGAAAGTAGGTTTAATAGGAGGATCTAGGACATTGGGAGCTAACCTAGATTGCAATGAAGGAACACCTCTATAAATGACATTTGGTCTGTCAGGTAAAAGTGGACTGAGTAGTCGGTCATTCTTTAATATCGCCCAATGTTTGTTCATAATAGATCTAATTTGCTTATGTGTGTAGAATCCCATTTGGATTTATCTTGATTGCTGTTGTTAATCGCTTTATCCAAGAGCAGATCCTCTTTGGGGGTATTCCTTAAATGTATTATTTCCTCATCCAATTGTGCTTGTATACATACTTTCTGAATGAAATGATTTTTGAGAACTGAGGCTTGTTTTGCACAATCCGCAGTTACTGTGCAATTGCGACGCAATCTCAGGAACTGACTCTGGGGAACAAAATGCAGCCAGGATCTATGATGGCAACTATCTACAGGTATATAGGAATTCTTGTCTGTAGATTTGAAATGGGTACAGGTGATTAACCTGTCGTTCACCACTTCAATTTTAAGGTCTAAAAAACTAATACTTTTAGAACTAGCTGTAAGGGAGAAGGATGTACCTCTTCCATTGTCTTCAATTTCTTCATAAAGGAAATAAGAGATGACTGACTACCCTTCCAGAGGAGGAGGACATCATCTATATACCTAGCCCATAACAGAAGTTCAGGTCTGTCATGGGCATAGATGACATCCTCCTCCCACTTGGCATTAAAAAGATTTGTCAGACTGGGGGAAAATTTTGCCCGCCATTGCTACGCCTCTCTTTTGAATGTAAAACTTGTTGATGAACCAAAAATAATTGCGAGAAGTGGCAAACAAAAGTAAATCCATAATAAATTCTTTTTGATTTTGTGGAATGTCATTTTGTTTTAACAAAAAATAAGAGACGGCCTCATAACTTTGTTCATGAGAAATGCAGGTACAGTATACAAAGAGGCTACATCAGCTGTGGCCAGTAATACACACTCATCAACAGTGATCTTTCTCAGGAGTTTAATTGCATCCTTAGGTACTTTTTTGACAAATAGGTTGGAGGTGGAAATCAATATACCTCCCAAGCCTAGCTGTGACCGAGTCTATCCCACTGATAAAGGGATGGTCCGGAGGATGAACAGGGTCTTTGTGGACCTTGTGAAGATAGTATATTGTGGGAATCCTGGATGCAACAGGGACTAGGTAGTTATTTTCTTTCCTATCTAGAATGTAATTCCTATAACCTTTCTCAATCAAATCTGTTTCTTTTTGAACATTATGGTGGGATTGTTGGGTAACAATTCATATGTGTCAAAAATCACTCAGTATTCCATACATCTCTGTCAAGTAGTCTTCTTTGTCTAAAACGACAATCCACCACCTTTGTCAGCAGGGCATATAACTTAATCTTTGTGTTCACAAAGACTTTTAAGACCTACATTGAAGGCAGGGTTTTACCGTGTATTTTTAATATAGAGTTGGTCAAGATCTTTGAGCACCAAATCCCTGAAAACACCAACAGATGGTACTATAGGGCCTGGAGGATTGAAGGTTGAAGCATTAGATAAGCCGGAATGCAAAATATTAGACTTGTTATTCTGGACTTTTCTAAAGATATAAAATATAAAATATGTCCACAGATTAACTTTACAAATATATTTATGAATGTCAATAAATGTTTGAAATGTACCTAGTTTCTTAGGGGGGCAAACTTGAGGTCCTTATCTAGAACAGTCTTTTCCTCTTTAGTTAAGGTCATCTTACTTAAATTAAAATTATGTATTCCTTTCCTTACATTTTCCTCCATATCTTCCTCCCCTCTCTGGACCCTCTCTTTGTTCTACTACTTTTTTGGTGCCTCTTGGTCCCTAAAGAAAATCCCAGAGTTGGCTGGGCTGTTCATGGTTGAAATTGTAGGGAAGCTCGTTATAAGTGTCTCTATCGGTGCCCATATAGAGGTAACCATGACCTAGATCATGTTCTCTAAGTGGGTAAAACCTATGGGATTTAAGTTTCTATGATAGGTGTCTTTCGGAACAGGATGAACTTTATCCCTTCCATCATTGGGTCTATAATATGGAGGGGGGCAATTTGGTTTCCTATTATTGAATCTTTGATGTTTAGGTGTCCTACCAGATGGATAATAGGGACGATCATAGCTCTGATGTTTAGGTGTCCTTGTAGGAGATGGATAGTATGGACGATCTTAAACAAAATTATTATTACTACAATACTGATATTGATTACTGACATTCTGGGTAGTTATTTCCATAGGGGTCACCTCAATTTTTTGCCAACTAAAGACTTAACCACACTGGTAGTCGCCTACATTCCTCATATATTTATTTTTCTTTTTTATTCTTTGCTCTTTTTCTAAGGTTTTCCTCAGATTTGAAGAGAAAGTTATGTATTCTGAATTTTCTTTGATATCTTTTATGACTTTATCTATCAAAAAGAGTTTATTCTTCTTTCTGCCAATTAAGAAGTTCAGAAATGTAATCCCTGCCTCGTTGAAATACTAAAACCAGGCTTCTATTTCAGACACTCTTTTGTTAGGATTAACATCCCAACGTAAACCCAGAGGTACCATTTTGTCTTTGACATGCTGTTCTAAAAATGCACTGTCCCATTGGGCATGCAATTCTGAGATCATAAGGTTTTTTATTCTGAGAAACATTCCTTCCAACTCTGTTTATATAGTGTGAATTTGTGAAAACACCATTTGTATTAAAATTAATAGCGCTGCATAATTTCTGTTTTAACAGTATATTGCATAGTATATCTGATTGTTGCTACCGGCTTTTTCCACTTTCTCTTTTTGTCAGGTGTTTTCCTTTTACTTTTTATGATAGATATTGATTTTGCAGCGACATAAGGACAATTACAGTTTTCAATATTGTTATTTGTGTTTAATCCCTTCAGCCCTAGAAGGATTTACCCCCTAATGACCAGGCCATTTTTTGCGATGCGGCACTGCGTCGCTTTAACTGACAATTGCACATTCGTGCGACGTTGTACGCAAACTGATGTCCTTTTTCCTCCACAAATAAATCTTTATTTTGGTGGTATTTGATCACCTCTGCAGTTTTTATTTTTGCGCTATAAACAAAAAAATGAAGACAATTTTGAAGAAAAAAAAATTTTTTTTACTTTTTGCTATAATAAATATCCCCCCAAAAAAGTAAAAAAATTAATTTCTTCATCAGTTTAGGCCAATATATATTCTTCTACATATTTTTGGTTAAAAAAAAGTCACAATAAGCATATATTGATTAATTGACGCAAAAGTTATAATGTCTACAATATAGGGGATAGATTTATGGCATTTTTATTATTTTTTTTTTACTAGTAATGGCGGTGATGAGCGACTTTTGACACTTTTTTGGGACCAGTGACATTTAAACAACGATCAGTGCTATAAAAATGTACTGATTACTGTATAAATGACACTGGCAGGGAAGGGGTTAACTACAGGGGCGACCAACACGTTCTGAGGTTCCAGCGCTAGAGCTGTAAAAACGGCAGACGTCGGTAAAAGGTGTTAACCACAGATCTCGGCCATTACCAGTAAAAAGTTTGTAGATGCTATAACTTTTGCGCAACCCAATCAATATACACTTATGATGTCACCACCCAGGGCATGATGGGGCAATGACGCACAAGGGGCGTGGCCTCCATTTAGATCATTGGATGGCCTGCCCCACACCAATATAAGTCATTGCACACGGCGGACCCAACACACCGGGAGATCGTGTCGAGTCAACATCGGAAGAAGAACAGAGGGAGAAGACCCAGCAAAAGAGCAAGAAGACAGAAGACATTGCCAGAAGAGGGAGAAGAGCCAGAGCTACCTTAGTAAAGTAATAAAACAAGGTGCTTTGGGGTGGGGGGGCGCAGAGACTCCCCTGCCCCAAAGCACACACCCCCCCATGTTGAGGGCATATGGCCTGGTATGGTCCAGAAGAGAGGGGCCCATTCACTCGCCCCCCCCCCCATTCCTAACCTGCTGGGCTGCACTCTCGGATAAGGGTCTGATATGGATCTTGGGGGGAACCCTACAACATTTTTTGGGTGTGGGTGTTCCCCTTAAGTTTCATACCAGACCGAAGGGTCTGGTATCGTCTTGAGGGAACCTCACGCAAATTTTTTTTTTTTACATTTTGGCAAGAATCTCAGCACACAAGTTGCACCACAAGTCGGATCATCTTGATCCAACTTCTGGTGTGACTTCTATTCAAATCAATGGGCTCCTATAGGGAACCATTGATTTTGAATAGAGGCAGAGAAACGCAGCTGAAAACTAGGTAGTTTTTTACGCATTTTTTTTCCTGGCATCGGTACTAGCTTTACAGCTCGTTTTTTAAAATATCCGTGTGTATGAGGCCTAAAAGTTGTATTTGTTATTTACTGTTTTGCATTTATATGTGAAAGAGCAATAGAGAGGGGTCTGACACTCATAAGAGCCATTCCTCTGCTCTACTGTAACCCATTCACATAGACCTTATAGGTGTTTAGTTGAGCACAGGGAACATTTTTTTAAGTATACATTTGATTTTGACTCTTTGATTCTTTTCCCTTCCATCTCATTAAAGCGGGGTTCCCATTTAAAGGTCAGCGGCTACAAATACTGCAGTTGCTGACTTTTAATAATCGGACACTTACCTGTTCCAGGGTCCAGCGATGCGGGGTATCGAAGCCACACTTGTCTCCCCCTCCATTCGGCGGCGTCGGCATTGTAACTGTGGGCGGCCAGCTGTAGCTTCACAGCCGGGTACCCATTGCGCATGCGCAAGCGGCGTCGCATGTCATGACTGGTCGCGCAATCATCTGGGACGTGTCGCGTGTCCCAGATGATTGACAAGAGAGAAGGGCCAGAGCTGAGCCCTTCCTGCGCTGAGGGGAAGTAACATCAAGAGCCCAGGCACTGAAGGAGGCAGACTACGAGGGACCCCCTAGCAACAGCCATTTAGAGGTGAGTAAAAAAAAATCCAATTTTTTTTTGAGTAAATATTGCTGATTTAATCAATTCTGTGTATTTCCTTCTTATTGTGGTTACTTTAAAGGGAAAAATGTATGAACCCAGGGTATCAGAGGTGGCAGAGGACTCACAGGGTCAGGCCAAACAGGTATTGATCTATCTTGCGACCCTCAAGAGGGCAGCACTACACTGTTTTTACGATTTTGTAACAAATAATATTTTATTAATTTTATAAAATGATTGTCTGTTGTGTAATGCACCAAACTAAATTACTTTTATTTGTATATTCCACTTCTGGGGGTGTGGTGCTAGTAGCTTTCAAGTACTCATCCTTTCTGCTTATTCATTGAGAAAAATGTACTGTTTGCAAAATTTTATAACAAACTATAAAAAATGTATTTTATTTTTTTCAAATTTTTTTGGTCTTTTTTTGTTTCTAAAACCCAGTCGGGATTAAATGTCACCAGTAAAAAGCTCTATTTGTGTGAAAGAAAATGATAAAAATTCTGTTTGGGTACAGCGTTGTGCAATTGTCATTCAAAGCCCTTGTACACACGGTCAGAGATTCCGACGACCAAATCCGTCTGAGTTATTCCGACGGATTAATTCCGGACCAGGTCCGGAAGTGATGTTGCATACACATGGTCGGACCTAGTTGTCGGAATTTGCGGTTGCCACGAATGCGGTGACGTAAGCCGTGTACGGCGGGCCTAGAAAAGGGAAGTTCAGCACCACGTCCGGCACCCTTTGGGCTCCTTCTGCTGATCTCGTGTCTATCCTGTGTTAGTAGAAGTTTGGTGAGAGACGATTCACGCTTTTCAGATTTGTAAATCAGATCGCTACTGCTCTTCGGTTTGTGCTTGTGTGTGTGTATCTGATAATCAGTGCGTGCAGTCAGTAAGTATTTGTTTCTCATTGTGGACTATATCTTGGTATAGTATGCTTTGAAAGGCATTTCTTATTGTCTGCTTGCTTCTGCTATTCAGGTCATTCTTTCAGGCCTTGCTGTTTATCGGTGCTTTCTGTTGTCCGTTCTGACGAGCCGACCGTTTTGAAACCATGTACTCGTCGTAGAGTTTGTGCTGTGCAGGGGCTTCGTGTTGGGGTTGTTACTTTGACACAAGCCCGGTCCATGAACAGGGAGGGGAGGCGTTTGTGGACCAAGAATTGGTTGCGCCAGCGTGACCAGTTCTCGCACATGCCTTTGCTCCGTGAGATCCGGGAGAATAATCCTGATGATTTCAGGAATTATCTCCGGATGACGGACCCCGTTTTTCACCATCTGCTGGCTTTGCTGACCCCTTATATCACCAGGCAGGATACCTGCATGCGGCAAGCCATCACTCCGGAGCAGAGGCTCATCGCCACGTTGCGCTACTTGGCGACAGGGAGAAGCCTTCAGGACCTCAAGTTCTCTACAGGCATCTCCCCCCAGGCTCTGGGGATCATTATTCCAGAGACCTGTTCTGCCATCATTCAGGTCCTGCAGAAGGACTATATGAAGGTAAGTTTTCTCCTTTAACATCACATTCTATATATTTAATGCTTGCTAATGTATTGCATTTCTTTCCTCATTCCCTAATTACCATCATTGCAATATGCTCTAATTCATATGCTCTGCCCCTTTGTCCTCAGGCATATTTGCCTCACTAACTTCCCCACCATGCTCTTCTTGGCCCATAAAACTATAGTCTAGTCACTTACCAATGTCTTTTGTCAGCTCCATAGTATTGTTTTCCCCTAAACACCCCCTATAATGTCTACAAATGTGATGTGTGTGCTTCAATTCATGCAGAGTCACTTTTTAAAATTTTTGGGGTTGTGCCAAACTCATTAGGAACCCCCCTCCCCCCAACTGCTAGCTCAGCTGATATCAATCCTCTATCTGATGACTTTACCAAACCCAATACACACTATACCTACCTTTTTGATGATCACATTTATGGATGAATTCACCTAAGCATGTAGTGCAAGGGCCTGCCTCAAAACTTTCAAATGCTATTTTTATTTTGTTTTTTCACCTATTAATTATCTTGATATGTAATATCAGAATGTAATATCAGAATGTCAAAATGTGCTTCCATTTTGGTTTCTTTTTGGTATTATGACACTTCTTACCTGTCCGGTGGGCTGCCAATAGTGTAACTAAGGAGGGGCTTTCCAAAGTATCACACATTATTTAGGCATTCAGATCTCAATCAAGTGGAGAGGGTTACCTGTCCAAAACATCCCCCCTCATTTTTTAGCAAGGGCCCATCAGATGGGGGAGGGATGGGGGGGGGGGGGTGATGACTCTCATAAGGGGAATTAAATGTTATACTAATTTTGACCAAAAATGTTGGTGTCTAATCTGCTTGCAATGTTGATTTGTCAAATTACTAATTTTTGTTCTTGTTTCACTCCACAGTGTCCTTCAATGCCACAGGAATGGCAGACTGTGGCCTCCCACTTTGCCAGTCATTGGGACTTTCACAATTGTGGAGGAACAATAGATGGGAAGCACGTCCGCATCGTCCCACCACCCAACTCGGGGTTGTACTATTTTAACTACAAGGTGTTTAATAGTATCGTGATGTTGGCGGTGGTGTCTGCGACATATGAGTTTTTGTATGTGAACGTGGGGCAAAATGGACGGATGGTGGAGTCTTCGCACGGACGGAGTTCTACTGGCGTCCATCTGATGCGGCCTTTCCCGATGAGGACCCTCACCCCAGAGCAGAGGATTTTTAATTTCCGCCTGTCCAGAGCCCAAAGAGTGGTGGAGAACACCTTTGGAATACTGGCCAGCGGGTTCCGCCTTTTTCTTACGCCTATTCACATGGCGGAATACAAACTCAATCACATAGTGCTGGCGTGCTGTGTTCTGCACAATTTTCTTAAAAAAGTTTCTGTGAACTATGTGGTCTCAGTTGGCCAACAAGAAGCAGACTTGCTGGAAAATGAAGATAACCTCATGGGCCTTGAACCTGCTCATCCTGGCTTGCCCCCCCAAAGCGCCCGTGAGGTTAGAACGCAATGCATGGACTACTTTGTGGGTAAGGGCGCCATTGATATGCCAGACAATGTCTGAGAGGCATTTTCCAAATACATTTTTCTCTGAAACTCCTTCATTTACTGCTTGGCTTGGTTTTAGGTGTTTCCTAAGTATATTTATGTTTTTTCAAGTTGTGCCTTTTTCAACAACAGTGCAAACCCAAGTTCAGAGCGAGATGAGGGGACAGTCTCTTATTCAGATAATCTTATTATGTTGTGGGTCTGCTACACACACACCTTTTTTTGGTAACTAATGTATGTAGTGCATTACTGACCACAATCGTGCTCATTTTCAGCACCATGGCAGGAAAATGGCATGATTGTCCAAATTTACACCTCACTGTGGGTGTTTTTTACTAAAGGCACATCCACTATGCACTACAAGTACACTGCAAAAGTACACCTGAAACTGCACTTGGAGTGCAAAGTGGGGTTTCCTTTAGTAAATCACACTCCTTCTCAGCACAAACTAAAAATTTACTCCAAATACATTTTTGGTGCAATGAAAAAGGAAGCCACACATTGTTGATAATTTAACTTTTTAATCCAAGCACATTCACATGTGCGTTTAGAAAAGGTTTTTACAACAAACCAAGAAATTGTGTGTATTAAAAACAGAGTTTCTGTAAAATTTTGTTTACTTGGTGTTTTTGTGTAAGCAGGCATGTATCAAAGCGTAAAATACAGAACACAGGAACTTACAAAGTTCAACTTTGAAAAGTGAAGACAATATCAGACATGAGTATGTACAAACTGGGCTGATATTGCCTTCATCACATGGGGTATCACCCCTGTAAAATCCAAATTTGGAAGATGCACACAGTGTGTCAACATGTGCTATCTCCCATCATGGGGGATCAATGTACATACTTTGGGGCTGCAACCCCTTCATCTCAGCCACTTTACACAAAACACGTACATTGATCCCCCATGATGGGAGATAGTACATGTTTACACACTCTGTGCATCTTCCAAATTTGTAATTTCGATAAATACAAAAGTTGTGTTTTAAAATAGCAAAACTAAAACACTATCTAGTTTTTTCTGTTTCACACTCTCCCCAAAACATCAATGATGTTCTCCATTTTATTTTTAACATCGTTAATGTTTTGCTGTATATTTTCCAAATCCCGATTGCACCCCATTATCTCCCCAATCAGGATCTGGGTACTTTCACTGGTAAAACGGGAATCTTCTTCCACATCACCTACAAAACAAAGCAAAAAAACACACCATGTAATAAAAATATGGTGACATACATTGATAAGCTTACCGGAAGCTGTGTTCTCCAACACTCACCTGTTGTGGTGACAATTTTCCCAACCTCAACGATCTCTCCTTCCTCCTTCTCCTCCTCCTGCTGCTCCTCTGGGAGGGGTGTGGTCCCTGGTGTTCTCATACTTGCCGAGTCTTCTCTCTCCTATGAGAATGTAAGAAAAAAAAAAAAAATAGCACACAGAGGGCAGAAATAGGAATATGAAACATTGCTTGGAAGTGTTGTACAATTGTGTTTTTTGGCCGAGTTCCAAGGTGAGAACATAATTGTGGACACTTTGTTAAGCTGGAATACTTACCTGCAGAACGATGTTTCTTACGAACGAATGAAACCATGAACTTGAAAGTGGCCATTTTAAAATGCACAACATGAAATCAAAGCACATGGAGCAGTATGCAAGCAAGAATAATCATATGAACACACGACAACAACTTACTTTTTTTAAGAACATGCTTGATCCTTATGTACTGCTCGTGCTCCCTCAGTTTCAGGTCTGACCAGCGTTTTCTCAGTTGATCCTTGGATCGTCGCACCCCAAAATTCTTCTGAAGACTCTTCACAACTTTAGTCATGATCTTGGCCTTTCTGATATTTGGGTTTGGGTAAGGTCCATACTTCCCATCATAGTCGGTCCTGTTCAATATGTCCACCATCTCCAACATCTCTCCAAAAGACATATTTGAGGCCTTAAATCTTCTCTTCCTGGATCGGGACGTTTCAGGCTCCGGGCTTTCCTCCCCCTCCTCCTCGTTAGTGGAACTGTGATTGCGCACCTGCGTTCTCTCCGCCATGTGCTCTCCCCACTGCGCCGAAAGCGAAGGGGCCTCGGAATAGTCTAGAAAGAACGTCAGGGGCGGGCGGAGTTTCACCCATGCGCACTGTATATAAAACGCAGCACGCGTGTATTGTCCATACGATCTGGGAACAGAGTGAGGCGCGGACGCGATGAGGTAAAATTTTTAACTTGGTGCATCACTAGACTAGACTGCTTCTATCTAGGCCGATGTTGGGACAAGATTAGGAGGGTTTTTAATGGCATTATTAGTATTTGAGGGTTTGTCTTGTGTTGTGTCTTGCAGACAAGATGGGTCCATTCCAAAACCCCAATTTTATGGGGCTATTCCTCCAAATGTACAGGGAGATGCCCTGCCTGTGGCAGATCCACAACGAGTTTTATTACGACATAAGAAAGAGGAAGGCAGCGCTGGAGAAACTTGTTTCTTTGGTGCGGATCATGGTTCCCACGGCAGACATGGCCTATATGAATATTAAAATTGGGGCCATGAAGATTACATATCTCAGGGAGAGAAAGAAGCACCTGGAGTCCTTGAGAGCAGGAGATCCAGATGCCGTTTATTACCCCAGGATGGTTTACTTCCACAGGCTGCATTTTCTGGTAGACCAGGGGGTACCCAGGCCACCACTCGACCGTCTTCCTTCAAGGCATCCTTCACCCCCAGCTGAGGCTTCCAACGTCCAACCTGGGCCTTCCAGGCAGCAACATGTGGTGGGGCCCAGCTTGAGACAGGTATTGCATTGTTGAACATATTTCTTGTGTTACATTTAATGATGTTAAATAGATGTTCTTATTGATCAGTAAGTTGTGATTTAACAAAGTGGTTTACATATCAAGAGACAATAGTGACCAAAAATGATTGGGACGGGAAAGAAAAATGCTGGGCTCAGAATGATAGTCTGTTCTATTTGGTAACATTCCATTTGCAAAAGCCAGGAGCACAAAATGGTGTGATTGATGAGCAAAAAACTAAAACTATGTCCCATTTTCATACAAAAGAAGACCTCAGTCGGGGGGAGGCTGTGGCAAGTGGCAGCCAGGAGGTCGACCAACGCCCTCCTTCTCCTCCTCCTGCCCCAACTACAGGAGCCCAGCCACAGCCTCGAAGGATGCCTGGTGGGAAGTGCCGAAGGAAGACGAGAGAGTGATGGCCTGGGTTCAGTCTGGTCTGCCCAAAGATGCAGCCTCTTGAAGAACCACATCCTGGGGACATAAATGGCATCTGAATTTCCTGTTCTCTAGGACTTCGGGACCAGACTTCTCTCCCTGACATATGTACTCCTCAGGCCACCAATTTTTTATATTCTAATTTGTTCATGTCTGCCCTGGGGGCCAAAGGCTGCACCAAAGTAACAAGTTTCTCCAGCGCTGCATTCCTCTTTTTATTTTATTGTGGCCAAAATAAAGGTTTTTTTTGTTAGATGAAATACTTGCGTATGTGTTTTCCTTCCAAAAGGCCAGTTTATTTGTGAGCAGGCAGGTACATTTCAAAACTACAAAGTGAAATGAATAACAAGGGGTACCAACACTAAACAACCTCCTGTAGATTAAAAACGAAAAACCAAAGATAAAAAATAAAATAATGTTGTTGTGGTAAGTTTACACACAAAAAACACCCCAAAAAAAGGAGAAATTAGCAAACTGTCTTTAAAGGAGATTTTTAGGAAAAAACAAAAAAAAGCATCCAAAAAAGAATAAACAAAATCTAAAATTATGTAGATGTGACAAAAACAAAAATTGTATTGCCGAAATGGCAAAAAAAGAGTCATGAAATACGTTCGGGAGAAGTGTGTGTGACTATGAGCATCAAAAGAAGTTCCTTCTTGCAGCATTGTAAAGAACAAGAGAATGTGCTTCATGAAATAATTTTTAACATTGCAGCGTGACGAATGTGCTATAAATCGATTACGAGCAGTAGTTTTACCTGAACGAGCGCTTCCGTGTCGGAATTTGAATGTGAGCATGCGTGGCACCTTGTCCGTCGGAGTAGGCTACACATGATCGGAGTATGTCCGATCGGAGCAGTTTGTCGGAAAATATTTCCGGCAAGTTGGAAAATTTGGTCCGATGGATATTCAGACGGAAACAGTCCGATGCATACCACACACAGTCGGAATATCCGACAAAACGCTCTGATCGGACACACTCCAACGGAATCTCCTACCGTGTGTACAAGGGCAAAGAGTGAAAGCGGTGAAAGCTGAAAATTGGCCGGGGCAGGAAGGGGGTGTAAGTGCTCGGTAGACAAGTGGTTAATATTTTCAAACAAAATGGAAGTTTCCTATTTAGAATAATAAGCTGTCAGGTTAGCAAAACAGCAATATCAGGACTGATTTTAGGTTAATCACACATAGTTGGAGAACTACTCAAATTCTTTTATTTATTTAAAGCGGAGGTCCACCCTAAAGTGGACCTCCACTCATCGGAACCCTCCCCCCCTCCGGCGCCACAATTGGCACCTTTCAGGGGGGAGGGGGGTGCAGATACCTGTACAGTACAGGTATTCTGCACCCACTTCCGGGATAGCTCTCTGCAGAAAGGGGCGTAGATTACGCCCCTTTCCGCAAGTGCCCGCCCCCTTCCGCAAGTGCCCGCCCCCTTCCGCAAGTGCCCCGCTGCCTGCTGGGAAACACACAGATCCCAGAGGCAGCGGGGACCATCCTTATTGCGCAGCGCGATTCGCGCATGCGCAGTAGGGAACCGGGAAATGAAGCCGAAAGGCTCCATTTCCTGATTCCCATACCCAAGATGGCGGCGGCAGCACCCGACAAGACGATCTAGAGATCGGCTTTGGGTGCCGACATCGCGGGCGCGCTGGACAGGTAAGTGTCACTATTTTAAAAGTCAGCAGCTGCAGTATTTGTAGCTGCTGGCTTTTAAAAAAAAAAAAAAAAACGCGGAGTCCCGGTGGGCTCCCGCTTTAAAACAATAACATTGCCAGTGCATGTTATCTCAGCTTGCAGAGCTTGGATTCATTGAATGAGTACCAAAAATGTAAAAAAAATGCAGAATATACAGCCTCGTGCTACTTAACTAAGCACCATTTCATGCTGAATAAACGAAAATTATTAATGTATCTTAAATAAACGAATTCACCTCTGGATAGATTTTAACTCCAAAAGCATTTTATTAAAATACATTTCCTGACAGACTCCATGGCAGCCTACGTATGGGTTAATCCTGCCTCTCATACCTCATAGGACCCCATTCCCATAAATCTTTGCTTCTAGACAGAGACTGTGTTCCTTTTTTGTCCTCCTCCTAGGACCAAGGTGTATTCTTACCTTTTTTTCTTTAACCAGCAATTGCCCACCGGGGTGTGGGTGTGTATGGCTAGTTATTTCCCATGCGTAGGCTGCCTTGGAGTCTGTCAGGAAAATGGAAAATTTATATCAAATACTTACCGTAATTTTCCTTTCCTGATGGACTCCATGGCAGCAGGAGTTCCCTCCCGTTTGCTGGAGTAGGCTAAGTTACGGAACACAGTCTCTGTCTAGAAGCAAAGATTTATGGGAGTGGGGTCCTATGAGGTATGAGAGGCGGAATTAACCCATACGTAGGCTGCCATGGAGTCCATCAGGAAAGGAAAATTACGGTAAGTATTTGATATAAATTTTCCATTTTGATTCAAATCTAAAAAATCTGATTTAAATAAAATAAAAAATCTGATTTAAATTGAAAAAAAAAATCAGATTTTTTTAGATTTTCAAAAAAAAAAATCATTGATCTTTATCCACCCTGACAGTGCATATAAGTTTGTGCTTTATGAAAAAAAATTCAGGAAAAATCAGTAATGAAAACAAATTAAAAAAACCTGCCAGGTGGTATAATCTCTCTCCAATCTATCCAAAACGTTAAAAAAAATATTATTATGTTTAACTTCAATTCATTGTTCCTGTAATAAACTGACTTTTTAAAAATATTTGCATAAATTTGCTCTGTTATTTATGCCCCTTTGCAGTTACTATAATTTCTTTGGTTCAAAAACAGAAATATTTATCTTATTTATTCTAACCTTTCCTTATTCTTTAAAGTAATCATTTTCGCCGGAATAGTCATTACAACATTTTAAGAAAACTCTGGCTTTTCAAACAAGTTTATCAAGTCTTATTTCACCTTAGCAGTTACAAAAGTCCCACCCACAGATTCAGCTGTCTACGGTAACAATCACATAGTGATAATGATCACATAGTGACAATGTGGCAGTGCTGCTTCTCTCTATTATTATCATTCACCTTGTTGGGTAAGTTTTCTTTACATATTTATTATATTTATAATTTCCAGAAAACACAGAAGAAACATGCAGCCATTAAGGTTACCCTCTTCAAAGGTGTTTTACTTCAAAATACTTAGCCAGTTATCCAGGAACTGATGTGAAATGTGAGATGTTTTCTGTAATGTTATATGAAAACTGACTCGCACCTGTGCTGGGTAGAGAGGAGAGAAGGTGGTCGGTGGATGAGCCACCCGTGTACCCCTCACAGGTCATAGAGTCTTGTACCAGAAGACTGACATTCCTGATGGGCCAGGAGTGCATCTCTGCCTAAATACAAATCTCCAGTGGGAGACGCCTAGGACATCAGGACATCTCTCCAACGGATCCCAGATCCAACCAGCGATTATTGAAGGGTGGTCGCTGGCTTTCCGGTAAGCCTCTTGTCTCCCTGTGGTGACGGGTTTCACCTGGTCAATAGAAAAATGGGGTTCCCTTGTGCTATCAAAGTGAAAAATATCTGAATGTGGTATGTCGGTTAGATTGCTGCTAGATCTAAAGTGTATACCGCGCACTTGAACAAAAATAAAAAAGGTGATCAGCGCAAACTATATATCAAATATTACTACAAAGATGGAAAATCCTTGTTTGATATGTATTCTACCTCATAGATAAAATGCAATAAATCAATAATTATATAAATACTAATGGTGAATCCTAATGCAAATTGCTGCTGTGCAAAACTGCTGCTGTGCAAAACTGCTACTGTGCAAACTACGTAAACAAATTATTTGCTGTGCATGCGATTATTTAGCTGCTGTGCAAACTTCTACTGTGCAAACTATGCAAAGAAATCATTTGCTGTGTATGTAATAATTTAGCTGCTGTGCGGTCTGCTACTGTGCAAACTACGCAAATAAATTATTTGCTGTACATGCGATTATTTAGCTGCCGTGCAAACTGCTACTGTGCAAACTACGCAAATTATTTATTTTCAAAAAATGCACAACACATTACCATAAATTCATAAAGTGAATAAAATAGCTGCTACTGTGCAGATAATTAAAACAAACAATTAATATAGTGCAAAATCATGCAAATCATCATCGGATGCTAAATCTTAAATAATAATTGAATGAACACCTAATAGTGCAAAATGGTGTATCAAATAATCCTTTGTGGACACCTTTACTTGTGTAGGTGTACCAATACAGTCCTATTTATCTTGAGTAGTGATACCCATAAAAGTCCACCCATAAACAGTAAACGTGCAAATTAGTGCAAAAAAAGTGCTGATATGCAGCAATATGACAGGCAAACTCTTCAGGTGACATCCACTGTGTACTCTTTGTGTGCTCCACTCAGTGCTCCCTATGCGCTTACCTTTAAATGGGTGATAATCTTGCACCATTTTGCACTATTTAGTGTTATATGCATGTTATTGCTATAAAAAGTGTTTGGGGACCCGGGTCCTGTCACAGGGGACATGTATCAATGCAAGAAAACATTTTAAAAATGTCAGTTTTTTCAGGAGCAGTGATTTTAACCACTTAACAACCGGCCCATAGCCGAATGAAGGCTACAGGTCGGTTGTTTAACTCTGGGAGGCCATCATATGACGTCCTCCCAGAATTCCGCTCTCGCGCGCCCCCTGGGGCGCGCACTCGAGAGCATCCGTGACCACCGGGTCACAGATCACGGTAAACGGTCGCTCATTGCGGCCGTTTACCACGTGATCGCTCCGTCAAATGAATTCATTTTTGAATTCACTCCTCACTACCTATCACAGTTTCAGAGGCCATGAAATGCCCAGATAGTGCAACCCCCCTCCCTCCAAATTACCCTATTTTGGAAAGTAGACACCTCAAGCTGTTTGCTGAGAGGCATGTTGAGTATTTTGCGCAGCGATTTTTCAAACTAAATTTTTTGGGGAAAAAACACTTTTTTGAATTTTAATACACTAAAGCTGATCTTATTCCGAGTACATAGATACCAAACACGACATGCTTTAGAATTGCACACAACCGTGCAGTGGCGACAAACTACATACATTTTTAAAAGCCTTTAACAGCCTTTACAGGTTACCACTTTAGATTTACAGAGAAGGTCTACTGCTAAAATTACTGCCCTCGATCTGACATTCGCAGTGATACCTCACATGCTTGGTGCAATTGCTGTTTACATATGACATGAGACCGGCGCTTGAGTTCGTCTTTGCGGAAGCACGGGGGGGGGCGGGGTGTTTTTTTAATTTGTTATTTTTTGTTATTGTTTATTTTGACACTGTTACATTCTTTTTTTTATAATTTTTATTGTTATCACTGAGAATGTAAATATCCCCTATGATAGCAATAGGTAGTGACAGGTATTCTTTTTTTTTTTATGGGGTCTATTAGACTTTAAATCTCTCCTCTGCCCTCAAAGCATCTAACCCCACAAAGATTGGTGTGATAAGATGCTTTCCCAATTTCCCAATGGTGCCGTTTATATCCGATGAAACTGAATTCATGAAATGCTCATAGCTTCCGGTTTCTTAGGCCATAGAGATGATTGGAGCCATTCTGGTCTCCAATCAGCTCTGTGCTCAGCTGGCAGAACCACTGGCTGCATTATCAGGTTCCCCGGTGGAACAGGAAAGCCAGAGAAAACCATGGAAGACGGCCGGGGGGGGGGGGGGTATTCCCTCATCAGCCACTAGGACCTGCAGGCAACATACCAGTACATTGCTGGTTCTTATTTGGCATATATTGTGGGCTGCATGAAAAAAAAAGATTTGTCGGTAGGTATGCCCACCATTAGAATACTGCCCTGCATCCACCCAATTCTAATGATGAGCATACATGCACCATTTTTTTTAACTGTGAAATCACCTCCTACAGCACTGGAGTTGCTGATTTACATATCGTGAGAGCCAACCATGTTGCTGTCAAGATAAATAAATCAGTGCTGCAGCTGAATGGTGTACCTGAAAAGCAAATAACGGTAACAATAAAGCATTAACAAACTAAAACAACTTATTTTTTTATTGCAATCTGTGCCTAAAAAAATATATTCCAAATATATTCCATCAGTGCTGCAGCTGAATGGCATACCTACAAAGAAAATAATGGTTTGCAATAAAACACAGTAAAGTATAAAATAATTACATACCTGCAGAGACCCTGGAAAGTGTGTCCTACGTGCAGTGCTGTACCCTATGCTAATACACCACCAATATGTGTTAGCGTTGCAAACATTTACCAATGCAGAGACCAGGTTGGTTAGGAAAGGAGGGACAATAAAAGAGGATGCCTGTATCCATGTTTCCTACAGACACAACATTTTTTTGGGGTATTCTTTGGCCTGAGGTACCACGGAGGACTTATGGGAAGTGCCTCTCATGCAGCCGGCTCACTGCATTTGCATTGGTAAGTTGGGCCACAGCAGCATCTGGAAACAGAAGGGCTATGATGATTTCTTCCTGGAATCTAAGGAAGGGTCCAGTTCGTCCTGACGCTTTGTATAGCACATAAGCGTTCACCAGAGCCAATTAAAATAGGTATACAGACACTTTTTTGTACCAGCGTCTGGCCTTACGGCAATTAGGTACGGCATCAACAACTGGTCGCTGAGGTTTTTTTTCCTTTAGAAATGTCATTATGCTGTGATACTGTTATAAACACGGGAAAGATGTGCTACTTTACAGGCAGACTAAGGAGACCCCCAGTCATGATATTTAAAGGAATATTTCATTTTTATTGTTTTAATTTAATCATTATTAAAATCACTCACTGTGCCTGAAAAAATGTTAGTTTTTAAAACTTTTTTTGCATTGATACATGTTCCCTGGGGCAGGACCCAGGTCTCCAAACACTTTTTATGGCAATAACATGCATATAAGCCTTTAAAATGAGCACTTTTGATTTTTTCATATTCATGTCCCATAGACTTTAATCTCTAGTTATTAGTGGAGAAGTGCCCTCTTACACCGGTAGGGATGAGCTGAACACACCTAGGTTCTGCAAACATAAGTAAAGCTTGGGTGCCAAATCCCAACCTTATTGAAGTCAGTTAAATACCAGTGTAGTGAAGTGATCATTTCTTTGCCCATTTACCAAGTGTATACTCCTGTTATGCAGTGTTTGTTTTGCCCTTTCCCAATATGGCTGCTATGCTCTCTCTCTTTGCATTGAGGATGAGGTCATCAAGAAGAGCAGATGTATAGCAAGGTTGCTTGGGTAAGTTGGGGGAGGAGAGAACACATGTTGGAGAGAGAACAGTGGATTGCTGCAGAGAGAGAAAAGACTAAGTGCTGCAGCTTCCCCTCACTGAGACATACATAAAGACTGTTAATGATTTCATGTTCCTGTTTGGAAAATACGTTGGATGGTTCACTGAAGCTGCACATGCAGAGCCTGCCAGGAAGTCGGCACTGCACAGCGCTAATCACAAGCAGTGAGACATTGTCACGATGCACAGCTGCAGAGATTGGGAAATGTCTCACTGCTTGTGATTAGCGCTGCGCAGTGCAGACTTTCTGGCTGCTCTGCATGTGCGGCTTCTGAACACGCCTGAGCTCATCCTTACCCGTATGGACACAGCAGGTAAATGGATGTAATTAGTCAAAGGGCACACACTACACTGACCACAGCATCACAATGTTTTTTAAATCACCTTGCTGATCTCTGTAATCCCACAATCCAGTGATTTCCCTGGCTACTGCTAAACCCAGGCTTGCCTGACTGCCCATGTGCTCCTGAGTGTTGCCCATGTGCTCCTGAGTGTTGCCCATGTGCTCCTGAGTGTTGCCCTTGTGCTCCTGAGTGTTGCCCGTGTGCTCCTGAGTGTTGCCCGTGTGCTCCTGAGTGTTGCCCGTGTGCTCCTGAGTGTTGCCCGTGTGCTCCTGAGTGTTGCCCGTGTGCTCCTGAGTGTTGCCCGTGTGCTCCTGAGTGTTGCCCGTGTGCTCCTGAGTGTTGCCCTTGTGTTCCTGAGTGTTGCCGTTGTTCTCCTGAGTGTTGCCTGTGTGCTCCTGAGTGTTGCCCATGTGCTGCTGAGCGTCTGTATGAGGATCCTGTGTGGAAAATAACTGATCCTTTTGCTCAGGCTTGCTTTGTCTATGACAGCCAGTAGGTGTTAAATTCCGGATTGCCACAGAGTTACACTCTGCTGTTGGGGGTGTTGGGTTGTCTGGTGTTAGTTCACCTTTACATTTTTTCTGTTAAGTTGAACTAACCCTTTACATTGCATTAAAGCAAAAAGCATTTTGTTCTTTTTTTTTTTTATTTACTTATTGAAGTAAAGTGACAGAATATATGATTTCCTTTCTCCTAGGTGTTTGTCATGGTGACTTTCCCTGTAGTTTTAGTGACCTGGTGAATAATCTAAATTCCAAGAATGCATTTGTTCGGCCAGTAAAAGACAGTTATACTGTAACCAATGTAACTATTGATATAACCCTCTACAGTGTTGTTTCAGTGGTAAGTGTGCATTTATGTTGATTATGGGTTTTTTTTCTTTAATTTATACCTATTACTATCTTTACTATACAGTATAGTGTTGTATATACAGTATATCAGTCATGCTGACAAACAAATATTACTTAATAAAGAAAAATAAATTGCCATATATCAAAAAAAGGTATATTGGGAATTAAAATTTCTGAAAATATATTTTTTATGCATGAAGGTAAGTATATGTGTCGGTGGTGGTCTTTAACCACTTGCTTACTGGGCACTTAAACCCCCCTCAGTCCCAGACCAATTTTCAGCTTTCAGCGCTGATGCACTTTGAGTGACAATTGCGCGGCCATACAACACTGTACCCAAATGAATTTTTTATCATTTTTTTCCCACAAATAGAGCTTTCTTTTGGTGGTATTTAGTTACAGCTCGGAGTTTTATTTTTTGCTAAACAAACAAAAAAAGATGCAAAAAATAAATAAAAAAAAATCATGTTTTAATAGTTTGTTATAAAATTTTGCAAACGGGTCATTTTTCTCCTTCATTGAAGTGCGCTGATTAGGCGGCACTGATAGGCTGCATTGGTGGGCACTGATGGGCTGCATTGGTGGGCACTGATGGGCTGCATTGGTGGGCACTGATAGGCTGCACTGGTGGGCACTGATAGGCATAGTTAAGGCGGCACTAATAGGCACAGATAAGGCGGCACCGATGGGCACAGATAAGGCGGCACTGATGGGCAAAGATGGGCACAGATAAGATGGCACGGATGGGTGGCACGGATAAGTGGCACGGATGGGTGGCACGGATGGGCACTGATAGGTACCACAGATAGATGGGACTGATGGGCACTGATAGGTGGCACTGATAGGTGGCTCTGATAGGTGGCACTGCTGGGCACTGATGGGCGGCACTGCTGGGCACTGATGGGCGGCACTGCTGGGCACTGATGGGCGGCACTGGGGTGCAGCACCTGAGGCAGATTTTGGGTGGCACTGTGGGTGGCACTGCTGGGTGGCACTGTGGGTGGCACTGTGGGCACTGCTGGGTGGCACTGTGGGCACTGCTGGGTGGCACTGTGGGCACTATGGGCACTGCTGGGTGGCACTGACAGGGGGGCACTTACTTTATTTCAGGATGGCACTGCGGGTGGCAGGTGGGCACTGGCAGGGGGCAGGTGTCCTTTTAAATTGCTGGCCGTGATCGGGACTGATGTCCCGAACACGGCCGCCGGCGATCGGCTTTTTTTTTTTCTCCTCGCGCTGTCAGCGCGAGGAGGAATACTAGCCGATTACCGGCTCCGTTTTATCACATGATCAGCTGTCATTGGCTGACAGCTGATCACGTGATAAGGGGTCGGGATCGACCCCTTACACGGATCGGTGATCAGGCGAGTCTCACGGACTCGCCGATCACAGAGCGCGCCGCGCGCGCCCCTCAGGGGGCGCGCAGGCCGCTCGTAACCGGGACTACGTCAATAGACGTAGTCCCGAAAATGTGGGTCCGCGCTATTGCCGTCATTTTGCAATAGCGCGGATCCCAAGTGGTTAAAGTTAAAGTGAACTTGATTTATCCTTAAAGTGTAAGTTCACCTTTACAAAAAATCTGTAAGGTGAACTTACATTGGACCCTGTCCCTATCGCACCTGGTCTCGCTCACTTGGACAGCGACAATCGTACGGTCTAACACATCTCATTGCCGCTTTACCAGCCAGGGCATTTGAAATCTGCAAGGCTTTCTCTTCGCCCACGCTGACAGGACAGGCTACCCGGGTTCTGAGTTGTCGGCGCCACCCGTGTGACAGCGCTGACCAATTAGAATGCTCCTAAACATACTTTCTGATGAGGTACGTTTTAAAGATTATGCATTATGCCGAGGGGATTTATATGCCCCAAACAAACAAGATGGCTTTACGATGTGTCAGATCGGGTGATTACAGCGTTCCAGGTCAGTGGGACTGGGAAGGGGGGGGGGGGCTGGGGTAAGGAGGAGGTGACCTTAGCCTTTAAGGGACTCTTCTGGCTCAGCACATGTTTTTTTATATATACTGGAGCCTGCAGACTCTCAGTACATAGTCTGCCCATACCTCTGACATGAGTAGGCAGTTACTGATTTGTAGGAAGAATAAATGAATTACAAGCTCACCGCGCTGTTTTTAAATTAAGCCATAGGATGTTGGGAGAGGATCCCCTGTCTGCTGTCACAAGGAGGAGGGATCCTGCAGGAGCTGGAACATATTACATGTTCCAAAGGTGAACTTAGCCTTTAAAGTGATATTAAACCCTCAGTGTAAGAACTTTCAGTAGATGAATTAACCACTTACAGATCGTCTTCTGCACATTTACTGCTGCAAGGTGGCCACGCCAATTGGATGGAGGAGTAGCCATTCAGCAGCCACCTGCGATCATTTCCCAGGGAGGCAGAGAGGCAGAATGGTGGTCTGCCTATGTAAACAGGGCAGATCGCCATTCTCACAGGGAAGAACATAGAGATCTTGTGTTCCGGCTAAGCAGGACATGGATCTCTGTGTTCTTCCAGTCAGAGCAATCCCCACACAGTTAGTAAGCACCCCCTAGGGACACACTTAACCCTTTGATCGGCCCTGGTGTTAACCCTTTCCCTGCCAGTGTCATTATTACAGTAACTGTGCATATTGTTAGCACTGATCACTGTATTCGTGTCACTGGTCCCCAAAAAAGTGTCAAAAATGTCATGTCTGATTTTTCCACCACAATGTTGCAGTCCCGCTAAAAAAAATATAAAAATCGCTGCTCACCCCCATTGCTAGTAAAAAATAAATAAAAATACCATTAAAATATCCCATTATTTATATACGTTATAATTATTGCGCAAACCAATCAATATAGACTTATTGGGATTTTTAAAATGTTTTTATTGGATATGTATTATAGCAGAAAGTAAAAATAAATATTATTTATTTTTATTTTCGCTCCTTTTTTTTTGTTGTTGTTAATAGTGCAAAAAATAAAAACTGCAGAGGTGATCAAATACCACCAAAGGAAAGCTATATTTGTGGGAAAAAATACATAAATTTTATTTGGGTACATCATTGCATGACTTCTTTAGCTTTTAATCATTGCCAAGGTTCCAGTTTAATCTATTGCCATGATCACAGCCCCTTTCTCTTTCAGCAAATACCCTTGCATGCAGGGACTAGAGTTTCGTCTTCTAAACACTGTGTGCAATAATAGAAACATTCCGCCCCCCCCCCCCCCCCCCGCTTATTATGGCAAGGTCCTGCCCTTCTCTTTCCCTTTTTTGACTGGCTGGGGACTGTCCTGTCCACTGTTAATGTCTTCTTTTGAAAAATGGAGGTTTAGGGAAGCAGCACTGAGAGAGAAGGAGACAGCTGGAAGTAAACTGGAAGTACTAGGGAATGGTTCATTTGTGCTCAATGTGTTAAACTACATGCTACGGGTTTAATACTACTTTAATGTAGATGTAAAAGCATCCTATAACCCCAGGTCCAAATGCTAGCAGTGCTTTACTCTCATATGTTTAATTATTAAAGTGACATTAAATTACCTTTAAATTCAATTGTTTACCTTCGGTCCTGTGACCACTAACCCTTGGCACTTGTTTGTGGTGGGCAGCAATTTTCAAGTTTTGCCACTTGGATTTAGGTCTGGACTTTAACTAGGTCATTCTAACACATGAATATGCTTTGATCTAAACCATTCCATTGTAGCTCTGGCTGTATGTTTAGGGTCATTGTCTTGCGACTTGAGACTGGGGTGAAGGTGAGCCTCCACTCCAGTCTCAAGTCTTTTGCAGACCCTAACAGTTTTTTTTCTAAGATTGCCCTGTAGTTGACTCCATCCATCTTCTCATCAACTCTGACCAGCTTCCCTGTCACTGCTGAAGAAAAGCATCCCCATAACATGATGTTGCCACCACCATGTTTCATGGTGAGGATGATGTGTTCAGGGTGATGTGCGGTGTTAAATTTCCGCCACACATAGCGTTTCGCTTTTAGGCCAAAAAGTTCAATTTGGTCTCATCTGACAAGAGCACCTTCTTCCACATGTTTGCTGTGCCCCCCACATGGTTTCTCGCAAACTGCAAAAGGGACTTCTTATGGTTTTCTTCTGGCCACTCTTCAATGGGCCAGATTTGTTGAGTGCACAACCAATAATTATCCTGTGGACAGATTCTCCCAGCCATGAATCTGCAGCTCCTCCAGAGTTACCATGGGCCTCTTGGCTGCTTCTCTGATTAATGCTCTCCTTGCCCAGCCTGTCAGTTTACGTGGAATGCCATGTCTCAGTAGGTTTGCAGTTTTGCCATACTCTTTCCATTTTCCAATGATGGATTGAACAGTGCTCTGTGAGACGCTCAAAGCTCGGGATATTTTTTTATAACCTAACCCAGCTTTGAACTTCTCCACAACTTTATCCCTGACCTGTCTTGAGTGTTCCTTGGCCTTCATTATGCCGTTTGTAAATTAAGGTTCTCTAACAAAACTCTGAGGGGGCTTCATAGAACAGCTGTATTTATACTAAGATTAAACTACACACAGGTGGACTCTTTACGAATTGGGTGACTTCTGAAATCAATTGGTTCCACTAGATTTTAGTTAGGGGTATCAGAGTAAAGGGGCTAAATACAAATGCCATCACAATTATTTGCCACTTTGTGTTGGTCTATCATATTTCAAGGGGTATGCATACTTTTTCAAGGCACTGTATATATGTAAAGAGCTGTGTAAATTGATGGCGCTATATAAGTATCTGTAATAAATAAATAAGAAAGCCAATCAATATACCGGGTATCACTGTTTGTCATCAATCCTTGGAAATCAAACAACATGCTGACAGATTGTCACAAGAGCCCAAAGTTTTCCAATCCAGACTCAGTTAACAATCATAAACAGTGTGCACACTCTAATATCCTACCACTACCACCAGATATCAAGGAAATGCCACCCCACCAACTTGCTATGAGAACCTTGTTTGGTGGAGGAGGAATGGGAAGAGAGCTTACTTTAAGACGGTAATCTTAGCCTGCAATACCACTAGCTGCCACTGGAGGGAGACTCACCCAAATCCACACAGGGCTATCATGTTACACATGCATTGTTGTTTGCCTTTAAATAATTTTTGCCCTATCTCACTCCGTAGCTAGGGGATGGTCTGTGTAGTTAGCCCCTACACAACTTTCACCTAAAATACACCCATATTTAAAAAAGATTCCATTAAGAAAAATTGGTGACTCTTGGCTACATAAATTTCTTTGTGATCAAATAGAAAAAAAAATATGTATGTGTGTTTGTGTGTCCTGTTTAACTCCTGGCAAATCTTCCCATTATTATTTTTCAGGAGACGAGTTTGCAGTATTTATCTACATTGATCTGGTTCAGCATGGTAAGTCATATTCATTTTTGAAAACATTTTACATGAAACAGTTGTCATTGCACATATACAGGAGGTACTGTACAACAGTGGCAGCCCGTGCATTGTGGGCGCACGGGCTCCACCCCCCCATCCTTGCTGGCGCCTCCCTATCCATGAGCTCGGCCCCTTTCAGGACGGCGGACGCATGGACTCCTATGGCGGGGGCAGGAGTGGGTGTATTTTTTTGAAGCACCTGATTAGAGCCAGATTAATAGGGTTCAAAAAAGGGTGGACTTGGGGCACAGAGAGTGTGCCCTGATCCCACCCAATTGTATGACCATAGCGAATGAATATGTTCTATTTTCACGCCGCATTGCATCCCCACCAATCTGGAGGCAGGTCAGTGAGACCTGTTTCCTGATTGGCCAAAGTGCCAGGCATCCCTATTGTATGCTCAGCATTTTGGCGGATGTTGGACAGAGCAGAGGAAGCTAAAAAGAGAAGAGGACACCTTACCAATGTAGGTGACAGTCCTCCTGCACAGGGAGTTCCGCGATCCATCTGCACAGGGGTGGTGTTATCGGGATGTCCCGCAATCCATCCACGGGGTGGGGGGTGGTGGTAGTGGGGTGTCCCACGATCCACCTGCCAGGGAGTGGGGTTTGAGCAGGGTGTCCCGGGAGGGACACTGGCAGCATATGATGGGCAGACTGGCAGCATATGATGGGCAGACTGGCAGCATTTGATAGGCACACTGGCAGCATATGATGGGCAGACTGGCAGCATTTTATGGACACAATGGTAGCATTTGATGGCCAGAGTGGCAGCGTTTAATGGGCACAGTGGCTGCATTTAATGGGCACAATGGCATTTTTTTGTAGGCACAGTGGCTGCAATTGATGGGCAAAGTGGCAGCGTTTGATGGGCACAGTGCCAGAGTTTAATGGGCACAGTGGCTGCAATTGATATGCACAGTGGCAGCGTTTGATGGCACAGTGGCTGCAATTGATGATTTTTTTTCAAAAAAATTTTGTGCCCTCCCCCCCCCCCCAAAAAAAAAAATTTGAGCACCAGTCGCCACTGCTGTACAATATTGGGATAGGAATTACTACGTTTTTTTTTCTCAGACGTCCACTATATATCTAGATTTTTTTTTTTTTATAGGTTTTCTACTTTATACAGAAGATAGTTAATGCAACAAAACAGAGAATTCCTATCCTTCTGCAGAAGCTAAAAGAAAACCTGCAAATTAAATCTAGTTATTATACATATCATTACAATCAGATTTTTATGGTTGATAGTGTGTGTTTTTAATCTGAGCATTTGTGTCTCATTGAAATCAATGTTGTGATGGGAAATTTTGACTACTGACTATTAAAAATCAAAAAAAAAAAACTTTTGTCTGCTTGATCTCAAGCAGTATGTTAGATAGAGGTCAGAGTTCTTGGGTGACATGGGATTTATCCATATGTAAAATGAATGGTTACTTTATGAGACTACAATGACCTGTATTAAAACAATATTAATAAGGGGAAAAGTACATTCTAAAAACATCCCTTATTATTAAACATACTAATAATAAAATCTCTGTAAAATTAGAAAAATAAAAAAAATATTAGCTTCTATATATAGAAAAGCATATCATATCCTTTGTATATATACATCCAGCATACTTTTCCCCTTTTGAATTTTAATTAAATGCAGGCTGTTGTAGTCCCATAAAGTGGTCATTCTTTTTATATATGGATTGGATATACTGTATGTGACAGACCTAGCTGGGACAGAGGCTCTTGGAGGGGACTGAATGCAAGCCTCTTGCCTTGTGATTACAGGCCCTGGCATTTGGGGGAACGGTGCTCTTTGTGAGCTGTATGCCTGGGGACCCCTGAGGTGGTGTTACTTGGATTCATGTACGTGCCCCCCAAGACACACAGACTCTGGATATGTAAATGCCATGTTAGCAATAAACTGAATCACACTATTGGGACACAAACTCTTAGGCCGCGTACACACGGGCGGACTGTCTGTCCAACTTAGTCTGCTGAAACGTGTTTCAGCGGACAGTCCGCTCGTGTGTGGGCTTCAGCGGACTTTTTCAGCGGACAGTCTGGCGGACTAAGTCTTTCGGAATTTCCGTAATACAGTCCGTCCAACTTTGGTTTCAGCGGACAGTCCGCTCGTGAGTAGGCAAGTTGGACTAAGTATGGCGCATGCTCAGAAAGGATTTACACGGCCGAAGGTTGCATTGCAGTGTATTGGACGTCGTATTTCTAGTCCCGTCGTACGTGCTGTACACGTCATCGCGCAAGCTTTCAGCGGACTGTCTGTTCATCGTGTGTGGTCAAGTCCGTTCATTCAAAAGTAGGACGGACTGTCTGTCGGATTGTCTGACAGACTTAGTTGGCCAGACAGTCCGCCCGTGTGTACGCGGCTTTAGATGCTAATATCATCACCTCCAACCACCTGCCTGTGTCTTGCATAATGTAAATGAGTCTAGCCTGGCTTGACACAGATTCTAAAGAGTATTTCACCTATTGTTGTTTTGTTGTTTGTGCTAATTAACCTGCAATTGAATGAAGGAGTCCAGTGTTGTTTATATAATTAGTTCATGCTAATTAGGTTAGGTTTTAGTCACCCTGCTGTATATATTTTGTGTGAGATCTCAAATAAAGGTCATTCCTGATGTCCTCCAAGACTGGTGTTGTCTAGTTCTTGGGGGTTCCTATAGCCAGATCCATTGGACTCGGACTTAGGAAGCGGTATATAGACGGAAACACTCAATCGGAGTGTGGGGAAAAGGTTCCGTCACACTTTACAGTCAACCAAGGACTCTGATCTTTATCTAACATACTGCTTGGGATCTAGCAGCTATCTATCTATCTATCTATCTATCTATCTAACCACTTATAAATCTATGAACAGTCAATTGTGTTATTATAGTTTGTCATAGCTTACAAATGTATTTGTATTTTGTTTTGTTTTTTACAGGAATGGAACAATGAATTTATAGGATGGGATCCAGTCGTGAATTGTTCAATAAAAAGTATATTGACAACAGGGGTTGCACTCTGGAAACCAGACTTGTATGTATATGAAATGTAAGTCCTAAATGCATAAATATGAAGTCAGAACAATTAACGTCATATAAATAAATAACACTTTCAATAACCATCAACCAACTTCTGTATATACTTTGGTGGTCTTCGAGGGCAACAACACACAACTTGGTCACTGCGACCAACTTCTTTTAAACTTTTTAGGCCTCTAGTCGCATGCCACCGACTCAGAGGCAGTACTCAACTTTTGCAGTGACCTACATTTTTACCTCTTCCTGGTTAACCCCTCATTAACCGGAAGGTACCTGAGAACCCCATACCACAGATGGGTCCCAACCATGATATATATATATATATATATATATAACAGCCATCGTCTCTTCCTCCAAATTCCTCCAAAGACCCACCACTGTCAGGCTGTCCTGACAGCCTCCCTAAAATACAAACCGATCATCGGGAGGGTGGGTGAGATCTCTTTCTCTTCCTCTTGCGACTGACGTCACTTCCCTTCTTCTCCTCCACCTACTTCCTCCTGACTCCAGACCATCCCCCTTTTCTTAAAGGGGACAACCCTCTACCTTATACCCTGTCTGTCCTATGTCCAGCCCTGTCATGCCATTCATCCCCTTTTATTCTTTTACTCCGGGACTCCCTATATTAGTGTAGTTAAAGTGGTGTTGCCACCAAAAAATAAAAAATTGTTTAAAATTCTTAAAAAAAAAAAAAAAAATTGGAAAAAAAAAAATTTTTACTCACCTCTAAATACCTGTTGCTAGGGGGTCCCTCATAGTCTGCCTTCTTCCTTGCCCGGGCTGGTGACATCACTTCCCCTCGCGCCGCACAGTCACCTGGGACCTGTCACGTGTCCCAGGTGACTGTGCGGCGTATCACGGCGCCCTGCGCTGCTCACGCATGCGAGGTGGGTGCCCGGATGTGAAGCCACAGCCAGGTGCCCACAGTACGAATGACGGCGCCACGAGCGGATCGAGAAACGAGGGGGGCTTCACTCCTCCGCATCGCTGGATCCTGGGACAGGTAAGTGTCCGATTATTAAAAGTCAGCAGCTGCAGTATTTGTAGCTGCTGACTTTTAATTATTTTTTTTTTTAGGGGGTACCCCACTTTAAGGTGTGTGCCTAAGCTTTACCCAAACTCCATTCTCTGTCTTTAAAGCATGTCCTAGCACTCTTTTTTTTCTTACACCATATTCCTGTATCGAGAAAATGCTTTTATCACTCCCTGTTAAACACCATTACTAGGCTACTTGATTTCCTGCAGGAGCACCTGCTAAGAGAATAGTTATACTGACCTGGGCATAACTACATCTCCTAAGAGCCTATTTTCTACACATAATGTGTAGACATGCTCTTGAGAACCAAGGAAGCAGCATTATTTTGTTAGAAAATATATCAACTTCTGCATGTTGAGAGGGACAAAGAGATGAGGAGTAGGGGGAGTTCTGTAGTCCACCAGATAGAGCTGACAAATCTGATTGGGAATTCAATGCAGAAACTCAAACTGTTGAAAGTTGAGAGCACACTGAATTTCTTTGTACTTGCAGCATTTTTAAGGGATACAAGATGGGAGAATTAGTATGTATTGCAGATATGTACTGTTTAGTTTTGCTCTGACATACACATCAGGCATTTTAAAGTGTATCTTCTCGAGCTGCCCCGTCCCCCTTTTTTTTTTCATACCACCGATTACCAGGTGGTGTGTTGTGCACATTTCAGATAATCACCCATCCACAGGATAAGGTTTCCCTTGTCTTCTGCCACTGCTCAGTCCCACTCCTCCATGTTGTTGGTGATGTAATTGAGAGGCTCGCCGGCTCCTTGGGGTTCATCCAGCGTGATGACACACCTCTAGGTATGCCCCCCACTTCCTTTGTGAATGAAGGGCTATGCTTCCTGTTATACGTTATGTGCATAACCCAGGAGACACAGCAATCACTGTGTATGTCATTCACCTAGGTAAGTACTGTGCATGGGGGGTAGGGCCACACTTTTTCATTAAAAAAAAAGGGGGAGGAGGGGTGCATTGGAGGGAAGTTTATTCCAAGGATGAAGATCCGCAATAAAAATCACTATAGCACAACTTTTCTCAACCTTTTTACATGGAGGAACCCTTGAAATAAATTTCTGGGTTTGGGGAACCCCTACTAATAATTAACCTAATTACAGCTCATGGAACATTACTGCCATAGTCAAAGGGAAGAATGCTCCTTACATTTGTGGTCATTGGGAAGAATCCATACAGAAAACTAAAAAGATCAATGCAGTCAGTGGTTAGTTATCTAAGTGGCAGACATTGCTCAAGGAACTTTTATCAAGCTTTGGAGGAACCTTAAAAGAGAAGTATGTGTAGTACTGACCCCCCAAGGAGCTGCTGGTTTTATTGGGCTTACCGTTACCTTCTTGACCTCGTGTGCGTCTAGGGGTTTCCCATGGTAGATGGCCCAAAGAATTGTAGAAACTTGCACTGGATCCACTTTCTGGGATATTTATTTGAAAACAATAGACAAACAGTCTCTCAATGAAGGGTAGAGGGTTAGGTAGGAAGTTCAGGTACTCTTGGAACTGCAAAAATTAGTAAGTCTCTCACTATAGAAATCAAAGAATTTCCTTTCACAACTGGATTCTCACAGCTACCGGATAGACCTCCTCTCACTAGGCCTAGCAGCCGATAGAGTGGTTAAATAAAGCAAAGTCTCTGCCACAGACTCGGATGTAGAATACATGTGAATAAAGTCTCTGCCACAGACTTGAACGTAGAACACTTGAATGTAACTGAAGGACGTAGATAATTTAGAGAGCTATCATACGGTACCAGTATCTTGCAGCCAGTCCGGCGATACCTTATGAGTGTAGATCCACTTAGTGTCCTTTCAACTGAGCCTCCAGGCTTTTCCTGAGAAACCAGCCTTAAGCATGGCCTTCTCCCGAAGAGTCCTCCCCTGGGTGCTTCTCCAGTTGCTGGGCCTCTCCACAGATGAGATAGCACCGGACCACCTTTGAATCCTCCTCTCAGTTACGTTGCCTTGGGCTAGCCAGCCCCGAGACTTGAAATTGGGTGGATCCGCACCCCAGGCCATAAGGGCCATGGGGACTAGTCAGGAGGACCAGGACCAAGCAGACAGAAGAATCTTCTGGACCAGAACCCAGAAGCACGTGATGTCGGTACCTTAAATACCCTCTCCCAGAATGCACAGCAGGATGACACTCCCACTGGGCTGGTTCCGGAAAAGAATGGCAATTAACCCTAAAACCTGACTGTGGTTTTAGAAGCCTTATATAGAAAAAAACACATAGTGCGTGCTCTTCAGGAGCCGGCGCTACGTATGTTTTTTTTTTCTATTTACCCATCATACTTACCTAGGTGGATACAGCATCGGTCCGATGCTGCATCTGTCCCCCAGCACCTCTGCACTGATCACTGAGCCATCGGTCATCGCTGATGGCTCGGTTCCCACAGCTCACTGAGCAGAGAGCTGCTGCCTGTCAGTCAGCAGCTCTCTGCTCTGCCCCCCATGCTCACTGGAGTGCTGAGCTGTGGAGGGGCAGGGACCAGCCGTCTCAAGCTCTCAGCGGCTCGCTGAGAGGCTAAGACAGGCATCAGTCAAGGCACCCGGCGGATCCAGGCTTTATTGTCGTGATGACGCGGTGCCTGGACTGATTTCAGTGATGTCAGCAGAGAATGGACTTCAGACCGCTCTCTGTTGAAAACAAGTCACAGGAGTGCAAAACAAATTGCACTCCTGTGACCCATAGGAGAAGCCCAGACAAACAAGCTTTCAGTTCAAGTACATGTCCTTATTTCAATAATTACAATACTTCTTTTTTATAACTATATAACAACCAATCAGTTTATCTTTTTTGTATGTCCTGTTTTACCTTTAGACACTGATAGCGCTCTCAATAACATACTATAACTCAAACACTATGTACTGTATATGAATACAGTATGTGTGTATATAATGAATTACATTGTTATGTGCATAGTACACTGCTATATAACTTTAACGTTTAAAAAATATGTTACTAAGGCTGACAGAAAAATAAACTAACATCTCTGTTCTTCAGGATAAAACATGATGATTCCCCTGTTGAATACTTTGATATATCACACAACGGAACAATTGAAAGTGTAAAGCCATTGCCGATTGTCAGTGCCTGTAAATTAAACATTTTCCGCTTTCCTTTCGACTCACAGAAGTGTAATCTCACCTTTGGTTCATATATTCATACAGGTATGTTTATATTGTATGTTACACACAGATTCCATTTTTATAGACAGTGAAATGCTAAAGTGACTCTAATCTATGGTTTAAAAATTAGGTTACAGGGTCATTAAGTGGTGGAAGTGTATAGATTATTTTTGGAAAAAATAATAAGGATATTGTTTAGTGTCACTTTAAACAAAAATCATCACAGAGACAGGCAAAGGTAAAAAAGGCAAGAAAATAATCACCCATTAGTACACCCCCTACCTACACAAAACACTAAACAGTTTATACAATTGTGAAATTCCATATTACTATAGAGAAAAGTCTAAGGCTCCATTCACACCTGCACTTTGAGCAGCGACAGTTGCTGCACCGCATTTTTGAAGCGGCACCATTCATTTGAATAGGCTTCCCTCTGCTCCACTAGGCCTGTACATGTTGAATGTATATCATAGTTGGGAAAAGGAGGGAAAGGAGGGGGATGGAGAGAGGGAAAGGGGGGAGGGATGGAGAGACAGCAGCCCCCGATCCTACACCACAATAGCAATATGTGTTTTCCAGAGTTTGACAATCAGCAGATAAAGATACTCCAAATACCTGGTGTTGGCGCTTCAATCATCCCGGCGCCATGATTGTTATGGTGTCAAGATGATTGAAGGGCATTATTTCTATTATTACATTGTAATATGAAATGAAATCATTCAACTCACCATAATGCAGAATCAGTGGGAGCCATGAGCACGTCACTAGCCACGTTGCCTGCCACCAGATGCCATCAGGTGTCCCAAGCGGAGTCTGTCCTTACATCAGGTGCCCCATCAGAGGTACCTTCCTCACATCTGTGTCCATCAGCGGAGCCCCTCCTTACATCTGGTGCCCCTCTGACATCCACAGACCGCCCCCCCCACATCCTGCACAGACCTGCCCCCACATACTCCACAGACCGGCTCCCACATCTCCAGACTGGCCCCCGACATACCACTGGCCCCCAACATCCACAGACTGGCCCCCGACATACAACTGGCCCCCCACATCCACAGACTGGCCCCCCACATCCACAGACTCACCCCCGACATCCACAGACTGGCCCCCGACATACCACTGGCCCCGACATCCACAGACTAGCCCCCACATCCACAGACTGGCCCCCGACATCCACAGACTGGCCCCCGACATACACAGACTGGCCCCCAACATCCACAGACTGGCCCCCGACATACCACTGGCCCCCACATTCACAGACTGGCCCCCGACATACCACTGGCCCCTACATACATTCACAGACTGGCCCCCGACATCCACATACCACTGGCCCCGACATCCACAGACTAGCCCCCACATCCACAGACTGGCCCCCGACATCCACAGACTAGCCCCCGACATTCGCAGACTGGCCCCCACATTCACAAACTGGCCCCCAACATCCACAGATTGGCCCCCACATTCACAGACTGGCCCCACAAATTCACAGACTGGCCCCCACATTCACAGACTGGCCCCCACATTCACAGACTGGCCCCCACATCCACAGACTGGCCCCCACATTCACAGACTTGCCCCCACATTCACAGACTGGCCCCTGACATCCACAGACTGGCCCCCACATTCACAGACTGGCCCACGACATCCACAGACTGGCCCCCAACATCCACAGGCTGGCCCCCGACATACCACTGGCCCCCACATTCACAGACTGGCCCCCGACATCCACATACCATGACTGGAGCCCGACATCCGACTGGCCCCCGCCCCGACATCCACATTGACAGACTGGCCCCCGACATGCCGCCGTTGCCGCGCGGAGACATTTAACTGTGGCGCCGCCCACCGCACTTTACACTGACACTTTACCCCCGACATCCACAGACTGGCCCCCGACATCCACAGACTGGCCCCCGACATACCACTGGCCCCCACATTCACAGACTGGCCCCCGACATCCACAGACTGGCCCCCAACATCCACAGACTGGCCCCCGACATACCACTGGCCCCCACATTCACAGACTGGCCCCCGACATACCACTGGCCCCTACATACATTCACAGACTGGCCCCCGACATCCACATACCACTGGCCCCGACATCCACAGACTAGCCCCCACATCCACAGACTGGCCCCCGACATCCACAGACTGGCCCCCGACATTCGCAGACTGGCCCCCACATTCACAGACTGGCCCCCAACATCCACAGATTGGCCCCCACATTCACAGACTGGCCCCCACATTCACAGACTGGCCCCACACATTCACAGACTGGCCCCCACATTCACAGACTGGCCCCCACATCCACAGACTGGCCCCCACATTCACAGACTTGCCCCCACATTCACAGACTGGCCCCTGACATCCACAGACTGGCCCCCACATTCACACACTGGCCCCCGACATCCACAGACTGGCCCCCAACATCCACAGGCTGGCCCCCAACATACCACTGGCCCCCACATTCACAGACTGGCCCCCGACATCCACATACCATGACTGGAGCCCGACATCCGACTGGCCCCCGCCCCGACATCCACATTGACAGACTGGCCCCCGACATGCCGCCGTTGCCGCGCGGAGACATTTAACTGTGGCGCCGCCCACCGCACTTTACACTGACACAAACACACACTGGCAGCGTAGGTGGGTGGCGCCACAGGTGTAGACTAACTTCTGGTCTTCTTAAAAATGGCGACCGGAATTTTCTCCGCTGGCCGCCGACCTCTAGCGGCCGGCGCCAAAAAAACGGGAAATTCAATTTCCCAGGACAAACCGAATTTCCTGGGACAAAATTAATTTGGGACAAATGTCCTAATCCCGGGAATGTCCCGGGAAATTCGGGACAGTTGGCAACTATGTGTATATTCGCCCACTTCAACATAAATCATGTAACATCAACATAATCCCCTCATTTTCCAGCCACACTGCTCAGCACACGGGCAGTTAGGTGACAATCTTAATACTGTAAAGCATGCATGTGCAAAATGTTTAGTTCACTCTATGTAGTCTACTTAAATTAAATAGGTGTGGCTGCTATGTACGCATGTGATCTCTCCCCCTCCAGCCATAACATGAGATAAACATACTGCTGTTACATTCTTTATTTAATCATTACTAAGCTGTAGACACATGTCCATAATTATATATTATACCCACTATATTTTGCTGCAATTCAATATTATAAATATCCCCCCTCCTGCAGCTTTAAGATCGTTCTAACAGCATTCAGTGCTTGCATGGTGTATGTGAGCACATACTTAGGCGTAACACAGAAACAGAGTGGCGGGACATGCTGCTTTACATTGGTAAACATTGGTATGTAAATAAAAAGTGCATAAAAAGTGCAGCTAATCAATAACTTAACAAGAATGGTGGCGCACTGTAATGTATGGAAATCTTAATACACTTCAGCATTACCACAATTCTGGTGTCTGTGTTATGTAACTTCACATATAATACACAGCGATATGAAAATGAGACATAAAAAGTGGAACTTGGCAGGGATGATGGGACCCCTCTTGTAGATATTTGCAATACTAATTAACATCAAGTGCAACACCTTTTTATCTGGGAGGTTCCCACCATTATTGCACCTGTTTTTTGTTTTTTTTGTTTAGATTATAACAATGAATTTTATATTTTGTAGTTACTACCGGTATTACAATGTGAATTATTGCACTTGAAGTTAATTTGTATTGTAAATATCTATAGGAGGGGTTTCATTTTGTATATCTTATTTTAAGTTCTATGTGTATTACATGTGAAGTTACATATTACAGAGACCGGTATTGTGGTAATATTTTTTTTGTTTTGCTTTTTCTGGTGTAGGAACACATAATAGTGTTTTAGCAGCAAGCCCTTTAAAGGGATTGTAAAGTGAATTTTTTTTTTTTTTTTTTAATAACAAACATGTTATACTTGCCTCCACTGTGCAGCTCGTTTTGCACAGAGTGGCCCCGAACCTGCTCTTCTGGGGTCCCTTGGGCGGCTGTCTCTGCTTCCTCCCACAGGTGCTTCTCATGTTCATGCGAGCTCCCTCGCATGGTGAGAAGCATCTGCGGGCGCGCTCCCGTGATACAGCCGGTGGCTATAGCAGCTCGCTGTATCACACGGCCCTGCCCCCCGACGCTCCGCGTCATTGGATGTGATTGACAGCAGCGCGAGCCAATGGCTGCGCTGCTTTCCATCCATCCACTCCAGCCAATCAGTGGCCAGGCTGAATGGTAGAAAGGACGTCGGGGGACGAGCGCGGGACTTTCGAGGGGTGAGGTAAGTAAAACGGGGGGGCTGGGGGCGCAGGCACTGTCAGATGTTTTTTCTATGCATTAAGGTGAAAAAACATTTACCTTTACAACCCCTTTAACCACTTCCCGACCGATGCACGCTCTTGTATGTCTGCAGAATGGCATGGGCAGGCAAATGGGTGTACCTGTACGTCCCTTTAAATTTGCCGCCCTGCCATCGCGAGCGCGCCGGCGGAGGCGCACTCGCGTTCCGGTCGGCTCCCCCATGAGTCCGGTCGTGGGTCCCGCGGACTCGATCGCCGCGGACATGCCCGCGATTGTCTCACGGGGCAGCTGAACTAGGAGATGCCGTTGTAAACAGCATCTCCCCGTTCTGCCTAGCAACATGTGATTGGAGCAGAGATCAGTGTTCACTAAAAGAAAGCCCAGCCCCCAACAGTTAGTAACACGCCCCTAGGAACACTTAACCCCTACACTGCCACCCACTGGTTAACCCCTTCACTGCCAGTGTCATTTACACAGGAATCACTGCATTTGTATAGCAGTGATTGCTGTATAAATGAAAATGGCCCCAAAAATGTGTCAAAAATGTCCGATGTGTCCGCCATAATGTCGCAGTCACAATAAAAATCGCTGATCGCCGCCATTACTAGTAAAAAAAAAAAATAGTGAATAGTGTATGTACAAGGTAAACACAGCACTAAATATAAAGCGCAATGTGCATAAAAACAAAGCTTTATTGGGCGGCACAGTGGTGTAGTGGTTAGCATTCTCACCTAGCAGTAAGAAGGGTCGCTGGTTCAATCCCAACCACGACACTACCTGCCTGGAGTTTGCATATTCTCCCTGTGCCTGCGTGGGTTTCCTCCAGGTACTCGGGTTTCCTCCAGGTACTCTGGTTTCCTCCCACAATCCAAAGACATGCAGGTAGGTTAATTGGCTTCTGTCCAACATTAGCCCTAGTATATGAATGGGGACCTTGGTTTGTGGGCTCTTTGAGGGTAAGGGCCAATGTAAGTGTGCAATGTATAGGGATGGGGACAATTGTAAACACTCACTAAGGTTGAACTGGATGGACTGGTGTCTTTATTCAACCTTACTAACTATGAAACTATGAAAGCTGTATAAAAATGGGTGTATCAACACAAAAATAATAAATAATAATGAAAAACCTATATAAAGTGGTCAATAACAAGATGAAACAAGTGATCACAAAAAGATTATCTCAAGAATACACACAATTCATGGATATAAGAATTAAGTAATAAATATGTAGTACCTAGAAAAAATATATATGGCAAAAAAAGAAAAATTGATTTTGTGCGAAAAAAATATAATAAATGTCCAAAATGTGGTGATAAAAAATATAAAAATATAAATGACCAGAAATATATTACAGTGTTCAAAAAAGGTATTAGAAAAACTAGTATATAAATGTGTGACAGCAAATTAACCTCAGTAATAATATCCAAAAAACAATATTAGTTAATAGGTTAAATATAGTAAATAAATAAGTGTCCAGAATATGGCAGTGAAAAATAAATAAATATATCCAAAATATTGCAGTGTCCAGAGAAACGTATAAAAAGGACCAAAATCTGTCTGTGAAAATCTGTGCAACTAAGAGAAAGGTAAAAAAGGTGACTCTTCAGTGCTCCTCTCCTTCGTTCACTGCCCCCTCTTATGTATGCACTTACCAGAGCGCCTCACCCCTGCAGGGGTAACAGATATATGGAAAGTGGAGGCTACAACACCCCAGCTCCTAGATAAAAGTACAAGGCTCCCGCAGTTCCGGCATTTATGGCGTGCGTTCCACAGCCGAACTGTCCACAAACCGGAAGCACAGAGGAACCGGAATTGACGTGTTGCGTACCAAACCTCCAATGACATCCATATGACAAAGCGCGTAAGACTGGACTCTCTTGGTATGCAACACGTCATGTGTATTTATGAATGTGAGTTAGGGACCTTAGATTGTGAGCTCCTTGAGGGTAGGGACTGATGTGAATATACAATGTATATGTAAAGTGCTGCTTTACATGTGTTGACGGCACTATAAAAGAACCTGAAATAAATAATTAGGTTCAATGCTTGTAGTCTTTCCCCATAGCTGATTTCCTGTAGTCACTTTATTAGCTTTGTTGCCCTTCTCTGGACTCTCTACAGTTCCAGGACATCCTTTCTGAGGACTGGTGCCCAGAACCGAATGACATACTCAAGATGTGGCCGGACCAGAGTCTTGTAAAGTGGGAGAATTATAATTTTATCTCTGGAGTGAACTCCCCTTTTTAATGCATGTCAATATTCTGTTGGCTTTGCTTGCAGCAGCCTGACATTGCATGCCATTGCTGAGCCCATCATCTACTAGGACCCCCAGGTCCTTTTTCATCCTAGATTCCCCCAGAGGTTCTCCCACTAGCAAATAACTTGCGTTTGTACTTTTAGCACCCAAATGCATTATCTTACATTTTTCAACATTAAACTTCAAAAAACTACCTTTATCTTTCCTAAAGATAGCACCAGGCAAACACCTAAATTCCTTATACTTTCCTAAAGAAACAGCTCTTACAGTTGAATCACCAACAAGATGACTCTTCCTTCTAGAAGCCTTATCCACAACACTTGCCTGGCTTGCAACCTCAGATAAAACCGTTACTTTTGGCAGTGCAATTTTGTTCCGAGGGTCCTCCTTCCTATCCAGAGAAAAGTTGCCAATATCACAAGCAGCTATGTTTGCAACCTTTGTATCTGCATCTAGCTCAGAAAGAACACCATAGGGGTTATGCAATCCCACACCAAAAGCTACATGTTTATGGTCCAAAGGCCTCACTCTTCCCGACTCACAGTTGTCCACACTGCCCTCCTGCGCAGTCTTTGAGGAAGAACAGGACAAATTGGCTTAGACAGCCTCTTGATCTCAGACTTCAGGGGACAAACCAAAGCATTTAGACAAGCAATGTCACCATGTAGACTAGAAATCTGCATACAAATGGGACAGCATCTCAGCTTCCAAAAATACAACGAAAAACACATGCCAAACAAGTATTGCACAGAACTAAACCAGACATTTAAAAAAAATTTACTTAAAGTGGTTGTAAAGGCAAAAAGTTGTTTGATCTTAATGCATTTTATGCATTAAGATAAAAAACCTCCTGTGTGCAGCTGTCTCCCTCATACTTACTTGAGATCCATCTAGATCCTATGATGTTGCAGGAGTGTCTTGGTTGCCCAGGACTCCCCTTCTCATAGGCTGAGACAGCAGTGCGGCACCATTGGCTCGTGTTGCTGTCAATCAAAGTCAGTCAGTCAATGATGAGAGAAAAGGGGCGGGACCACGTCATGGCTTTGTGTCTGAATGGGCACAAGGATCTGGGGCTTGGCTCGGGTGGCCCCATAGCAAGCTGCTTGCTGTGGGGGCACTTAACAGGAAGGAGGGACCAGAAGCTTCAGCCAGGGACCTGAGAAGAGGAGGATCCAGGCTGCTCTCTGCAAAACCACAGCACAGAGCAGGTAAGTATAACATATTTGTTATTTCAATAGAAAACAAAATGAGACTTTAATATCACTTTAACCACTTCAGTATAGGGCACTTTCACCCACTTCCTGCCCAGGCCAATTTTCAGCTTTCAGTTATGTAATACTGCAGCTCTTGCTGGACTGGTCCCAGCCAGGTGAGTGACTCCCCACAATGACCGCAGCGGGCCCAAGCAGTGACCACCGCAGTCGGAATCCGGCACTCTGGACAGAGCAGGCAGAGTCGCTCCGCTCCATCGATCACTTCGCAAGGCTCCAGTCAGATGCCAGTGAACACCAGTGCCCGCTCCTGCGAATCAGACAACCACTGTAAGGTGAGCAACAGTCGACCACCCTCTGCAATCTTCTGCTGCTTCATGGTGTCTGCTGTTAGCAGGAAACTTTTCTCCTCCAGAGCGTGGCACCGCTCCCTCGCTTCCAGACGAGCTGCCGCCAATAGAACTGATAAGAACATTTCTCCCTAGGCATACTGCTGTAACCCCTTGTTAAAGGAACTAAAGTTTGCAGGCACGCTGATGCTACCAGGACTTGTACAGGCATGTCTCCTGGCATCGAACATGCCCAAGCAACTGAAGGTAGATGATAGATGAATAGTCCAGAGGTTGCCGGAAGCAACAATAAATATGGTAGCCAATGCCTCCCTGTAGAGAACTGATATCACATAGTCTTGCCTGCAGGCACCCAGAGGCTGCTTCCAATTACTCTGGGTAACAGTAGACATTACCAGGCTTACTTTACTGTCTTTAGCAGGAGTTTGGAGCAAAAGTTCAAGATGTCCAGCATTAGCAGAACGCTGGACATATTTGTAATCCACAGTGAAACCTCCAGTAATAGCAGAACGCTGGACATATTTGTAATCCATAGGCATGGTTACCTGGCGTGGTTGACACAGGTGACAGCATATAGTTCCTGAATTGCAGGATTGGTACAAGTGCCCAGCACCGGTTGGGGCAACTCAGTAATCAGGAATAATGAATAGCAACAGTTCTTGCTGGTTGCTACGGGCAATGACATTTGTTACAGCACTGAAACAATAGGCAGAGCACACAAGTCCTTCCCCTTGGATCAATCCTCAACAGTGGTGGAACAAAGCAGAGTTCCCCAGCTTGGTCAACCTCTGTTACTAGGGGCAATGACTGGCAAGTTACCCATGACAGGTGATACCGGACGAGCCCCCAAATGTAGCATTACCCCCGCAGGGGCTGCTGACTGATGTGACCCACTTGTCACCCTGTCCAGCCCAGCATTCACTTCCAGTCACTCCAAGACAATGAACAAGTCCATCAGCTTTGTTTTTGTATTTTATTGAGGGTTTAAACTTGGATGAGGTTGAGGAATTTATGGCATGCCCAGAAAAGATTCTTGCATGGCTTGGGACAATTTAGATACACTCCTCCAGCAAAACACATTTGCAGACTCTCTCCTTTTCCCTCCAGCACAATTCTTCAGTAGCAGCAAGAACATAGTTAGGCTTGACGCTGGCTTCAGCCAGGCCTTAGCAAGATGTCCTTTTACAGGCACGGACTGCAGGCCCCTATGGAGTAGCAAAGGAAGTTCTGGTACTAGCTGCCCTCTTTGGTGGACTATTGATCTCAGTCAGCCCTTTGCAGACCCTGAAAGCCCTCCTGGCTGCAGCAGCCTGACTTCACTGCCAGTTACATCACAGTCTCTCCCGCTGGCTCTACATCCATCTGAAACTGCCTCCCAGCCCGTCCCAACATGCCTCTCCCAGCTCTCTCGACTGTGCCTGTCACTCAGACACGTGGTGGATCCCTCCTGGAGACTTGTCTAGCAGTATTCCCCACTGTCCTCTCCTGCTCAAGACACCCCTTGGTTGTGTGGGGTTCCTTCACAGCTTTGAGCTCCTGGCCCAAGGTCCACCCCAAACTGGGGGGCTCCCTCCAAGGCCCTGACAGCCTTACACTCCATCTCCAGTTCTTCCACCTGAACAACTCGTCCCCAGCTAGGCTGACCCTGGGTATTTAAGGAGGCCTGCCCCCTGCCAATCCAGGTTGGGGATTGGTCAGAGCTCCTAAGAGCACCTCAGAAAGCTCCACCCATCTTCACCTCCTTCTTTCTAGAAGCCTCTAGTAGCAAAAGGGAGGTAACCAAAAGTTGATGCTGTCTGTGAGTCACCAGCCTACTCTAGGCCACTCCCAGCCCCACAGATCAAAACAAACTGGCCTAGCTTTTAGCTAGCCCTTCCTAAATGTACCTGCTCCCTCAAAAATCTCACTCTGGTACCTACCTAATGTAGAGGGTGCTTCATACATACAGTATATATTCAGTCAAATCCAACTCTCTGTGATTCTATAGGCCAGCTCTTTGGACATCATAGGCATGTGCAGGGCACTCCCTAATCACCCCCTACAGAGCAGAGTCCCCCTGCTGCCCGGGGTGCCCCTCCTGCAGCGCTGCCAGCTTTCACAATCTCCCACTGTCTGTTGCTGTAGGCACAATGATGGTATTTCAGGATGAGTTGGGAAGGACTAATGTCATTTACTGGCCCCTTCCCTTTCTGAATGAACATGGTGAGTGACTGGTGCTGTGTGTTTAAGCTTTAGGGTGCACTAGACTGCGCACACCTATGCTGGACACCATGTCTAATATGCCTAAAAGTCTCCATATTGTCTTGATTCTTTATATTCTTTCACATTGTTGGAAAAAAATATATATAAAAAAATAGTACCAATATGTTTGTGTCTGTTCATTCTGAATTGTCTCAATAAAATTAAATGATCACAAAACTGTCTAATGGAGACAGAAACACCATTAAAAAATATATATATATTTTTGGAGAATGATGGAAATTTGGGATTTTGGTCAGATGTTTAATGCTGTTTCTATTGGGGAGATTTTACCTTGTGTATGATCATCATTCAGAAAAAACTAACAGGAGAAAGATGGGAAACACTGACTGCAGTTCTAGCCCTTCCTATTGCTACTTAAAGGGATTGTAAAGGCAGTGCTAACAATCACTGCCAGCCCCTCTGCTATGACTAAATGTACAGTGCCTTGTGAAAGTATTCGGCCCCTTTGAACTTTTCAATCTTTTGCCACATTTCAGGCTTCAAACATAAAGATATAAAATTTTTATTTTTTGTGAAGAATCACCAACAAGTGGGACACAATTGTGAAGTGGAACGAAATCTATTGGATAATTTAAACTTTTTTAGCAAATAAAAACCAGAAAATTGGTGCGTGCAAAATTATTCGGCCCCTTTACTTTCAGTGCAGCAAACTCACTCCAGAAGTTCAGCGAGGATCTCTGAATGATCCAATGTTGTCCTAAATGACTGATGGTGATAAATAGAATCCACCTGTGTGTAATCAAGTCTTTGTATAAATGCACCTGCTCTGTGATAGACTCAGGGTTCTGTTGAAAGCGCAGAGAGCATCATGAAGACCAAGGAACACACCAGGCAGGTCCGTAATACTGTTGTGGAGAAGTTTAAAGCTGGATTTGGATACAAAAAGATTTCCCAAGCTTTAAACATCCCAAGGAGCACTGTGCAAGCGATCATTTTGAAATGGAAGGAGTATCAGACCACTGCAAATCTACCAAGACCTGGCCGTCCCTCTAAACTTTCAGCTCAGACAAGGAGAAGACTGATCAGAGATGCAGCCAAGAGGCCCATGATCACTCTGGATGAACTGCAGAGAACTACAGCTGAGGTGGGAGAGTCGGTCCATAGGACAACAATCAGTCGTACAGTGCACAAATCTGGCCTTTATGGAAGAGTGGCAAGAAGAAAGCCATTTCTCAAAGATATCCATAAAAAGTCTCGTCTAAAGTTTGCCACAAGCCACCTGGGAGACACACCAAACATGTGGAAGAAGGTGCTCTGGTCAGATGAAACCAAAATCTAACTTTTTGCCCACAATGCAAAACGATATGTTTGGCGTAAAAGCAACACAGCTCATCACCCTCAACACACCATCCCCACTGTCAAACATGGTGGTGGCAGCATCATGGTTTGGGCCTGCTTTTCTTCAGCGGGGACAGGGAAGATGGTTAAAATTGAGGGGAATCCAGGTGTTAGAATGGCCAAGTCAAAGTCCAGACCTGAATCCAATCGAGAATCTGTGGAAAGAGCTGAAAACTGCTGTTCACAAACGCTCTCCATCCAACCTCACTGAGCTTGAGCTGTTTTGCAAGGAAGAATGGGCAAGAATTTCAGTCTCTCGATGTGCAAAACTGATAGAGACATACCCCAAGCGACTTGCAGCTGTAATCGCAGCAAAAGGTGGCTCTACAAAGTATTAACGCAAGGGGGCCGAATAATTTTGCACGCCCCACTTTTCATTTTTTTATTAGTTAAAAAAGTTTCAAAAATCCAATAGATTTTGTTCCACTTCACAATTGTGTCCCACTTGTTGGTGATTCTTCACAAAAAATAAAAATTTTATATCTTTATGTTTGAAGCCTGAAATGTGGCAAAAGGTTGAAAAGTTCAAGGGGGCCGAATACTTTCGCAAGGCACTGTACTATACAGTGTTTGTGCTTTTTTAAATTCTTCTTCTAAATACCTTATTTCACCTCACCGATCAGTGGTCAAGTGACCGCCCCTAGCTCTCTTCCTCATAAAGTATGTACTTTATGTACTACAGAGGGGCTGAGATCTCCCTCTGATGTCTGCCAGGCTTTCACGTGACCACTGATTGGCGAGGTGAAATAAGGCATTTAGAAGAATTTAAAAAAAAAAGCACAAATGCAGTATAGTACATTTTTTCCTAACAGAGGGGCTGGCAGAAAGCCCCTTTTAACAATGAGACGCCCGGCAGTTAACGGTAAAGCGCTGCTTTTCGGCTGCGAGCAGGGTGCTTTTTTTTTCCTTTTTTTTATTCTTTATTTAGTATATTTTTTTCCATACAAAAATTATAAAACATAATATACATATATATATGCATTTTAAAATGCCCCCCCCCCCCCCATAATCCTACTGCCTCATTATATTTCTTCATTAATTTAAACAGTTTCCATTGTTCCCATTTCTTTCGGAATTTAGTTTTTCCACTCTCCTCGTCCTCTTCCCATTCCTCCATTCTATACATATCCTCTACTTTTTCTATCCATTCCCTCAGTTTTGGGGCTTCCACCTGTCTCCAATTTTTTGGAATCAAGCTCTTTGTCGCCTTTATTAAATGTCCTATGAGGGCCTCTTTATACTTTTGAGTTGGGGTGTCTGTACCGTGGAAGAGACATGTCCAAGGATTTTCTAGTACCCGAGTTCCTGCTATTGTTTTTATCAGAGCTAATATTTCCCTCCAGAACTTTCTAATTTTTGGGCATTCCCACCAAATGTGTGCCGCACTCCCTTGTTGTCCACACCCTCTCCAGCACGTCCCGAGTTGATCTTCTTGGTATCTCATCATCATATCTGGTGTCCTATACCACCTAACAAGGCTTTTGTAATTAATTTCTATTGTGTTAGGATTTTTAGATGTCTCGTGTGTTTTTTATATAGATAGGTACCTCCATTTCATCCATTCCTCCCAGCATCTTATATATCTGTGAGATGTTTACCCTTATTATTTTCCCTTCGCACATCCGCTCTAGAACATTAAGGTCTTCTCCACTTTTCAACGGTTGTGGCAATGATGAGACAAAATGTCTGAGCTGGAGGTACCGCCATACATCTATATCCATATACTCCTGTGTGTTTCTAAAGTGATTATTTTGCCCGCTTTTATTATGTGTCTCAATTGAATGTCTTCTCTTCTAATCCAATGTCCTCCCATAGTGCTCTTCCCCGGTGGAAATAGATTATTTTCTTTTAATGCCATTAATGGGGAATTGTATTTCCATTTATTATGTTTGTGAATTCCATCCCATATTCTAAAACGTTTTTTGTGAGTGCAAGTATTGTTGGTATTAGTGATCTATGTTTTGGGGGTATCCAAATTTCCTTTCCTAATCGTGTCTCTGCAGAGCTGTGTTTTATTGCCACCCATCTCTTTTCATTATCTAGTTTTGTCCACTCCGCCACCCATGTTAACACTATAGATTCATAGTATTTCTTAAAATCCGGTACCTTTAAACCTCCCCCCTCTTTTCCCAATTGTAATACCTTTAAGGCTATTCTAGGCTTCTTATTTTTCCAAATGAGCTTGGTTATTAAGGATTTAATGATATTGAAATAGACTGGAGGGATATATATGGGTAACATCTGTAACTTGTATAATATTTTTGGTTGTATGATCATCTTAAGGGCGTTTATCCGGCCAAACCAGGACAATGGTTTCATCATTATTTTTTTCGTGCCTTCTCTTACTTCATCCAGCAGGGGAATATAATTTATCTCATAGATTTTCTTTAATGAGGCTGCCAACTTTATGCCTACATATTTAATTTCCTTCTTCCACAGGAAGGGAAATTCACCCTTAATATCCTGTTCTTCCCTATTGCTCGTATTGACATTTAACACTTCTGTTTTCTTTGAGATTATTTTAAAGTTTGATAAATCTCCGTACTGCTCCGTACTGCGCGTTTATTATGTATTCTTTAATTTTCCCCCTTCTGATGTTCTCTTGTTGTTCTGTCTCCTTTTTTCTGACCCAATATAATTGCTCATAGTATTCTCTAAATACCTTCGCTAAATCTTTAGTCTTATACTTGGTCTCATTATTTTTATCTAGTATTTTCTCAATAAAATTTTTTGCTTTCTTTTTCCTAAGTATCCTAGCTAAGCTCTTACCATTCTTATTTCCCCACATATATCGCTCTTTCGCTATTTTTTAATATTCTCTCCTTACTTCTTGCTCTATTATTTCCTCTAGCTCTAATTTTTTAATAGCTAAATTCCATTGTAGCACCTGTATCTTTCCTTGTCCATTCTGTTTCTCTATTTTGTGTTTTAATTCTAATCTTCTGATTTCTTCTCTTAATTCCTTTACCTTATTATTCCTTTCTTTTTTTCTTTTTTCCCCAAGGGAAATATATATTCCTCTTATGTAAGCCTTGTGGGCCTCCCATAATATATTCTCCGCCGCCTCACCCTTCCCATTTGAGGCAAAAAAAAATTCCAACTCCTTTCTTATTATTTCCTCTCCTTCTACATCTAATAATTCTTTATTGAGTTTCCAGGTAAACGGGGGTTTCTTTACCTCTGGGATTTTAATTCTCATAGTTATGGGTGCGTGGTCTGACAGGGTCCTGATTCCGATGTCCGTATCCACCACTTTCTCCAATAGCTGGTGTTCCACCAGCCAGTAATCTATCCTGGTGTACGTCCCATGCACAGGGGAGTAGAACGAATAATCTCGTTTCTTCTGGTATTGCATCCTCCACACATCTATCAGCTGAAACTCAGCCATCTGTTGTTTAATTCCATTCCGCTGTGCGTTCCCCCGTCTCCTGTGCATGAGATGAACTATCCAGTCTCGGATTCATCTGAAAATTTAGGTCTCCTGCCACAATCACCCTCCCCTCCTTAAAATCCCAGAGTTTTCCCAGTATCTTTCTCAGATAGGTTATTGGGTTCTTGTTTGGGCTATATATGTTTGCCAAGGTATATTTTATTCCCCATAATTTCCCTTTTAAAAACAGGAACCTCCCTTCCGGGTCCCCAATCCTACCCTCTACCTTAAATTGTATATCCTGGCCCAGCCCCACGGCTACCCCCTTTGTTCTACTTGAAACTGAGTCTCCATAGAACCATCGGGTACCTTGGGGAATACAATCTTATTTTACTTTCATGGGTTAAGTGCGTTTCCTGTAAAGAGCACAACCTCTGCGTTAAGTTGCTCCAATTCTCTCAATATCTTAAACCGTTTGTTTGCTGCGTTCAGACCCCTCAGGTTATACGACACACAATTTACTATTATCATACTAGAACCCGGATAGTTCCCTTTTTACATGAGGTCTTGAGCTATAGGTTATTCTCATCCCTCCCTTCCCCCCCCACCCCCCCCCCCCACGGCCCACCTCCGGACCTCGTGCCACCAACCTGGATATATCCCCATCCTGGTGTCTGCACCTCCTCCCCTGAGGTGGAGACCCCAACCCGGTGCCCCGTGTCCATCCCCCCCGCGGGTCCTAAGATCCCAGGGCGAAGAGGGTGGAGCGGACCTTCCTAGAGAGACCCTTCCCTGATAACCCCCCCCCCCCCAGAAGAGTTCCTCCACCATTTTCAATATCAATATGCTTCTATAGCTTCAGAGCGGTCTTTTTAATACTTCTTCCCTTTCCCTTTCCCTCCCCCCCCACACCGCCTGCCACCCCCCTCCTCCCCCCGGCAGCTCCTCCCTTATCAACCCTTCATACACTTTTGGCATTGGAATCTGTAGGCTTTTACAAAAATCCTGTACTTCTTCTAAAAATCTCAACCTTGTTGTCTTCCCCTCCTTATGCACTATCAATGGTGTGGGAAACCCCCAGCTATATCTAATGTTTAGTTCTCTTAATTGGTCCAACAATGGTTTGAGCTTTCTTCTACTTATTAAGGTTTCTGCTGATAGGTCCGCGAACACTTGTAAAGTCGTTGTTCGTACTGTAGAGGGAGTCCCTTCCTTAGGTTATTCCATATTTTTTCTTTATCTGAGTACTCGTGAAACTTAATAAGCACATCCCGTGGCGTGTCCTTTTAGTCCAGGTGGTTTCCTTACTCTGTGTACTCTATTTTTATCTTTTCTGCCTCTCCTCTCTCTAATAGGGGGGTAAATATCTCCTTCATCTTTTCCTCCAGGTTTTCTCCATTTTGTTCTGGTATAGCCCTTATCCTTAAGTTTTGGCGCCTGTTTTGATTTTCTTGCGCTTCCATTTTGTAATAACATTCACTTTGTTGTATTTGTAGCTCTTTCATTTGTGTTTTTAACCCAGCTATCTCCAGTGTTTGTCTCTCTGTTTTTTCTTCTATCTCTTCTACCCTCTTTAAAAAGTGTCCCAGGTCCATACGTACATTAGAGACCTCACTTTGAATCAAGTTTTCCATTCTCTCAAACATTGCTAACATATCCAGTTTAGTGGGCATTAGGGATTCACTTCTCAGGTCTTCCCCCTCTGTAGTCTCCATCTCTGTTCCCATGCTCTCCTGCATCTTCTCTCCTTGAGCCCCCTTTAATTTAGCTGCCTCTTTTCTTGCACCTTTAGTTGTCTGGACTGTTTTTTTTTCCATACTTGGGCTTCTAGTGTTCCCTTCTTTAGTTGTTAAATATTTCTGGATTGAGCTTCGTTTGTATTTGAGTTTAAGCTCTCTCTGGGGGTTTTGGGTTCTGTTACTTTTTGGGATCGACCTTTCATTTTCCTTTTGGGCTTGCACCCCCTCTTGCTTTCTCCTCTTGCCTCCCTAAATAGTTGACCCTCAGGAATGTATAATATTTTTCCTCCTTCCCCTCCCCCTTTCCTTATTGTAATTATTTTTGTTGGTTTTTATTGTTTACAGAAAAGAGCCTCTCTTCCTTGAGACCCAGCCGTCTCTTTAAAAATCGAGGGAACCTGTACCTTATATTTATGCAGGGATAATATAATGCATATGACTGTACTCAGGTTACACATATATGTCTTAGATCGCAATGCTTATCTCATGCAATATACAACTTTAAGCCGTCTCTTTTAAACCATTGATATATATTTAACGGAAGGTGCATCAGGGGAGCCTTTTCCAATCAATCAGTTGTCAATCGATTGTCGATTGTCTACTCCTTTCACTTCCACCTTTAACACAGGTACTTTAGGAAAGATAGCAAGGATATAAACCTTCTTTTCTCCGGGATATGGTTTAATAACAATTCCTTTTTACCCCACAGGTTCTATAACTTTATCCATTCATATCTGTGCATATCTGCGCATTTACTGTATAGACATTGTCTCTGCATTCCATAGGTAACTTAAAAAAAAACATTCCTTTACCTCACTGTCCATGTCCCAACAGCCCGTTCTGTCTGTTCTGTCCCATCGGTTAATGAATGGTCCTGTCTGACTGTCACCAACAGACATAGAATATGGAGCCCATCCGGGGGAAGGGGGGTGCAGGAGGTAGGGTAGAGAGGGGGGCAGGAGGTCTCTCTGCAGTCACCGCCGATCACTGTCCCATTCAGTTTCTCTCGTCCGGGGGGGGGGCTGCTCTCACCAGCCTGCTTTCTCCAGCCTGCTCTCACCAGCCTCCGTCCATTCCCTGCTATAGTGGATACCACTCTGTAGTGCTCCTCTTGTCCAGAGGGAGGGGGGCCGCTCTCACCCGCCTCCATCGCTCACCATTGTAGCTGAAGCTCACTCCGTGCGATCGTCTTAGCGGGGGGGGGCCTCTGCGCTGTGTCCCCGGCCATCCAGCTCATCCACCACCGCAGATGCCGGTCTCTCCTCGGCCCTCAAAGACGCCGCGTCAGGCTCCTCCCCCAGCGCTCTGACATCACATCCCCGTGTGTTCCTCCATTGAAACGTATTAATCTGATCGCGAGCAGGGTGCTCTTAACCCAAAAAATGGTATAAAATCTAGTTTGGCGGTGCTTTCAAAGCACTGGCCATCCAGTGCAATGGGCAGGGCGTTTTGGCAGCGCTAAATACAGTGCTCCCAAACAACCCCATAGATGCTGCTTGCAGGACTTTTTGTAATACATCCAGCAAGCGCACCACCCCAGTGTGAAAAGACACTGTGCAATGAATAGGAGGCGGTTTTCAGGCGCTTTGCAGAGGCCATTTCTAGTGCTAAAGCACCTGAAAACTGCCCCAGTGTGAAAGGGGTCTAATTGTGAGCAGTTGCTTTACTGCCGCTTGGAATAGCGATAGAAAGGGAGGGGCCGCTCACAACACAGGAGTTGACAGGGAGAGGAGGGAAGAGAGGAGTGCTGCGGGATGACAGAGGCACCTAAACTGACCACAGTAATCGGGGGTCAGCAGCCCTGATCAGATGCGTATCTAGTGAAAATGGCACCCATGGCAAGAACTAAAACTGCGCCCCTGTCAAAACATTTGAAACCCATCTTTCAGATAACCTTAACAAAAAAAAACAGTTAACAAAATTACAATTCATGTTACCCCATAAATGCGGTAACATCAGCACCCATAAATACGGTAACATCAGCACCCATAAATACGGTAACATCAGCCCCTATAAATGCGGTAACATCAGCACCCATAAATGCAGTAACATCAGCCCCCATAAATGCGGTAATATCAGCACCCATAAATACGGTAACATCAGCCCCTATAAATGTGGTGACATCAGCCCCATAAATACGGTAACATCAGCATCCATAAATGCAGTAACATCAGCCCCCATCATGCGGTAACTGACCACAGTAATTGGGGGTCAGCAGCCCTGATCAGATGCGTATATAGTGAAAATGCCACCCATGGCAAGAACTAAAACTGCACCCCTGTCAAAACATTTGAAACCCATCTTTCAGATAACCTTAACAAAAAAAAACAGTTAAAAAAAATTACAATTCATGTTACCCCATAAATGCGGTAACATTAGCCCCCATAAATACGGTAATATCAGCCCCTATAAATGCGGTAACATCAGCACCCATAAATGCAGTAACATCAGCCCCCATAAATACGGTAACATCAGCACCCATAAATACGGTAACATCAGCCCCTATAAATGCAGTAACATCAGCACCCATAAATGCTTTAACATCAGCACCCATAAATGCGGTAACATCAGCACACATAAATAAATGCGGTAACATCAGCACCCATAAATACAGTAACATCAGCCCCCATAAATTCTTTAACATCAGCACCCATAAATAAATGCAGTAACATCCGCCCCCATAAATACGGTAACATCAGCACCCATAAATACGGTAACATCAGCCCATATAAATGCGGTAACATCAGCACCCATAAATGCAGTAACATCTGCACCCATAAATGCGGTAACATTAGCACCCATAAATAAATGCGGTAACATCAGCACCCATAAATAAATGCGGTAACATCAGCCCCCATAAATGCGGTAGCATCAGCACCCATAAATACAGTAACATCAGCACCCATAAATGCAGTAACATCAGCCCCCATAAATGCGGCCTTACCAGCCCCCATAAATACAGTAACCAGGGCCGTTTTTAAGGCAAGGCAAAATGGGCAGCTGCCCTGGGCCCTGTCATTGTTGTGGGGCCCAAAGCAGCTGCCTCATACTTGCCAACTATCCCAGTTTAAATTTCCTTGTCTCTTGCTGTGTCCTGATATCTCAGTGTGAAGTGTTGCTACTAATGCTGCCCAGCTCTGCCCTATTGTTGTGTACAGATGACTCACCTGCAGACCCTGTGTTTACATGTAAATAACTAGCATTCATATGTAAATAGCTGCATAGATATGTAAATAAAGGCGGCATCCATATGTATAGCATGACCCCTGGAGTGAGGAGATGATGTGCTGTAACATCTAGCAATGAATCAGTGAGCAGTATTACTGTACAGTAATCTCAACAAGCAGAAATCATGTGCTGTAACCTGTAGCAACTAATCAGTGAGCTGTAATGTGTGCTGTAACCTCTAGCAACCAGTCAGTGAGCGGTAATGATACACTGTAACCTCTGGCAACCAATCGCAATAGCTGCCTGATCTGATTCAGTAAACTGATCTTGAGTCTAGCTGCTATTTATTGTATGTCTCAGAGCAGGTGGAGAGTAAAACTGCATGGGGGGTGGAGGCCCAAGAAAAGTTTTGCCCAGGGTCCAATCAATATTAAAGACGGCCCTGACAGTAACATCAGCACCCATAAATGCGGAAGCATCAGTACACAAATACAGTAACATCAGCACCCATAAAAAAATGCAGTAACATCAGCACCCATAAATAAATGCAGTAACATCAGCACCCATAAATAAAGTAACATCAGCCCCCATAAATACAGTAACATCAGCATCCATAAATACAGTAACATCAGCCCCCATAAATGCGGCCTTACCAGACCCCATAAATACAGTAACATGAGCACCCATAAATGTGGTAACATCAGCACACATAAATACAGCAACATCAGCCCCCATAAATACGGTAACATCCACACACATAAATAAATGCAGTAACATCAGCACCCATAAATAAATGCGGTAACATCAGCACCCATAAATACAGTAACATCAGCACACATAAAGATCAAGATTGTGCTGCTGTAATAGTACCTGCTGCTGCTGCTGCTTGGTGGGGGGGGGGGGGGGGGGTCCAATGCTTTCTCTTCTCCCTACTGATGTCTGGTCTCCAGCCTCCATCTTTTCCTTCCCTCCAGGTCACAGCACCGGTGTCAGCACGTCACACAGACCTGGGAGCAGGCCCGGACTGGCCATAGGGCAGACCGGGCATTTGCCCGGTGGGCCGGGGCCGCCCGTGGCCTGTTGATGATCAGGCCGCACAGCGGGAGGTAAGCGGCGGCCACGGCCTGATCGTGGGTAACACAGGCCACGGCTGCCGCTCCCCTAGCGCCAAACGGCCGTGCCTGTGTCATGCGGAACTGGCGGCTGCATGGGCTGTGCTGTGTGTCTTTCTCACACACAGCTCAGCCTCAGCGCCGTGCTGACAGTTCCGCTCTCCTCCTCCAGCCATGGGTGTCCGCACGGTGGGGAAAGCTGCTGCTGTCACTATTACCCCCTCGCTCCCCCTCCCCTTCTCACGTCGGCAGCAGGGGAAGAGAAGGCGTTCCTATATGGTCGCTTTCCCTCCCCATTGGCCAAAACAGAGGTCTAATCAGAAGAAACTAGAGGGGCATCATGGGAAATGTAGTCCCAGAGAAACATGGCACCATTGGTCTCAGCAGGGAGCAGACTACAGTTCCCAGCATGCACTCTGCTGGGGTGAAAGAGAAAACCCAGAAACAAGCTGAGGAGTGCTTGTAGCAGCTACTACAGGAGACATGGCAAATGAAACAGAGGACTGTGCTGGGGGAACTAATAGCCCCAGCACAACCAGAGAGAGAGAGCCACGCTGCACCGCACCACCAGAGAGAGTGACGCTGCACCGCACCACCAGAGAGAGCGATGCTGCACCGCACCCCCAGAGAGAGCGAGGCTACACCGCACCCCCAGAGAGAGCGAGGCTGCACTGCACCCCCAGAGAGAGCGAGGCTGCACCGCACCCCCAGAGGGAGCCACCCTGTACCCGCAGCACCAGAGGGAGCCACCCTGTACCCGCAGCACCAGAGGGAGCCGTCCTGTACCCGCGCCACCAGAGGGAGCCACGCTGTACCACACCACCAGAAAAAAAGCCACACTGTACCTGCACAACCAGAGAGAGAGACACGCTCTACCGCACCGCCAGAGAGCAGGTCAGTGTCACTGGGCCATGGACACAATAGGAGACAGACAGTACTGGCATGGCCACAATAGGACTGGGACACTATAATATAAAGGGGACTGCCCCGTAAAAGGGCACTGTAATAATTGCAGTGCCCTTTTTAGTGCAGTTCCCTTTATATCACCGTGTCCCTGCACATTACAGTGTGGAGGACCAACACCAGCCACCCCCGCTAATGTCTACCAAACCCCCCACCCCCGTCCCTGGAAGGTTGTCTGTTCAATAGGCTTGTGCAATTTGTTTCGTAACGAATCTAAATTCGGCCGAATTTTGCATCTTTCGGACATTCGGACACAGCTCAAAGTAAATCTTATAGTCCAATCAGCTAATTAATTTTGTGTCAGAGGTTGGATTACTGGCAAAGTGCATTCCTGAGAACTGAGTTAGAAGGGTGTTGTATTGTATTTGAGCCGAGGAGAAGAGACGTTGTCATTGTGTGTGTTAAAAGATTCAATAAACAAACGACTTTCCAAACTACGAATCGAAGCATCCGAATGTCCGAATAAAAAAATAACGAATAACAACGAATACGAAAGAAATATAACGAATGAATTCGAATGAATTCGAATGAATTCAAATGAATTTGGTAATTCTTTAAAGATCTAATGAAACAAAAGGTCAGCTCAAAGTAAATCTTATAGTCCAATCAGCTAATTAATTTTGTGTCAGAGGTTGGATTACTGGCAAAGTGCATTCCTGAGAACTGAGTTAGAAGGGTGTTGTATTGTATTTGAGCCGAGGAGAAGAGACGTTGTCATTGTGTGTGTTAAAAGATTCAATAAACAAACGACTTTCCAAACTACGAATCGAAGCATCCGAATGTCCGAATAAAAAAATAATGAATAACAACGAATACGAAAGAAATATAACAAATGAATTCGAATGAATTCAAATGAATTCAAATGAATTTGGTAATTCTTTAAAGATCTAATGAAACAAAAGGTCAGCTCAAAGTAAATCTTATAGTCCAATCAGCTAATTAATTTTGTGCCGGAGGTTGGATTACTGGCAAAGTGCATTCCTGAGAACTGAGTTAGAAGGGTGTTGTATTGTATTTGAGCCGAAGAGAAGAGACGTTGTCATTGTGTGTGTTAAAAGATTCAATAAACAAACGACTTTCCAAACTACAAATCATTATCACGAATGTCTATACATACATAAATAGCGAATTTCAACGAATACGACCGAATGAATTCGACACTCTACGAATAATAACGAATTATCCGAAAACGTATTAACGTAACATAACGAATATAACAACGAAATTATGTATTTTACGAATGACAACTAACCGAAACTAAACAAAATTTTCCATTGTGCACAAGTCTACTGTTCAATCTAAAATGCCCGGGCCTATTTTTTGTCGCAGTCCGGGCCTGCCTGGGAGACCCCCAGAGAAGCTGAAGTCGCTACGCAGAGGAAGGTAGGCGGAGCATTAGGCGGAGCATTAGGCGGAGCCTCCACCAGTCACTCTAGGGGAACGTAAGCGACCTGGGCGGTCACTCTGGCCAGAACCAAGTGATTGGCCGTTATGGGGGATGCCCGGGAGCCTGTCACAATTGTACTGTGCCAGCGCGTCGCTCCAGCAAGCCAGTTGCGGCGCCGGGAACTAGAGTAGTGCGGGAGGCGGCAGTGAGAGGACCGCAGGGGTCGGTCAGTCAGACTACATTTTTTGTGCAGGCCCGGCTTTTTTGCCGCCCCCCCCCCCCATGGCGCCCATGGCACTTGCCATGGCTGCCATACCCTAGGTACGCCACTGGCCCTGATTACCGTGGTCAGGACACACAGGGGGACACAGGAACAGGCAGGATTAACTGGCTTTTTACAGCTTAGAGAAGGAAAAAAGACACTGCCCATTTGCTGTGCAAAGCATGCTTTAAAGGAACGGGGTGTTTTCTTTTATTTTTATGTATTTTTTTTAGGGTTACAACCACTTTAAAAAATTGGCTCAATTTTGGATTTAATGCGTATGTTTACATACCCCACTGTATAGCACTACAAAATATGCCTGTTATGTAATTAAACGAAAGTAGTAATGACTAGTTGTCTAATTTCACCTTTTACTTTTCCTATTCCACAGTAAAAGATATTGAAATGTCTCCAAAATATAATTCAAGTGAAGTGTACACAAGATCAAAAAATGTTTTTGTCAACAAAGGGGACTGGATACTATTAGACATCAAAGTGAACTCGAAATTAGTACCTGTTAATGATGCAAATTTCAGCACAGTCTTTTATGAGGTGAGAAATAACTATTTTTTTTCCTATGCACTTACAGTGCTCTGCATAAATATTTACCCCTTTTGGAGTTTTCCACATTTTAGGGTTACAGTATGCAATGTAGGGATGAGCCAAACACTCTCCCGTTCGGTTCGCACCAGAACTTGCGAACAGGCAAAAATTTGTGCGAACACTGTTAAAATAAATAACCGATGGAACAGATTCCCCACAGATACACACAAATTAAGTGAACTCTGACAGTGGGACCTGCTGCTGTCAGAATACACTGTTTATCAGCTGCAGCTACTGATTCTCAAAGTTTTCCAGCATTTCACTTTGACAGGAGTTGATCAAGTGATTGATTTCTGTTGAGTGGGTACAGGCACACACTGCAGTCTCTGCTGAACGAGCTTCATTTAGATCGGTGTATGGCCAGCTTTGGTTTGGTATATAGCTTTGGAGAAGAACAAGATTTGGGTTATAAAAATAACCCCCTCAGCAGATAAAGAATATGTCCCAACTATGTATGTCCTTAGAGTAGGCCAACCACTAAACTTCAGTGACTGGGTAATGAGGACCATAGTAAGCAAAACAACCAAGAGGCCAAAGGAACTGAAACAGAAGAAACTATCCATGGTATAACTAATATAGACACTCTATAAGCATGGCCCACACTGTGTAGAAATACGAATGATGGCAACAAATCTGGGTTAAACAACAAAAACATCCAATCCTTTTTAGACTTTTCCAAAAGGCATATGGGACACACAAAAGCCTTAGACCCCATTCACACCTGAGCGTTTTGTAGCTTGAAGTCTGAAGCTACTAAACGCTAGAGGGGAAAAATTCTATTATTCTCAATGGAGATGGTTCACATCTCCACTACATGTCACCTGAAGCCGAATGCCTGAAGCTCAAACAAGTTCCGGACCCTTTTTTGTCACTCGAATTGAGCAGATTTGGGCGTTTTTCTTCTTTTAACATTGGTGACCTTTTGCCCTGCACAAAATCGCGGCAAATCGTGGTAAAACGCGGTAAAAAAACGCCGCAAAAAAATACAGGAAAATGCTTTGCTCAGGTGTGAATGCAGCCTTATAGAAAATTGATCTTTAATCTGGTGAGACAAAAATTGAACATTTGGTGAGGACTGAGAGCAAGGTAAACAAAGCCAAATAATGGATAATTCTAGAAGACACTTGAATGGGGATTTACCTTCCAATAGGGCAGTAACACTAATAGAATCAAATTTTGCCACAAATCAATTTTGACAAAAGGAATAGGAAACATTGCATGATCTAGTTGTACAATTTTAGCAGAGATGCACTCAAAGTATTGGTTACAGTCAGGTCCATAAATATTGGGACATCAACACAATTCTAATCTTTTTGGCTCTATACTCCACCACAATGGATTTGAAATGAAACAAACAAGATTTGCTTTAACTGCAGACTCTTAGCTTTAATTTGAGGGTATCAGGTGAACGGTGTAGGAATTACAACAGTTTGTATATGTGCCTCCCACTTTTTAAGGGACCAAAAGTAATGGGGCAATTGGCTGCTCAGCTGTTCCATGGCCAGGTGTGTGTTATTCCCTCATTATCCCCTTTACAAGGAGCAGATAAAAGGCCCAGAATTCATTTCAAGTGTGCTATTTGGATTTGGAATCTGTTGCTGTCAACTCTCAATATGAGAACCAAAGAGCTGTCACTATCAATGAAGCAAGCCTTAATGAGGCTGAAAAAACAAATCAAACCCATCAGAGAGATAGCAAAAACATTAGGTGTGGACAAATCAACTGTTTGGAACATCCTTAAAAAGAAAGAGCGCACTGGTGAGCTCAGAGACACCAAAAGACTCGGAAGACCACAGAAAACAACTGTGGTGGATGACCCAATATTTATGGACCTGACTGTATGTGAAAAAATATTTAACCCTCTAGTGAAAATGAAATAAAAATAAATAAGTGGAACATATATATACATATATATATATATATGTATGTATGTATGTATATATATATATATATATATATATATATATATATATATACAGTATATATTGACAAATATGTATCAATGAATATTCAACACCCAGTAACAAGTGTGACAAATAAGAGAACAAATTATCTATAATTAAGAGTCCATAAACAAATGTTTCCAGTATTAGAATTTGTATAGTGTCTTCTCATTTCTTCCACCACACCAGTATGTGAGAGTGATTCCGCTCCCCTCAAAAAACGCTCTCACCAGCTTCCAATGCCTTACACTGTTGTTCTTGGCTTAAACGCTTTCAACCACACACAGAGGGGTTAAGTGATATCCAATATCCAACCGTGAACATCAATCAGGATCTCTCCACATGTAAATAACAAAGTGCTCCAAATAGTGTAATAACATAAAACCAGTTTAATTAAAACACTCAGGAATCTTCAAACTTTGCACTCACATCAAATACATTCATTATAAGCAAAAGTGAAATCACAGCAGCTCTTCAAATAGGTAATAGCAGCGGTGTATAGTGGACCCGAGGTGTGCAGACAAAAGATATGCTCTCATCCGCCCCTCAGGCTCGGAACAGATCTCCACTTCCCAGTTCAGTGTGCAGCATCAAAGTTACACAGGATTGCCATACAGCCAGGCCCTGACATGTTTCGTCATACTGATTTAATTATGGGATTGGCTGTATGGCACGGCAATCATCCCTCTTATACCCTATCATTAAATTGTCGACAGAAATCGCTAAAAAGCTCATGCTCTCACCTCGTGTCCCCATGTTCACAATACCTCGGTCTTTGAATAGATCCTCAGCAGTAATTGGAACATTATCAATCAAGTATATCGCAAACTAGCAAAACTTACTTCAATACGTTTAACAATACAGCATACAACTCGCATCCTGTTTTTTTTTTTTTCAAGTAATCATGCTGATTCATATATGCTCACCTAAATCTTATCAGCGATCACACTAAATAATCCATCAGATTGTGCTAAATCAGAAAGGATTTGATGGGGAATATATCCTAGTAAAAATTTAAGATAAATAAGATAAAAAATAAAAAAACTCAGTTTGGACGAATGGCTGATAATAATCCTAATTAGATTAACTTTCAAGGTTATAAAAATTCAATGGTGGTAGCACATATATAATATATAAAACATGGGAAAACAGGTTAAACCTCATACATCCACTAGTAGGATGCCACAGTAAGTCCCCACATCTCCCTCATATATACAGCATACATAATACCCTACCCATTCCATATCTCAAATATTACAGTATAAGGCATAAATAACTCCAAAAACCTTAATAAGTAAAATAATATTTTTTAAAAAAGGATCTACATTACACATATCAGAGTAATTTAAATGAACCATTAAACTAGATTACCACTCTATTTTTATAATTAAAAATTGTTAATGAAGCAGTTGAGGTCTACCTCAATGTTTAAGCCTCTGGGAAAAAGACATTTTGACAGGAAAATCCAACAAGTTTCTCTCTGGGAAAGATCCCGTACCCTATTAGAACCTCTCCAAGCAGGAAACACACAGTATATCCCACAGAACTGTAATAAAGTGGGGTCTTGGTTATGCTTCTCTTTGAAGTGTAGGGACACACTATGGTGTTTAAAACCAGAAATTTGAATTTCATCTTTTTGCTAAAACATTGTTCCCTAGGTACACTTGCTACCTCTTGGATATTTTAATTTATAGTATTTTCTCTATAACACTTTTAGACAAATTTCTCGAAGGATATTAGCTTGTTTGAAAATAATCCTCTTGTTCTGCACAATTTTGTCATACCCTGAGCATTTGTCCCTTAGGGAAATTTTTATCCAAGCCAGATGGTGCCCACTTCTAATGGACAAGTAACTATTCCGATCAGTCGGTTTAAAGTAGACTGTAGTGCTCAATTTATTAAATGTTTTCTCAATGGTTACATCCAAGAAATTAACAGTTCTTTCTATATTGTTCATATTATTATTTAAATATTCAAAAAATTCCACCACCGATTCCTTAGACCCCTTCCAAATAAACAGGAGGTCATCTATAAATATGCGGTAGAATTTTACTTGGGGTCTAGATGTACTGAACACATACCAATCTTCCCATTCAACCATAAACAGGCTGGCTAGGCTGGGAGCAAATTTAGCTCCCAGAGCCACGCCAACCTGCTGTGAGAAGAATTGGCCTTTGTACCAAAAATAATTGTGACATATAATAGTCCAAAACTTGTCCTAAAAAAAATTCTGCATGTGTGGGATATTGTCCCTTCTACTTATTGCCCAATTTAATGTTAATAAAGCATCCTCATGTTGTATAACAGTATACAATGAGCATACATCAGCCGTAACCAGGTAAGAGATAGAAGTGGAGTTCAGTTCAACCTTCTCCAATAACTGTAGCAGATTTGAAATAAATTGAGCACTACAGTCTACTTTAAACTGACTGATCGGAATAGTTACTTGTCCGTTAGAAGTGGGCACCACCCTGCTTGGATAAAAAATATCCCTAAGGGACAAATGCTCAAGATACAACAAAATTGTACTGAACAAGATGATTATTTTAAACAAGCTAATATCCTTAAAGAGAAATGTGTCCAAAAGGCTTGTAGGGAAAATACTATACTGTAAATCAAATTATCCAAAAGGTAGCAAGTGTACCTAGGGAACAATGTTTTAAGAAAAAAGATAAAATTCAAATATCTGGGGACCAACACCAATGGGGATTTATTTCAAATTTCCACTACAAATATAAGGAAATTGAATCCATTTCTAAGAAACACTGGCATATCTTATGCCGTGATAGGCATTTGGGAGGGGTTTTACCAGACCAACCAAGGTTTATATACAGGAGGGCACCAAACTTTGACCAGATGGTCAGGAAAATCTTGGATCCACCTGGCCAGCATAGTATTAAAAGTGTTTCTCATGTAGGAAATGCATATGTTGTAGAACTGTTGGAGTAAGCAATAGGGGCATGACAAAGATCACAAACATTGATCAGGAAGTATTTGAGATAAATACTTACTTTGGTGCCCCTGTGGATTATTTTATGTGGGGAGAACAAAAAGACTCTTGAAGGTATGGATCGCAGAACATTAAGCCAATATAAGAAATTACTTTAAACACCATAGTGTGTACCTACACTTCAAAGAGAAGCATAACCAAGACCCCACTTTATTATAGTTCTGTGGGATAGACTGTGTGTTTCCCGCCTGGAGAGGTTATAATAGGGTATGGGATCATTCCCAGAGAGAAACTCATTGGATTTTCCAGTTAAAATGTCTTTTTCCCAGAGTCTTAAACATTGAGGTAGACCTCAACTGCTTCATCAACAATTTTTGATTATAAAAATAAAGGGGTGATCTAGTTTAATGGTTCATTTATATTACTCTGATATGTGTAATGTAGATCCTTTTTTTAAAAATACTTTTTTACTTATTAAGGTTTTTGGAGTTATTTATGCCTTATACTGAGATATGGAATGGGTAGGGTATTACGTATACTGTATATATGAGGGAGATGTGGGGACTTACTGTGGCATCCTATTAGTGGATGTATGAGGTTTAACCTGTTTTCCCATTTTTTTTGAGTTATTTTTGCCTTATCCCCTTCCTGCCGAGCATACGCAGATGTGCATACTCGGGTTTCAAGTGTTATACCAGGATGATGCCCACAGCTGCAGGCATCATCCCGGTACCGTTGTTTAGAGCAGGCGATTGGCTTTCCAGGTATAACAACCAATGCAGCTAAAAGCTGCACGGCACTTATACCGGAGGAGCGGGAGGGAAAATCCCCCCTCCCGCTGCCTCCCATTCCATCGGAAGGCCCGATCGGACATCCGCCACTTCCAGCGGCTAGTGACAGACTGGAATGAAGCCGGAAACGGCTTTGTTCCAGTCTCCTGAATGTAAACATGTAAGGGATCACAACATCACTTCCTGTTTACTCGGCTGCCAATGGCGCCGGATTTTAAAAAATATACAGTATTCAGATTCTGAATACTTTGAAGTGCAAAGGAGGGATTGGGGGTCTTTTAGACGTGTTCACTTAACCCCCCTGTGTGTGGTTGAAAGCGTTTAAGCCAAGCATGAGAGTGTAGGGCAGTGGAAGCTGGTGAGAGCGTTTTTCGAGGGGAACGGAATCAATCACAAATTGGTGTGGTGGAAGAAATGAGAAGACACTATAGAAGTTCTAATACTGGAAAAATTAGTTTATGGATTCTTTATTATAGATAATTTGTTCTCTTATTTGTCACACTTGTCACTGGGTGTTGAATATTCATTGATACAGATTTGTCAATATGTATATGTTTCACTTATAATTGGATTCTAGCGCAACAATTTTTTTCTCATTTTCGCTAGAGGTTTAAATATTTTTTTCACATTATAACGTTTTTCCAATTCCGGGCAGAAAAAGACTGATGAGAGCTTTTCATCGGAAAATGCAACCGTGTATGCTCCAATGGAACTTAGCTGTCCGAATTTCCGCCAGCCAAAAATTGATAGCATGTTCTCAATTTTCCCGACGGAAAAACTTTCTATCGGTAATTCCGATTGTGTGTATGCAATTCCGACACGCCAAAAAATCACGCATGCTCAGATTCAACTACGAGACAGAAGCTATTGGCTACTGGCTTTTGAACTTCCTTTTTCTAGTCACGTCGTATGTGTTGTACGTCACCGCGTTATAAATGATCGGAATTTGATGTGACCGTGTGTAGGCAAGACAGCTTGAGCCGAATTCCGTCGGGAAAACCATCAGAGCTTTTTCCGACGAGAATTCCGATCATGTGTACGCGGCATAAGAGTTGTATTGACATCACTCCTCTGGTAAAGTGACAGTGAAGGGAACAGATCACATGCTCCCTCATACATGCAAGCATCGAGTTGCTGGCTATGATGGAGGTAGCTGCGGTGAGGTCGAGATGGCAAGGTGAATAAGTGGGTTAGGGTCCTTTACAAAAACACTGAGGAAATGATGTCTCAGTTGAGAGGCGCTAAAGTAGGTAGTTGTTATTTTAATAGCTGCTTAAAGTGACCCTATAAGAACAAGGATTCCTGTAAGAGAAGATGTAGTACACTCCCTCAGAATTTGCCTCTTACCTTTCCTCTGTTTCAGTACTGATGCCTACATCAATGTCTTTGGCATTCAAAATTTAAGTGGGTGTGATATGCCTCCAACCCCTACACCACTACTGGATTATGTAATCTCAATGAATCTCTCCCTGTACCTCCAGATGGAATCAGATTACCAATATTTACCAATAGAACTACTCTTATCAGCTGGCTTAAATTGTCTTTTTTTTCTTTTTTAGATAACATTAAAAAGAGTACCTGTAGTTCATATCATCACTCTCATCCTCCCAGCATGCTTCATGGTTTTCTTGGATATTGTCAGTATGTTTATACATGCTGAGTCTGGAGAAAGGCTTGGCTTTAAAATAACTGTTGTACTTGGATTTGCTGTGCTCCTTTTAATCCTAAACGACATGCTGCCAAAATCTATAACTGCTCCAGTATTAGGTAAGTTGTTTTAACCTTTACCTTCCTATCCATATAATTAGAATCAAACAATCTGATACTATATATACTGTTTTTTCTTAATTATATGCTCCTATCTGGTAAACTACTATGTATTATTTATAGATGGTTATTACTTGTATCTCAAAAAAGCATTTTTGCACTATAAGACATTAGGAGCTAAAATTATATTTTTGCAGGAAGCCCACTTTGCTTCATCCAACCATATGAAGTTCTTTCATAATGCCTTAAAACGGCTATACCCTTCCAGGTGTAAAGGAGTAGCCATTTTCATTCATAGCTCCTTTTCCTTGGAGGTGTGTTTTTAGGGATCCTGAAAGCAAATATTTAATTCTTAAAGGCACGATTGCTGACCAAGAACTCACTATTGCAAGTGTTTATGTCCCCAAAACAGCCCAGACATCCTTTTTCTCCTTTTTTGCTGCATTAGAACCTTTTCACTCACCATACATGTACATTGGTGGGACTTTAATCTAGTCACGCATCCATGGCTAGACAGAAGCAGATCCACTTTTTTCTCCAAAGTGTTCCCTTAACTGCTCAGTAAATCGCTTAATGCAATTCAATTGATACCTGACACCTAGGTGCAATGTCCCAGAATTACAGAGGGTGGTGCTTATCGTCACAAACTGCTGTGAAGATTTCAAAAGTCTTGCTGCTAAAAAGGAACTGCAATCCGCTCACATCATTTTTAATAAAAACATCTTTGCCATTCTGAAGTTTCCCTCCAACCACGTTGCATATTATTTTATATATACTGTATTTGACAAATATGCTGCAGAAATCTTCCTCCGCTAAGTCTGGCTGCAAATTATTTTTAACTGTGGGCAGCTGTAGCTGCTGCCTGTTCACTTCCTGGATTTACACAGACACCCACCTCCAGCTCTGCAGCTCTCATTGGCCCTCTTATGACTCCCCCCCCTCCCCCCTGAGTCAGAGAAAGAGCTGTGCATGATGTAATAAGCTAATGACCAGACAAGAAACAGGAAGTGGCCTGTATATGGTATTTGCTGTCAGAAAAAAAAAAATGTTTTACTATCCAAAGTTAAAACAACAATGGCAGCAGATTTAATAGATGGAAAGTTGAAAAAATGACAGAAGGTCTGCTTTAACTACTTAGCAGCAAGGATCAGAAGTGTCATCATAATGTGGGATTTTAATTATCCAGACATAGACTGGGCGGAAGGAAGCACGCATTCGTCTAAGGCTTGGCAGTTCCTAAATGTCTTACAGGACAATTTCATGGGTCAGATGGTAGACGTACCAACTAGAAACAAAGCGTTACTAGACCTACTGATTACAGATGTGGAAATAAGGGGCAATTTAGGAAACAGCGATCACAGTTCAATTAGCTTCAGTATAAATCACACAGATAGGAAACATAAGACACATAGCGGAGGAGAGCAAAAAAAAATCACAATAACCCCTTTAAGTATATAAATAGTAAAAAAGGGAGGAAAGACCATATTGGCCCCATAAAGAATGAGGCAGGAAATCTGGTTAAAAAGGATGGGGAGATGGCAAAGGTATTGAATTTATTATTCTCCTCAGTCTTCACAAGGGAAACAGGGGGCTTCAGTAACCAAAATTGCAGTGTTTATCCTCATGACACATCACAGGAAGCATCCTCATGGCTAAGAGGACAGAATTAGAGATAGACTTGGAAAAATTAACATTAATAAGTCACCGGGTCAAGATGGCTTGCACCCGAGGGTCCTTAGGGAACTCAGTCAAGTAATTGCCAGACCATTGTTTCCAAACTTTACTGACAGTCTACTGACTGGAATGGTACCAGCTGATTGGAGAAAAGCCAATGTAGCTCCACTATTTAAAAAAGGGCCAAAATACATCCCTGGGAAATATAGACCAGTTAGCCTAACATCAATAGTATGTAAGCTCTTGGAGGGGATGATAAGGGACTATATACAATATTTTAGTAATGAAAACGGTATCATTAGCAGTAATCAGCATGGATTCATGAAGAATCATTCTAAACCAATCTACTAACATTCTATGAGGAGGTGAGCTGCCATCTAGATAAAGGAAGGCCCGTAGACGTGGTGTATATGGATTTTGCAAAAGCATTTGACACAGTAGTTCTCCATAAACATTTACTGTAAAAGGTAAGGTCTGTTGGCATGGACCATAGGGTGAGTACATGGATTAAAAACTGGCTAAAAGGGCGAGTTCAGAGGGTGGTGATAAATGCTGAGTACTTGGAATGGTCAGGGGTTGAAAGTGTGGTCCCCCAGGGTTCTGTGCAGGGCAATAACTTCTCAGCAAGATCTGGAAACCTTGCAAGAAGATCTGAACAAATAAATGGGGTGGGCAACTACATGGTAAATGAGGTTTAATGTGGAAAAATGTAAAATAATGCATTTGGGTGACAAAAATATGAATGCAATTTACTCACTGGGGGGAGAACCTCTGGGGGAATCAAGGATGGAAATGGACCTGGGGGTCCTAGTAGATGATAGGCTCAGCAATGGCATGCAATGCCAAGCTGCTGCTAACAAACCAAACAGAATATCGGCATGCATTAAAACAGGGATTAACTCCAGAGATAAAGCAATAATTCTCCCACTCTACAAGACTCTGGTCCAGCCTCACCTGGGGTATGCTGTCCAGTTCTGGGCACACAGTCCTCAGGAAGGATGTGCTGGTAATGGAGCAAGTACAGAGTAAGGCAACAAAGCTAATAATGGGACTGGCAGTGCTAATAATGAGATCGCAGTGCATTGCTGTATGATGATTGGCCAAAACATGCACTTGACCTGCATGCTTTGGCCAAACACAGCGCGCTCTGCTAAGAGAGCCATATTTGGCCAAAGTCAGGGTGTCTTTGGCCAATCATGGCTCAGGGGGACTAAGTCCACGCCCCACACTATATAAGGCTGCCTACACTGACTGTATATATATATATATATATATATATATATATACTCTGCATTTAGCATAGATTATATATTCAGTGTTTACTCGATATTCAGTCAGTGCAGGCAGTGTATTAAAGCGGAGCTCCATCCGATTTAAACATATAATCTAAAATGCATATACTAACTTTTAGCTATCCAAAACGGTAGTTTTTTTTTTTTTTTTCTGCTGACATGCTGGACTTCTGGTGTATGTGATTGCGGATATGGGCGGGGATATTGCGGCTATTTCGCAATATTCCCTATCCGCACTGTCTCCTGGGAGCTTGTGTCATAGTTCCCAGAAGTCAGTGCGGCGGCCTGAGCTGTTGTCTGCGCTCCGAATTGAATGAAGTCACTGCGCATGCGCGAGATCGAAAGAACAGCGCGCAGTGCATGCTGGCTCTAAAGTGACACATTATCCCAGAAGAGGATGCCTGTGGGCTTCACATGCCCACAGGCAAGATGAAAACCGCAGAGCAGATGCTATATAACTTCATTTATATAGCTAAAATCGATATGGTAAAGACTTATAAAATGGGACAAGTGAGTACTAATTATGATTAATTTAATCAATGTCATTGCATTTAAAAAAAAAACGATTTAGGCAGTGGAGCTCCGCTTTAATAAATATAGATAAATAAATAAATATATATATATATATATATATATATATATATATATATATATATATATATATATATATATATATATATACAGTAATCTGCGCCAATGGTGTCAAAAGTAGTCTGATCTGTCCGATCTGTTAACCGCAATGTCGCAGTCACGATAAAAAAAAATTGCAGATTGTCGCCATTACTAATAAAAAATTATTAATAAAAATGCCATAAATCTATCCCATATTTTGTAATTGGATAACTTTTGCACAAACCATACGCTTATTGCATTTTTTTTTACCAAAAATATGTAGAAGAATACATATTGGCCTAAACTGTGGAAGAAATTTGTTTTTTTTACATATTTTTGGGGGATATTTATTATAGCAAAAAGTACAAAATATTGCTTTTTTTCAAAATTGTCGCTATTTTTTGGGTTTTGGTGCAAAAAATTAAAACCACAGAGGTGATAAAATACCACCAAAAGAAAGCTCTATTTGTGGGATAAAAACGACATCAATTTTGTTTGTACACTGTAGCACGACCGCACAATTGTCAGTTAAAGACGAAGTGCCAAATCGCAAAAAAGGCCTTGGTCAGAAGGGGGGAAAACCTTCCGGGTGCTGAAGTGGTTAAGAACAATTAAAATCACTGCTCCCAAAAAAAAACTTCCATTTTTAAACTTTTTGTTTGCATTGATACATGTCCCCGGGGCAGGACCCTGGTCCCCAAACACTTTTTATGGCAATAGCTTGCATATAAGCCTTTAAAATGAGCAGTTTTGATTTTTCACGTTCATGTCCTATAGACTTTGTTCAAACATATTTTTTGCGTGTTAGCATATTCTGCTACGAACTGAACCAGGGGGCTTTATCCGTAATGGTGACCCCACAATAGGGATAAAACTTCTCAGTGGAAGGGAGTTTTATAAGACACGTGGCCACTCATTAAGTTTAGAAGAAAAGAGATTTAACCTTAGATCGGCAAGGGTGTGGCATTCACTTCCACAGACAGTGGTTTCAGCGCGGAGCATCGATAGCTTCAAAAAACTATTAGATTGAGAACCTGGACGACCACAACATACAGGGATATACAATGTAATACTGACATTTAATCAAACACATAGGTTGGACTTGATGGACTTTTTTCAACCTCACCTACCATGTAACTAGGTAACTACTTGCCTTCCAGCTCTGACTACCCTACAAAATATTGACTTTATACAAGGTCAGTCACCACTGCTTACCTTGCTGAACTTTAATCACCACACTCTGTAATTCTGGGACATTGCACCTTGGTGCACTTTTTACAGGAGATCTACCAAATGTCAAAATGATGATCGCATAACCTATAACCAGCAAACACAAATGGCTTAGGGTTCATCCTTTGAGAAGGCTTTATTCATTTGGATACAGTAACTGGCTCAATATTTTTTGGTGCTAGCTATGAAAGTGTTATCCCTAATAGCTCTGCATAACTTTAAATAGATGTTTACTCCTCAGTCACCTAATGCCCATTCTTTATTAAATTTTTTACAATTCATTTTTGGACACTGTGACATATTTAGGAGAGTATTTCATCTAACTTATGAGGGACTTTAATTTCATCACTAGTTTGGTAAATGCTGTTAGGATCCTGGTGACCCAACATTAGTGACCCCCTAGATTATGGATTAGGGGTGGTGTCATAAGGGTGCGTTCTTCTGACAATGTTGTCATGTGTTTTTTGCAATTACATTTTTTTTAAACCAATAAAGCTGATATTGATTTCTAAAGCCACGTGTGTCTCCTTTTAGCAGCTACTGTATGTTTGGGGCCACACTCTTCCTAGCTTGGTTTCCCTAATTTTTTCTAGTACTTAGAGACTGTCTTATTAGCATGGCTGTAGCAAGGAATAAGGAACAATGGCATAACATATTTACTCTCACCAAAGAGTTAGAGGAAATATATAGAGCTCAAGTTGGCAACCCCTTACCCTTACATCTCACATTGATTACTCAGAAGAGGTTGGCGCTGGATACTTAAGGTCAGCCAAAACTGAAAAGGCCCTACGTTGGTCGAAAGCCAGATTTTTTTTTGCATAGCAATTTATCCTCTTCCATGTTTGCACAAAACCTGAATCATTCTTTACACCCAGCCCATGTCATAATTCTGCTGGAAATATATAAACAATTTATAAATACCTGTGTCTTAGACACAACACACAACTTTCTGCAATGGGATGAACTGTTGATTACCTACAGAAATTCTCTCACTTTACAATGATCCAGTATATCAGCAAAAAAGGCACGTCTTATTTGTATCAAACCCTACCCCATGACTCTTTGCTGGTTCTATGTCTGGCAATCCAATGGATGTGTCTGGGTTTGGCAGTTGCCAGGGGAACGGTACTTGCCTGACTGCATTGTGCCAAGTGTAAAGGGGTTGGGGGGTTATGGTTTGGGGTTGTTTTTCAGGGGTTGGGCTTGGTCCCTTATTTCCAGTGAAAGGAACTCCTAAGGTGTCAGCATACCAAGACATTTAGGACAATTTCATGTTCCCAACTTTGTGGGAACAGTTTGGGGATGGCCCCTTCCTGTTCCAATATAACTGCACACCAATGCACAAGCAAGGTCCATAAAGACATGGATGAGTGAGTTTGGGGTGGAGGAACTTGACTGGCCTACACGGAGTCCTGACTTCAACCTGATAGAACACCTGTGAGATAAATTACAGTGGAGACTGCGAGGTAGGCCTGACCTTATGGACAGCCTTCCTATAAGAGTAGAAGCTGTTATAACTCCAAAGGGTGGGCCAACTCAATATTTAACCTTACGGACTAAGACTTGCATGCCATTAAAGTTCATGTGCATGTAAAGGCAAGCGTCCCAATACTTTTGACAATATAGTGTAGCACAATGTGGTCTCTGTTAGGTCAGCAACAGCCCTTTACAGGCTTGGAACGCTCAATTCCTCTAGAATGTAGTACAATGGGTTTTGAACTGCAACCTGGAGTACCTCCAACTCCCCTGTAGACACTGATCCTAGCTCTATTACTGCAGGGAAATGCTAGACCACCTGGCTGCTTCTTCACTAGCCCACCTGGCCAGTGGCGTAGCGTGGGTTGTCAGCACCCGGGAAAAGGCAAGTAATTTGCGCCTCCCCCCTAACCTGCGGACATTTAGCACTCCCTAACTCGTTTCCTTTCCTACAATAGTACCGACCAACCTGATTCCTTCGCTGACCACTACACTGCCCGACCTGATTCCTACCCTGTCAGCACACACAAGAAATAATAGGAGGGATCAGGACACCTTGTATAAATGGGGTGAAGTGGATAAGGTGGATATGAAGATCAATTAGTCAATTTGACAGATTTTCTTCTGAATCAACACCACATTTCCTTACTAAGAAAGGGACTTTTATTCTCTCCCAAATCAGCCATGAATGAATTTGAAGTCTATAAGGATGTCAACCTTTTCTTGCATATATATATATATATATATATATATATATATATATATATATATATATATATATCTTGCACAAAGTGATATATATATATATATATATATATATATATATATATTTATTGCATAAGTGATCTTCAGATATTGGCACACTAGCCGCAATAATATCAATGTGGCAAGTGAAGCTATCAAAGAAGAAGCGGAAGCACTTAATGCATTGGTATCTGCTTCAAGAAAATGCTGACTCCGATACAGAATCATCCACCTATACATGTGAATACCCTAGAGCCTCAAACATTACCATTAGATCAGTTAAAATGACCCCCCCCCCCCATCTGAACATAAGTGGATCAGTTTGTTCCTGGATCAGGTTCAGAAAGCTCTGGCCAAATTTAATTGGAACTGGAGGTAAATTGACAATCTAACGAAAGAAGAAAGAGTGGCCTTAAAAACTTGAGGAAGCAAAAAATATAATTATTAACCACTTCAATACTGGGCACTTAAACACCTTCCTGCCCAGACCAATTTCGAGCTTTCAGCGCTGTCACAATTTGAATGACAATTGCACGGTCATGCTACACTGTACCCAAATGAAATTTTGATAATTTTTTCCCACAAATAGAGCTTTCTTTTGGTGGTATTTGATCAGATGGGCATGATAGGCGGCATGGATGGGCACTGATAGGTGGCACGGATGGACACTGATAGGCGGCATTGTATTGTATTGTTTTGTACTGATGGATGCCAATCAGTGCCAAACAATAATGCATGCCAATCAGTGATGCCCATTGTGGGCACTGATTGGCATCCATTGTGGGCACTGACTGGCATCCCTGGTGGTCTAGGGTGGCATACCTGGTGCTGGGCATCCCTGGTGGTCTGTTGGTGTCCCTGGTGGTCCAAAGTTTGCATCCTGGGGGGGGCTGTGCTGATAATCAATCAGCACAGACCCCCCTGTCAGAGGATCAGCCGATCGGCTCTCCTCTACTCGCGTCTGACAGACGCGAGTGAGGAAAAGCCGATCAACGGCTCTTCCTATTTACACTGTGATCAGCCGTGATTGGATGCGGCTGATCACGTGGTAAAGAGTCTCCATTGGAGACTCTTTACCGAGATCGTAGTTGCGGGGGGTCAGACTGACACACCGCAACAACGATCGTCACGATGCGTGCCCCTGGGGTCATATGACGCCCAGTCAGGATTTTGAAACCACTTTGCAGCCGTCATTCGCCTATAGGGCGGGCGGCAAGTGGTTAAAGGGAGTGATAAGGGCGGGAACATTGTTCTTTTATCTGAAATTCAGTTATGAACAGGAGGTGATGCGTCAACTGTCTGATACAACTACATACCAAAGACTGACTTGCAGCCCTTTTCCAGGAATAGTGGGTTCACCGAATCACAAGCTCAACTTTTTAATAGTTGATGAGTTCAATGCACCCACTTTCTACACTATACCTAAGCTCCACAAGTCTCTGACTAACCCCCCTGGTGGGCCCATAGTGTCAGCTATTAAGGGCCCCCTTGAACGATTGGGTAAATTCTGTGATGCCCTTATCAAAGAGCTGGTATGAGATTTACCTTCTTTTGTTCAGGACTCCAGAGATGTCTTACAAAGATTGGATTCTGTTGTGTTACCCAAGGAAGCCCTTATCGTTGGGCTTGACGTGGAATCATTCTATGCATTAATCCCTCATGAATGGGGACTACTGGCAGTCCAACATTTTTTAGATAAGAAATTTCCTCTCCTAGGAGCTCAAAATGAGTTCATAGTTGAGATCTTGCAATTTATGTTGGAGCATAACTGTTTTCAATTCTTGGGAATTAACTATCAGCAAATCAGGGGGACCTTTATGGGAGCCCCCTGGGCCCCATCCTATGCATGCATGCATCTGGGTCTCTGGGAAGAGGAGGTGGTCTATTTGTCTCAATTGTACCTCAGCCACAGCAAAATGTGGCTGAGGTACATTGATGACATACTTATGATTTGCGGGGGGGGGCACTACTGAACAACTATCTGATTTAATTGAGGAACTCAATATCAACAACAGAAATATTAGACTCACGTACTCCTTCCATCATGAAACATTGCCCTTCCTGGATCTTAACATGGAAGCCTATGGAGATCATATTGTTATCAATACTTATCGTAAGGAGACAGCGGCCAACGTGTTTCACGAGGCCACTAGTGACCACCCACGCTCTTATCCCGTCATCCGCAATCAGCTCTCAGACCGCTCCCCACTGAAGCTCTGCAGAGTGTGACTTCAGCTCTCCACCGCCTTTTTTTCTGACATCTTAGACAAGCTTTATAAATTCTGCAGATACAACAAGCCCTTTGAGGGCAATCATAATGCTGATTGTGATGAAATGGAAGTGGTATTAAACTGCTGGCCTGGGTGGCCATTCCTTCAGAATGCATGCAATCTGATCAGACCCCTTCTTGTTCCAACAGATACTACAATAGATGGTTTCATAGCACAAACCCTATCCAAAAATCTAAAGGCGTCTCTATTGCTTTTCATAAAGCACTTTCTGTGGCATTGCTTGACTGCCTGGCTGGGGGGAGGTATGTCTTTGTGAAATTTACTGTGCGGGGTTGTAAATTTAGGATAGCCAATATTTATCTACCCATTACCAATCAGGCCCGAATCACATTGTAGTTTTTGGAAGTATTGTCAGGTTTTATGGATGGGAAACTTATCATGGGTGGTGATTTCAACATGCCCCTACACCCACTACTAGAATCCTCCGCTTCAAAGTCCAATATCTCTTTTTCTAAATTGAAAGCCCCGAAGAAGGCATTTTACAACATGCACTTGATTGATGTATGAGGGGTTTTATACCACAAGTCTCAAAACTATACTTATTATTCTCCTGTCCACCATTCCAACAGTCGTATTGATTACTTCTTAATGGATCATAGTTACTTGGACTGGTCCCCAGAATGTGATATTGAAACTATGGTCTGGTCTGACCACCCCCCTGTTTTTATGACATTTTTGGTCCATCTGCTCCCTTGAAGGAGTGGACATGGAGACTGAACAACGCACTCTTGCAAAGCCCAGAATGTGTCGCCCGTATTTTGGGGACAATATCCAATTTCCTCTCAGATCACGCTAAGGACTCTACCTCACTCCCCATCCAATGGGAAGCAATGAAAGCCTTCTTACCAGGGACTTTCAAACAGATAGGTACACGCATGAAAAAGAAGCAATCAGCTTGCATTGCTTTTGCGGTACAAAAACTCAAGAATTTGGAGACAGCACACTTATATAAATCGCCTGCCTGCACTTTCGCTGATAATCTAGCACTGCATCAATACAAATTTTGTAACAAATGTGGTTGGCCGCTAGCCCGTACCCTTCATCCCAAACAATCTTCCACTTTCATATCGCATATACAGAGCCCCCATGGCAAGGTTCTCTCCTCATAACAAAGGAAGTAAAGGTACACCATGGTACGAACTGGTATTTATCCACACACTCAGATCGAGTGGGCCAAAAAACCATATGAAAAAATGTGGACTGTGTCAGAAAGAAGGCACATTACCAAGTTTCATATAGGAGAGCCCTGAAAAATAATAACCAAAAGATGCATAAATAGTTAATCAGATATAATTTGTGGAAAAAATAAACCAATTGATAAAAAATGCAAAGATTCAACACCTAACATTATAAATAGACAAAATTGTCTGAGTACAAGGACAAACAACAAACACACCACCCAAAATATTTAATGGCACCAATGTGGCACTATAAATAAGTGCAAATAGAGGTAACCACATCACCAGCCAGGCATATATCAGATAATATTCCAAAAAATTCTAAAGATATGTACCAGTCAGTAGCTGAGAAAGAGACTGCTATTGCGGAACAGTCCAGGGGATAGGAAGGGGCAAGGGCTGAAATTATGTCTGCATGTCCACAGATATTATGAAATCCACTGGGCTATGAATAGCCTAAAAGTAATCAAAGCTACTATTACTTGTTAAACATTCACTGGAACAACATAATGAATGATAGTCCATTCCCAGAAGACTGTATGATTCAGGGTGAGAAATTGACAATAGTTCAGATAGCAGTAATTAATGAAAATTGTAGATCAATTGCTCACTGTCAGCACAAAACTGTGAAGGTGGCACTATACAGCGCAGCTAAGAACAGCTAATCAGAGCTTCCGTGAACTTCCATGGTCTCTCTTCATAGCTGCAATGCCAGATGCTGACTCCAAAGGGAACCGAATGTAAGGAGGGGAGAGACACTACTGGGATTACTGAAAAGATGATTCCCATATCCTATGTTCCTAGGACACGGCCAACACCCCCTTGTACCCCAGCAAAAGTCTATGAGGACGAAACATGTAGGGTTGATATGCTAGTCAAGCCACTTTTCTAACTGCGTTCTTTTTACTAGTTCAATTGAAACTACTTTTATTGTAAAGATTGTTTTTATTGGATGTTGGAAGATACATTCCGCAAATAAATCTTTTATGTGTTTTTTTGGATTTACACTATGCGGAGGCTCTCTTCTTTCTTTTTACTCTGTATTTTGGAAACCTTCATGCACTGAGAGGACTGAGGATGATGTTTAAGGTACGGAATACCTCTGGTTAAAACGGCTAACAAGAGAGTTAGGCACCTTGGTTCAGTGCATTCTCTTTGGTGAGTACAGCTCTACGCTTTCCTTCAAGTTGGAATATTTCCCCAGTCCGGACCTGATCCATACTCACCGCATGTCGGTATATGCTTGTTTGTGATTTACCACTAATGGCTTGTGAGTCCACCACCGCTGGTAAGAGTATCCTATCTCTTTCCCTATAATATGCAATATATATTCAAGGCACCAGCCAGATTGTCGGTTCCATCTCAGAATATATCGCAAAATAATACAGAGATCCAGATATAATAGGTATACCTTATACTTTTATCCGTATGAACTCTCTCTATAGATACCAATATGGACTCTAGATGTTAAAGATTAGTATATTATTATGATATACTTCCATCTTTGTATTACTGTCTCTGACATTATTCATGAAATTATAGGCACTTTTGTTGAATTTATTCACACCATTTAGGTCCCTTTATCTCATCAAGTGACTTTTTTACATTTATTTAAGACAGCTAATATACAGACTGTGGAAACACAGTTTTTTTTCCTTGGGTTTTATTTATATACATACTTTCCACCAGTCTTTAGGGTTTATGAGAATGTATAGGTTTTTACGATTACTTGATTTTCTTGTGGTTTTGGTGATTCACACTTTTGCAGCATTATGTTTATTTAGAGCACACGTTTTTATTTGGATGATTTTTTGCGACTTTGGAGTTGCATTTTCTATACACATTTATTTATGTATGTTACACACTTGTGTTTGACACTCTTTATCATAGTAATAAGTGCGACTTTGGATCTAGGTATAGTTACATTGTTGCATTTAGATATATGCTGTTATTACATATATTGTTTTATTCACTCTGAAACTCAGAGTGTTACATTATTGTTTAAGGCACAATTTGCATCCAGAATCATATTCTGATATGCTTTTGTGAATTACACGCATTATCAGCGCTTAATGTTTATTCACATATTTTGTACAATTGGTCTGATTGTTGTGCTGGCTGCTCACTTTTAGGGAAGCCTGGTATTATCACTGTATTTTTGATATGAACATCAATTTCAGGAAATCATGGTGTCATTCTCCAGATGATACAGGTAAACCGAGAAAATGTCCAATTGTCAAATAACATATGGCCACCGGATTATCGAACTCCAAAGCCAGAATGGACGTGATACCCGTTCACCAATTAGCATTTACCCAGATGGAAACAAGAGGCAGCAATAGTGACGCTCGTAAAGTAAAAAAGCAATATTTTTTATTGTAGTTCACTTACAGGAAGTAGTACAATACAGTCATCGTGATGGAAAATAGAATATAATCCACAGCTCTCAGCGTGCTTGCATCGGCCTTCTCTTATATTGAATAAACTGCTCTTCCAACCTTAGATGCTGATATGAGTGAGAAGCTTGAGGATCCTATTTCTCAGGACACGGTGGTTAAGGCTATTGCAAGTGCCCCCACTGAGAAGAGTCCAGGCCCTGGTTATTTCATGCCAACATTTTTTAAACTATTTGCTTCCTTTTTGACTGATTTTTTGACCAAAGTATTCAATTCTGACAGAGGGTTATATATTCCCTACAAAAACACTTGAGGCACATATATCCCTCATTCCCAAACCTGGTAAGGGCCCCTCTAATTGTGTAAATTATAGGCCAATCTCTTTGATTGGCATTGACCTGAAGATCTTCACCAAGGTACTTGACATTAGACTACAACCCTTACTGCCTGGCTTGGTCCAGACCAGGTCGGTTTCGTAAGTGGCCGAGAGGCCAGAGACAACATTCTGAAAACCCTCCTGCTTATGGATTACGCTTGCACGCATGATGTCCCCCTGTGCCTTCTTACGGTCTATGCAGAAAAAGCATTTGATCGTGTTAGTTGGCCATTTCTTCATTTATATCTCTAACAGATAGGCTTGGGTCCACATATGGTCTTGAGAATAATTATTCTTTATTCATCCCTTTCGGCTTGGATTAGAATTAATGGCTCTCTTTCCCCTGTGTTCAGTATTTACAACCGTACATGTCAATGATGCCACTTATCACCCCTCCTCTATGTTCTTACAATGGAACATCTAGCAGTGGCCTTATGCCAAAAGGTAACTGTGAAGCCGCGTACACACGGGCGGACTGTCTGTCCAACTTAGTCCGCTGAAACACATTTCAGCGGACAGTCCGCTCGTGTGTGGGCTTCAGCTGACTTTTTCAGCGGACAGTCTGGCGGACTAAGTCTTTCGGAATTTCCGTAATATTGTCCGTCCAACTTTGGTTTCAGCGGACAGTCCGCTCGTGAGTAGGCAAGTTGGACGGACTAAGTATGGCGCATGCTCAGAAAGGATTTACACGGCCGAAGGTTGCATTGCAGTGTATTGGACATCGTATTTCTAGTCCCGTCGTACGTGCTGTACACGTCATCGCGCAAGCTTTCAACGGACTGTCTGTTCATCGTGTGTGGTCAAGTCCGTTCATTCAAAAGTAGGACTGACTGTCTGTCGGATTGTCTGACGGACTTAGTTGGCCAGACAGTCCGCCCGTGTGTACGCGGCTTAAGTGGCATATTGGTGGGTCCCATTAACAATAAACTAGCCCTATTTGCAGATGATCTACTTCTGTATGTCATGCAACCTCTAACATCCTTTCCCTGGATCTTGGTGGAATTTAAAAGATTTGTCAGTGTCAGCAACTTTAAAGTGAATTATAACAAGTCAGAACTTTTAAATATTTCCCTCCCACCGATGGTTCTAAAATATGTTTCAACCTCTTTCCCCTTCAGAACTGGATCTATCTCTATCCGCTACTTGGGGATACAGATACCAACGGAAGCATCAAAACTCTTCTATTTGAATTTCCTCCCACTCCTCCTAAAGCTGACTTATTGGGATATACTATCAAGAGACTTTGGTGGCTTGGTAGAATTAACACGGTGAAAATGGATGTTCTCCCTTGTTTTCTATACCTGTTCCAAACTGTCCCCACCTTTCTTCCTGCCTCATACCTCCGGTCTTTGCGCCAGGTGTTCTCTAAATTCATTTGGCAAACGTTGCATCCCAGAATTAGATTCGCAACTCAATCCCTTCCAAAACATTGTGGCGGGGCAGGAGTCCCTGATATAGCTCTCTATCATAAAGCTCTGCTCTTCACCCATCACTCTACACAGGCCCTATGACTCCCGTTTTTTCTTCTCCGTCAGCCCTTTGAACCTTGAGGTTTGGAAATTGAAACCTTCAGGAACATAGGAGAATAGCTCAGGATCTTTGAGCAGACCCTTCTTTAACGACGACACGTGCTTCCATGCATTGTGTATACATTCTTTTCCCTCCCTTTCAGAGCTACAAGTTAAACCAATGGAATTTGAATCTCTGCTGTTGCATGACGACCCCTCGTTACACGTGGTCTCCCAACTATACTCGTTGCTCCTGTCAACGTCATCCCCTGATGTACCCTCTTGCACCCAGACCCGGGAATTTGAGCTACATCATCCTAGTCCCCCTTCTGACTGGCTGAAATGTTTTGCCTTAACCCATGAACTTTCTTTAGCTACTAAACACCAGGAAACAGGATTTAAGGTTACCACTAGATGGTATAGGTGCCCATCGGTCATACGTAATTTTAACTGTTCCACACCTGATATTTATTGGTGCTGTGGTTCCTCCAGGGGTAATATGATCCACATATGATGGGAATGCTCCCTATCAGATCCTTCTGGCAGCATATCTTTGAATTTACTGCAACTTGATGTCGACCTGAGTACAACCCACATCTGAAATAGCTCTCCTGTCAATACTTCCCGGATCCTTCAAATCCATAAAAAAGAGATCCTTTGACATTTCTTATCCATAGCTAGAATAGTCATACCTCGCCATTGGAAGATGACCGACATACCTTCCCTTGGGAGTGGTCCATAGAAGTTGATTCAATCAGAGACCTTGAGCGGCTGTTGGCGTAGAAAGTTAATAGGAAAGAACAATTTTTGCTAACCTGGACCTCTTGGAGACTATGTTCCGCTACTTGTCCGAGTATATCATCTGGTCCTCGGGTGATCTCATGTATATCTCCTCTGGGCCATGACGGAGTTTACAAAGTACATCTCTCTGGATTATAGAATATACTCTGTGCTCTTGTCCTACCTGCCTTTCTTTCCCTGACTTATTACTCTTTATCTCTGTCATAAAAAGAAGTATCAAAATGTGCTCTTCAACTTAATGTTACCTACAACATTTTTCTTGAATATTAAATTGACTCATGCAGGTTAAATGTTATTCATGTTTACTTTATGTTTTAATAAACCTGGATATCACCCTAAACGTTAAAACTAAAACGGATGACTGATGCAGTATGCCTCAATATCAGTTCACAGGTGAATATTGTATTCCATCTTGTGAAATTGACAGTTTTTTTTTTATAGATATCATCCCTCCTTATATACATCTTTGTATTGATATATGTTTTTTTTTAATATTGTTCTTGATACAATAAAATTGAGCTTGAACTAAAAAGCCTGAACCCCCACCCTGTATGTTTGTTCCAGTTCATTACTGGGTAGTGAAACTAGAATCAGGGTGACAGCTCTATGACCCACACCTATTTAAAGTCAGTTTCCATATTTTTCCACAGTTTTACTTTATGTCTAATGAACCATCTGCTTCTTTTAGAAGGACCTCTTCACCATGTTTTAATCTTGCAATTATAGGTATATTCTTCCTTGTCTGTATCACTGTCATGATACTCAGTATAATTGGATGTGTCATAGTTTCCTACATCATGACGCTGTCCAAATCTCAGACCGTTGTCCCATCTTGGGTAAAGACCTGGATCTTGAAATACTTGGCAACGCTTCTTTGCTTTAGGTCCTTAAACAAACACGGAATAAGCATATTGGAGTCAGAAACCGGTAAGTAGTGTTTGCTATATGTGAGAAAAAGTGAAATAAAGGGGATTTAGTACATAAGGTGTGTAGACTTTAAAGGCTAAGTTCACCTTTTTTGTTTTCTTCTAAATACTAGCTCCCCTATGTACCAATATAGAATTAATGTATTTATTTTGCAAAAATAAAACAGCTTTCCATTTATTCTACACACGTTTACCTCACTCTTCCAATGGCTGTTTAACCACTTGCCGACCAGCGCACGACGATGTACGTCGACAGAATGGCACGGGCAGGCAAATGGGCGTACATGTACGTCCCTTTAAATTTGCCGCCCTGCCATCGGGAGCGCGCCGCCGGCGGTACGCTCCCGCGCTGGTCGGGACCCCCGTGAGTCCGGTTGCGGGACCCGCAGACTCGATCGCCGCGGGCATACCCGCGATCGTCTCACGGAGCGGCCAAATGAAGAAATGCCGTTGTAAACAGCATTTCTCCATTCTGCCTAGCAACTAGTGACGCTGATCTCTGCTCCATGTGATTGGAGCAGAAATCAGTGTTCACTAAATGAAAGCCCAACCCCCCCACAGTTAGTAACACACCCCTAGGAACACTTAACCCCTACACTGCCACCCACTGGTTAACCCCTTCACTGCCAGTGTCATTTACACAGGAATCACTGCATTTATATAGCAGTGATTACTGTATAAATGACAATGGTCCCAAAAATGTGTCAAAAATGTCCGATGGGTCCCCCACAATGTCGCAGTCACAATAAAAATCGCTGATCGCTGCCATTACTAGTAAAAAAAAAATAATAAAAAATTATTAATAAAAATGCTATAAAACTATCCCTATTTTGTAAACGCTATAACTTTTGCGCAAACCAATCAATAATCGCTTATTGCGATTTTTTTTTAACCAAAAATATATAGAAGAATACGTATCGGCCTAAACTGAGGGAAAAAAATGTTTTTTTTATATATTTTTGGGGGATATTTATTATAACAAAAAGTAAAGAATAATGTGTTTTTTTCAAAATTGTCGCTCTATTTTTGTTTATAGCGCAAAAAATAAAAACCGCAGGGGTGATCAAATACCGCCAAAAGAAAGCTCTATTTGTGGGAAAAAAAGGACGTCAATTTTGTTTGGGAGCCACGTCGCACGACCGCGCAATTGTCAGTTAAAGCGACGCAGTGCCGAATCGCAAAAAGTGGTCTGGTCTTTGACCAGCAAATTGGTCCGGTCTGAAAGTGGTTAAAAACACTGCTTCATTACTTCGACCTTACTTGCTGAACAGTCTTTAGGTCATGACACAAGAAGAAGTTGACCAGCTTAGGGTAGATGATGTAGGATTTGTGCTAATGAGGTCAGCTGGTCAACTCCTTCCTGTGTCATGACCTAAAGTCTACTCAGTAAGTAAGACAGAAGTAATGGAGCAGTATTTTTAACCACTTCAACCCCGGAAGAATTTACCCCATTCCTGACCAGAGCACTTTTTGCGATACAGCACTGCATTGCTTTAACTGACAATTGCGCGGTCGTGCGACATTGCACGCAAACAAAATTGACGTTTTTTTTCCTATAGACAGAGCTTTCTTTTAGTAGTATTTGATCACCTCTGCGTTTTTTATTTTTTGCGCTATAAATAAAAAAAGAGCAACAATTTTTGAAAAAAGGCAATATTTTTTACTTTTTGCTATAACAAATACCCCCAAAACATATGTAAAACAAAGAATTTCTTCCTCAGTTTTTTTCCTCAGGCATTTTTGGTGAAGAAAATCGAAATAAGCCTATATTGATTGGTTTGCGCAAAAGTTATAGTGTCTAAAAAATAGAGGATATATGTTATGGCATTTTTATTATTATTTTTTTTTGTAGTAATGGCTGCGATCTGTGATTTTTATCATGGCTGTGACATTACGGGGAGACACATCGGACACATTTGACACTATTTTAGGGCCAGTGACATAAATACAGCGATCAGTGCTATAAAAATGCACTGATTACTGTGTAAATGACACTGGCAGGGAAGGGTTTAAACACTAGGGGGCGATCAAGGGTTTACCTGTGTTCCCTCATTGTGTTCTAACTGTAGGGGGGGTGGGCTGGTGGGCTCCCTAGAATATGACAGAGATCACTGCTCCCGATTACTGGGAAAAGTAGATCCCTGTCATGTTGCTAGGCAAAACAGAGAAATGCCTTGTTTACATAGACATTTCCCTGTTCTGCCTCTCTGTGTCATGATCACAGGCCACTGCCGGACATTGAGTCTGTGGGAGCCGCGGGCACGCTCATGCAGCGCGTGTCAATTAGCCCGCGATTTAAAGGGGACGTACAGGAACGCCCATTTGCGCAGCCCTGCCATTGTGCCAACGTAAATCATCGTGTGCTGGTCGGCAAACAGTTAAACAGCCATTGAAAGAGTGAGGTAACCATGTGTAGAATAAATGGAAAGCGGTTTTATTTTTGCAAAAGAGGTACATTGCTGCTATATTGGTACATAGGCTTTAACCAGTGAAGAGGCTACAGTTGTCTGAACAATATGACGTGAAGCATTCCTTCTGAGATGAGAAAGAGGGACACACTGGGCTTGAATTACTTAATAAAGCCAAAAAAGACTGTGCACTTTGCAAGTGCAGTTGCACTAATTTTCCTATAATAATGTGGGGAAGATTCATTGGGTATTCATTACACAATCAGGTGCAAAGGGGGAAAAAAAAGCAATTTTGCTTGCACATGATTGGATGATGGAAAACTGCAGAGCTTTACCACATCTACTAAGCTCTGGGGAAAATGAGTGCAACTGCACGTGCAAAGTGCACAGTCTATTTGTATTTAGTAAATCAACCCCATTACAACATAGAGTATATGAACAAAAGACATACCACTTCTATGCCCCGGTTACCAAGAATAATAAATATGCAAAGATTATTGGTTAATCGAAGAAGTGTTTTTTTTTATCTCTAAGTTTCCTTTATACTAGCTAACTACAATATTACAAATGCATCAATTGAATGGTTTGATGCATGGTTTAGTACAACAAACATTTATTATATTGCAGCTGACCCATTCTTAGCCCCTGTACACACGGTCGGACATTCTGCCAACCAAATCCGTTGGATTTTGTCCGACGGATTTTGTCAAATGGATTGTGTCCGAAACTGTTGCATACACACGGTCGGACCAAGTTGTCGGAAAATCCGATCATTCAGAACGTGATGACGTTATTTCGTTACGATGGGACTACGTTCAGGCTAGTAGCCAATAGCTTTGGTGTAGGAATTTGATCTGAGCATGCGTGACACTTTGTCTGATCGGAATACTCTACACATGATCGGAGTATGTCCGATCAGCCCAGTTTGTCGGAAAATATTTTCAACAAGTTGGAAAATTGGGTCTGACGGATATTCCGACGGAATCAGTCCGATGCATACCACACACATTTGGATTATCCGACAACACGGTCCGATAGGACACATTCCGACGGATTCTCCGACCGTGTGTACAAGGGCTTAGATGTGGTGGCTGCATTTGTTTACTTTCCTTTATTTCCACCTGGTAATCTGTCCACTAAGTCTTTTTTTTCGAAATAACAAGCTGTCCTGCAAATGTGGCAGCTAGAGGGTTGAGAATAACCATTTAACACTGACAGGGGTGCCTGCAAAGGTCACCTTTTATTTGTTTATGTAAAACCTTTTTTCTAAAAGGAAAAAATTGTTGCTGTAAATGCTTTTAAAGTGTGACCTGAAGTTCAGATTTGATTTGTTAGTGTATCCAAAGCTGACAGTAAATCTTACACTACCCCCCCCCCCCCCCCTAGAATGACAATGCAACTGTCCAAAGGTATCTGGTAATCCTTTGTTCAGAGTGCAAGCTCCCTAATACAGGAGGTGTGTTACTGGCCAGATCACCGGTTGAAAACAAAGGGGGAACAAAAGCCTAAAAAATAAAACGAATGCAGCCACCACACCTTAAGATTGGTAAGCTGCAATATGTTACATTTTTAGTATTGGGTTTATTACCACTTTAACCTCTTACCGGCTGCATACCATATACAAGGTGGTATCAAAAAGCTTCAGGACTATGTAGCACTGCCCACTTGGAGACTGCTTAGATTTACCTGCTCATCTGCACCATCACGACCCTGTGAACATTCCAACCCACCTGACACTCTGGGTCCAGACATCTTTGCACCACCTTAAAGTAATAAATCAAACCACTCAATGAGTTTATATTCTATTACCGTTTACTGAATAACTCAAGGAAGATTTTGTTGCACAAAGGAGGTAATAGATCAACTGAACTTCAGATAACAGTCCTAGTTCAGAAGAATTCCTCTGCAATAATATAAGTTAAGACAATCTGGAGATAACAGTACTATATATATATATAATATAGGTATGTACAGTGTAGTACCACTTGAGCATGGCCTGAAAAGGATAAGCAAGAGTTAAGCATTAATTCTGGCAAGGCTTCTAAAGAGGAAACCCAGGCCGGCCTATTTAACTTCTAATCCTAATGAGAGATCAATTGAACAAGAACAGTATGAGGGCCCTTTTTTTTGTAATGACAGTAATGTCCCCATTGCAGGCCTGATGTTCTTCGCTAGCAGTCAGAGCTCTTTGACTATATCCAATAGGGTGCAGCAATAAGGCAATGATACTTCTTGGAAAAAGGTTGATGCAACAGGTGTATATGTACAATGTTCAACTAGAGATGCAGTAAATTGGTTCCCCAGGGTAAAACTGTCTGTGCACATTGTCCCAGTGAAGCAGCACAGAAACCTTTTTAAAGGTGGGCAGTTTCCCTCTCACCAACGGCCAGGCCAATTCAATGCCTTCCGATCATCGATTCCTGAAGAGGCATCCTTGTAGCGGTTCCACTCGCAAACAGCACAAAGAGCGGGTTGTTGGACTATCAAGGTAATGCTGGATAGATGCCTGATGATCAGCGAGCAGGGATGGGCCCTTCTCGGCTGAGTTGGAATGTTGTACACAGTGTTGTAGGCCACGACCTCACCCTCTCAGAATGGAGAGGTCCGTCACACACCAGGCCCAGGAGGAAGAGACCGTAGCGTGCGTCTCTGGTCTCTTTTATGCTCTTCCCAGCATTCTCCCTGATGATAGCAAAGATCCATGGGATATGAAGTCCGGGTGCATAGTCATACAGAGTAATTGCCATTCTGAGGAACTACTAATCCCACAACCACTTTGGGTCAACTGACAGATATGAGGTCAGTTAGTGATACTGAGCATTAGATGGACAATACGGTACATAGAAATGACGGGAACACACACAGTCACAGGGAGCACTGACCATCATGTCCTGTGTGCATTGGGAGCTGTGCAACTGGTGCTATTCTGACCATGTGCATTACCACGCCTGCCATTTTATCATGGATAGCAAGGTAGAACAAAGAGAAAATGTGAAATTCTACGTGAAAATGGGCAAATCTGCCACAGAGACATTTGACATGATTCGTCAAGTTATGGTGATGCTGCAATGGGTAGTTCAAGGTATTTTAAGCGCACACGCGCTTCAAGAGTGGAAGAACATCACTGGAAGAAAACGAGAAATTAGTAACACCTTGAAAGAGCCCAACCCCAGAAAATATGAAAACCGTTTGGCACCTTGTAATTTAAACTTGCACTGTGTTGCTGCCAAGTTTGTCCCCTTGGCACACTGATGGAGTGCTTGGCAGACTTTGACACAGTGTTTCTTCTGCTCCATCAGCAGTCAGAAGCCTGGGAACACCTCAAACTCAAAACACCTTGAACAACTCATTGCAGCATCGACATAGACTTGCTGAATCATGTCAAAAGTCTCTGTGGCAGATTTGCCCAGTTTCATGCAGAATTTGATGTTTGCTCTTTGTTCTAACCTGCTGTCCGTGATGAAATAGCAGGCGTTGTAACACACATGGTCAGAATAGTACCAGTCACACAGCTCCCAATGTACACAGGATTGATGTCTTTTGGCACACTGACTTATGAAGGTCGGTGTTCCCTGTGACTACATGCAGGCTTGTGCTGCCATCTGTTGGCGTGTTATAAAACTAGTCCTGAAACTTTTGATACCACCTCCTATACAGGTGATACTCGAAAAATGTGAATATCGTGCAAAAGTTCATTTATTTCCCTAATGCAACTTAAAAGGTGAAGCTAATATATGAGATAGACTCATTACATGCAACGCAAGATGATTCAATCCATGATTTGTCATAATTGCGATGATTGATTACATGCAATCAATAAGATGAGAATTGTACATAGAACAATATCAGACCTCTGAAAAGTATAAGCATACATATGTACTCAGTACTTGGTTTGGGCCTCTTTTGCAGCAATTACTGCCTCAGTCCGGCGTGGCATGGAAGCTATCAGTCTGTGGCACTGCTGAGGTGTTATGGAAGACCAGGATGCTTCAATAGCGGCCTTCAGCTCTTCTGCATTGTTCGGTCTCATGTCTCTCATGTTTCTCTTGGCAATGCCTCATAAAATCTCTATGAGGTTCAGGTCAGGCGAGTTTGCTGGCCAATCAAGCACAGTAATCCTACAGTCATTGAACCGGGTTTTGGTGCTTTTGGAAGTGTGGGCAGGTGCCAGGTTCTGCTGGAAAATGAAGTCAGCATCCCCATAGAGCTTGTCTGCGGAAGGAAGCATGAAGTGCTCCAAAATTTCCTGGTAGGCAGCTGTGTTGACCCTGGACTTAATGAAGCACAGTGGACAAACACCAGCAGATGATATGGCTCCCCAAATCAACACAGATTGTGGAAATGAGATGCAAAATTTGCTCTCATCAGAAAAGAGGACTTTGGACCACTGAGCAACAGACCAGGTCTGTTTTTCTTTAGCCCAAGTAAGACACTTCTGACGTTGTTTGTTGTTCAGGAGTGGCTTGACAAGAGGAATACGACATTTGGAGCCCATGTCCAGGATCTGTCTGTGTGTGGTGGCTCTTGATGGACTGACTGCAGCCTCAGTCCACTCCTTGTGAAAGTCCCCAACACTTTTGAATGGCTTTTTCCTGACAATCCTCTCCAGGCTGCGGTCATCCCTGCTGCTTGTGCACCTTTTTCTTCCATACTTTTCCCTCCCACATAACTTTCTATTAATGTGCTTTGATACAGCACTTTGGGAACATCCAACTTCTTTTGCAAAACCTTTTGGGGCTTTCCCTCCTTATGGAGGGTGTCAATGATGGTTTTCTGCACAACTGTCAGGTCAGCAGTCTTTCCCATGATTGCGATTCCTACTGAACCAGCCTGAGAGGCCATTTAAAGGCTCAGGAACCCTTTGCAGGTGTTATGGCTCAATTAGCTGATTAGAGTGTGACACTTTGAGCCTAGAATATTGCACCTTTTCACAATATTCAAATTTTCTGAGATTGTGGATTTGGGGTTTTCATGAGCTGTAAGCCATAACCATTACAATTATGACAAATCACAGCTTGAACTATCTTGCTTTGCATGTAATGAGTCTATCTCATATATTTTAAGTTACGGTACATTAGTGAAATAAATGAACTTTTGCACGATATTCTAACTTTTCGAGTATCGCCTGTATATGCTGCTGCAGGAAAATTGGTCTTTAGCACCCAGTTGCCACACATATGAGTCCACAGCACTCTAAGGCTGTGTACTGGGAGCGTACTCACTGCTCCCACCCAGCACACTGAATGATCTGTCTCTGACAGCTCTTCTGATTGGGAGCCTGGTGACAGCATTAGGTGAGTATGAGGGTGCATGTGGCTTCTTCCCCTGTGACAGTGCAGTGGATTGTTACATAACCAAGGAAATTGTGTCACTGCAATCCTTGGTCACCGACACCACTGATTTCAGTGCTATGTGAGAGGTGAAGACGCACAGACAAGGCGAGTGTAAGCATGCATTGCATGGGCAAGGTGATAGTGTCTCCTCAAATAATACTTACACATCAGATCAATAGGGGGACAGAGGTATTTTGTTCATAATGAAGGACATTTGGGAGCTCTGCTGGTAGTGAGTTTTCAAGTTTTCCAGATCTCTACTAGATCATTTATATTTAATCTTTGTTGTCCACTTCTTCACAGATTCTAATAATGAAATGGTAAATGCTGAGAGGAGAAACACAACTCAAATATCCAATGAAGATAGCCATGAAGTGAAGCTACTGAAGGAGCTGTTAGATGAAATCCTAAAGATCCAGGAAGAGTTGACGGATTCTAGGATCAAGCAGGAGTATAAGTCAGAATGGCATGTTGCAGCACTTGTCATAGACCGCTTTATACTTATTGCCTACCTAATCATTGTAACAGTTGTGTTTGCTGTTGTAATCGCTATTTGGGTATCATAATGCGCATGTACAAGGAAGAGATTCTGTTCATTTCAGCTGTTTTCATGTCATTGTCACTATTATCTAAAGCCCATCTTTACCTTACAGGCAAATAAGATATTGCAAGGCTGTCCCTAACTGATTGTCACACATTTGAGGTGGGTGAGGAAATCCTCCCCACTATGTCATTGTATTCTGACAGCCAGACACATTTTCCAACAGTCCTGGTTGAGAGGAGTTGATCACTAGGCCAACACCTCTTGAACAGGATGGAACACATTTTGTCCCTGCTGAACCAGCTGAATTTTGATCCATCAATGGCCAGCCTATAACAGAATATGCTAGCCATTTTCTTGGGGCCATTGGAAACCTAAAGACATCCAAATATGTTGTTTGCTTAAAAATGTACTGTATATAGTTCTTATTAAAAAAAAGGAACTAATTTACAGACTTACCCCAGTCAGGGTAAATTTGTTCTTTGCACACAGATTAAAATGCCCTTGACGTAGGGTTTCTACCTGGCTTACATTTTACCAGCCTAACCAGTAAAATTGAGAATTGTTGCTATTATTTACGGAGAGATCATAAGGCTTTTCCCCATTAAAAAATGGCAATATTACCCCACAGAGACACAAATTGACTCCTGTTCATCACAGAGGTCAACAGATGGAAGTTCTACTGGTGAGGAGTGCAGCCTATTCAAATCAACAGGCTACCCTATGTGTGTCAATGGAAAAACAAGCCCATAAAATATGTAGTCCCACTATTCTAGGTGCAAATGGGGCCTGAAATGTGCACTATGTTTGTGTTGTCATTACAAGTTAAAGGCACCCCAAGTGTGGCAAATGTACCAAAAACTGTGGTAAAGCACCATGCTCTGCTTAAAAAAAAAGTTCTGGAGCTTCTCTGGGACAATTGCTGCGTGTAAGGCAGCCTATTTAAGTGAATGGGCTGCCCTATGTGTGACAAGTAAAAATGCTCCAAACCACCCAAAACAAACGCATGTGGGAATGTGAGTTTTTGCTATGTGGAGAAGTGAACAGGGCCTGACAACGGTCTCTGTCCACTCCCTCCTATGTATTTGTATAAAGATTCCCATACACTATGCCATTCGATTGTACAATCTGTGTACAATTTCCTTTTGATTTACCAGAACTATGGAACAGGTGGACACACCATAACAATACACTCAATTTGTATCAAATCAGGCAGGCCCTTGTACTACATGCTGATGGGAGAACTAAAGGAGATTACACAATCAGGTTACATAGGAAGTGGGTGGCAGGTAGTATTGCAATGAGGAAGGTGATGTCAGAAGAGGTAAACACACCCTATCACGCCTTTTTCTATAATTCAACAAGGAAGTTAAGGCTTCTGGGAGATGACCTACAGGAAGTGAATACTGAGAGAATCTATAGGAATTGATAAAATCTGAAAATTATTTTAAAATTTCCAAAAAATTGATAAGATTTTAAACCTCCTGTGGATAAGATAAGTGAGAGAAAAGCACATTGGGACAGCTGGTCCAGAAATGGTATTGGAAAACACTTCTATTTATTATAAAAAATGAAATTCTGCCTGAAAAGGTGAACTTAAAGCAGTTGTAAATGCAGAAGGTTTTTTTTATATCTTAATGCATTCTATGGATTCTATGGCTAAAAAAAACTTCTGTGTGTAGCAGCCACCCCAGCACCCCCCTAATTACTTACCCGAGCCCCTTCTTTCTACAGCGATGTGTACGAATGTCTAAGCCGTCCGGGATTTCTCCTGATTAGCTGAGACACAGCAGCAATCCCATTTGCTCCCACGACTGTCAATCAAATTAGTCAGTCAATCGAGAAAGGGGGCAGGGCCGGGTCGGGGCTGTGTCTGAATGGGCACAAGGAGCTATGATAAGGCTCCTGTGCTCCCATAGGAAGCTGCTGACTGCGGGGGCACTTGATAGAAGGGGGGCCAGGAGCAGCAAAGAGGGACCCGAGCAGAGGAGGATCCGGGCTGCTCTGTGCAAAAGCAACTGCACAGAGGAGGTAAGTATAACATGTTATTAAAAAAAAAAGACTTTACAATCACTTTAAATATGTGTCCTATATGCAACCTCTAACCATTAGAGGCAGTTTAATCAAGATTGCCATACTGTTCTTATGCTATATTGTATATTATATCTTTATATCTACCAGTAAGTCACGAGATAGAACATCACCTAAATGATAGCAGGGTAACTAGATCGGAATATAGGAGTAAGGTACCTAAAGCAGAACTTCACCCTAAAAGGGAAGTTCTGCTTTTTCTAGACCTCCGCCCACCCCTAAACATTTTTGGCACTTTTTGTATTCAAGGATTCTCACCCATGCAGAGAAGTTCCAGGGTAGTCCAGTCAGCCAAGAGAGGACTGATTTACAGTACACTCAGGGATGGTAAGTCCTCATTTGGGATCTGGAATTCAGAGACTCAGAGAGACTTTGTGTGGGAAAAAGCCCCCGAATCCTAGGAGTAGTCCACAGCTATGAGACAGTAAGAGCTGTCTGGTGACTGAGAATCTGTTTTGTTGAGCTTATACAGCTTTTCTTGAACAGACAGAAACCCTAAACCCAAGTGTGGGACTAAAATACTGGCAGTAAACCATTTTGTCATATTTATTACACCAGGGCTATGGATTGTTTGCTTTTATTTTTTGCTCAAGTAATCTATTTGTGTTTACTTGTTTTGGGAGACAAATAAAGACTATCTCCTTTTACAAATGGCTGGCTGGGGATCTCAGGCTCTCCAGATTTCTTTATACAGGTGTACCTCAAATAAGAATTTTATCAAAAAGATAATTTATTTCAGTAATTCAATTTAAAAAGTGAAATTCATTACACAGAGTGATATATTTTAAGCATATCTTTCTTTTAATTTTGATGATTATGGCTTACAGCTAGTGAAAACCCAAAATTCTGTATCTCAGAAAATTAGAAAATTACATTAGACCAATACTAAAAAGGATTTTTAATACAGAAATGTTGGCTTACTGAAATGTATGCCCGTATACAGTATAGTATGCACTCAATACTTGTCCGGGGCTCCTTTTGCATGAATTACTGCATCAATGCAGCATGGCATGGAGGCAATCAGCCTGTGGCACTGCGGAGGTGTTATGGAAGCCCAGGTTGCTTTGATAGCAGCCTTTAGCTAGTCTGCATTGTTGGGTTTGGTGTCTCTCTTTTTAGTTTTGCAATAACACACAGATTCTCTATGGGGTTTAGGTCAGGCGAGTTTGCTGGCCAATCAAGCACACTGATACTATGATCAATAAACCAGGTATTGGTACTTTTGGCAGTGTGGGCAGGTGCCAAGCCTGCTGGAGAATGAAATCAGCATCTCTTTAAAGCTGGTCAGCAGAGGATAGCATGAAGTGCTCTAGAATTTGCTGGTAGAGGGCTGCACTGACTTTGGACTTGATAAAACACAGAGGACCAACACCAACAGATGACATGGCTCCGCAAATCCTCACTAAGTGTGGAAAAATCACACTAGACCTCATGCAACTTGGATTCTGTGCCTCTCCACTCTTCTTCCAGACTCTGGGACCTTGGTTTCCAAATGAAATGCAAAATTGGAAATTTTCTCCTTAGCCCAGGTAAGACACTTCTGACCTTGTCTCTGGTTCAGAAGTGGCTTGACACAAGGAATGCAACAGTTGCAGTCCATGTCCTGGATACATCTGTACGTAGGGGCTCCTGAAGCACTGACACAAGTCGTAGTCCACTCCTTGTGAATCTCCCCCAAATTCTTAAATGGCCTTTGTTTCACAATCCTCTCAAGGCTGCGGTTAGCCCTGTTGCCTGTGCACCTTTTTCTACCACACTTTTTCCTTCCACTCAACTTTACATTATCATGCTTGGATACAGCCCTCTGAACAGCCAGCTTCTTTAGCAATGACCTTTTATGACTTAACCTCCTTCTGGACAACTGTGAAGTCAGCAGTCTTCCCCATGATTGTGTAACCTACTGAACCAGACCGAGAGATTGTTTAAAGGCTCAAGAAACCTTTACAGGTGTTTTGAGTTAATTAGCTGATTACAGTGTGACACCGTGAGTCTACAATATTGTACTTTTTTCAAAATTCTAATTTTCTAAGATACAGAATTTGGGGTTTTCACTAGCTGTAAGCCATAATAATCAAACTTAAAAGAAGGAAATGTTTGAACTATATTGCTTATTATATAGATGTGTTTCACTTTTTGAATTGAATTACTGAAATAAATTAACTTTTTGATGATATTCAAATTTTTTGAGATGCACCTAAATATTTTATATGATTTTGTTTGTTTGATGGTCTCCCTTTTATATGTTGTTTAAAGTCCCTTACTTTTAAAAGGCTGGCATTGCGACAGCAGACGTGGCTGTGGCTACTGCCTCTGTGTGGAGAGGGTTAACTGAGTAGTTAGTCTGCGCCAGTGACAAGTACTTTTGCTTTCCATAAACTTTTATTAAAGTATTTCAAATTACAGGTCAAAATGTAATGAAACATTTAGGTATGAACAATGCACTGCTAGTTTCTAGGACTGTAGCCACCAATAACATAAGTCCAGTTTTAGGCATAACAAAAGTCTGTGAGTATTTGGATTAGTGAGAAAGTGAAACCAAGGTGGTGTGTAGCCATCTTGTAAGGGTTTTGGTAGCTAGCAAGACAGTAGGATATGCTGCCAAAATACAGTTGGAGAGTAAAGTCTGGTTCAAGATGCAAGCAAGAAAAATACAAGAAATAAAATAATCTCCACTGCAGAGAGGTATAAGAAGATATGAAAGGAGGGTAGAATAGGGAGAGGGAGAGAGGACATCAAAGACACCCAAGCCAGGATGTTGGGACTCAGTGCCTGAAGAGATGTAGACCTTATTATGGGCATTGAAGGAAGGCCATACTGTATCTATGGAGTCTTTAAAGTAATACATTTCTTATGCATGTCTAAAAGAAAACTGGTGAGTTTTTCAGTTATGAAAAAAGAGTTGAAATGTCTGCAAAATAAAGAAACTGCTTCTTCCAGGCTTCTGCAATAGTCAGTTTCATCGTTAATAGAATATAGATTGCTATTCTCAATTGAAAGCTAGTAGGGCCTAGGGGTTTAAAATATTGTAAAACTGGTGGTCTCTAGGGAAAGGGAAATTAAACAAAGATTGCAGATGTTTAAGAACTTTAGTCCAGAACCTTACAAGTAGAACAGCCACAAAAGCACATGCTGTAAAGAGATAAGTGAAGGTGTTCTAATTGGGAAGAAACCATCTACCAGAAGATTCAGTTGTGTTCAATTGATAGAGCAGGAGACCATTGTAGACCAAATTTGTAGGCAATGTTCTCTGCCTTCAGTAAACTGAAGGTGTGGAAACGCAAATATGGATTGGGTCATTACTGGAGTTGTTTGGTTGTGAAACATGGATACCAATTTGGGAGAGAGAGGCGTATGGTAACAGATGTGTTCAAAAAGTGAGAGCTGGATTATGAGATCTTTGTCAGCCAGCATGCTGGTAAGCCAGTGTTTTATTTGTAGGAAGCCAAAGAGTTCAGAAGATGGGACATATTTCTCTTTATTTTCCACCCAGATGTAAGCTGTACAACCATTAATAAAAGAGCAAACATTAGGTAATCCCTTCCCTGCCAGTGACATTTTTACAGCAATCAATGTATTTTTAGAGCACTGATCGCTGTACAAATGCCAATGGTTCCAAAAATGTGCCAGAATTGTCCGACGTGTCCGCCATAATGTCGCAGTCCTGATCGCCGCCATTACTAGTAAAAAAAAAAATGTATAATGAAAATGCCATACAACTATCCCCTATTTTGTAGCGATTTTTTTAACCAAAAATATGTAGAAGAATACATATCGGCCTAAACTGAGAAAAATTTTATATATATATATATATATATATATATATATATATATATATATATATATATTTTTTTTTTTTTTTTTTTTTTTTGGGGGGGGATATTTATTATAGCAAAAAGTAAAAAATATTGTGTTTTTTTTTTCAAAATTGTCGCTATTTTTTTGTTTATAGTGCAAAAAATAAAAACCACAGAGGTTATCAAATACCACCAAAAGAAATCTCTATTTGTGGGGAAAAAAGGACGTCAATTTTGTTTGGGTGCAACATTGCACGACCAAGTAATTGTCAGTTAAAGCGACGCAGTGCTGAATTGCAAAAAGTGCTCTGGTCAGGAAGGGGGTAAAATCTTCGGGGCTGAAGTGGTTAAAATGTCAGCTATCTCTTACAATTACTATAGATGAAGTAAAGTACTGCACAAATGTGTTACTTTACTAAAGACAAATAGCCTGTTCATTTTGTAATGAAATTTGCCCCAGAGCTTAGTAAATGTAGTGAAGTTTCAGTTTACCAAGAACACGCAAATCATGCGCAGGGAAAAAAAACTGCTATTTTGCTTGCACTTGATTGGGGATGGAAGACAGCAGAGCTTCATCTCTTTCACTATGCTCTGGGGGCAAATGGCAACTTCACTTGCAAAGTGAACAGGGTTGTTTTACTAAAGGCAAATAGGCTGTTAACTGCAAACGTTGCACTTCGCAAGGGAATTTGCCCCAGAGCTTAGTGAATGAAGTGAAGCTCTACTAAATTCTATCTCCTCATTCAACCATGTGCAAGCAAAAATTACCTTTTTCATTTATTTTTACATGACTTATTATTACATGATTAGGTATTCTCTGCAAAGTGAAACTTCACCACATTCAGTAAGCTCTGGGGAAACTTCTCTTGCAGTGTGAACAGCCTATTTTATTGCCTTTAGTAAATCATGTCGTTAACCTATTGGACAATTTCATTTTAAAGCATAGGAAAAGTTATTGTTCAATAAAAAAAAAATTATTTATGTATTTGTTTATCTTGCTACAATTTTAATCTATACAGTCACTTTACACATGGGGCATCTAGCTGCTATACCTCCAATCCTGGTGTTTTGGTACTCCAGGGAGGTACAGGTGAAGTGTCAATCCCTGTTGCCTGCAGCCTGTCAAACTCTATGGCAGACTGAAATATGTTGTGGCTGGATGGGGCTGAGCACTGTGCCAAGTTGTACTTGTGCTTAGGGGGCGAATGCCCGGAGTGCTAGATTGGTACCAATGTTTAGGGCCTTATATGTCCAGGAAGAATGCCCACAATGCAGGCATCTTGCATGCTGGGAATTTATTCCTGGGTGCATATGGCCCTAAACATTAATATTCCTCAGCACACTGTTCAGCTGCAGCAGCTTTACGCCTTCATAGAAGTTTTCAGTTTGCTGGCAGCAGGGTTGGACTATGCACCTGTGCCTTCCACTTGCACAAAAATGCTGGATCCTCAGGCACAGGGAAAAAACACCCAGAGTGCATGAGGCTTTCGGAGGCATTGCACTACAGTGAATTCTGAATCACCTAGAGTTAAGTTGGAAATCTTTACTACAGGTGATACTCGAAAAATTGTAATATCATGCAAAAGTTCATTTATTTCACTAATGTAACTTAAAAGGTTAAACTAATATATGAGATAAACTCATTACATGCAAAGCATGATAGTTCAAGCCGTGATTTGTCATAATTGTAATGGTTATGGCTTACAGCTCATGAAAACCCCAAATCCACAATCCTAGAAAATTAGAATATTGTGAAAAGGTGCAATATTCTAGGTTCAAAGTGTCCCACTCTAATCAGCTAATTAAGCCATAACACATGAAAAGGGTTCCTGAGCCTATAAATGGTCTCTCAGTCTGGTTCAGTAGGAATCACAATCATGGGAAAGACTGCTGACCTGACAGTTGTGCAGAAAACCATAATTGACACCCTCCATAAGGGCCGGTTCACACAGCGAGGCGACACGGCTCGCCTCGCCTCGCTCCCGCAAGTCGCCCCCGTTCTGTACAATGGAACCGTTCTGAGAGGAGCGACTCGAGTCGCTCCGACTCAGAAAAAAGGTTCCTGTACTACTTTGGGGCGACTTCGGGGGCGACTTGCATTGACTTCTATACAGAAGTCCTCTGCAAGTCGCCGCTGAGGTCCCCGCAGGTCGCGGCGAGGCAAGTCGGAGACGCCTCCCCGCGCCTCGCTGTGTGAACCGGCCCTAAGGAGGGAAAGCCCCAAAAGGTAATTGCAAAAGGAGTTGGATGTTCCCAAAGTGCTGTATCAAATCACATTAATAGAAAGTTATGTGGAAGGGAAAAGTGTAGAAGAAAAAGGAGCACAAGCAGCAGGGATGACCGCAGCCTGGAGAGGATTGTCAGGAAAAGGCCATTCAAAAGTGTTGAGGACTTTCACAAGGAGTGGACTGAGGCTGGAGTCAGTGCATCAAGAGCCACCACACACAGACGGATCCTGGACATGGGCTCCAAATGTCGTATTCCTCTTGTCAAGCCACTCCTGAACAACAAACGTCAGAAGCGTCTTACCTGGGCTAAAGAAAAACAGACCTGGTCTGTTGCTCAGTGGTCCAAAGTCCTTTTTTCTGATGAGAGCAAATTTTGCATCTCATTTGGAAACCAAGGACCCAGAGTATGGAGGAAGAATGGAGAGGCACACGCTGCAAGATGCTTGAAGTCCAGTGTGAAGTTTCCACAGTCTGTGTTGATTTGGGGAGCCATGTCATCTGCTGGGGTTGGTCCACTGTGCTTCATTAAGTCCAGGGTCAACACAGCCGTCTACCAGGAGATTTTGGAGCACTTCATGTTTCCTTCCACAGACAAGCTCTATGGGGATGCTGACTTCATTTTCCAGAAAGCACCAAAACCCGGTTCAATGACTGTGGGATTACTGTGCTTGATTGGCCAGCAAACTCGCCTGACCTGAACCCCATTGAGAATCTATGGGGCATTGCCAAGAGAAAAATGAGAGACATGAGACCGAACAATGCATAAGAGTTGAAGGCCGCTATTGAAGCATCCTGGTCTTCCATAACACCTCAGCAGTGCCACAGACTAATAGCTTCCATGCCACACCACATTGAGGCATTAATTGCTGCAAAAAGGGCCCAAACCAAGTACTGAGTACATATGTATGCTTATACTTTTCAGAGGTCCGATATTGTTCTATGTACAATCCTTGTCTTATTGATTGCATGTAATATTCAAATTTTCTGAGATTGTGGATTTGGGGTTTTTCATGAGCTGTAAGCCATAGTCATCACCATGATGACTATGGCTTGAACTATCATGCTTTGCATGTAATGAGTCTATCTCATATATTAGTTTCACCTTTTAAGTTGCATTAGTGAAATAAATTAACTTGCACAATATTCAAATTTTTCGAGTATCACCTGTAAACCAACAGACGCCATCCTTGCAACCTACAACATACTCCTCAATTAATGTTTCAGAATGGGGAGAATCACAGACACATCTAGACCAAACTAACCATTTGGAAAAAATAAAATAGAATAAGGGCAGAGCTTACCTTAAAGAGGAGTGCCACCTGCAAAAAAATATTAAAAGTCAGCAGCTACAAATACTGCAGCTGCTGACTTTTAATAAATGAACACTTACCTGTTCCAGGGTCCAGCGATGTCGGCAGCAGATGATGAGCAATCACTCGTCCCTCGGCGGCCCTCTGTCAGGGAATCGGGAAGAGAAGCACTGGGGCTTCACTGCCCGGTTCCCTACTGTACATGTGCGAGTTGCGCAGTGCAATGAGACTGTGTGCTTCCCAGAACACAACGGGGGGCATCTGCGGCTAGCTATTCCCGGAAGTGGGTGCAGATACCTGGATTATACAGGTATCTGCACCCCCCCCCTTCCCCCCTGAAAAGTGCCAATTGTGGCACCGGAGGGGGGGAGGGTTTCACTTGAGGGTGGAACTCTGCTTTAAAGTAGACCTTCATTAAAATATTCAGAAACTGCAACCAGCAACTGTTAAAGCAATAAACACTTTGATCAGGAGCATGTAATGTACAGCCACTTAGCACTATTTTAATTTACAACTCAACATAAAGAGGTTGGTTTACTAAAGGAAAATAGACTGTGCACTTTGCAAAGTGCAGTTGCACACTGTGAGAGCAGTTGCTCCAGAGCTTAGTAAATGAGTAAAAGCTCTGCTGAATTCCATCGTCCAATCATATGCAAGCAAAAAGGCAGTTTTTTTTAATTTTCCTTGCACGTGATTGGGTATTGTTTGCAAAGTAAAGCTTTACCTCCTTTACTGGGCTGTGGAGCAACTGCACTTGCAGAGTGCTATTGCACTTTGCAAAGTGCATAGTCTATTTGCCTATAGTAAATCAACCCCTTGGTGTTCATGAATGTAAGATATTAATGCTTTGTAGGAAACATTGATCCTCAGGGAGGGTCAGAGGTGCTGAGTGCAGAGATGGGGAGCACTGGTGCTCAGTGGTAGGATAGAGGGGCACTGATTCTCAGTGATGGAACAGGGGGGAAGTGAGGATACAGGGGGGCAGTAGAGTGGACAGGCAAGCACTGATGCTCAGTGGTGGGACAGGGAGGAATAAAGTACACAGGGGGCAGTGGGGGGATAGAAGCATGGACATGAGGTTGGTGGGGAAGACATTGGGTGGACATGGATTTATGGAGGGACAGGGGGTCAGTGAGGGGATGGGGGTAGTGGTCTGAACAGGAGGGCAGTTGGGTGAATGGGGGTAGTGGGTTGGACAAGGGGGCAGTGAAGTGCACAGGGGGACAGTAGGGGGCACAGAGGGAAAGTGGGGTGCATTGGATGACAGTGGGGTGGATGGAGGGTAGTGGGGTGAACAGGGGACAGTAGGGTGGACAGGGGGGAGGTGGGGAGAACAGGGGATAGTAGGGTATATGTTATAGTGTGGTGCACAGGGGGGGAAAAGGGTGGACAGTGGGGCAGAGAAATGAACAGGGGGGTAGTGGGGTGCACAGGAGGGCAGGGTGGTTGTGGCGTTCACGTGTGGGGGAAGTGGGTGGACAGGATGGCAGTGGGGTTCATAGGGAAGCTTCGGGATGGATGGGGCAGTGGAGTGTACGGGAGAGTAGTCAGATGCACAGAGGGGCAAGGGGATAGTGGGGTGGACAGTGAGGTAGGCAGGGGGTTATCAGGGGCACTGATTCTCAGTGGTGGAACAGGGTGAAGTGAGTATACAGGAGGGTGGTGGAGTGGACAGGCAGGCAGTGATGCTCAGTGGTGGGACAGGGAGGTAGTAAAGTACACATGGGGCAGTGGGAAGATAAAAGCATGGACATAAGGTTGGTGGGGTAGACATTGGGGTGGACAAGGATTTATGGGGGGACAGGGGGGTCAGTGAGGGAATATGGTAGTGGGGTGAAAAGGGGGGGCAGTTGGGTGAACAGGGGGTAGTGGATTGGACAAGGGGGCACTGAGCTGCACAGGGGGACAGTTGGGTGCATAGGATGACAGTGGGGTGGACAGAGGGTAGTGGGGTGCACATGGGGACAGTAGGGTAGACAGGGGGAGGTAGGGTGAACAGGGGACAGTAGGGTGGATGGGATAGTGCGTGCAGAGGGGGGGCAGAGGGTGGACAGTGGGGCAGTGAGATGAACAGGGGGGTAGTGAGGTGCACAGGAGGGCAGGGTGGAAGGGGCATTCACATGGAGGGACAGTGGGTGGACTGGGGCAGTGGGGTGGACAGGGTGGCAGTGGGGTTCATAGGGAAGCTTCGGGGTGGCTGGGGCACTGGGGTGTACAAGAGAGTAGTCAGATGCACAGAGGGGCAAGGGGATAGTGGGGTGGACAAGGGGACAGTGAGGTAAGCAGGGGGTTAGTCAGGTGCATAGGCGGGCAGTGGGGTGTAGTAGGGTAGGGTAGTAGGGTGAATGGGGGAGTATTTGGGTGCACAGGGGGCTGGACAGGGAGGTAGTCAGGTGCACAGGGGGTTATTGGGGTAGACATTGAGGGGACAGTGAGGGATTGAATACCTGGCTCCTGCTAACCTGTTCTGAAGGGGAAGATGGGAATTTCTCGTTGCTGAGATTACTACCGCTGGGGTCCTTAGATTTTCATGCTTGGCTGCTCTTACTTCTACTGCTGGGCTCCTCTGAGTGGAGCTACAGACTATCTGCTTGGTGGCAAACACACAGACAGGGCAGCACAGTGGTGTAGTGGTTAGCACTTTCACCTAGCAGCAATAGGGTTGCTGGTTCAAATCCCGACCACAACACTATCTGCCTGGAGTTTGCATGTTCTCCCTGTGCCTGCGTGGGTTTCCTCCGGGTACTCCGGTTTCCTCCCACACTCCAAAGACATGCTGGTAGGTTAATTAGACCCTGTCCAAAAGAATTGGCCATAATATGTGTATGTGTATGTCAATGTTGTAAGTGTGTCGGGACTCTACAGGTTAAAGGACCGCATAAATAGCTGCAGATGGACACCGGTGGCAAGAAAAAGCGCCCAGAGGCGATTCAGTTCGTATAGGTAGCGCTATATAAGTCATTCAGTCAGTCAGTCATTCAGTGTCAGGGAAAAGCAGGGGTCCTTCAGCTGCTGGTTTTCTGTTCAGAGAGGTGTCTACCATATTTGGGCACTAACATACATTTAATCGAATCTCTGAGCAGCAGTGAGGACAGAAGATGGCAGCAGCAAATATGAAAGTGCAGGCCCTTTTCGGTCTCAGGACATGGGACATGAGGTGCTTTGGTACCAGGCATGTAAGGCACCTATAGCTTGCTGGAGTGGATTTACTAAAGGCAAGTAGACTGTGAAGCTTGCAAGCCCAGTTGCTCCAGACCTTAGTAAATGAGTGGAGGCTTCACTTTCCAAAGTATACCAATCACATGCATCTTAATTTAAAAAACATAATTTGTGCTTGCACATGATTGAATGATGGAAGTCAGCAGAGCTTCCCCTCTTTTACTAAGCTCCAGAGAAACCAAGCTTGCAGAGTTCAACTGCACTTGTAAAGTGCACAGTCCAATTTGCCTTTAGTAAATCCACCCTACTCTGTCTTCTCCAGACACAGCTTGGGGCAGTGAATGCAGGACAACAAAGGAAAAAGAGGGCCTGTCCCAGAAAATCTGGGACAATTGGAAAGTATGGTAATTATGGAACAATAATTTAGGAAACAGGACTTAGAGAAAGACCCTAGACTGAAGTCAAACAGAACCTAAAGAAATAAAAAACAAAGGACAAATCAGAGCCGAGACAAGCGAAAAACCATAAGCCACAGGAACAACACAACAGATACTGTAGCCACAAACAGATTTTACCGCAAGATTAGACAAGAATGTGATATATAGACACGTTTAGATGACTACAAGGAAGTGGCAAATGTCAAAAATGTGCAGGTGGAGTGAATCACTGTATGTGACAAAAGACATGGCGCAAGGGAAAAACCTTGGAATGTGAGCAGGAAGTAAAGAGCACAGCATGTAACAAACCCACCCTGAAGTATGCCCAGTGGCCATATAAAGAATAGTCACAGGAATCAGTAAGATACTGTATATAAATCTGAACACAAAAAACGTTGCGCTGTACCATAAAAGTGCTCATTTGAAAAAATGACAGGTGCACTTTAAAGTAAATATGCCAAACAAAATGAATCAAAGTGCCCATAGGATAATATGCTGTAAATGTCTGATCAAACCGGCTCTCCAATGCGTGCAAAAACTATTATGCCCTGTACACACGGTCGGACTTTCCGACCGAAAAGGTCCGATCGGATTATGTTTTCGGAAAATCCGATCGTGTGTGGACTTTTTCAGTCGGAAATCCAGACGGAAAAAGTTTTAGAGCTGGATCTAAAATTTTCCGACAACAAAATCCGATCGGACTTTTTCTGATCGTTTGTAGAGAATTCCAATGGACAAAGTGCCACGCATGCTCAGATTAATTTACGAGACCAAAGTTATTGGCTACTAGCCTCTACATAGTCCCGTCGTACGCAACGAACGTCACCAACTTCCGAACTATCGGATTTTCTGACAATTTTTTCTGACCGTGTGTATGCAATCAAAAGTTTCGGACAAAATATGTCGGGAAAAAATCAGACGGATTTTGTGGTCGGAATGTCCGACCGTGTGTACAGGGCATTACTGTTAGGTCCCTGGAGTCATGCCATGTGGTCGCCTGTGTAGAGGCAATGTGCAATACAATTAAAGTGGTTGTAAACCCTTCCATATAACCAGTGAACAGCCTCAGATGATACACAAAGATGAAACAAATCTCTCTACATAAGTTTTACTTGATTTTATGAAAAATGTGCCTTTAAATATCGCAAAAAATGCTGGTGGTATCAAATTAGGTATTTTGTCAGGTAAAGTGTGGGGGTTCTCCCCTAATACCTGGTTGTTAGGGAGCGGGCCGGGAAGCCAGCCGCCACATCCTTAATAGAGGACTCATCAGCTGTCAGCGTGCCCCCTCTCCCCCCACCAATGCATACCAGGCACCAGCAGAAAAAAAAACCCACGTGGAAGGACACAATAAATTAGGGAAAGAACAGCAAAGAAAAGGGAAAATTTGCAAGAAAGGGACAACCTCCAACCCATCACAACCACCTAATCATAAAGAGTCCAGGTATAACCGCCAGGGCGACCGGGTCTCAAGATGTTTTTCAGACTGATTTTTAGTAAGCGCAATGAACTTTTCCATAAGTTAGATATTAGATACCATGTTACGTCAATGTTTCAGTGTGGGTGGGGTCGTGTGTTTCCAAAGGGCCAGTATACACGCTTTTGCGGCATTCAGAAAACAGGGAGTTTTTATAATATCCGAATATAATACCAGACAAAAGAAAAAAAAACTCGACTAATGCAGGCCATACATGGTCGAATTTCGAACGAATTTTCTTTTCAAAATCCGAAAATTCGTTTTTTTTGTGATCCGATGGTGCCACTATTGATTTTCGAAATTCGGCCGACCAAGCCTTCAATTTCACCTCATGTTGCTACAGAAAATAATTTTCTTGGCCGGGAATCTTCTTTTCTCTCCGTAAATTTTCTTTTATCTCCATACATTTTCTTTTCTTATTACATTTCTCACACGATTCTCCCATCATTGATTAGAAAATCGTTCGTTTTTCAAAAAATTTCCAACATGTCCGATTCCTCAAATTTTATTTCCGCACGAAAATCGGCTGTTGCTGCAGCCCACTAATGGTGCCAATTTCATACGAAAATTCTTAGATACGATTTTCGAAAGAAAATTCTTTCGAGATTCGAACCGTGTATGGCCGGCATAAGGCTCTGCCATCTGCCTGCTTCGCTGTCTGACACTTATTAAATAACTAATGGGTGGAGTCAGCTGGGGACGTCACTGGGTGACCCAGCATGCTTCAAGTCAGGGGGAGGGGTGGGATCTGGGGAACTCCTTGTTAATTACAATAAGCCCCCCCCCCCCGCCCACAGACCTCCATACATAACCACCAGCCAGGGTTGTTGGTAAGAGGCCCTTGTCCCCATCAACATGGGGACAAGGTGCTATGGACTGGGGGGCAGAGCCCCCCTGCCCCAAAGCATCCCCTCAATGTTGAGGGCATGTGGCCTCAATTGTCCCCTCCTTTTCCTGACCTGCCAGGCTGCATGATTGGATAAGAGTTTGGTATGGACTGGATTGGAGAGGTTGGATGCTGGCGGGCCATGTAAGCGCCTGGACTCTTCTTCTATGAAGCCATGATGTTGTCATAGATGCAGTATGCAGATTAGCGTGGTCCTGTTGCAAGGGTTTCCCTGACAAAGACATCTAGATCGGAGCATATGCTGCTCTGAAATCTGGATATATCTTTCAGCATTAACGGCGCCTTTCCAGTTGTGCAAGTGCCCATTCCATACACACTAATGCACCCCCATACCATCAGAAATGCAGGCTTTTGAAATGAGTACTGATAATAAGCTCTTCAGTTTAGCAGACAAGGCAGAACAGGAAGGGACCATCCCCAAACTGTTCCCACAAAGTTGGGAGCATGGAATTGTCCAAAATGTCTTGGTATGCTGACGCCTTAAGAGTTCCCTTCACTGGAACTAAGGGGCCAAGCCCAACCCCCAAAAAAACAACCCCACACCATAATCCCCCCTCCACCAAATTATTTGGACCAGTGCACAAAGCAGGGTCCATAAAGACATGGATAAGCGAGTTATGGGTCGAGGAACTTGACTGACCTGCACAGAGTCCTGACCTCAACCTGATAGAACACCTTTGGGATGAATTCGAGTGGAGACTGCGAGCCTTGCCTTCTTGTCTAACATCAGTGCCTGACCTCACAAATCCCCTTCTGGAAGAATGGGCAAACATTCCCATAGACACACTCCTAAACCTTGTGGACGGCCTTCCCAGAAGAGTTGAAGCTTTTATAGCTGCAAAGGGTGGGCCAGCACACCCTATGGACTAAGACTGAGATGGCATTAAAGTTCATATGCGTGTAAAGGCAGGTGCCCCAATACTTATTTTATATATATATATATATATATATATATATATATAAACACGTATGTGTGCTTGACCTTTCAGGTGCACACCCTAATGCAATAGGCTGCGCACACCTAAGAGTGAGAGGGGATGCATTGAGTGTGCTATGGGGTATATAGGAGAGTGTATGAGGGATGCATGGAGTGTGCTTTGCAGTATAGGAGAGTATGAGGGATGCATGGAGTGTGCTATGGGATATAGGAGAGTGTATGGGGCAACATGGAGTGTGGTATGGGGTACAGGAAAATACGTGGGAGACAAATGGCATGTGCTATAGGTTATAGGACAGTGTATGGGAGATGCATGGCGTGTGCTATGGGGTATATGAGAGTGTATGAGGGATGCATGGAGTGTGCTATGGGGTATTGGAGAGTGTATGAAGCATGTGTGGAGTGTGCTATGGGGTATAGGAGAGTGAATGGGGGATGCGTGGAGTGTGCTATGGGATATAGGAGAGTGTATGAGGAATGCATGGAGTGTGCTGTGCAGTAAATGAGAGTGTATGAGCTGTCACAGTGAAAAGCAGTTGGCGGGATTACCCCAGAGGTTCTCCCCCTAGCGAGTAGACTGCATTCATATTTTTGCCACCCAAATGCATTATGTTACATTTTTTAACATTAAACCTCATTTGACATGTAGTTGCCCACCCCATTAATTTGTTTAGATATTCTTGCAAGGTTTTCACATCCCGCATAGAAGTTATTGGCCTGCTTAGTTTAGTATTATCCGCAAATACTGAGATTGAGCTGTTTATCCCATCCTGCAGATTATTTATGAATACATTTAATAGGATTGGCCCAAGGACAGAACCCTGGGGGGCCTTGCTTTCCACACCAGACCATTCAGAGTACTCCTCATTTATCACCACCCTCTGGACTCACTCCTGTAGCTAGTTTTCAATCCATGTACTTACCCTTTGGTCCATGTCGACAGACGTTACTTTGTACAGTAAACATTTATGGGGAACTTTAAATAGACATCTACAAGATAAATGAATAAATCAATTCACCAGTAGAAACAACAGCGCATATTCCTCTATAGAGAGAAAAAAAATATATATATGTTATTTGTTCTAGTGCAAACTATTGTTCTACGGAAAGCACGTGTATCCTCCACAATATAGTCATACAAAATAGTTATTGTCCATGATAACTGTCCATATGTATAGATTATACTGAATAATCAAGATGGTTCCAGGAAAAGAGGAACTGAGACAGATTATCTATTTCAGTCCATAAACAAAATAAGAAACAAAACTGAAACAAAGTATCCTGGTACAGATCATAAGGGGTATACGATGCAATCCTTCCTTAACGTGATTAAACTTCCAACAGTGAAATGCAGTGTTCCCAAATTTGCTGGGGTACAATCTCAGGCATGAGGCGACCCCCCTTAGTTATATTCTTACCAGATGTGCCTGGTTATGCGGGCTCTCAGATATTACTCCTCATCGGCTGGATCTCATCCGCTTCATAAGTGCCGGGTAATTCAAGATCTCGGAAAAAAGCAATTGCGGGAAACAAACATAGCGTGATACTGTCTTGTAAAAACACAATTTATTTCAATAAAAAATATTGCACTCACAAAAAAACAATTCTTTAAAACATTGGTTCACTCAACGTGCATAGTTCTTTATCACAGTCAGGTCTGGGGAGAAGTATTAGCATTAGCCGCCAATGACCGTCATCACATAATAGCTCACGGTTAAAGCTGTGCTTCTCTTCCTCACTACATGAATTCATGACTCAATTAAATAACAACAAGAACAACATCTGTTTAGAATACGAACACAGTTTAGAAAAAATACATTACCTTGATGTGGATATAATCAAACAAGGAACGGGTCTGATCACCAAAGCATATTTTAAGCCTACTGATAGGAATAGTTATTTACCTATAAGAAGCGGACATCATCCATTGTGGCTAAAAAATATACCTAAAGGCCAGATTATGCGTATACGGCGCAATTGTACCTTAGACAGTGATTTTTACCCACAATCAGACATTATTAAGAAACGTTTTATAGAAAAGGGGTATAATGAAGTATCTTTGAATAAAACAGTATCGGAAATAGCTAAAATTCCCCGAGATGAATGTCTGGAAAATAAATTGCAATATATATATTATGCAAAATATGCACGTTGAGTGAACCAATGTTTTAAAGAATTGTTTTTTTGTGAGTGCAATATTTTTTATTGAAATAAATTGTGTTTTTACAAGACAGTATCACGCTATGTTTGTTTCCTGCAATTGCTTTTTTCCGAGATCTTGAATTACCCGGCACTTATGAAGCGGATGAGATCCAGCCGATGAGGAGTAATATCTGAGAGCCCGCATAACCAGGCACATCTGGTAAGAATATAACTAAGGGGGGTCGCCTCATGCCTGAGATTGTACCCCAGCAAATTTGGGAACACTGCATTTCACTGTTGGAAGTTTAATCACGTTAAGGAAGGATTGCATCGTATACCCCTTATGATCTGTACCAGGATACTTTGTTTCAGTTTTGTTTCTTATTTTGTTTATGGACTGAAATAGATAATCTGTCTCAGTTCCTCTTTTCCTGGAACCATCTTGATTATTCAGTATAATCTGGACATATGGACAGTTATCATGGACAATAACTATTTTGTATGACTATATTGTGGAGGATACACGTGCTTTCCGTAGAACAATAGTTTGCACTAGAACAAATAACATATATATATTTTTTTTCTCTCTATAGAGGAATATGCGCTGTTGTTTCTACTGGTGAATTGATTTATTCATTTATCTTGTAGATGTCTATTTAACGTTTTCTAGTGGTTTTATTGATTTAATGCCTTTTAAAACAGCTGCTTAAATTCCACAGCTCCCAGGTAGAAAGCACACCATTTGGTGCTGAGCGCCTTTTTATTTGCGTGGTTAACGGGCGGAGGTTACCCTAAGCAAAGGTGTATATTTATGGGGAACTGTATTGAAAGCCTTTGCAAAATCCAGATAAACCACGTCTACAGGCCTTCCTTTATCTAGATGGCAGCTCACCTCCTCATAGAAGGTTAATAGGTTAGTTTGGCAAGAACGATTCTTCATGAATCCATGCAGATTACTGCTAATAATACAATTTTTATTACTAAAATCTTGTATATACCGTATTTTTCGGACTATAAGGCGCACTTAAAAGCCTAAATTTTCTCACAAAATCGACCGTGCACCTTATAATGCGGTGCGCCTTATATATGACCTGTTGACATCGCTGGAGTTCTTTGGTTAATGCACCCGGAATGATGGCAAGCACCGAATTAGTTTTCTTCACTTGGGCTTTGACAGTATCTGTCAGATGGGCGCGCATGGAGTCACAGATCAATAGGGATGGAGATTTGTGGAAAAAGCCACCCGGTCTCTTACCGTAAACCGACGTACCGTAAACCTCTCTCAGGTTGTTCTACTGCGTGACTGATAGCGATGAGTTTGAAATCCGCTTCGTAAGCATGTCTCTTAACAGGAGCCATTTTTGGGGCAGCGGGTATACCGTAGAAAATTAACGAATGAATGCGCACACCTCCTTACTAAGATGGCCGTAATGCCCAATCCAAGCAGTGCAGCTTCGTGGGATTACCAAAGCTAGGAAGCTGCACTGCTTGGATTGGGCATTACGGCCATCTTAGTCAGGAGGTGTGCGCATTCATTCGTTAATTTTTTACGGTATACCCGCTGCCCCAAAAATGGCTCCTGTTAAGAGACATGCTTATGATGCGGATTTCAAACTGAAGGCTATCAGTCATGCAGTAGAGCATGGAAATAGAGTAGCTGCGAGAGAATTCAACATTAATGAATCAATGGTACGGAAGTGGAGGAAGCAAGAAGATGCCCTGCGCCAGGTAAAGAAGACCAAACTGAGTTTCCGAGGAAACAAAGCAAGATGGCCACAGTTGGAGGACAAAATTGAACAGTGGGTTATTGAACAGAGAACCGCAGTTAGAAGTGTCTCTACTGTCTCTATTCGACTCAAAGCAACAGCGATCGCACGCGACATGGAGATCAACGACTTTCGAGGGGGTCCCTCTTGGTGCTTCTGTTTCATGAAAAGGCGGAATCTCTCTATCCGCACAAGAACCACTATGTCACAGCAACTGCCAAAGGATTACGAAGAAAAGCTGGCCATTTTCCGTACCTACTGCAAGAACAAGATCAATGAACAGAAGATCCGGCCAGAGCACATCACCAACATGGACGAGGTCCCCTTTACATTTGATATCCCTGTAAACCGTACTGTCGAGAGAACAGGGACCAGTACGGTATCTATACGCACTACAGGAAACGAGAAGTCATCCTTCACTGTAGTTCTCGGTTGCCAGGCTAATGGCCAGAAACTACCACCCATGGTAATTTTCAAGAGGAAGACTCTGCCAAAAGAAAAGTTTCCGGTTGGCATCATCATCAAGGCTAACCCGAAGGGCTGGATGGACGAGGAGAAGATGAGTGAGTGGCTGAGAGAGGTTTACGTCAAGAGACCGGGTGGCTTTTTCCACAAATCTCCATCCCTATTGGTCTGTGACTCCATGCGCGCCCATCTGACAGATACTGTCAAAGCCCAAGTGAAGAAAACTAATTCGGTGCTTGCCATCATTCCGGGTGGATTAACCAAAGAACTGCAGCCACTAGATATAGGTGTCAACAGGTCATTTAAAGTTAAATTGCGAGCTGCGTGGGAGCATTGGATGACAGAAGGCGAACACACATTCACCAACACAGGGAGGCAACGCCGGGCGAGTTACGCCACTATCTGCCAGTGGATCGTGGATGCCTGGGCGAAGGTATCAGTCACCAGTGTAATCCGCGCTTTCAAGAAGTCCGGAATTATCACTGAACAGCTAAGTACCGGTACCGATGACAGCAACGAGACTGACTCGGATACTGATGAGAATGATGAGAGGGATACGGGCGTGCTTGATGCCGAAATCGCCCAATTGTTAAACTCAGACACTGAAGATGAAGAATTTGATGGATTTGCGGGAGAAGAATAAAGTGAAAAAGTGAGTGTCTGGTTTTGTACGGTATTCACCGGTAACTGAACAGTGTTAAGAGTTATTGAAGAATAAAGTGAAAAAGTGAGTGTCTGGTTTTGTATTTAACTGAACAGTGTTAAGAGTTATTGTTATAGACCATTTTATGGTTATTGCTAAAGAGTTGAATAAAATTTGACTTACAGTACCGCATCAGAGTTTTGTTTCATTAAATGCGCCTTATAATCCAGTGCGCCTTATAGTCCGGTGCGCCTTATATATGGAAATATCCCATTATCAGCCGATCTTTGCTAGTGCGCCTTATAATCCGGTGCGCCTTATAGTCCGAAAAATACGGTAGTCTCTTATTATCCCCTCAAAGAGCTTTCAAACTATTGATGTTAGGCTAACTGGTCTGTAGTTCCGTGGGATATATCTTGGCCCTTGGTGCTACATTGGTTTTTCTCCAATCAGCTGGTACCATTCTAGTCAGTAGACTGTTCGTAAAAATTAGGAACAATGGTCTGGCAATCACTTGACTGAGTTCCTTAAGGACCCTCGGGTGTAAGCCATCTGGTCCTGGTAACTTATTAATGTTAAGTTTTTCAAGTCTATTTCTAATTCTATCCTCTGTTAGCTATGAGGGTGCTTCCTGTGACATGTTATGAGGATAAACATTGTGGTCTTGGTTACCGAATCCCCCCATTTCCCTTGTGAAGACTGAGGAGAAGAATAAATTCAAAACCTTTGCTATCTCACCATCTTTTGTAACCAGATTCCCTTCATGATTCTTTATGGGGCCAATATGTTCTGACCTCCCTTTCTTACTATTTGTATACTTAACCGGTTCCCGACCGGTGCACGCCAATGTTCGTCAGCAGAATGGCACAGGCTAGCATATTGGCGTACAGGTACGTCCAATCTTTAATCCCGCCCTGCCATCGTGAGTGCGCCACCCGGACCCCCGTGAGTCCGGTCGCGAGTCCCGCCGACTTGATCACCGCGGGCATACCCGCGATCCTCTCATGGGGCGGCTGAATGGAGAAATGTCGTTGTAAACAGCATTTCCCCGCTCTGCCTAGCAACTAGTAACGCTGATCTCTGCTCCATGTGATTGGAGCAGAGATCAGTGTTCACTAAATGAAAGCCCAGCCCCCAACAGTTAGTAACACACCCCTAGGTACACTTAACCCCTTCACTGCCAGTGTCATTTACACAGGATTCACTGCATTTATATAGCAGCGATTGCTGTATAAATGACAATGGTCCCAAAAATGTGTCAAAAATGTCTGATGTGTCCGCCATAATGTCGCAGTCACAATAAAAATCGCTGATCGCCGCCATTAGTAGTAAAAAAAAATTATTAATAAAAATTCCATAAAACTATCCCCTTTTTTGTAAACGCTATAACTTTTGCGCAAACCAATCAATAATCACTTATTGTGATTTTTTTTTTACCAAAAATATGTAGAAGAATACGTATCGGCCTAAATTGAGGGAAAACATTTTTTTATATATTTTTGTGGGATATTTATTATAACAAAAAGTAAAAAATAATGCGTTTTTTTCAGAAATTGTCGCTCTATTTTTGTTTATAGCGCAAAAAATAAAAACCGCAGGGGTGATCTATATACCGCCAAAAGCAAGCTCTATTTGTGGGAAAAAAAGGATGCCAATTTTGTTTGGGAGCCACGTCGCATGACCGCGCATTTGTCAGTTAAAGCGACACAGTGCCGAATCGCAAAAAGTGGTCTGGTCTTTGACCAGCAAAATGGTCCGGTGCTGAAGTGGTTAAAGTCTATTTTTTTTTAACTCTCCTCCGCTATGTGCCTTTAGTGTTCTATCTTAGCCTCTCTGATTGCACCCTTACATTTTTTATTGCATTCTTTGTAAAGATGGAATGCTGATGATGACCCCTCAGGCTTGTATTGTTTGAAGGCCTTCTCCTTTGCTTTTATATGCATTTTTAATGTTAGTGTCACATACCAGACGGGAGGCTGAGGTGACGAGAGGGCTCCCCTTGCGACTGAATGCAGAGTACCCCTGGAGTTGAAGACAGAGGGTGCTATGCCCAGAAATGCATGGGTTGCCTGCTGGTGAAGTTGTGTGAAGGTTCCAGAAGAGGACACCCCAGGAGCAGAGAAGGTGGTCACAGCCAATGATTCCCTTGAGATACTTGCGGAACTTAACATGTGGAAAAGCAGAGACGTCGTCAGAAGCCAGGCCGGGGGTTGGACACAAGAAGGCAGTCAGAAGCAGATGCAGGAGGAGTAGTTGTGATCAAGCCAGGGTCAAACACAAGAAGTCAATCTGGAACAGGCACATTTTGCATACGCATGTTAGCCATCGCTAACGTGCTTTCACCATTACGGGCCGATTGCTAATCTGCATGCACGGATTCGCGCGGCCATAATGGATATTGCCATATCTGCCAGTTGGCGTTAAGCCACCCAGGACTTTTGTTAGCTCTTTTAAATGTATTTCCCATTGGGATGCACTTGCCAATACCTATATTTAATATGCTCTTAATGTACTCACACTTTTCCTCCGTGTTCTTAGTTCCTAGGATTTTATCTCATTTAATATCTTCTAGCAAGGAGCTCAGCTTAGGGAAGTTTGCTCTTCTGAAATTCAGTGTCTTTGTATTACCCTTGTGTTTCCTATTTGTGTGATTTATGCTGAAACTAATTGAGCGTGATCGCTGTTTCCTAAATTGCACCGTATTTCCACATCCGTGATCAGGTCTGTATTATTAGTAATCAGTAGGTCTAGTAACGCTTTGTTTCTTGTTGGTGCATGTACTATCTGACCCATGAAATTGTCCTGCAAGACATTTAGGAAATGGCGAGCCTTAGATTGGGCAGAAGGAACTGTGACTTCATCTATGTCTGGATAATTAAAATCCCCCATTATAATGACACTTCTCATCCTTGCCACCATTCCAAACTGTGATAAGAGGTCCGCCTCCCTCTGGTTAGGGGGCCTATAGCATACTCCCAGTATTACTTTCTCCTTGGTTTCCTTTCTTTGAAGCTCTACCCATAAGGATTCCACCTTCTCCCATGCTCCATTCATTCTTGATATACAGGCATACCCCTCACCCTTTTTTACCCTCCCTATCTCTGCGATATAGGAAATACCCTTGAATGGTTGCCAGCCAATTATGAGTGCTGTTGAACCAAGTCTTTGAAATTCCCACAAAATCTAAATCCTCCTCATATAACAGCAGCTCTAGTTCTCCCATCTTGTCAGCCAGACTCCTGCCATTAGTGAACAAACCTCATAGTTTTGTCCGATCACATACTCTCCTTGTTGGTTATTCAGAGGTTGCAATTTGGACTTTTTAATTTACTTACCTTGGGTTTAGGTGCTTTAGTCAATCTGCCATTAATGCCCCCACGACTACCCTCTGAAATTTGTTCCACACTGGCTATCTCCACGTCTGGCCCCCCCCCCCCCATCGCATAGTTTAAAAGCCCCTCTAACTTTTCAGCCATCTTCTCTCCCAGCCGAGCTGCACCCTCCCCATTTAGGTGCAGTCTGTCCCTGCTAAAGAGCCGGTAAAAGTCGGCCAAGTTCTCCAGGAACTCAAACCCCTCCTTTCTACACCAGCTCCTCAGCCACTAGTTTACTTCCCTAATCTCTCTCTGCCTTTCTGGTGTGGCTCGAAGTATCGGTAGTATTTCTGAGAATAGTACCTTGGAGGTCCTATTCCTCATGTCAGGAAAGGTTCCATCCGCTGGTAGTATCTATCATTTGGCGCGCAGTACTGAGGTCCACCAGCAGATGTCTCCTGGCAGTTTGGAACTGTCAGGAGAGCTGTTCCCTGCTGGTGTTATCTTATGCTATCTTTGGGCCTCAGTACTGACGTCCACCAGCGGATGGATCCTGGCAGTGTGGAGCAGAGAGCTCCTCCTGTGTCCAGCTGTCACTTGAAGCTAATCACAGGTATTCGTATAAATACCCGGCTGATGATTGCTCTCATCGCCTTGGTATCTTCTTTGTGCCCTGATCCGTACCTGCTGCCTGAAGACCTTTAACCTGTTACCTGATCCTGTCTCCCTGTCCTGATCCCTATCCCTATTACCTTGCATCCCTGCCCTGCAGTCTGATACGTCCATCCTCTCCCTGTCCTGTGTTCCTTACCCCATCTGCTGATCTCCCGTTGATGACCCTGGCCTGGCTTACGACTGTGATTCTGGAACTGCCCTTTGTTTATCTGCTGACCCTCAGTGCATGACCCTGGCTATTGTTTATGATCCTGGTATTTCCCATTTATTGTACATACTGTATCTGCCTGTTGTTGTTTGTTTGTCTCTGTCTGTTTGTTGGTTTATTGCACTGTGTCTTATTGGTGGTGGTTGTATTCATATTATTCACCTTAATAAATGTTTATATTCACTTACATGCATTTTTGGTTCTCTCTCTGTAATCCACACAGTCTTGTCTTACCAATTCATGACACCTCAATTTAGAGCCTAAATTATTAATTAAAAATGTATGCAAAATTGCAAAAATGGCTTTGATAATGAAAGGGTTCAAGTAAAGCCTATGGCCTTTTTTTGCAAGAAATAAAATATTAATAAATGCACATATATTTGCAGAAAAAATGTAATTTATTTTTAAAATTTTTTGCAAATGAGCCTGCAAATCATTGTAACTGTGCTCAGTCGGTCGCAGGTGCAATGCCAGGCTCCTGCAGACTTTTTTTTAACATCTCTATGTTCATACCAAGATACAGACTTTCAGTTAGAGAGCTGAAAGAAGTGTAAATGGACTATGAATGCAGTGATCACTGTACTTGTGTTCCATTGAGAACTACAAGTCCATCTGCCGCAGTGGAAGAAGGGACTTGCAGTTTAGTCCATCAAAGATCTCTGTGAATGAAAGACATGGCTGTATAAGTGGAGCCACATACAGCTAATTTTTAAATCTCACAGCTGCTGAAGGGATGAAGGACCCTGGCACGTGTTTTGGGGGTGGGGGGCACATGTAACCATCCTAAATATGGGGGTAATATGACAGGGTCTTAAAGGTGAATTTATTCTTTAAAACTGTCCTCAATCTGAAATAAAGATGCCAAATATTTTTGATTCTGTCTGGGATCCTCCAGAGGACTCGTTTTCAGATGTTTAGTCTCTCCCTTTTTTTAGCGGAGGAGACCCCATGAGCTGTATTTCAGTTAGCAGGTAAACAGAAGGAAACCATTTTCTTTCTAATTGAGGTTGTACGTTCCATTTTTAAATTGAAATCGTCAAATAGTCTTTTCTTCTCTTAACACAGTGCCTGGGCTTACTTCTCACAGAGCCAAACATTCCATAATGAGGTTTCCTCATCATCCCCTATTCAATGGTTTTATCTACAAAGATTGAAAACACCCTGACAAATATTTACTTGTCCCTAAGCAGTTCTTGGCACCCTATTCTTTTGTAAAGAACTTAATAAAAAAAAATACAAAAAAAATAAAAAATCTTTTCCACCCTTTAAAAGGAGAAGTGTGGCAACGCAGAAAAAAAAATCATATCCTTTCATACAGTCGGTACCCATTTGTGAATAAATTAACCAGACCAATCACCAATGTAATAGCTACCTCAGTAATAACATTTCTACTGAGACAAAGCCAGTCAATACCTTTAAAATCAAATCACCATCTCTTCTCTAAACTTACCTGACATGCACAAGAACATTTCAAGCACCCTGCAGTTATACGATGCAGAAAATGAACTAAATGTTTAAAGAATCTTTATTTTTATAACAAGACATCCCTACCATACAAATATATAAGATAACCAGTTTAAAAATATTACAGATCAAACAGACAGGTATGGAGCAGCGTGCAGTAGTCTGGGATATGGGCTGCGAAGCCTGCAGTGCCATTGCTTAAAAATTTTTCAGACTGTAGCCCACAGCAAGATGCTGCCAGTTGCGGTTTAGTGGTGGCGAGTGCCATACTGCAGATCTTGTGCGCTTGTAGTAGCACAGCTTTTTCGTACAAAACAAGTCCTCTAGTTTTGGGCTGTCAATTGTGCCAAATATGTTGTTGAGATTTATGGGGCGATAGTACCGTTGGTGCACTGCTTGAGCCAACTCACTTCCTGTGGAGAAAAATGAGAGAGGATGGAATACATAGGCATTACTTGAAGCGATTGTTACCCCAACGCTTCATAATCCTGATATGTGACTGCTGCTGTACCATGTACTTGTATGAGAAAGTAACCTGTTCTCATAATGATTAATTTATGTGAAATTCCTGGTAATCCTGCTAGTCTCCTTGCTTTCCAATTAAAAACTGACCACACCAAGCAGGAGAGCACAGCAGGGTCAGTTCTCTCTAGGATCTCAGCCTGCTCTCCCCCAATGATCACACTTAAACTGAATGGGCTGTTTTACAACTTGATAGTTTACAATTACTTTAATACTGATGGAGAATGAACATTCAAACTAAAACAATCATGTAAGGTGCCATATGATGGAGTTTACAGACAATTGCATTACTTGAGCTCTCCCTGTCATGTGGAGAAAAAAAAAGTGATCACTGCTAAGAGGCACGATCAAAAGGGGTGTTCCTCATGTTAAAACCATAACCAAATGAACATCCTTAATCTCATAACCAGCATTAGTAGCAACCTGAAATAGCATCTTTTCTCAGAGAAATGTAAGCACATACATACAATAGACTGCCCCACTAGCAACGTGCATAAAAAAGGGTGGGACAGGTAAACGTCAACTTCTAGAAGTCCCAGATTTTAGGCCGATTATAGTAGCTCAAATTCTCAACGTAGCAGTGGGATTATAGAACACTGCAGGCATGTGAAGTCACCTCTAGGCTGATAAGACACTGACCATATGACCAAGTTGGGACAGGCTTGCTGTCATCATCTGTGGGGTCATTACTGTTTAAGTCCATGCCGTAATCATTGAATTTAGCTGGGTGAGGTTTGTATCCTTTAGGAGTCATGTCATAGGAGGATTCACAGGAGGAAGAGCTCTAAAAACACTGGGAACCATTTACCCACAGCCTTAGCAAATAGGCAGCAAGACACAAAATAGATTTCTTGTTCCAATGTTAACATGTCCCTCTTTAACTGCTTCCCGACCAGCCACTGCGGCAGGTTGGCTCCTCTGTGTGAGCCGTCGTAGCTATACATCGGTTTGCGGGGTTGGCATGGCAGGCCCGCGCCCGCTGCACAGCGGGGGTGCAGATACTCGTGGCAGATGGTCGCGATGACCGCCAGCCACGGGCAATCGTGAGCAGGACACCCAGAACAGGGACGAGTGTGTGTAAAAACACACTTCCCTGTTCTGACAGGAATGACAGATCATGTGTTTCTATTAGCTAGGAACCACGATCTCACTTCCTCTAGTCAGTCCCCTTCAGTTAGAATCACCTCCCAGGGAACACAGTTAACCCCTTGATCGCCCCCTAGTGTTAACCCCTTCACTGCCAGTGACATTTTTACAGTAATCAATGCATTTTTATAGCACTGATTGCTGTATTATTGCCAATGGTCCCAAAAATGTGTTGTCCGATGTGTCCGCCATAATGTTGCAGTCATGATAAAAAAAAAATCGCAGATTGCTGCCATTACTAGTAAAAAAATAATAATAATAAAAATGCTATAAATCTATTCCCTATTTTGTAGACGCTATGGCTTTTGCACAAACCAATCAATATACTTTTATTGCGATTTTTTTACCAAAAATATGTAGAAGAATACATATCGCCCTGAACTGAGAAAAAAAATTGCTTTTTTTTTTTTTTTTTTAAATGGGGATATTTATTATAACAAAAAGTACAAAATACTGTGTTTTTTTTTTTTTTAAATTGTCGCTCTTTTTTTGCTTATAGTGCAAAAAATAAAAACCGCAGAAGGGATCAAATACCACTAAAAGAAAGATTTATTTGTGGGAAAAAAAATGATGTAAATTTTGTTTTGGTGCAGCGTTGCACGACTGCGCAATTGTCAGTTAAAACGACGTAGTGCCGAATCACAAAAAGTGCTCTGGTCAGAAAGTGGTTAAATTCTTCCAGGGCTGAAGTGGTTAAACTACAACCTTACCTGCATTTCTACAGTGACATTTAGCACTGGAGTGTTGGCAGCCTACGTCTGCTCCTTACGCAGCCTCTGTGTCTCTAGTTCTTGGCGACTTTGCCTCCATTTCTTTACATAACCTCTCCTGTTCTAGCCTTTCCTGCTGCCCCTGAAATTGCACACATAGCAGGTGTTCGTTATACTTGTATGTGAATGCATTGGACATCTTATTGATAAATATTACATAGCTATATAGAGAGAATTCACATCAGTGGAGCTCACAATATGCAGCCAGTTTCAAACTTTGGCTCTACTGTAGAAGCCAGTTAGCCGACTATAGGTTTTTGCATTATAAAAAGGAACACCATACAAAGTCCATCATGTTTGTTCCACCAGCAGTAATTACATTTGATTGCAACAAACTTCTCACCAACAATGACACACACACACACACACACACACACACACACACACACACACACACACCTCACTATAATAGCACAGACTTCTCAAACTATGATAAACACATGCATTGCTCCAAAGTTTTCTGAAACAGATGAGAATGCTACAAAGTAGAGTATCAACTCACGCTCTTCTTGTGTTCTTCAGCCTCCTTGCGCTGTTGCTCTCTGTCCAGTGCTGCCATTATTTTTGCAGCTGAAGAGCCCTTTCACGCTCTATTTGCTCCATTTCCCTAAAATAATTAGTTTTTTAAATCTTACTTTTTTTTTTTTTAAATGGGGTTTATTTACTAAAACTGGAGAATTCTAAATTTGGTACAGTTGTACATGGTAGCCAATCAGCCAAGAAAACCTGAAAGCAGATTGGTTCCTATGCAGAGAAGCACCAGATTTTGCACTGTCCAGTTTTAGTAAATGAACCCCTATTGTGATTCACAGCACACACTATTCCAACCCTTCATAGCAGGATGCCAATCTTACTAAAGGCAAAATATCTTTAGCAATGCACAAAGTGGAGAGAGATTGACCTCCCTGGCGGTAATCCCGAGTGTGGCTCTGGGTTACTCTGTAGTAGTATCCCTCTATTGTTACTTACTATATCCCTACAATCCCCCGAAAGCCTCCGGCCATGTCCTCCTGGCGATGCATCTGTCGGCCGAGATCTGTTCCATCCGAGCACCGCATGGGGGGCAGAGCCATCAGGATATTCAAAACATAACACACACAATACATTGTAATCCGTTAGGATTACATTACTGTATCAAACCATTTCACCTCAGTTTTGTCCCTAGTGCTTTGTCCAGTGCCCTGCATGCACTTTTACCGTTCTTTCTGCCTGGAAACTTGAGAATATCCATGGCATCCAAAAAGCATCCCTTTAGGTCAAAAGAGGTTTTAGACTAGCTATAAAACAGCGATAGGGAATTAGAATCACTTGCAGAATTGAGCAAAAGTGATTAGTGGGGCAATTCGTCAGACGCTGAAAGTGACAACAGCAACAATTCTACCACTGAGCTCAGTGATGTGCTAACCTGGTGCTCTATTAACTGGTATGGATCAGGCAGCTCCCCCAAAATTTACACTTACTTGAGCATCTGGTATGAAAGTAGTTATTAAACACGACAACCCCTTGGTATACTTACCTTCTGACTGATGAGGTTATTGAAAAAATAGTTACCGAGACAAACCGGTACAAAGAGCAACAATTAGCTACTACACATCTGAAGTTTCCAAGAAGCAGAAAGTGAGAACCAGTGACCAAAGATGACATTTGGAAACTTCTGGGTCTAATACTTCAGGGAGCGGTGGGGAAAACCCTGCAGAAGTGGTATTGGACAACTAATAAATTACTTGCCACTCCATTCTTTGGCAGGGTCATGTCATAGTACAGATTCTCTGATCATTAAATATTTACATTTAAAAAAAAAATGAATTTAATGAAACTACTCATCCTGCTCCAAAATGAAAAAATTTGGGAAGTATCTCAAATGATTCTAAAGAATTTCTACCGGAGCTATGTGCCAGAAAGAGAGATCAGCATAGATGAAAGTGATGGCCTACAAGGGAAAGCTCAGCTTGGTACAATACATTGCATCAAAGAGCACGCTTTGGCGTAAAATCCTACATGCTATGGGAATGGTCAACTGGCTACATTTGGCATTGTCCTATTACACTGGAAAAGGAATAAAATTCAATCCAAAATACAGCAACTATGGAATGGCAACATTTTCAGTTCTTTCACTCATTGAACCATTGCTAAATCAGGGCTATTGCGTAACAACTTTTATACGGCTCCTAAACGTTATGAGTTTCTTCTGAAAAACAAAACAGATGCCTATGGAACTGTTAGCCCTTGTACACACGGTCGGACATTCCGACAACAAAATCCATCGGCTCTTGTCCGGAACTTGTGTTGCATAAACACAGTCGGACAAAGTTGTCGGAAAATCCGATCGTTCGTAACGGGACAACGTTATTTCGTTACGACGGGACTACGTTCAGGCTAGTAGCCAATAGCTTTGGTCTAGGAATTTGATCTGAGCATGCGTGGCACTTTGTCCGATCAGAATTTTCAACACACAATCGGACAAAGTCCGATCGGATCATGTTGTCGGAAAGTTTTATAGCCCAGCTCTAAAACTTTGTCCATCGGATATTCCAACGGAAACAGTCCGATGGAGCCCACACACAGTCGGATTATCCGACAACACGGTCCGATCAGACATTTTCCATCAGAGTGTCCGACCGTGTGTACAAGGGCTTAGGGCTAACCGGTGCAACACGCTGCCAATGTTTGCCAATAAGAAGCTGAAGACTGGAGAAATGGTTGCCTGGCAGAAAGGAAAAATGAAGGCACTACGATGGCATGACAAGAAAGATGTGTGCCTAATGAGTACAGTTCATAATACCTCCACTGCTATGATACACGCGAAAGATGGGAAAGAAATCATGAAGCCACAATTAGTAAGACTACAATAACACCATGGGAGGTGTCCACAGAGCAGACCAAGCAATGACATTCTACCCAGAAATTAGGAAACAACAAAAGAACTACAACAAGAAGATCTTACGACTTATTGAACAATGCTTGTGGAATGCCTACATTCTGCTCCCAAAATTGACAAGCCTGCGATTCATTCAGATTCATTTGGAAAGTTTCCGAACCTATCTCTGTAAACCACAAAACAACATCAATAGCTGTGAATAGAGCTGGACTTTGTGTGGTTGGCATTGTCAACCCTGGTCATCACTTCATGGACTAAATCCCACCAACCGAGAAAAAGTCAGCACCTACAAGGATTTGCGTGGTTTGTTGCTCGAAGCGAGATGACAGTGGAAAGAAAAATCAGGAAAAAGGTTCCATTGTACCAATTGTGATGTTGGACTTTTTGCAGTCCAAAGTTTCAAAATTTTTCATACCCGGGATGTATACTAAACCAATACGCAGTGTCTAGTATTACAGTGACTAGTAATATTGTACCCTCAGTGTTTTTGGTTTGATTACATTGAATAAAATTATATTTTTTATATGTATTATTTTGGGTGTGAAATGTAATCATATTAAAAACAAAACAAATGTACCGCTATAAGATATATCACTCTCACACAGCGCTGCATTTGTTTATTTTCAATATTTTATACATAGATTATGGGAGTGTGAATATGCTTAGCGGATGTGGATTGGTTCTCTTATGTTTAAAACATTCTTTGGACACTCTTCATTGATAGCTTGCAAGACATCTATTTTAAACTTTATTATACCCGGGATGTCTACTAGATTTAAGAAATGTATTCCTACGTTTTACAGGCCTACAGTATAAAACAAAATTTCCACGCAAAACAATGTACCGCTTTCACATTTAAAAATACTGACATAATCAGACCGTCAGGGAGGTTAAAACACCTGTCAAGGTTTTGTTGCTGGCTGCACTCGTTGGTGAGATTAAGGCCCCTTTCACACGGGACGGATCAGTAATGATCCGCCCCGTGATGATCCGCTTGCTCAGCGGGGATCGCTCCGTTGTCCCTGCTGAGCCGGCGGATGACAGGGCGGTCCCAACACACTGTGCAGGGACCGCCCTGTCAGCTCTCTGCTCTCCTCTATGGGGGATCAGATGAACACGGACCATCTGTCCGTGTTCATCCTATCCGCTCTGCAGACGGATAGAAAAATAGGATTTTCCTCCGTCTGCAGAATCGGACAATTGTGGAGGCTGATGATTGCGGGTGTCTGCAAATATTCATTCGCAGACACCCGCTATCCCATAGGGATGCATGTATGCCCGTATTTCATCTGCAAACGGATGGATAAAATACGGACATAATGTCCGCATGTGTGAAAGGGGCCTAACACTCTAATTGTCCCATTTACTATTATCACCAAAAATGAAAGTAAATGAAAATCACAAATTTTGGAGGTGTCCCCAGAACAGGAATAGAAGAGAAATCTGGCAATGCAGACACTAGTTCTGGTGATGAGCAATTCCTTATTTTTCAAACTATTTACTCACTTCGTGTTTTGGCCATGGGATAATCCGACAGTTTTAACACTTCCTTATGCCGCTTCTCTTCCATTGAGGGACACAGAAGTCTTCCATTTTTAGGATGTGAACACCACAGCAAACGTCAACGGGCAGGAAAAATAAAAAGAACACACACACAACATCCACCCACACAACTGGGGACCACCTACAGCTCAGAGCCACCTGTTGGACTCCTAAAGCTGGCAGCAGATGAGTCCTCTACACCTATCTAGTTGAACTTAAGGAATATGTGAACAGAGGACTAGGTAGCATATTTGGAGAAACAGCTGTCTGAAGCCAAAAAGTCCAAGAAGCACCAGACTTGATAGCCTATAAACTTGAATAATGGTGTGTCTGAACCACGTACAGATGGTGGAACTAAAAGCTGTTGCACCCCTTAAGGGCCCATATGAGAAGATAGTCAGCCTGTCTTTCTGAAAGAAGCAGTGTTTGAGAAATGGGTGCTCAACACATCCCTGATGGCCGAGTTATACCACTGCTTTTCCGGTCTCATTCTGAATTTAGTGACTATCCTTCAGGATGGATTAATGCTGCAATGATCCAGACTTAGAAAAACTCCAGGCAGTTGAGCAACTTCCCTGCATTGCAAGCTACCCAAGTCTCCTGCCCAGCCCAACAGGCTGGCATCTGTCATGTGGATCTTACAAAAGATGGGAAGAAAAGACTTCCCATTCCAGAGCTGGGCTCCTGAGCAATCACGTCAAGGACAACCTGGTTCTCAGTGTCAAACAAGTTGGTCTGTCCATGACAGAATATGGCTTTTTAAGGGCCTGGAGTGAAAGTCACAAATGAGACTGGCTCAAAAAGGAGCTACCATCAGACCCAGAACTCATGGAAAAGTGGAGATTCATATGACTGTTTGATCATTTGACCCAAACAATCCAAAATAAGTCTGCTCTGGCATTGATTTCTGAAGGTTCAGGTAGAAGCCAAACTTTTGTCATATCTGAACAGTCAAGGATACATTTTTCAAGAGAGACTGCATAAACTTTTACCTCAAAAAGGGGAGTCCTCTATCTTATAATGGGGATACCACAAGAGCACAGCAGAGTCAATACAGCTGTTAACTTAGTGAACACTCAAGATGCAGACCAGAGGTCGAATGGCAGGTCCAGGAACTAAGAGTGCAGAGAACCAGCAGCAAAGCATAGGAAACACGGGTGCGCTGGACAGATAGGGACATGCAGGTATGTGTCTGATATTCACAAAAGCCAGAAGTTCCTCTGTTAAGGGCGGTGATGACAGACAGGGTGGATTTTGCAGGCCAAAATGTTTAATCACGTGGTCATCTAAACATACCGATAGGAGAAGCCAGTCAGTGAAAATAGCACTTGTAAAAGCAACAAGCTGGTTCTCTAGTGTCAAAATGTTGTGTACCGCACCAATAAGTGAGGAAACAGTCTCTTAATTTGGAAGCAATGGCACAAGTATACAACTTCTCAGAGGCAATCTGATGTCTAAGAGCACTGCAGAATCCACAGGGGTAAGGCACAAGAGTACTTGTAATCTCTACGGTCAGAGTCTGCTAGTAACGGGGTGATTTTGGCCATAAAGCCATGCACAATGACTGTGGTAAAGTCATCAGCCAAGAGACACACACACACACACACACACACACTGTGTTAAGGTTTTAGGCAGGTGTGAAAAAATGCTGTAAAGAATGCTTTCATGAATAGATTTTTTTTATCAATAAAATGGACAGAAGAAAAAGAACAGAAGAAAAATCCAAATCAATTAAATATTTGGCGTGACCACCATTTGTGTTCAAAAAAGCATCTATTCTTCCATATAAAAACTTGCAGCTTTTGAAAGAACTCCTGCATGGTTGAATCACTTAGCCTTGTTTTCATGTCCTATGCATGAAAACATAGGAGGCAAGGTGCAGAAAAATGGCAGCAGGTGCTCTGGGCCGATGAGCCAAAATGTGAAATATTTGGCTGTAGGAGGAGGCAGTTTGTTCATGAAAGGCTGGAGACGGTACAACGAGTGTCTGCAGGCAACAGTGAAGCAATGGAGGTTTCTTGCAAGTTTGGGGCTGCCTTTCTGCAAATGCAGATGATTTGGTCAGGATCAACAATGTCCTCAAGGCTGAGAAATACAGGCACTTTAACAGCATGCCATACCGGGTGGTGTGCGATTTGCCCCATATTTATTCTGCAGTAGGACAACGACTGCAAAAAATACAGCCAATGCCATTAAGAACCATCTTCAGCATAAAGAACAAGGAGTCCTGGAAGTAATGGTTTGGCCCCCACAGAGCCCTGAGCTCAAAACATCTGTCTGGGATTACATGAAGAGAAAAGCGGATTTGAGGCAGCCTTCATCCACAGAAGATCTGTGGTTAGTTCAGGATGTTTTAACTACCTACCTAGATCCTTCAAAAACTGTGCAAATGTACCTAGAAGAACTGATGCCGTTTTAAAAAGGCAATGGGTAGTCACACCAAAAATTGCATTGATTTGGATTTCTCCTTTATTCCTTTACTTTCAATTTTGATTAAAAAAATAAAACTTTATTTCTGAAAGTTTTCTTAAATTATTTTTTTCACACCTGCCTAAATCTTCTGCATGGATCTATCGATCGACCTATGTAGTAACGATAGGTTAGACTTCCCATCAGAGCTCCTCGCACACTAGCAACAAAAAAAAAAAAGTCTATGGCAGTGATGGCGAACCTTGGCACTCCAGATGTTTTGGAACTACATTTCCCATGATGCTCAACTACACTGCAGAGTGCAAGAGTATCATGGGAAATGTAGTTCAAAAACATCTGCAGTGCCAAGGTTCTCCATCACTGGTCTATGGAATCTTTAGTTTACCAACCAGTTTTCCTACAGGTATCGGAAACAGGACATTTTCTTTAATTTCCACGATTACAGTTCCTCCCTCCAGTGGTGCAAGTTTCTGTGATGTTGTAGAGGTTAGAACAGACTTCAGTAAGCAATTAGCTTGTTTTACATATTTATGCTCAGGGTATTTTGCCTAAGGCTTCGGATCAAAATCACGCCACCAATGTTTGCCATGTCGCACTCTAGGATTTTTATTTTAAAGATTGTACCAAACATAATCGTGTATATGGAATGATTTAGGCTTAGGTTTGTCATACTTTTTAGGAATCTGGTTTTAGTGAAAAGGGGTATGCTTCATCAAATCACTTGCTACCCAATTAGCATGACAGTGTTTAAGTTATTATACTAGGACTAATGTACAGAATTTTTCATTGTTTTCTTACGACAGTTGGGGCAAGATCCTGTGTTTTGAATAAAATTTCCACAACTTTTTGGCTAGCTGGTTTATTAATCACAAAACAATTTAGACCCAACAAACAATTGGGATTGGCAAAGGAGTGACTACAGAATGCTAAGCGTTTTATTACTTAAAACTGACATCACATTGTTAAAAAGTATTTTTTTTTTATTATTAAAACATATTATACTTACCTGCCTTGTGCAGTGGTATTGCACAGAGTGGCCCTGATCCTCCTCTCCTCAGGTCCCAGGTGGCGATCTTGGCACCTCTTCTTACATCTACCATAGCCAGCCGCTTCCTATGGGGAAAATCGTGGTCTGCACGCTCCCGACCCTAGTGTCTATGGAGCCAAGCCCCATAGACTTACACATGGGGACATAGGCCCACCCCCATTTCCTCTTTACTGCATTTGATTGACAGCAGCAAGAGCCAATGGCTCCTGCTGCTTCTGAAATGCTGTGTGAAGAGGAAGGGGAGAATAGATGCAGCTGTGCACAGCGCTAATCTATTCTCCCCTCTTTTACTCTTCACACAGGGAAGGGAGGCACAGGCAAATTGAAAATGCGTTTTTCCTTAATGCAAACAATGCATTAAAGGTAAAAATCGTATTTACATTTAGTAACACTTTAAAGGATAAGATTGCCCAAGTCTAGGCCCCTTTATATGTACAGTAAATCCGGAAAGTATTCACAGTGCTTCATTTTGTCTACATTTTGTTATGTTACAGCCTTATTCCAAAATGGATTAAATTCATTATTTTCCTCAAAATTCCACAAACAATACCCCATAATAACAACATGAAAGACGTTTGAAAAAAAAAAAAAAGGACACACATGTACATGTACAAGTATTGCTCAATACTTTTTTTTTTTTTTGAAATTCTGTTTATTGAGTTTGCAAATAAAACATAAAACAACTTACAGCCTATTGGGCATACCCAGGCTGATTACTACTACAACCCCCTGAGTCAACAATAACAACAAAACCCCCCCCCCCCAAGATACCGCCACCGGCGTATACAACCAAAGAAAAACCCACCGTACACTCTAGCACCACTGCTCACTGCTCAGGACAATCTTCAAGATCGCTCATGCTCTACTGCAGGCTGTAGGCCATCCCAGGATGAGGCATGCAAGCCTTCGCCCCCCCCCAACCAACCCCCCACTGCCCCTGTAAGGAGGACCCAGGGCTATAGACGTGTTAATACCCTAGAACGCCACCACTAAGTCCTAATGAAACATTGTCAGTCAGCACTCGAGTCAGGATTGGTGTCTCGTGACTCCGTCCAAATGTCCCATACTTTATGAAATTTAGCTCCACAGCCACGCGAAAGATAGGTGGCCTTGTATAGTGGAAGAGCCGTGTTCACTAAACTCTTCCAAAAATTAATAGAGGGGGCCAACGGAGCCTTCCACTTAAGAACAATAGACTTACGGGCATAGTATAACAATAATCCCAGGAGTGTTCTGATCGCTCGGCGTGGGGCCAGCGATCCGACCAAACCCAAAAGACATATTTCAACAGACAACGGTACCGTTACGGTGGTAACCGACCGAATAAAGTTAGTCACCTCCACCCAAAAAATAGCTATTTGAGGACAGCCCCAGAATACATGTATAAAATCCGCTGAGAGTGAGTTGCATCTCCAACAGGAGGCAGGGACAGATGGGTAGATTCTATGGAGACGTTGCGGAGTATAATATATCCTATGCACTATTTTAAATTGCACTAATCTATCCCTGGCTGACACTAACTGTAAGAAAGGATACTCCCAGACGTCCTCCCAGTCCTCTGTGTCCAAAGAGGAGGTATCCGCCTCCCACTTTGCCCTCAGGATTTCGAGACCGGTATGAACATTTGGGAGCAAAACCTTGTATATGGCCGACAGAGGTTTAGACAGATCATCGTCCCTGAGCAGGGTCTCTAGCCTCGAAGTGTAGAACGCCACTGGGGCATTTCCAAACTGTGTTCGAAAGGCATGGTTAAGTTGCAGGAATCTGAATAAATGTGAGTTAGGCAAAGCGTACTGTTGCTTCAGCCTGTCAAAGGTCTGTATTGTACCCTCAAAACAAAGTTGCTCGATATATTTGATAGAGGTCGACCGATATGGGTTTTTCTCTGGCCGATGCCGATATTTAGAAATCATGGCGGCCGATAGCCGATATATGATGCCGATTTTTTTGGGCCGATATGTTAGGCCGATTTTATTTTATTTATTTATTTATTTTTAATCCCCCTTGATCTAACACACCTTTCCCACTGGGGCGTTTTAAGGCGCTTTTGGGCTAAAAATAGCGCCTGTAAAGTGCCTGTAAAATGGCTCCCCTGCAGTCTGTGTGAAAGACAGAGTGCTTTCACACTGAGGCGATGCGCTGGCAGGATCTTAAAAAAAAGTCCTGCAAGCAGCACGTTTGGAGTGGTGTATACTGCTCATCCACCACTCCTGCCCATTGATATGAATGGGCACCACTGCCGAAGCGCATGCAATGCGATTTGGCAGAGGTGCTTCATGGGCGCATTTAACCTCTTCCTTGGCTGCTAGCTGGGTTAGATGTGCCCCACTAGCAGCCAAATAGCACTGCTAAAATGATGGTAAAGAGCCGCTAAAACTTGCGTTTTACCATCAACGCCTGCCCGCTCCAGTGTGAAAGCGGCCTTCATACGTGATACAGAAAATTTCTTACACTTAAACATTTATTAAACAAAACAAACCTCCAATCAGTTTACTTGTATGTATGATTTAGATAAAAAAAAAAAATATATATATATATATATATATATATATATTAAATAAAAACAGGTAGTCAAAACTTTTGGACAAAAAAAAAAAAATGGGCTAACTTTACTGTTTTTATTTTATTTTTATTTTTTAAATGGTGTATTTTTTTCCCAAAAAAATGCATTTGAAAGACCTCTGTGCAAATGCCGTGTGACATAAAATATTGCAACAACAGCTATTTTATTCCCTAGGATCTCTGCTAAAAAAATATATATCATTTTTGGGGGGGTCTAAGTGATTTTCTGGCAGAAAATACAGGATTTTTTACTTGTAAGCAACAAGTGTCAGAAAAGATTTAGTCTTTAAATGGTTAAACTGAGAACTTCTACACACAGAGATGACTTCATTCATTCATAAGTGTAAACATTGTATCTTTCTGTTCTTTTCTTGGCAGCCTGCCCAGAGTGGAGGAAAGGGTTGCTATGACGACTCAGTCAACTTAGACTGACTTCTATACAGAAGTCATTTCAAAGTCCCGCTGTAGTTCTAAATCGGCTTTTTATCAGCACAAATCGGCCGATTATTTAAAAAACGGCAAATATCGGCCGATATATCGGCCGGCCGATATATCGGTCGACCTCTAATATTTGATACCCCTGTTGGCCCACACACTAGGATCAGGAATAGAACCAAATTCCGGTAAATTTGGGTTAAACCAAAGAGGACTATGCGGAGAGATGTGCCCCGAAGGTACAGGGCGCATCGAGCTAGCTATGTTCCATGCCCTCACAACCGCCCGCATTGCGGCAGTAATAGGGAACGGGGCCCGAAGACCGCGATACATTAAGTTTCTCAGTGCTTCATATGACCCCAACCACGCCGCCTCCAGAACCACCACCGCATTGGACTCATCCAAAACCAGCCAATTGTGGGCATGGGACAGAAGGGCCGCCACATAATAGGAGTGTAGGTCCGGGCACGCCAAACCACCCTCCCCCCAAGGCCTCTGCAACACCGTCAGCCGAAACCAGGAGAGAGTTGATCATGCGGAATATTTTTTTAGGAATCCAGATTGGGGCATGTCTGAGAACATAGAGGAAAGCAGGCAAAAGCTTCATCTTGAATAAATTAATCCTCCCAATCAAGGTGAGAGGGAGATGTGACCACGCCTTCAGTCTAGTCCTCATCTTCTGCACCAATGGATCCAGATTAAGGGCACAAAAATCAGAGGTAGAGGAGGAGATATAAATCCCCAAGTATTTGATTGTGTCTGTCCACACTAATGGTAGGTCGGGATCCGCTGCCGCTTTAGCCCCCCTGTCTATGGGCATGATTTGAGACTTGTCCCAATTTACCTTCAACCCCAAACACTCAGTGAAGTGGGAAAGAATGAGTAGTGTCTCCCGGAGAGACTGGGCAGGGTCACTTAAAAAAAGTATGAGATCGTCTGCATATAAAGCTACCTTTTCTTGTATGGAACCCACCCGTATCCCACGAACCCCCTCCGCCCTCCTGAGGGCCGACGCAAGCGGCTCCATCGCCAGGGCAAAAAGAGCCGATGACAATGGGCAACCCTGCCTCGTTCCCCTCCGGACATCGAAAGGCGCTGACAAGGCGCCACCTATCTTAATCTGTGCCAAGGGCTCCTTATATAAAACGTGAATCCATTTACGAAATTCCTCTCCAAAACCCATAACCTCCAGCACCAGGGACATAAACTGCCATGCCACAGAATCGAAAGCTTTTTCGATATCCAATGACACAATTACCCTCGTGGAAGACTCAGTGGTTGGCAACTGCAAATGAGTAAAAACTCTCCGCAAATTTATATCTGTGGACTTCCCTGGCATAAATCCGGTCTGGTCTATATCAATCAGGGATGGCAGGACCGTTCGTAACCTGGTGGCCAGCATTTTCGTCAAAATCTTCAGGTCAAAATTTAGCAGGGAAATCGGTCTATAGGAAGCACAGAGGGAGATGTCCTTGCCAGGCTTGGGGATAAGCACTATGTGTGCTTGATACATGGACGGAGGGAGTGCCATCTGAGTTGTCAGAGAACACTTTCAACAATTTGGGAGCGACCAGCGGGGCGTACAACCTGTACCACTCGCCAGGTAGGCCATCGGGTCCAGGTGTCTTCTCGCCAGGGAACGAGCAAATTGCCTCTTCTATTTCCTCCAAAGTAAAATCCTGGTCTAGAAATGCACAATCCTCTTGTGATAGAGTGGGCAAATCCAGAGAGGAGAGAAACTCTCTTCCACCGATCCCCCTGGGACTTCAGCATACAGTTTTTTGTAAAAGGTTCTAAACTCAGTAAGTATCTGATCAGGTGTGGACACTAACTGACCATCAGCCCCTTGGTTCTGCGAAACCACTGTCTGAAATTTAGAGTCAGCCACTAAATTCGCAAGAAGCTTACTGTTTTTGTCCCCGGATTCAAAGATTTTCCCCGCCAGGGACTTCAAATCTAAGTGAGTAGCCTCAGCAAGGTGAAGGGACAAGGCCCGCGGTGACTCAGCCAATCGAGTAAAGCGCTCCAAGGTCGGCCCCCTCGAGCGTCCGCAGCTGGGACGACAGCTCAGAGCGGATCGCCTTAATAGCCGAAATATATTCTCCTCTGGTGTTGGCCTTAAAGGCGTCCCAAACCATCTGTGCCGAGGTAGAACCTTCGTTCAACTCCCAGTATTGTTTCAGTTTAGGAGTGACCTCCTCCCCCACCCGCAAATCCTGCAACCATTTGGGCGCCAGGCGCCAACAAGCATTACCTCTGGCGTTCGACAACTGTAAGGTAACCTCCAAAGGTGCATGATTAGAGAGACCTGCAGGCAAATAAAGTGCCCCCCTCACCGACGTCAGGGCCGAAGGCCATATCTATCCTGGAGCCCGATTTATGTGTGAAAGAGTGGAAAGAGTAGGCCCTAGCACCCGCATGCTTCCATCTCCAGATCTCAGTATAGTGAAAAGTTTGAGCCCATTGCAGTAGCTCTGGCGAAAATACCCTATTTGGGTTGGACGAATCCAGAGATGGATCCAAGATGGAATTAAAATCCCCTGCAATAAACAACCTGGAGAACTGGAGGGGAGCCAGCAGTTCACTAATCTTATACAAGATCTGCGGATGGAAGGGGGGGGCAGGTATACATTAACGAAGGCATAAACCACCTGGCCAATCTCTAATAACAGGATAAGGAATCTGCCTCCTTGATCAGTGTGCAGGTGAACAACTTTATAAGCCAAAGACTTACTTAGCAAGATGGCCACACCCCTCGCATAGCTAGAATATGTAGCATGGAACGCTTGTTTCACCCAGGGCCTGCGCAGTGCTAGTATTTTATTCCCCAGAAGGTGAGTCTCCTGGAGAAAAAGGACATGGGGTCTATGACTATTCAGGTATTTAAACATCAAGGCCCTCTTAACCTTATCATTAAGACCCCAAACATTCCAAGACACCAGTCTCAAATCCATTGAAACAGCTGGTAACATGTTATAACATAGCAATACCTACACAATAACCCCTTATCCCGCCAGTGAGCATGACACATGGAAGTATAGCATACAGAACAGATGCGATAAACAGTGGATTCAGAGTGCACATTGAAAAAAAAAGAAAAAAAAAGGGAATTAAAATAACAAAAGAGAAGAAAAAAAGAAAACCCACAACTCCCTACCGGCCAAGAGTGCCCCAATTGGGGAAAAACAAAAAACAATTGGGCACTAAAAATCATGGCCAGTTTGATACCCAAAACCTAACCAAAACTTAAACCTAGAGACTTTTAAACAAAAAAAGTTCCGAAGCAGCGGCCGCTCTAAGCCGCTTACTCCTTGTCAGGTCAAAAAACCCTGTAATGAGGGGGAAGAACTGATAAGTCCTTAAGTGTCCCGCGTCCGGGGAGCTCCGAGCTAAAAGGAAGTAGCTAAAAGGACAAGACCTATAACAAAAAAAAAAAACAAAGCGGAGTCAGGAAGGATCAACTTGAGCAATGGCAAAGCACCGCAGATGTCCTAGGAGAGGTGGAGGTCAGTACGCTATCCGCTGGCAGGAAGGATGAAAAAGCGCCCACCCACCCAGTGGGTAAGTATTATCCCGTGAGATCCGCAGCAGCAGTATCAACAACCCGCCAGGCAAAAACAAAAAAACAAAAACAAAAAGGCCGGGAGCCCATAACAGGATAAATAATTCAGGCAAGCAGTACCCCCCATCAACGTAGGGATAGCTGTAGAAGATTAACGTAGAGTGATCAGCCAGTCATTTGCTTCCTCAGGGGTGTCAAAGAATTTCACCGATCCGTTATAAGGCACCCGAAGGCGGCTGGGGTATAACATGCTGTATTTAATATCCTTGTCCCGTAGTCGCCTGTGGTCATCATTAAAGGACCTTCTCTTGCGCTGCAAGTCTGCCGAGAAGTCCGGGAACAGTAGGATTGAGGAGTTGCCATATGGTAGAGAAGGGAGCTTACGAGCTGCCGAGAGGATCCTATCCCGGTCCCTGAAATTCAAAAAGCGGACCAGGAAGGGCCGGGGATTTGCCCCTGGGATGTAACGTCCTGTAGGAACACGATGAGCACGCTCAACGACATATGTCGGGGAGACTTCCGGGAGGCTCAACAGCTTCTTGAAAAAGTCTTCAGCAAACTCCGCTGGTCGGTCACCCTCCTCTCCCTCCGGCAGACCTAAGACACGGATATTGTTGCGTCTTGCTCTATTCTCCGCATCATCAGCCTTAGCGACGAGCAGTTGCACCGTGTGTTGCAGGTCCACTATGTTGTTGGTGTGGGTAGCCGTGAGGTCCTCAGCTGCAGAGATTTGTGATTCTGATTCAGTCAGCCTGCCCCTGATCTTGTCCAGGTCATTCCTAATAAGATTACATTCTTCTGCAAGGCGGTCTATTCGTACCAGCATAGAGGTTTTACTTTGTTCAATAGCAGCTAGGATCACCGCAGTACTGTCCTGGGAGGGAGGGGTAGGCAAAGCCACCCCGGAGGGAGAACCGGACTCCATGGCTAATTCCGCAAGCAGCGACTGCACTCTCCCAATAAGAGAGGGATCTGGTTGAGCGGGCGGATCAGAAGCAGGACAGCTCAGTGCAGAAGAGCTCTTAGGCCGGTGTTTAGGGCCCATGAAGGGATGTGGGCTGTAGGTGTCCGTGAGCCTCCGCTCCTCACAGTTGCAATCCTTTGGCAGCAAGGCTCAGGCAGTGACTCTATATGGCAGGGCCCAGGGAGCTGGATGGATGGATGCAATGTCCGTCAGAAAGGGAGGATTGCCAGGGCCCTCAGTCAGTGCACCAGAACAGCCCCCCCCCAAAATGGGTAGCAGTGTCCAGCAATAGATGAAAGAAGCAGTTACCAAATTACAGGGGTCAGGCCGACCACATCACATCCCCTCCAGCCACTGGGTAAAGGCTGCAAGTGACTCCCAGGCTGCGTTAGGCCGGACCAGGCCGGGGCAATTATGATGGCTCCACAGCCCCCCCACCAGCTTCCGCCAGGATGGTTATGTAGGAGACAGTCCCCCACCGGCCGACAGCCGCCTCCGCCGCTCCGCTGGCCGATCGCGGCGCCCCCCCGCTGGCCGGCCGGCCAGGAAAGTCCGGTCCGCGGCTGGCTTCACTAGGCCGCGCTAGGCCTCAGGCCCGAAATTCAGCACCGGCGGTTCGCGGAACAACGGGACAGCCCAGGGGCGCAAGGGGGCAGTGGATGGATGGAGGGGAGCCTCTTACCTCTCCCACAGGCCCCGGATCAGCCCCGATTGCCCCGCACAGGCCGGGAAGATGGCGTCCGACACGGGGAGGATGAGCGGCCGTATCCTGGGCTCCACGGTCCCCCACTCCACAATTTCCCCTCAGGATACAGAGCAGCAGGGCTGTAGTCCCTCTGGCCGAGAAATCTCTCCGTTTGGGCCGATAGATCAGCAGGATGGCACAGGATTATGAATCGGACGGCCGGAGCTCCCCAAACACACGTCCGCTCTTACTTACATCCGGACACGCCCCCCGCTCAATACTTTGTTAATGACTTAACAACCGGCCCATAGCCAAATGACGGCTACAGGGCGGTTGCTTAACTCTGGGAGGACTTTATAGTACGTCCTCCCAGAATTCCGCTCTCTCGTGCGCACCCTGGGGCGCACACGAGGGCATCCGTAACCGCCGTGTCCACAGGACCCGGCGCATCACGGATCATGGTTAACGGCCGCTCAACGTGGCCGTATACCACGTGATCGCTCCGTCAAATGACTAAACAAACCGGCGTCCTGTTATGACACCGGTTCCTCCCTCCCCTCTCTGTACCGATTGGTACACTGGAGGGGAGAGATCGATGTCAGCAGGGCTGTGGGCTGGATCTGCAGTGCCCACATCGTTGCTCACCGACAGTTAACCCTGTAATTCCATGCCAATACTCTGCAATAGCCTGCCAATACGCTGCAATGTCCTGCCAATACTCTGCAATGCCCAGCAATGTCCTGCCAATAATCTGCAATACCCAGCAATAATCTGCAATACCCAGCAATAATCTGCAATAGCCTGCAATACCCTGCCAATACTCTGCCATAAATTGCCATACCCAGCAATACTTGGTGATACCCTGCAATACCCAGCCATACTCGGGGATACCCTGCAATACCCAGCCATACTCGGTGATACCCTGCAATACCCAGCCATACTCGGTGATACCCAGCCATAGTCAGTGATACCCTGCAATAGCCAGCCATACCCGGTGCTACTCTGCAATATCCAGCCATGCTCAGCCATACTCGATGATACCCTGCAATACTCGGCGATACCCAGCCATGCTCGGCCATGCTCAGCCATGCTCGGCTGTACTCAGCCTCTGCATGTTGCCAGGCTGTGGAAGTCTCACACACGTGTTATCGCCGTACTCTAGAGGAGTAGTAGAATCTATTTTGGGGTGTCATTTTTGGTATGTACATGCTATGTGTTAGAAATATTGTATAAATGGACAACTTTTTGTTAAAAAAAAATACATTTTAACCACTTCCCGCCCGCCATCATATGACGTCCTTGACTTTGTGCAGGGATATCTGAATGATGCCTGTAGCTACAGGCATCATTCAGATATCAGCTTTTTCAGCCGGCAATTCCCTACACCATAAGAATGATCATAGAGGCTGTTCCACTGCTTGAACGTTCTCACAGGAGGTGAGAGGGGACGTCCCCCCTCCCGCCTCCCTCCGGTGCTTCTACCGACTCGCCAATACGATCAAAGCCAGAATGTTTTTTTTTATTTCAGACTTCCCAGCCTAGAGGTGAGATGCGGGGTCTTACTGACCCCATATCTCACTGTAAAGAGGACCTGTCATGCCATATTCCTATTACAAGGGATGTTTACATTCCTTGTAATAGGCATAAAAGTGATCAAAAAATTTATTTTTGGGGAAAAAAGTGTCAAACTAAAATAAAGTAAAAGGAACAATAAAAAAAAAAATTAAAAAAATTAAGGCGCCCCTGTCCCCATGTGCTCGCATGCAGAAGCGAACGCATACATAAGTCCAGCCCACATATGAAAACGGTGTTCAAACCACACATGTGAGGTATCGCTGGGAACGTTTGAGCGAGAGCAATAATTTTTGCTCTAGATCTGCTCTGTAACTCAAAACATGTAACCAGCAAAAAAAATTTAAAGCGTCACCTATGGGAATCTTTAAGTAGCGACGTTTGGCGCCATTCCACGAGCATGTACAATTTTGAAGAGTGACATGTTAGGTATCTATTTACTCGGCGTAACTTCATTTTTCACATTATGCAAAAACATTGGGCTAACCTTACTGTGTTGTTTTTTTATGCACAAAACATTTTTTTTCCAAAAAAAAGCGGTCGAAAAATTGCTGCGCAAATACCGTGCGAGATAAAAAGTTGCAACGACCACCATTGTATTCTCTAGGGTCTTTGCTAAAAAAAAAAAAAGCATATATAATGTTTTCAGGTTCTATGTAATTTTCTAGAAAATAAATGATGATGGCCCTGCATGTAATTTTCTAGCAAATAAATGATGATGGCCCTGCATGTTGGGCCTCTGTATGTGGCCACGCTTTGTGAAAGTCTCACACATGTGGTATCATCATACTTGGGAGTAATAGCAGAATGTGTTTTGGCGTGTAATTTGTGGTATGCATATGCTGTGTATGAGAAATAACCTGATAATATGACAATTTTGTGAAAAAAAATCTTGATTTTGCAAAGAATTGTGGGGAAAAATGACAACTTCAAAAAACTCACCATGCCTCTTACTAAATACCTTGGAATGTCTTCTTTCAAAAAAGGAGTCATTTGGGGGGTATTTGTACTTTTCTGGCATGTTAGGGTCTCAAGAAATGAGATAGGCCGTCAGTACTTCAGGTGTGATAAATTTTCAGATATTGGCACCATAGCTTGTGGACTTTATAACTTTCACGCAGACCAAATAATATACACCAATTTGTACTTATTTTTAACAAAGATATGTAGTAGTATAAACATTTTGGCCAAAATTTATGAAGAAAAATTACTAATCTGCTAAATTTTATAACAGAATTTTCGGTCTTTTTTTCTTTTATAGCACAAAAAATAAAAAACCCAGCAGTGATTAAATACCACCAAAAGAAAGCTCTATTTGTGTGAAAAAAAAGGACAAAAATTTCATATGGGTACAGTGTTGCATGACTGAGTAATTGTCATTCAAAATGTGAGAGCACAGAACGCTGAAAATTGGTCTGGTGATTAAGGGGGTTTAAGTGCCCAGTGGTCAAGTGGTTAAAGCAACTTTGGCACCAATTACAGCCTCAAGTTTTTTTTTAGTATGATGCTACAAGCTTGGCAAACCTATTTTTAGGCAGTTTCTCCCATTTTTTTGCAGGACCTCTCAAGCTAGGTTGGATGGGGGAGCATTGGTGCACAGTCATTTCCAGACATCTCCAGAGATGTTCAATCGGGTTCAATCATAGCCTGTGGCTGGGCCACTCAAGGACATTCACAGAATTGTCCCATAGCCACGCCTTTGTTATCTTGACTGTGTGCTTAGGGTTGTTGTCCTGTTGAAAGATGAACCATGGACTCAGTATGAGGCCCACAGTGCTCTGGAGAAGGTTTTCCTCAAAAATGTCTCTGTACATTGCTGCATTCATCTTTTCCTCGATCCTGACTAGTATCCAAAGTTCCTGCCACTGAAAAACATCCCCACAGCATGATGCTGCCAACACCATGTTTCACTGTCAGGATGGTATTGGCCAGGTGACGAGCAGTGCCTGGTTTCCTCCAGACATGATGCTTGCCATTCGGGCCAAAGAGTACAATCTGCTTGACCAGACCAGAGAATTTTGTTTCTTATGGTCCGAGTCCTTCAGGTATCTTTTGGCAAACTCCAGACAGGCTGTCATGTGCCTTTTACTGAGGAGTGGCTCCGTCTGGCAACTCTACCATACAGTCTGATTGGTGGAGTGCTGCAGAGATGGTTGTTATTCTAGAAGGTTCTCCTCTTTCCACCAAGAAATGCTGGAGTTCTCTAAGGCCGCGTACACACGTGGGGACTGTTCGGCCAACTTTGTCCGTCAAACAGTTTCAGCGAACAGTCCGCTCAAACTTAGAATGGACGGACTTGCCCACACACGATGAACGAACAGTTTGCTGAAACCGTGCGCGATGACGTGAACGGCACGTACGACGGGACTAGAAAACGACGTCCTATACACTGCAATGCAACCTTCGGCGTATAAATTCTTTCTGAGCATGCGCGGAACTTTGTTTGACGAACAAGCCTACACACGAGGGGACTGTTCGCTGAAACAAGGTTTCAGCGGACAGTTTTTCGGAAATTCCCAAAAACCTTGTTCAGCAGACTGTTCGCTGAAACTGTCCGCTGAAAGCCCACACACGGGCGGACTGTCCGCTGAAACACTGTTCAGCGGACAAAGTTGGCCGAACAGTCCCCGCGTGTGTACGCGGCCTTAGAGTGACCATTGGGTTTCTTTGTCACCTCCCTGACTAAGGCCCTTCTCCCCCAATTGCTCGTTTGGCCAGGCGGCCCACTCTAGGAAAAGTGCTGGTGGTTCCAAACTGTGCTCATTGGGACCTTCGCAGTGCTGCACAAATGTTTCTGTACCCTTCCCCAGATCTGTGCCTCCATACAATCCCGTCTCGGAGGTCTACAGACAATTCCTTGGACTTCACGGCTTGGTTTGTGCTCTGACATGCACTGTTAACTGTGGGACCTTATATGGACAGGTGTGTGTCTTTCCAAATCATGTCCAATGAACTGAATTTACCACAGGTGGACTCAATTCAAGTTGTAGAAACATCAAGGATGATAAGTGGAAACAGGATGCCCCTGAGATCAATTTTGTATGTCATGGCAAAGGCCATGAATACTTATGTACATGGGATTTTTTTGTATTAATAAATTTGCTAAGATTTCAAAACAAACTTATTTCACGTTGTCATAATGGAGTATTGTTTGTAGAATTTTGAGGAAAATAATGAATTTAATCCATTTTGGCATAAGGCTGTAGCATAACATGTGGAAAAAGTGAAGCGCTGTGAATACTTTCCGGATACACTGTAGCTGCCAGTGCTACTATGGAAAGAAAACAATCCTGATGGGTTTTTTTTGTAGAGGGAGTTAAAAAACAGTTTTTATGCAACCAAATCAATCATGCTGGTCTCCCAAAGGTGGTTTGTAAAAGGCAATGCATCAAAAGGTAGGTTTTCTCATAAAGAAAATATTGGGAAGTGGTTTCTATAGCATTCAATGGCTTTTAAAAAGATCATTTCTCACCGTTCTGCTCGAAGACGCTCGCATGCAGCTGTTGTTGCCTCTCACGTTCTTGTTCTGCGTGACGTATTTCTATTTTTGACGTATTAATTTAAAGTGCAAGTCCAGTTATAACTTTTTTCCTTGGAAAAAAGAATATCCCTGCTATACATTAACCACTTCAGGACCGCCGTATTGCCAATGTACGTCAGCACAATGGCACAGGCAGGCACAATCACGTAGATGTACGTGCCTGCCTTCCAGCGGGTGGGGGGTCCGATCGGACCCCCTCCCGTTGGATACGACGGTCCGGTTCGGTCCAGGAGCGCTCCGTGATGAGGGGATGGCCGTTGGTTTTCGGCCACCCCCTCTGGATCGCTCCTGGCCAATGAGAAGCTTCCTCCCACTGTGTATTGTTTACACAGGAAGGAGGAAGTGATGTCATTCTCCTCAGGGCGGTCTTTTTGACCGGATTACGAGGAGAAGACTAATAGTAAGTGTGCACCAACACTACACTGACATGTAGGTACACACAGGCACACAAACCCCCCCCGATCCCCCCCCCCGATCGCCCCCCGCCCCCCCTGTCACAGTGTCACTGATTGCATTGATCATTTCTTTACTGATCAATGCATTCAGTGTCAGTTGTGACAGTAAAAACTGTCAGGACAGTTAGTGTTAGGTCCAGGGTAGCCCCCTATCACCCCCCAATAAAGATTTAACCCCCTGATTGCCCCTAGAGTTAACCCTTTCACCCCCTTTTGCCAGTGTCACTAAGCGATCATTTTTCTGATCGCTGCATGTGTCGCTAGGTAGCTAGTTATTTTTTTAGGTTCACCGCCAGGTTTTTATATCGCTAGGTACCCCGATATACTACCCAATAATGGTTTTAACCCCCTGATTGCCGCTAGTTAACCCTTTCACCCCCTTTCGCCAGTGTCACTAAGCGATCGTTTTTCTGATCGCTGCATTAGTGTCGCTACAGTCGCTAGGTAGCTAGTTATTTTTTTAGGTTCACCGCCAGGTTTTTATAGCGCTAGGTACCCCGATATACTACCCAATAATGGTTTTAACCCCCTGATTGCCGCTAGTTAACCCTTTCACCCCCTTTTGCCAGTGTCACTAAGCGATCATTTTTCTGATCGCTGCATCAGTGTCGCTAGTGTCGCTAGGTAGCTAGTTATTTTTTTAGGTTCACTGCCAGGTTTTTATAGCGCTAGGTACCCCGATATACTACCCAATAATGGTTTTAACCCCCAGATTGCTGCTAGTTAACCCTTTCACCCCCTTTCACCAGCGATCACAGTATAAGTGTCACTGGTGACGCTGGTTAGCCAGTTAGTTATTTAGGTTCCCCGTCAGGTTTTTATATAGCGCCAGGGACCCCCATATACTACCTAATAAAAATTTGAACCCCCTGATTGCCCCTAGTTAACCCTTTCACCACTGATCACCGTATAAGTGTTACGGGTGACTCTGGTTAGTTTGTTTTTTATAGCATCAGGGTACCCACCATTTATTACCCAATAAAGGTTTAACCCCCTGATCACCCGGCGGGTGATATCAATTAGGTTTTAGGGTCAGGGTCTGCGCCGCCCCAGGCAGCGCTAGGTTAGTGCCAGTACCGCTAACACCCACACGCAAAGCATACACCTCCCGTAGTGCTATAGAATCTGAACAGATCAATATCTGATCTGATCAGATCTATACTAGCGTCCCCAGCAGTTTAGGGTTCCAAAAAAACGCATTGTTAGTGGGATCAGCCCAGATACCTGCTAGCACCTGTGTTTTGCCCCTCTGCCCAGCCCACCCAAGTGCAGTATCGATCGATCACTGTCACTTACAAAACACTAAACACATAACTGCAGCGATCGCAGAGTCAGGCCTGATCCCTGCCATCGCTAACAGGTTTTTTGGTAGCATTTTATATTTAAATCCGGAAGGCAGTGCTTGGTTTTCGGGGTCCCGTACGTGGCTAGGCTCCCAAAAAGTCCCCCACATGTGGTATCCCCGTACTCAGGAGAAGCAGCAGAATTTATTTTGGGGTGTAATTTGACTTCTGCCCATAGCATGTGTGAGCAATATATCATTTAGTGACAACTTTGTGCAAAAAAAAAAAAGTTTGTAATATTCCCGCAACTTTTGGCAAAATATAAAATATTCCATGGACTCAACATGCCTCTCAGTAAATAGCTTGGGGTGTCTACTTTCCAAAATGGGGTCATTTGGGGGGGTTTTGTGCTATTTTGGCATTTTATGGCCTTCGAAACTGTGATAGGTAGTGAGGAGTTAAATCAAAAATTTGCACCCTTAGAAATCCTGAAGGTGGTGATTGGTTTTCGGGGTGCCGTGCGCGACTAGACTCCCAAAAAGTCCCACACATGTGGTATCCTCGTACTCAGGAGAAGCAGCAGAATGTATTTTGGGGTGTCATTTCACATATGCCCATAGCATGTGTGAGCAATATATCATTTAGTGACAACTTTGTGCAAAAAAAAAAAAAGTTTGTAATATTCCCGCAACTTGTGGAAAAATATAAAATATTCCATGGACTCAACATGCCTCTCAGTAAATAGCTTGGGGTGTCTTCTTTCCAAAATGGGGTCATTTTGGGGGGTTTTGTGCTATTTTGGCATTTTATGGCCTTCGAAACTGTGATAGGTAGTGAGGAGTTAAATCAAAAATCTGCACCCTTAGAAATCCTGAAGGTGGTGATTGGTTTTCGGGGTGCCGTGCGCGACTAGACTCCCAAAAAGTCCCACACATGTGGTATCCCCATACTCGGGAGAAGTAGCGGAATATATTTTGGGGTGCAATTCCACATATAACCATGGCATGTGTGAGCAATATATCATTTAGTGACAACTTTTTGTAAAAAAATTTTTTTTTTTTGTCATTATTCAATCCCTTAGGACAAAAAAAATAAATATTCAATGGGCTCAACATACCCATCAGCAATTTCCTTGGGGTGTCTACTTTCCAAAGTGGGGTCATTTGGGGGGGATTTGTACTGCCCTGCCATTTTAGCACCTCAAGAAATGAGATCGGCAGTCATAAATTAAAAGCTGTGTAAATTCCAGAAAATGTACTCTAGTTTGTAGACGCTATAACTTTTGCGCAAACCAAAAAATATTCGCTTATTGACATTTTTTTTACTAAAGACATGTGGCTGAATAAATTTTGCCCTCAATGTATGACTAAAATTTAGTTTATTAGATTTTTCTTATAACAAAAAGAAGAAAATATCTTTTTTTTTTCAAAATTTTCGCTCTTTTTCCATTTATATCGCAAAAAAAAAAAATCGCAGAGGCAATCAAATACCATCAAAAGAAAGCTCTATTTGTGGGAAGAAAAGGACGCAAATTTCGTTTGGGTGCAATATTGCATGACCGCGCAATTACCAGTTAAAGCAGCGCAGTGCGAAATTGCAAAAAGACCTCTGGTCCTTAAGGTGTTTATTGGTCCGGAGCTGAAGTGGTTAAAGGCTTACTTAATTTTTTTATTTAAAACAAGGCATACTTACCTGCAACCACAATTCTTTTTCCATCCCCCACTGGCACTCCTGGCTCCTCTTTGGCGAATGCCCCCCATAGAAAGCCGCTTCCTATGAGGGCTCGCTCCTAAACCGCCTTGTCTGCATCCATTAACAGACAGGGTCACTGGGCCTTGCCTACCGCTTCCTCATCAAAGAATTTGATTGACAGCAGCGGGAGCCAAAGGCCCCTGCTATCATCAATCTGCAGCGAAGCAGGACAGCCATAGTGAAGTCACTATGACAAGCCTGGATTCACACAGAGGCGGCGAGGGGAATCACAAGCGATTCGGACAGGATTTGCACCGCATTCCTGGTCACAATCGCATGCAATTCTTTGCAGTGCAATTTAAGCCCATTCCTTTTGTATGGGCTCAGATCGCACGGAAAAGGTATCGGTTCTAGGTTTCGGAACATTTGCACAAGTTTAAGTACTCATGCAAATGGTTAGTATCAGCACCGATATTGATAACACTAATTTTGAGTGTTACAGGTTGGAAGCATGTGGGAGGTTTAGTGAAGTGGCGGTTTTAAGAGATTCCATAAGCCTCCACACAACAGAGAAACATCAGCTGCGGTGCAGACATCGCGGGACTCCAGGATAGGTAAGTGCCCCATTGTTAAAAGCCAGAAGCTACAGTATGTCTAGCTGCTGGTTTTATTTTTTTGGGCAGAACACCATTTTAAGGGATAGTTATTTGTTTTGTGCATCTAGGTGGCAGCGCAGGAGCAATTTAGAAAACATCAGTATCAGGGGGCACATGTTATGTTAAGCATTCCACGGCATTGAGGATTTTACTGGGAGATTCCAGTGTCTTCGCACCAATGGCCTATTTCCTAAGCAAGTTTTCCGGGACAAGGCTTAGCAATTACGTTAAACCAATCTAGTTCATTAGTAGACTGAAAAAGCACATACATGGAGTCCTGTGCCAGAGGATCACTTTCAGACTCGCCCAACATCTACTGCAGGACAGAGCACCTTCCAGTTCAGCTAAAGCTCAGTTTTGCAGCAAGCAATGAGGTTACAGAGAGGAGAGGGATTCCTGATTCCCCATTTACAGGTAAAACATTTTTTTATTCTTAATCATTCAAAGGACACAAGGTACTTCACATTCATGACAACTTGGGATGTCCCAAACACATAACATGGAGGGTGGGTGTTTTGTCACATTCGGCGATCCATCACATTTTGCTACGGAAATTGACATTCCGCTGAGAAATTTCACACTGCGCATGCATAACTTGCCCATATGATTCATAGACTGCGTAATGGAAGTGACCTTTAGTCGCCGCCATCTTGCTACTTCCCGCACTGCTCTACAGTAAGGATACACTGAAAAGGGGGAAAGCGGACATCTTGTTACACCCCCTGGAGTTTTCCATTTTACACTTATTTTTACAAGTAAAGTGAGTTTATATAGTGAAAAAATACAGTACTTAGAACTCTGACTGGTTAAATGTAGAATTTTAAAAGCAGAGAACTTCTGTCAGATCAGCAAACCTGTGAGGTGAGCAGGCTTGCCGCTGATTTTAAAATTAAACATCTAACCAGTCAGACAGAATTCTGAGTACTGTATTTCTCTATATAAACTCACTTTACTGTTAAAAATAAGTATAAAATGCACAACTCCGTTGGGTGTAACAAGATGTCAGCTTTCCCCTTCTCAGTGTATGCTTACTGTAGAGAAGTGCAAGGTGTAGCAAGATGGCGGCAATGGAATGTCACCTCCGTTACACATTCTGACGGCTTGGGGAATCCGGCATCGCTCATGCGCACTCCAGCGGGTAGCCAAATGTGATAGGTCACCATATGTAACGAAACATGAGCAACCCAGAAACAAGGCCCACATGCCCGAAAACCATAATAGAAGCTTGAACTTGAATCACTGATACCCCTGGTGGGATGGGATGATCAAAATACAAAACAAATACATCTTAGCCCGGTAAAGAACAAGAAAAGATTCAATGCAGGATAGCACAGCCAAAGGACTCTACACATTGAAGTGATGGCGACCAAAAAAGGACAACCTTGCACAAAAGGGACAAGAAAACCTCAGACTCAAACTGAGAAGACTGCAATACAGTTAAGACCATATTAAAGTGGTTGTAAACCCACTTAAACTAAAGAACTAACACCGGCAAGACAAAGGCATAATGAGCTTATAGTTTAGTTTACCAGCTAATTATGTAATACTCACCTGAGATTGAAGCCCTCGTTGCGGTGCCCATGCATCGCTCCGGCGGCCAACATCACTCCCAGGGTTACGTCTGGGTATCGCAGCTCCGGCGCTGTGATTGGTCAGACCCACAATGACATCACGCCCGCGCATTTGTGCGGTAATGGCACACTCACTGAAGCAACAGCACATACCTGCCATTGCTTCAGTTTGTGTCAGTGCGCATGTGCCAATGCAGGGGATATCTCCTAAACCGTGCAGGTTTAGGAGATATCCTGGGTGGCTACAGGTAAGCCTCATTATAGGCTCACCTATAGCACAAAGTGGTCTGTAAGGGTTTACAACCACTTAAAGGAGGGGGCTGCACAGGTAGATCAATCCATGCAATACCGTGCACAAAGGCTTTTCACCAAAGAATGAGATACAATACGTTTTTATGACAGAACAGCCAAGGCCGCTTAATGGTACTCAAAGCCAGCAGCATCTCCACATCAGACTTCAGAACACCTAAAAATGCATCTCATGTAATACGGGCAGCGATTAAAATGATGAGTCTCACACAAAGTTAAATAAGCCTTCCATGTACGATGGTACACATTCCTGTAGGTTGGCTCTCTTGTTTTGAGGGTAGGAATTATACAGTCCAAAACACCCCTATACATCAGGACTTGGGCTTTAACAGCCAAGCCATCAAAGCCAGCGACTGTAAAAGCAGGATGGAAAAATCAGACCCTGTAACAGCAAGTCAGATCAATCTGGAAGGCACCATGGCTTGTTTTTCCCAAGAGATTTACAATGACTCCACATTCTTCTTAGACAAGCAAGTGTGATTAGAATCGCCAAATTGCTCTTATCCTTTATCTTGCACAAAAAGTGGACTTTTGTACACAAGCTCGGAATTTCCGACAAGTATTGCTGTCCGAAAATTTGAGAACCTGCTCTCAAACATTTGTTGGCGGAAATTCCGCCAACAAATGTTCTATGGAGCATACACACGGTCGGACTTTCCAACAACACGCTCACATCCAACATTTGTTGTCGGAAAATCTTATCGTGTGTACAGGGCATCAGTGTCCTGTGGATCTCTGCAGCTCCTCCAGTTACCATGGGCCTCTTGGCTGCTTCTCTGATTAATGCTCTCCTTGCCTGGCCTGTCAGTTTAGGTGGACGGCCATGTCTTGGTAGATCTGCAGTTGTGCCATACTGTTTATATTTCCGGATGATGAATTAAACAGTGCTCCGCAAGATGTTCAAAGCTTGGAATTTTTTAAATTTTTTTATAACCCAACCCCGTTTTAAATGTCTACACAACTTTATCCCTGACCTTTCTGGTGTGTTCCTTGGCCTTCATGATGCCGTTTGTTCACAAAGGTTCTCTAACAAGCCTCTGAGGGCTTTACAGAACAGCTGTATTTATATTGAGATTAAATTACACACAGGTAAACTCTATTTACTAATTAGGTGACTTCTGAAGACAATTGGTTCCACTAGATTTTAGTTAGGGGTATCAGAGTAATGAGGACTGAATACAAGTTTACACACTTTTCAGATATTTGTAAAAAAAAACAAAAAAAACACACAAACTTGAACGATTTATCATTTTCCTTTGCCAATTATGTGCCACTTTGTGTTGGTCTATCACATAAAATCCCAATAAAAATACATCATTTACATTTTTGGTTGTAACATGACAAAATGTGGAAAATTTCAAGGGGTATAAATACTTTTTTCAAGGCATTGTACACCAATAACTGTTCGCAATGAGGCCCCAAACACTAAAAATGCTGCTTATACAGGTGTTGTGTTTTTTTCATTCAGCATGTAGAAGCTACCATGTGTTAGCCTATGTACCCCTGCACATTTGGCTGCTTAGGCCGCGTACACACGGGCGGACTGTTCGCCCAACCTTGTTCGGCAAACAGTTTCATCAAACAGTCCGCTCAAAATTTGCATGAGCGGACTTGCCCACACACGAGCGGACTGTTTGACGAACAAGGTTGGGCAAACAGTTCGCTCAACTTTTGAAATGAACGGACTCGCCCACGTAAGGCGGAGGCAAGTCCGCCCATTTCGAGCGCGTGTACAGGTAGGCGGGGCCCGCGAAGGAGACGTCGCGGGCTCCGCCGCCTGGAATGGGCTTAAAGGGGAACCCCAACGCCGAAAAAAAATCGGCGTGGGGGTTCCCCCCAAGTCCACACCAGACCCTTGTCCGAGCACGCTACCCGGCCGGCCAGGAAAGGGGGGCGAGCGAGCGCGCCCCCCCTCCTGAGCCGTACCAGGCCGCGTGCCCTCAACATGGGGGGTGCCTTGGGGAAGGGGGGGCCGCGCGGCCCCCCCACCCCAAAGCACCTTGTCCCCATGTTGATGAGGACAAGGGCCTCTTCCCGACAACCCTGGCCGTTGGTTGTCGGGGTCTGCGGGCGGGGGGCTTATCGGAATCCGGGAGCCCCCTTTAAGAAGGGGGCCCCCGGATACCGGCCCCCCACCCTATGTGAATGAGTATGGGGTACAATGTACCCCTACCCATTCACCTGTGAAATAAAGTACAAATAAAAACACAACACAGGGGGAAAAAATATTTTATTGCACAGCCGGGGGTCTTCCGTCTTCGGGGGTCTTCTCGCCGGACTCCTCCGCTATGTGTGTGTAGCTCTTTTGCCAGCGGAGGAGTCCGGCTTTCTTCCTCCCCGCCGCCGGCCTCTTCTCCCGACTTCGGGGGTCTTGTCCCCCTCTTCGGTTCTTCTGCCGGGCCACCGCGCCTTCTTGTAGCTCTTTTACAGGCGGTGGCCCGGTCTTCTGTCGCCGTCGCCGCCTTCCGTTCGTGTTCTTCTTCTTGTTCTTCTCCAGGCGATGTTGACACGTCGCTCCCTCCGGCCGGAATGCCAGAGCCGCCCTGCGCTGTGACTTATATAGTGACAATGGGGCGGGGTCACATGGTATATGTCACATGGGTTGATGTCACATGGTGACCCCGCCCCCTTACGATGTCATAGTCCCCATGTGACATCAACCCATGTGACCAACCCATGTGACATATACCATGTGACCCCGCCCCATTGTCACTATATAAGTGACCGCACAGCGCGTCCCCGGCATTCCGGCCGGAGAGCTCGTCGAGTCAACATCTCCAGGAGAAGAACAAGAAGAACAAGAAGAAGAACACGAACGGAAGGCGGCGACGGCGACAGAAGACCGGGCCACCGCCTGTAAAAGAGCTACAAGAAGGCGCGGTGGCCCGGCAGAAGAACCGAAGGCGGCGACAGAAGAACGGAAGACGGCGACAGAAGACCGGGCCACCGGACCAGGCGCGGTGGCCCGGCAGAAGAACCGAAGAGGGGGACAAGACCCCCGAAGTCGGGAGAAGAGGCCGGCGGCGGGGAGGAAGAAAGCCGGACTCCTCCGCTGGCAAAAGAGCTACACACACATAGCGGAGGAGTCCGGCGAGAAGACCCCCGAAGACGGAAGACCCCCGGCTGTGCAATAAAATATTTTTTCCCCCTGTGTTGTGTTTTTATTTGTACTTTATTTCACAGGTGAATGGGTAGGGGTACATTGTACCCCATACTCATTCACATAGGGTGGGGGGCCGGTATCCGGGGGCCCCCTTCTTAAAGGGGGCTCCCGGATTCTGATAAGCCCCCCGCCCGCAGACCCCGACAACCAACGGCCAGGGTTGTCGGGAAGAGGCCCTTGTCCTCATCAACATGGGGACAAGGTGCTTTGGGGTGGGGGGGCCGCGCGGCCCCCCCTTCCCCAAGGCACCCCCCATGTTGAGGGCACGCGGCCTGGTACGGCTCAGGAGGGGGGGCGCGCTCGCTCGCCCCCCTTTCCTGGCCGGCCGGGTAGCGTGCTCGGACAAGGGTCTGGTGTGGACTTGGGGGGAACCCCCACGCCGATTTTTTTTCGGCGTTGGGGTTCCCCTTTAAGCCCATTCCAGGCGGCGGAGCCCGCGACGTCTCCTTCGCGGGCCCCGCCTACCTGTACACGCGCTCGAAATGGGCGGACTTTCCGAGCGGGAACAGTCCGCTCATTTCGAAAGTACAGCGGACAAGCCCACACACGGGCGGACTGTTCGCTCAAACACAGTTTCAGCGGACAGTTTTTCGGAATTTCCGAAAGACTTTGTCCGTCCAACTGTCCGCTGAAACTGTCCGCTGAAAGCCCACACACGAGCGGACTGTCCGCCCAAACACTGTTCAGCGGACAAGGTTGGGCGAACAGTCCGCCCGTGTGTACGCGGCCTTACAGGCATATTTGTAGAGGAGTGTTTACAGAAAAAAAAAAGGGGGGGGGGACTATCACAAGTGTTTTTGATAGGAGCTTTCACACAGAAAATGCATGACATACCTAAACGCCGCATTTTGGCACATCAAGAAGTTTTAGGTGTACATTTTCTGGGGTTTTGGGGAGAAAAAAAACATATAAAAATGCAAACATGCTAAAACACGTGTACAGTATGTTCCATGGGAGTATTTATTATGTTGCTTATTTCTGCTGCTCAGTGGGCATGGACCCCAATTCAGATTCTACAATGGTTGAAGCAGTGGATACAGCATACAATGCACAAAGGAACCTATTTGTAAAGGTAGATGCCATCCCTCAGCTTACTGAGTCACTGACCTAGAACAAGCTTGCAGCCAATAAAGTGTCTGGACACCCAACCTGCACAACTTCCTATGTGTTCTTGGTTCACAACTCATTAGGTAGCAAAGTTGGAATAAATGACGCCCCTAGAGTTTCTCTTCAAGAACACTCAAGCAAGAGTAGCTTCTTGTTTTCTCCTTACAGCAGCTACCTAAACCAAACAACCAGTTTCCCCAGGAAGTAGTAGAGAAGTTAATACTGCAGTCCAGCAACAGGTTTTATTTGCCCACCACCTTTACTACATCAGGTTCTGATGAAATTGCACTGATGCTTTGCAACACTACACTTTAAAGTGAACTCTGCTTTGCCCATGCAGGTTACGTGAACAACCGTTTTCTGCCCTCACTTGCTGCCCGCCGGCCATCATATGACAGGCAGGCGGTGCGGCTCTTGTTCTGGGAGTGCTTCATATGATGGCCTCCCATTTAAACAGGGAATGCGCACGATCATGCGCACGCATCCCTGTTCCTTCGGTGGCGGCGTGTCACTGAGACACCGCTCGCCACTGAGAGGGGTGTACAGCCATTGGGCATGGCTGTTTACCATGTGATCAGCCGTGATGAAGTCACAGCTGATCACAGGTGGTACCGCCCCACTTTGCACGGCACATGCACGCGATCGGGAACACGCTGCCCATGCACGTCGGTGGCGGCGTGTTCCCAGGATCACTGCTCTTTACCGACGGTGGTAAACAGCCATTGGCCAGCAGCGGCATGTGATTGGCTGTGATCCTTTCACAGCCGATCACTAAATGTAAACAAACCGCGTTAACGAGATGTTACCGGGTTCTCCTCCTCACACACCAATCGTGTGTGAGGAGATTGCGGTAACATCTCGTTACTGCCTACAGTGTACACCAACACACACTGATTGCCCCCCACACCTGTCACAGTCCACCAGAGTACCCGAGTACCTGTCCCCAGGCCATCAGAGTACCCGAGTACCTGTCCCCAGGCCATCAGAGTACCCGAGTACCTGTGGTGGTGAAGCACTCGGTCGGTGTTCCTATTAAACACTTTGGGTGGAGATAGAAGCATTATTAAGAAAATCTTAAACACTGAAGAGACTGTTTACATTTATGCACTATACTTATGCACAAAGCACTTTTTCTTACAGGAGATAATAAAGCACTTGTAATATTAATGGTATATTGGAGCATATTGTGGTTTATACTGTTTGTGGTATATAGAAAGCAACAAACTGTTTTTTTCACACATTTTTTACACTGTTGAAACTATTTATTGTGGATGAATTTTGGGGGCTTGAGCACTTTAGTTGTTTGTGGTCTGAGTAAGATTTCTTTATTTATTTGTTGACGCCAGTGCAGGAGTTGGGGGTCTGGTCAACAGCCACAAACTGCAGTGGTGCCATCACATATATATATATATATTTTTTTCCTTTTTTTCTGGTTTTATAATTTGTAAAAGTGGTGGTTTAGTTGGTAGTGATATTAATGTATTTGAAACACATGGTCTAGACTTCTTGGAAGTAAGGCATTATTATAGGAAATAAAGTTAGCGCAACCCTGATCATACGCACATATTAGATTGACTCACATAGTGATATCTCTATATTAGGTTGCAGCAAACAGATATATTTTACATTTTCTTGTCCCTAGTGCGCCGGTATTTTTTCTATTTTTTGTTAAAACACATGTATGTTCACCTTAAAGCAGAGTTCCACCCAAAAGTGGAAGTTTTGCTTTATGCACTCCTCGCCCCTTACATGCCACAAATGGCATGCAATTTTTTTTGGGGGGGGGGGGGGGGGTTGGGTACCTATAAACACACCCTTTTGACAGGTACTTCCTGTCCCACTTCCTCCTTCCGTGTGCCTAGGCGATGCCTCCTCTCCCCCTAGGTGGCCCCTCCCTCGCTGCAATCTTCTGAGACACGTCACAGGTCCCACAAGATTTCCTGGCCACTAGGAGAGCTCAGAGAAACTCGCGCATTCACAGAGTATGCCTGGCTTTGAAACCGCAAGCTGTCACAGCCGGGTGCCCACAGTTGCAATGACAGTGCTGCGGAGAGGAGGGGGAGAGGAGTGAGGCTTGCGGCGGCTGCATTGCTGGAACGTGGGACAGGTGAGTGTTTTGTTAAAAGTCAGCAGCTACACTTCTTGTAGCTGCTGACTTTTAATAAACTGAAAAATGAGTGGAACGGTTTTGTTTTTTTACGTACTTGCAGTGCTTTTATAGGGATAACATTTAGAGAACTGTGTTTGTATTGCAGAGATATATTTTATATGTTTCTGTTTGTTTTTCTCAGACATACACTTGAAGTATCTTCTGACCTTTGGTATAAAATATCCATTCAGCTGAACATCTTTAATGGGTGCATGAGCAACTCCTATTGACACAACTGAGACAAAGCGCTGGATTTCCTGTAGAACAGCCTGTGTGTACGGCATCTTTACTTTGTCATCATAGTCAAGGTTGTCTCTGTCTCCTCTATTTCTTCTCTATATTTCTCTGAAAGAGCATCTACAGTTTTATACTCATACTGAAAATATAATAAAATAAAACTGAAGGCAGCTTAGGTTTGTATTATTCAAAAAAATATATTGAATTGCAGGTGACAGAAAGTGAAAGCACCTGATTGGTGGGTTGTAACTGACAATACAGATACTTCTAGAACAAAGCTACTAGATAATAAGAGATATAAAGAAGGAAACCATTTTCAGAAGACTTTACCCTGAATGTCCGGATAGGTTATCATGTAAAGCAGACTCCATTCCAGAGTGGCAGAGGTAGTTTCCGTCCCAGAAAGAAAGATCTCCCACACATGAATAGGTTCTCAGCATCAAAGGTTGAATTGTGACCATCGGGGAAGTCTGCAAAATCTCCACTTACCATTCCTCGCTGTGGGGTTATCTGAGATAAACCTAATCACCCTTCACGGTGGGCTCCAAAACCTTCAGGAACAGGGGAACCTAGAGGTTACCCACAATCCTGGACCTGCAACAGCACCCTGCCAGTAAAACCTTGTGGCCCTACTACCAAAAAGTACTGGATCCCAGGGTCCAGCTCTCTAAAAAGACAAGCATTCGCAAGCAAAACCTTGTTTCTTCGGACACAAGGCCCAGGTACCATTCCTTAGGCCCATGAAAGGACACTCTGAACGGATCCGGTCAGCATGGCTAGTCCCAGCAAGGAAGCTTCCAGTGGAGCTTAGCACAGCAGATCTTTACTCGTGACCAACACCTTAGACACTGGGGAAAAAACTGAGGACTCCCAGTAGTGGGAGGGGTTATATAGGGAGGGCACTTCTTGCCTTAGGGTGTGCCAGTGTCCATCACCTATCAGTGGCCCTATAACCCACATAGTAGCTACTATGGCTCTGTGTCCCCTGATGTATGAAAAGAAAAGCAGATTTCAACTTTTGTAGACTGTTCATTTTACAGAAATCTTAAAAGCTGAACTTCAGTCATAGAAATAGAAAGTGCTTTCCACAGCAGGTGTGCTGCCTTACTGGGAATAAAGTGCCCAGTGCAGGGGGAAGCAGGGTGACATTTCAGCTCTAGAGATTACTTTTTTCATCACTGCAGCTTGCTGTTAAACTGAGTAACCTAGAAAAGCATTGCTTTGTCTGGGGGGTCCCTCTGCAACAAACTACAGCCAGTCTTTCCCTACTCATTGTGTGTGAGCATCTGTCTTCAGTAACCCAGAGTTCAGCATAACCACTTGTTTAACGGGCACTTTCACCCACTTCCTGACCAGGCCAACATTTTAAGCTTCCAACACTGTCGCACTTTGACAACTGCACAGGCATGCCGCATTATACCCATGTGACACTAGAGCTTTCTTTTGATGGTATTTAGTCACCACAAGGTTTTATTTTTTGCTAAACAAATGAAAGAGCAAACATTTTGAAAATCACTGATCGGTTCCCTGATTAGTGTAGCTGTCCCCTTTCACACTTGTCGGTCACTGGCTCTCCTTAAAAATGAATGCTGATTACTGGGAAGTGTGCTTATGTCTTGATCAGCCGTGTATGGACACAGCTGATCATGTGGTAAAGGGCCACTGTGATTGCCGATCACAGAGCACGCTGGGTGAGCACTGCAGCGGGCAACGATCTTGAGGACGTCAACAGAAGCCCTCCTAGAACTAAACGACAGCACTGTAGCCGTCATTCTGCTATAGCACGGTCGGCAAGTGGTTAGAGGTTATAGTGTCATAGATTATCTATTTTAATTCCAATTCCTATGGAGATCACCTGTCAAGAATGTCACCAAGATTTAAAAAGTTAATAGTAATCCTACCACCATTTGATGTCGATGACTGTCGCGTTGGCATCCTTTGTGGCTTAGAGTCTGTTGGGTTGCTAATAGGAGTCATTTTACAAGTGCGTACCCAAAGAGAAGGCCTGGGGCTCTCAGCAGAAGGAGCCTAAAGAATAGACAAATTTGTTATAGACAATTTATAGGGATACGCAATAGAAAGTTATTCTACTTTAGACTAAGTCTTGTCATCAATTATATACAGTGCCATAAGAAAGGTATTCAAACCGCTTGAAATTTTTACTTTGTCATGTTTCAACCAAAAAAACTTAAATTGGGATTTTATGTGATAGACCAACACAAAGTGGGACATAATTAGGGGTGCAACGGATCAAAAAAACTCACGGATCGGATCATTTTTAGGATCAGAAAATAGTAATTGAATTTGCAGAAACCTGTGAAAATTCCACCGCCATATAGTCCCCACTGTAATATCCACAATCTCCCCCACTGTAATATTGGCTGAGCGTGGCAGGGTACGGCTGGGTACGGCAGAGCATGGCTGGGTACGGCAGAGCATGGCTGCGTAAGGCAGAGCATGGCTGGGTACGGCAGAGCATGGCTGGGTACGGCAGAGCATGGCTGGGTACGGCAGAGTATTGCAGAGTAAGGCTGGGTATGTCAGAGTATCGGCAGGGTATGGCTGGGTATGGCAGAGTATTGGCAGAAGATGGCAGAGTAGTGGCAGGGGATGGCAGAGTATTGGCAGGGGATGGCTGGGTATGGCAGAGTATTGGCAGGGTATGGCAGAGTATTGGCAGGGTATGGCAGAATATTAGCAGGGTATGGCAGAATATTGGCAGGGTATTGGCAGGGTATTGCAGAGTAGGCTGTCAAAGAGCAGCGCTGTGGGCACTACAGATGCAGCCCACAGTGCTGCATCCATCCGACCTCTCCCCTTCCACTGTACAGATCAGTACAGAGAGGGGAGAGAGGAACCGGTGTCATGTCATGATTTGGTTTGTTTATAAGTGATCGCTCCGTCATTTGACGGAGCAATCACATTGTAAACGGCCTGGGTGAATAAAGATGGCTGCCGCTTCAGACCTAGGCCGAAGCCGCGGCCTTCCCTGAGACCGTGACCGGGGAGCGCGCCGCGGATCACGGCGTGTGCCGATCCGAGCGGGGTGACCCGTTTGGATCACGGATCGGTGACGATCCGTTGCACCCCTAGACATAATTGTGAAGTGGAAGAAACACGATAAAAATGGTTTTTAACTTTTAACTTTTTTTTTACTGATACCTCCAACTAAAATCTAGTCTTGCCTTCAGACGTCACCTAATTAATAAACAGTCCACCTGTGTGCAATTTAATCTCAGCATAAATGCAGCTGTTCTGTGAAGCCCTCAGAGGTTGGTTAGAGAATCTTAGTGAACAAACAGCATCATGAAGGCCAAGAAAAAGCCATAAGAAGTCTTGTTTGCGAGAAGTCATGTGGGGGACACAGAAAACATGTGAAAGATGGTGCTCTGGTCAGGAGACCAAAATTAAATTTTTTGGCCTAAAAGCAAAACGCTATGTGTGGCGGAAAACTAACACTGCACATCACCCTGAAAACAGCATCCCCACCGTGAAATATGGTGGTGGCAGCATCATGTTGTAGGAATGCTTTTCTTCAGCAGGGACAGGGAAGCTGGTCAGAGCCAGATACAGGGCAATCTTATAAGAAAACCTGTTAAGAGTCTACAAAAGACTTGACTGAGGCGGTGGTTCACCTTCCAGCAGAACAACTACCCTAAACCTACAGCCAGAGTTACAATAGAATGGTTTAGATCAAAGCATATACATGTGTTAGAATGACCCAAAGTCCAGACCTAAATCCAATTGATAATCTGTGGCAAGACTTGAACATTGCTGTTCACAGATGCTCTCCATCCAATCTGACAGAGCTTGAGCTATTTTGCAAAGAATGGGCAAAAAGGTCACTCTAGATGTGCAAAGCTGGTAGAGACATTCTCAAAGACTTGCAGCGAAAGGTGGTTCTACAAACTATTAACTCAGGGGGGCTGAATTAAAATCACGTTGGCCACCATTTATCATTTTACTTCTACTTTACAATTATGTGCCATTTTGTGTTGTTTTATCACAGTAAAATACATTTACGTTTTTGGTTGTAACATAACAAAATGTGGAAAATTTCAAGGGGATGAATACTTTTTCAAGGCACTGTATACACCAATGGCTGCCAACCTAGCATTCTGGAACCACTTAATTTCATTCTGCAAGCCACTCATGTTGACCTCTGCTTCACATGCAGTACAGCAGGGGTGCCCAACCAGTGGCCCGCGGAGCCCTCTGATGTGGCCCGCGACCTCCTGCTCTGGGATGGCTGGTTGGCAAGCCCAGATTGCAGGTTCTCGACCCGGCATCCCAGAGCATCAGTGTTGTGAATGAAGCCGGTGGTAGTGGAAGCAAGCGGTTGTGTAGCAGAGCCATATAAGACGATGCTTCCTGTATAGCGCCACATCCTGTCACAGACAGAGTGATACCAAATGCACTCTTTCTGGAACAGCAACAGCTGGTGATACCCGAATTGAAGACTATTATTAAAGGTATGTTTAATACTATAATCTGCAGTGGTTACTGGACTGCTTTCAAACTGCACTGAGCCATAGACCTCTGTTATTTCCTATGGGTTTGGTGCGCTTTCAGAAAGTACACAACACCTGCAGGATATAATAGAATTCTATGGCAAAGTGCAGCTAACCCCAAGAAAAGCCAGAGGTGCACTGCTCTGGGTAGACCACAGCACATCAGTGTGAAAGCAGCCTTAGGCCCCTTTCACATGATTGGTCCAACCCAATCAGACCCTCCATTCACCTCTATGGAGTGGAAAATGTAAACAGACTTGTGTCCGTTTACATCTGCATACCTTCAATCCGATCCGCTAAAAGAAAAAAAAAACAGAAGGTGATCTGTCCCCTTCCATCTGGGTGGATCGGAGGGCCCATAGAGTAGAGTGGACTGTGTCGGCTCTGCATATGCGGAGTGTACATGGACCTGTCATCCTCCTTCTTCGCTCATTGTGGCCGTGACTGGTTACCAAGTCACTTAAGTGGCCCTTGCTCTTCAAAAGGTTGGCCATCCCTGCAGTACAGTCTGCAGGATTAACAGCAGCCTGATTAAGTTCTAAAGGGGCACAGAATGAGTAGAAAAAAACACCACATATTACTACAAATAATCAATTCTAGTTAAAAGGACAAACAAGCAATTTGTTTCTTATCTCCTCAGCAGGTTCTGCAGCTTCGGCCCTGCAGATTTAACAAACAAATTTAAGTCTGAAAAATCTAGCACCAGTCATTATACCACTTAGGATTTCCATTAATTTTTAAACACAACCATTATATACATGTATATATAAATACTAGTTGCAAGTACAATTCTTAACATGGTCACACAACCAATGAAGTCACCCAGAGGAGCAACGGATTCAAATGCAACTGGTGATAAGTATATCATAAAAAGAGTAATTAAGAGAAACAATAGCTAAGGCACTGGTCTAATAAAATTGTAACTTTTTTTTTTTTTTTTTTAAGCAACCCATATCCAAACTTACACTAAGGTACTGAGGACGCAGCTCCTAAAGCCCCATACACACTATCAGATTGTCTGCTGATTTTTGTCATCAGATTTACCAAAACCATGTAGTAGAAGGGCCTACCTGATTGCATACACATTGAAACTCCTAATGTTTGACCTCATATTATATGGTTTTGGTAAATCTGAAGGAAAAACTCAGCAGAAAATCTGATAGTGTGTATGGGGCTTTAGACAGGGTGATCACTAACTAGGACACAGGGTATCGAAGATCACTGAACTGAATGGAGGTGAGCCGGGCTCGCCACTCACCATGCCACTATTGGCATCTTTGTGAGCTCCCTCCGTCTCTGCGCTGCAAGCCAGAACCACAGTGAGTAGTGGGTGAGAATATGTTGGGGGCTTTGAAAAAGGGGCAAAGCCCCGAAACATATATGCCCTTTGGAGTTCTGGCTTGTAGCACAGAGATAAGAAGGGAGCTCACATGGACACCGACAGAGGCATGGTGGCCCCGTTCACCTCCATTCAGCTCAGTGATCTTTGATAACTAGGAAAGCAGCAAGCCACACCTCATGTGTGGATGGAGGAATCTTACTTATTTCAATCTTTGAAATATATAAAATAAGAAAACTTTACACAACTAAGAAAACTGTCAACTATTCAAACTAATCTCACAATCATTCTCACCTAATTTGAACAGTGACCTCTTCATTCACTATTTCAACGGAGCTCTGGTCTGCAAAAAAAGGTAACACATTAAAGAAGAATTAAAATGTAACGTTAATCAAAAAATTAAGTCCTAAATAATGCAATAAGCACGTCTTAAACTACGGGAGATGGTTCCTCAGTGCTTTGTCCTACCAATGCTCATCCCAGGTCAGCAAGCACTTTTACCATTATGTCAAAATAAATTAAGACATTACGCCATCCATCGTTTGCACAGAAAGACTTTGGGAAACCAGCAGTGGAGGCTTTTTCTTCCTGAACTAAAAGCCAAAGCCCTGCATTAAAGTGATTCTAAAAGAGTTGCGATAAAAAAATAAAAAAATAAATGAATAAAAGCAGGGAGCAGATACCTGTCAAATTCAGGAATTTGCTCCCACTTCCGGGCATAGATCGCTGCACTTTCTGCTGCAAGCTACGCCATGTCCTGCAAGAGTGAAGCCGCCAACGTATTTTTTTTCCCAGGTGGAACTCCGCTTTAAAGTGGTAGTAAACCCGCTAATTTTTTTTTTTTTAACACCTGCAAAGCAAAAGGCATAATGAGCTAGTATGCACCGCATACTAGCTCATTATGAAATACTTACCTTAGAACGAGGCCCCGACATCTGGCCCGATCCACGCCGAGGGAGCTGACATGCTCCCTCTGCGTTTCTTCCGGGTATCGCGGCTCCAGCGCTGTGAGTGGCCGGAGCCGCGATATCGTCACTCCCATGCATGCGCGCTGGAGATTTCATTCCGGCCGGTCGGCCACTGCCAGATTTTCAGGCCGAGAATCCCCTTGTGCGCATGCGCCGCTGCAGTCAGCGGCGCATACCGAGGGGAATATCTCCTAAACCGTACAGGTTTAGGAGATGTTTTTTTTTACCTACAGGTAGTCCATTGATTCCTCCTGTCATGTGAAAAAGCCTGCCTGTACGATGTATAGGGCAGACAGCTTACACTGACCGTCTGTAGGAGTCATGCATGGTGCAATGCTTTCCAGGCTTCTATAAAGAATAAAAAAATAAAATGGTAAATGCACTTTTGTTACCTACAAAAAAAGTGCACTTATTTTTTTAATAGTGAACTTATCCTTTAAATTTCACAATGTTGAATCTATATAGTAAAACATGCAGTACCTCCAGACAATGTATTGTATAGGTAAATAGTCACTGAAGGTACACCTGGGTAAATGGTTACTAGGGAGGAAAAGAATTATAGGTAGCAATTCCTCAACCAGGCCACCAAAACTGTCACCCCAATAGTAATCAATAAAGTGTGAGGGGTGTTCCTCTGAATCAGTAAACAGCATATAAAAAAGTAGGACAAATTCCAAAGAGATTCTTCAAAGAGAAACAAAATATTTTATTAAACAATTCCACATAAGCACTGGCGACAATGAAAAATATTACCTCCACCACAATCATTAAAATGAGATCACGTAGACCACGGTGTCCCATCAATATTGCCCCATCATATTCCTCTATTATAAATCCTTAGTAGATGGTGTGGCTGTGCTGTCCCCCGGGTTCTATAATCAGAGCTAAGATGTCCCAGCCGCCTCCCCCACTGCTCATCACTGTGCAGAAGCTTTGGTAACCATGGCAACAAAAGCCTGTCAGTTAGAGGAGCACCAGGAGATTTGAAAAAAAAAAAAAAAAAGGTTTCCATGACAACACTGCTGCACTATGATGTCACTGGCTGCTCTCATATAAGAAACAGCTCAGCAGGGTTCCTGCCAGTTGCTTTGTTGACTCTGAACGGTTAACACGAGCTTCTTTCTCTAGCGAGTTTTTTCTTGTAATCTGATCAGATTTTATCCGATTTCATTACAATTTAATTCTCACCCATTTAAAGCGTGTTTCATTATTCTTCATAATGAACAGATTTAACCTTAAAAAGGTTGTTTCTCAAAATAACACCAAAGAGAAACCCACCATTGGAAGACCACCTATGGAAGGAGATATCAGTTTCCATCCTGCAGATATCTCAAGCAAGAAGCCCAAAAGAATGCAGAGAAGGATACTACGGGCTCTTATGCGCGGCTGCTTCAGAGCCGTTATTGGATGCTTTCATGCCGGCGTTAAAGTCAATGGCCAACAGCAGAAAACAGAAGACCTGAATGGTAAGTCCTTTTTTTATTAAGGTTTTTAGTTACAATCAACACAAGACATACACACAACCCATGTACGTATTGTACAATCATAATAAACACACATTTATAAGCAATATTTAAGAAAAAGAAAAGAAAAAAAAAAAAAAGACCTCATAACATTGTATACTACTAATATCTTAATCTCCCAACCCCATCATTCAAGTTTTTACACCGCTATATTTAGAGGTTCATATATATCTGGTGTAATAAATGGTCAATACATCATCACGACTATATCTGTCCTCAAACCCCTTGTGCCACTCTACATAATTGATGGTTGTGAGCAGGGGCGGACTGACAACTCATGGGGCCCCTGGGCAATAGGGGATCATGGGGCCCCCTTTGTCTCCACCCACCCACACACAAGCCACACCCTCACAAAGCACCACGTATATATTGCACTGCTACATTACATGCATTGGTCACATAATTTATCTACTGTATGTTCAAAATAAATGTTTAAAGAGTTAAGAAAAATAAACTCACATTAACCATGTACATTTACTGCGGGGCTGCATCTCCTGTGAGCAGAATCACGTACAGGTACTTGATTCTGCACTTGCGGGTCTGCGCGCTGTTTGATTGGACACACCGAGAGCTAATCAGCGCGTCTGGTGGGCCCCGCCCGATCGTTTCCAACAGAGGCAGAATAGTGGTCTGCCGATGTAAACAAATCCCCAGAGAGCCTCCCCCACTTACACCAGGATCCCCAGAGAGCCCCCTCCTTACATCGGGTCCCCAGAGAGCCCCCGACCCCCTTACGTCAGGCTCCCCAGAGAGCCCCCTCTTTACATAAGGGTCCCCAGAGAGCCCCCTCCTTACATCAGGGTCCCCAGAGAGCCCCCTCTTTACATAAGGGTCCCCAGAGAGCCCTCTCCTTACAACAGGGTCCCCAGAGAGCCCCCTCCTTACATCAGTGTCCACATTGAGCCCCCTCATTACATCAGGGTCCCCAGAGTCCCCTCTTTACCTCCTGGTCCCCAGAGAGCCCCCTTACATCAGGGTCCTCAGAGAGCCCCCCTTACATCAGGGTCCCCAGAGAGACCCCCATAGATCTGGGTTCCCAGAGAGACCCCCCCATTGATCCGGGTCCCCAGAGAGCCCCCCATACATCAGAGTCCCCAAATATCCCCCCATACATCAGGGTCCCAAAAAAGCCCCCATACATCAGGGTCCCCAGAAAGCCCACCACCCCCCATACATCAAGGTCCACAGAGATCCCCCTCCCCCATACATCAGGGTCCTATGTAGATATATTTATTTTTCTCTAAGCACCATATCATTTGTTTGCATTTTCCATTCGCCTAATGTCGGAGGATGTGGAGACATCCCTTAATTAGGCTATAAAGAGAGTCCTTACTATCGGTATATGAGTGTTTTCCAGGGTCCTAGATTCATCTATCATACTTAAGGGGCATACCCCAGGTTCTTCCATCAATTCTGACTTAAAGTGGAGGTCCCGCAATTTTTTTTTTTAAAGTCAGCAGCTACAAATACTGCATCTGCTGCCTTTTAAAATATAGACACTTACCTGTCCAGGGCGCCCGTGATGTCGGCACCCGTGATGTCGGCACCCGAAGCCGATCTGTCGCTTGGCTCTCGGGTGCTGCCACCGCCATCATCGGTAAAGGAATCAGGAAATGAAGCCTTGTACATCCCAGTTCCCTACTGCTCAAGCGTGAGTTGCGCTGCGCAATCCGGATGGTCCCTGCTGTCTCTGGGATCCGTGCATTTCACAGTAGACGGGGGGGGGGGGGGGAGGGTGAAGAGGCGTAGACTCCAACGAGAGTCTATGCCCAGAAATGGGTGCAAATACCTGTATTATACAGTTCCATTTTTATGTAAAGACAGTTAGCAGTAGAAATAACCCCTTCCCAATACTGATGGAGTTTAGGACATCTCCATAACATGTCTTAAATTAGCCAGCCCCATATTACATCTAGGACAAAGAGGGGTATCTTTACGCTGCCATGTGATAGGTCCTGTGTGAAATGAATAGTTGGGTTCATTTCTGTGTGGAGGATAAAGAGACCATGGGCAGTGCGGACAATGCCACCTCCCAATGATCATCCCTTATGGGACTTAGATCCCTTTCCCACTGTCTCTTTGAAGGTTCAATTTTGATTGCAACTCTGTAGTCATATATGTCAATCTTTTGATTTAATTTCCAACAATCCACATGTACACACTACTGGGAAGTCCATACACATGCAGATGGATGGTTATAGATCTCTTATTAGCACCATCTCCCTGTGAATTTGTATTTTCTGAAAACCAGAAGATTACTTAACGGTGCCCCAAAGAAAACATGAAATAGTCCCCTCTGTTCCCTGCTGAATTGACAAAAAATAATGGATTGTCTGAACAGCCTTAGGGCTCATTTAAGCATGTTGTGCCCTCTGAACAGCAATCCACATCCAGGTCGCTCTTCAGAGTCCATTTGACAGGTGGTAAGAAGGTGTTATATTGCCTCCTCACCACTTGTTTAAACACGACAACATTATATAAACATTTTAGATCCCTGTATGTGTGCTGTACAGGTTTTAAAATCCTTATACTGTTAGGAAAATGTTGTCACACCCCAATTTCTTCACAGAGCACACAATCTCCTTTTTCTTTACTGGCTGAATGTGAGCTGTCAGGCAGGCCCAGGCCCTGGCCCTTATAGGTGGAGGGGGCCCAGTCATGCAAGCTGTACGGGGCCCCATTTCTAACAGCGGCCCTGAGTGTGGGGGCGAATGGCACTGAATGCAGACAGTGCATATCATATTAGGAGAAGTAGCTGCGTGTGTTCTAATCATTTTCAATAGACTGCCTGCATGCAGCACCTGGAAGTTACAGATGTTGCAAAAACGGCCCGTTCATGCTATATGGGCCTCATCACCCTTGTAAACAAGTCCATACAGACAGACAAAACTAATACAAAAAAAACATCGATAATTAATTATCCATGAGCATTTTAATATGCACTATGCAGGGCCGGACTGGCCTACCGGGATACCGGGAAATTTCCCGGTGGGCCGGCTGCCTGGTTGTTCGTGGGGCCGCTGTGAGGGCAGCGGCGCCTGAAAAAATATGGCCGTGGGGCCGGGCCGACATGAAACGCTGTTCCGAAGCGCTGTTCCGAAGCTGGCCGTGCTCGGGCTGAGCCCGTACACGCTCGCCAATTTTCGTAAAGGAGGGCTCATGCGCAGTTACACGATGGGAGGCGCCATTTTTAAAAGTAAAGCAGAGCTCAGTGAGGTCTCGTCTGATGGCATGTGCCTCTTCTTACGTCCCACCCGCAGCTTATGACCTCCTGAACGCCCCCCCCCCCCCCCTGCAGCCTCCGACCTTCTGTCCGCCCCCCTCCCCCATGCAGCATCTGACCTCCTGTCCGCCCCCCTCCCTCATGCAGCATCTGACCTCCTGTCCGACCCCCATCCCCCATGCAGCATCTGACCTCCTGTCTGCCCCCACTCCCCCTGCAGCCTCTGACCTCCTGTCCGACCCCCCAGCAGCCTCTGACCTCCTGTCTGCCCCCCATGCAGCATCTGACCTCCTGTCCACCCCCCTGCATTATCTGACCTCCTGTCTGCCCCCACTCCCCCCTGCAGCCTCTGATCTCCTGTCTGCCCCTCCGCAGCATCTGACCTCCTGTCCGCCCCTCCTGCAGCCTCTGACCTCCTGTCCGGCCCCATGAAGCCACTGACCTCCTGTCCAGCCCCCGCAGCCTCTGGACTCCTGTCCACCCCCCCGCAGCCTCTGGCCTCCTGTCCGTCCCCCCCCGCAGCCTCTGGCCTCCTGTTCGCCCCCCCCGCAGCCTCTGGCCTCCTGTCCGCCCCCCCGCAGCCTCTGGCCTCCTGTCCGCCCCCTCCCCGCAGCCTCTGACCTCCTGTCCGCCCCCCGCAGCCTCTGACCTCCTGTCAGCCCCCTTTAGTCTCTGACTTCCTGTCCGCCCCCCTCCCCCTGCAGCCTCTGACCTCCTGTTCGCCCCCCTGCAGCATCTGACCTCCTGTCCGCCCCACCCGCAGCCCTGACTTCTCCTGTCGTGCCCTGCGCAGCCTCTGACTTCCCCTGTCGTCCCTTCCGCAGCCTCTGACTTCCCCTGTCGTCCCCTCCGAAGCCTCTGACTTCCCCTGTTCTCCCCTCCGCAGCCTCTGACTTCCCCTGTCGTCCCCTCCGCAGCCTCTGACTTCCCCTGTCGTCCCCTCCGCAGCCTCTGACTTCCCCTTTCGTTCCCTCCGCAACCTCTAACTTCCCCTGTCGTCCCCTCCGCAGCCTCTGACTTCCCCTGTCGTCCCCTCCGCAGCCTCTGACTTGCCCTGTCCTCCCTTCTGCAGCCTCTGACCTCCTGTCCTCCCCCCTGCAGCCTCTGACCTCCTGTCTCCCCCCATGCAGCATCTGACCTCCTGTCCACCCCCCTGCATTATCTGACCTCCTGTCTGCCCCCACTCCCCCCTGCAGCCTCTGATCTCCTGTCTGCCCCTCCGCAGCATCTGACCTCCTGTCCGCCCCTCCTGCAGCCTCTGACCTCCTGTCCGGCCCCATGAAGCCACTGACCTCCTGTCCAGCCCCCGCAGCCTCTGGACTCCTGTCCACCCCCCGCAGCCTCTGGCCTCCTGTCCGCCCCCCCCCGCAGCCTCTGGCCTCCTGTTCGCCCCCCCCGCAGCCTCTGGCCTCCTGTCCGCCCCCCCGCAGCCTCTGGCCTCCTGTCCGCCCCCTCCCCGCAGCCTCTGACCTCCTGTCCGCCCCCCGCAGCCTCTGACCTCCTGTCAGCCCCCTTTAGCCACTGACTTCCTGTCCGCCCCCCTCCCCCTGCAGCCTCTGACCTCCTGTTCGCCCCCCTGCAGCATCTGACCTCCTGTCCGCCCCACCCGCAGCCCTGACTTCTCCTGTCGTGCCCTGCGCAGCCTCTGACTTCCCCTGTCGTCCCTTCCGCAGCCTCTGACTTCCCCTGTCGTCCCCTCCGAAGCCTCTGACTTCCCCTGTTCTCCCCTCCGCAGCCTCTGACTTCCCCTGTCGTCCCCTCCGCAGCCTCTGACTTCCCCTGTCGTCCCCTCCGCAGCCTCTGACTTCCCCTTTCGTTCCCTCCGCAACCTCTGACTTCCCCTGTCGTCCCCTCCGCAGCCTCTGACTTCCCCTGTCGTCCCCTCCGCAGCCTCTGACTTGCCCTGTCCTCCCTTCTGCAGCCTCTGACCTCCTGTCCTCCCCCCTGCAGCCTCTGACCTCCTGTCTCCCCCCCTGCAGCTTCTGACCTCCTGTCCCCCCCGCACCTTCTGACCTCCTGTCTCCCCCTCTGCAACCTCTGATCTCCTGTCTGCCCCCATCCCCCCTGCAGCCTCTGACCTCCCATGTCCCCCCTCCTCCGCAGCCTCTGACCTCCCCTGTCCCCCTCTCTGCAGCCTCTGACCTCCCCTGTCCCCACCTCTGCAGCCTCTGACCTCCCCTCTTCCCCCTCTGCAGCCTCTGACCTCCCCTGTCCCCCCCCTGCAGCCTCTGACCTCCCCTGTCCCCCCTTCTGCAGCCTCTGACCTCCCCCGTCCCCCCTCTGCAGCCTCTGACTTCCCCTGTGCCCCCCTCTGCAGCCTCTGACCTCCCCTGTTCCCCCCTCTGCAGCCTCTGACCTACCCTCTCCCCCCTCTGACCTCCCCTGTTCCCCCCAACCACAGCCTCTGACCTCCCCTGTTCCCCCCTCTGCAGCCTCTGACCTCCCCTGTTCCCCCCTCTGCAGCCTCTGACCTCCCCTGTCCCCCCTCCTCCACAGCCTCTGACCTCCCGTCCCCCCCATGCAGCATCTGACCACCTGTCCGCCCCCTGCATCATCTGACCTCCTGTCTGCCCCATCCCCCTGCAGCATCTGACCTCCTGTCCGCCCCCTCCCTCATGCAGAATCTGACCTCCTGTCCGCCCCCCTCCCCCATGCAGCATCTGACTTCCTGTCCGCCCCCCCTCCCTCTGCAGCCTCTGACCTCCTGTCTGCCCCCATCCCCCCTGCAGCCTCTGACCTCCCATGTCCCCCCTCCTCCGCAGCCTCTGACCTCCCCTGTCCCCCTCTGCAGCCTCTGACCTCCCCTGTCCCCCCTCTGCAGCTTCTGACCTCCCCTGTTTCCCCCAACCACAGCCTCTGACCTCCCCTGTTCCCCCCCAACCACAGCCTCTGACCTCCCCTGTTCCCCCCTCTGCAGCCTCTGACCTCCCCTGTCCCCCCCCTCTGCAGCCTCTGACCTCCCCTGTTCCCCCCCTCCGCAGCATCTGACCTCCCCTGTTTCCCCCTCCGCAGCCTCTGACCTCCCCTGTCGTCCCCTCCGCAGCCTCTGACCTCCCCTGTCGTCCCCTTCACAGCCTCTGACCTCCCCTGTCGTCCCCTTCACAGCCTCTGACCTCCCCTGTCGTCCCCTCCGCAGCCTCGGACCTCCACTGTCGTCCCCTCCGCAGCCTCTGACCTCCCCTGTTGTCCCCTCCGCAGCCTCTGACCGCCCCTGTCGTCCCCTCGGCAGCCTCTGACCTCCCCTGTCGTCCCCTCCGCAGCCTCTGACCTTCCCTGTCGTCCCCTCCGCAGCCTCTGACCTTCCCTGTCGTCCCCTCCGCAGCCTCTGACCTCCCCTGTCTTCCCCTCCGCAGCCTCTGACCTCCCGTCATCCCCTCCGCAGCCTCAGACCTCCCATGTCATCCCCTCCGCAGCCATTGACCTCCCCGTACCATCTGCAGCCTCTGACCTCCCCTGGAGAGGAGTCAAGAGTGGAAATGCCGCCAGGGGGGTCATGGGAGAAGTCAGACATGTATGGACTGTGGAGAGGAAATGATGGGATAAAACCAGAGCCACGAGCTGAACCGACTGACTGAGCCCTGCACGGTGCACCTGAGAAGAGGTCAGTGAAAGCACCGCCAGGCCAGCCTGGGGGGGGGGGGGGGCAATACAATATTGTAAGGGGGCACTGATATAAAGGTTTCCCCCTTATATCAGTAAACCCTCTTATCTTAGTGTTTTCTTTCTTTCTGGTCATCAGAGTCCTCCCCACATTCCCAGAGTTCCCCTTTACATCATAGTCTGCAGGATTCCACCTTACAGTGCAAGGGGCGACTCTGATGTAAAGGGCAATGCTGCAGACCCTGATGTAAGTGAGAACTCTAAAGGGGAATGCAGTGGACTCTGATATAAGTGGGGTCTCTGGTCACCAGTGCCCCCTTTTTATATCAGAGTTCCCGCTTAGATCGTGATCTGCAATGTTCCCCTTTATGTCAGAGTTCCCTTGCACTGTAAAGGGGGAATCCTCCTGATGTAAGGGGGAACTCTGTGCTGGGTTATATTAATCTGACCTTCATGTAAATGGAGAAATTTGTTTTTTGACTTTTGTTTAACTTAAACACATTGCTAATAGCATTAGCTACATGTTTATAGGGTAAATATTGATATTTGTACTGAAAACTGCCATTTTTGGCACCTTTTTTTTTGCAGTGTCAGTAAAAAATGTGCCAGTAAGGCCCCTTTCACACTGAGGCACTTTGCCGGCGCTAGAGTGCTAAAAATAGCGCCTGCAAAGCTTCCTCAAACAGCCGCTGCTGTCTCTCCAGTGTGAAAACCCGAGTGCTTTCACACTGGAGTGGTGCGCTTGCAGGACGCTGAAAAATGTCCTGCAAGCCGCATCTTCGGAGCGCTGTAGGAGCGGTGTATTTACCGTTCCTAAAGCGCCCCTTCCCATTGAAAACAATGGGGCAGCGCTCCAAACCCACCTGCAAAGCGCCGTTGCAGGGTTTAAAACTGCCCCGCTAGTGGCCAAAAAGCACTGCTAAAACGATGGTAAAGCGCCGCTAAATATAGCGCCGCTTTACTGCCAGTGCGCCCAGCACCTCAGTGTGAAAGTAGCCTAAATGCCATGATTTTTTGCAAGTAAACAATTGGTGCTGTTTGTAAATTCCACGTCTCTCTTATCTATATATAATACACTCTTCAAATGTGCTTTAAAATGTATGGTTTTCCCTTTTGTGAACAAGAAAATAATGACGTTATGCTGTTGGGCTGGTATAATAATGCTCTGGGGCTGGTATGAAATTATTTCCAGGGCTGGTTTTTATTCTCAGTCCGGCCCTGGCATTATGCCTTTAACCTAAGTGCTGTAATTAAAAGTGTCTGTGTTCCTAAAGCCGGCCATAGACAGTTCGTATCTCGGCCAGTTCAGCAGGGACCAGCCGAGATTCTATCCATGTATGCGCAGGCTGATTACGGGCTGGGTACAACCAGCCTGTCTGGTTTTTCATGTGATTATTGCCAGCCAGTGGGCTGGGATGAGTGGCAGGCAACCAGCATTTTTATACAAAGGCCAACAATAGTCATCCTGGTGTCCCTGTCATATCACGTTTATTCATTGTCTCTGGTACAAGAGTTTTGAACTTTTCTCTCTATAACTTGATGTTGTACAAAGAAAAATATATGAAATGTAGATGAAGGTGCTAAATCTAATTCCTCTTTTTTTTTATTGAAGATGTATGCACTATTTACTGCAGACAAGGCTCACATGGCAGGCCTGTTGACCAACACATTGAGACGCCGCCATCAAGTGACATTGAAATTAAGACTCCACCAGAATGCGGCCTGGACATGGCCACTCCACCAGAGTGCGGCCTGGACATGGCCACTCCACCAGAGTGCGGCCTGGACATGGCCACTCCACCAGAGTGCGGCCTGGACATGGCCACTCCACCAGAGTGCGGCCTGGACATGGCCACTCCACCAGAGTGCGGCCTGGACATGGCCACTCCACCAGAGTGCGACCTGGACATGGCCACTCCACCAGAGTGCGACCTGGACATGGCCACTCCACCAGAGTGCGACCTGGACATGGCCACTCCACCAGAGTGCGACCTGGACATGGCCACTCCACCAGAGTGCGACCTGGACATGGCCACTCCCCCAGAGTGCGACCTGGACATGGCCACTCCCCCAGAGTGCGACCTGGACATGGCCACTCCACCAGAGTGCGACCTGGACATGGCCACTCCACCAGAGTGCGACCTGGACATGGCCACTCCACCAGAGTGCGACCTGGACATGGCCACTCCCCCAGAGTGCGACCTGGACATGGCCACTCCCCCAGAGTGCGACCTGGACATGGCCACTCCCCCAGAGTGCGACCTGGACATGGCCACTCCCCCAGAGTGCGACCTGGACATGGCCACTCCACCAGAGTGCGACCTTGACATGGCCACTCCACTAGAGTGCGACCTTGACATGGCCACTCCACCAGAGTGCGACCTTGACATGGCCACTCCACCAGAGTGCGACCTTGACATGGCCACTCCACCAGAGTGCGACCTTGACATGGCCACTCCACCAGAGTGCGACCTAGACATGGCCACTCCACCAGAGTGTGACTTCCACAAGGATACTCCACCAGAGTGTGACTTCCACAGGGAGACTCCACCAGAGTGTGACTTCCACAGGGAGACTCCACCAGAGTGTGACTTCCACAGGGAGACTCCACCAGAGTGTGACTTCCACAGGGAGACTCCACCAGAGTGTGAATTCCACAGGGAGACTCCACCAGAGTGTGAATTCCACAGGGAGACTCCACCAGAGAATCCACTAGAATGTGACGTTCACATTCAGAACCCACCAGAATGTGACGTTCACGTTAACACTACACCGGAAAGCGGCATTCACATTGTTAATCCACCAGAATGTGGCATTCACGTTGTGACTTCACCAGAATGTGACGCTCAAGATGAGACTCCACAAAAATGCCAGCGGAACCTTGGGAACATCTCCTCCGGTGAAGATGGGGGCAAAGTTCCAGCAAAGAATAGGAAGATATTGGTGGTAGGGGACTCAATCATTAGAAGGACAAAGAGGGAAATCTGTCTCAAAGACAGTTATTACCGAACAGTATGTTGTTTACCAGGTGCTCGTGTTCGAGACATTATCCATCAGATGGACAGATTGTTGGATGGGGCTGGGGAGAGCCCAGCTGTCATGATACATATTGGTACTAACGAAAAAGTTGGAGGAAATTGGGGCACCCTAAAAAATGATTTCAGGAACTTAGGGGCTATATTGAAGAAAAGGACCTCCAAGGCAATATTTTCAGAAATACTGCCCGTACCTCGAGCCAAACCATGGAGGCAGCAGGAGCTTAGGGATCTTAACAACTGGCTGAGGTACTATTGCAGGGAGGAGGGGTTTGGCTTCATGGAGAACTGGGCTGACTTTTCAGCCGGTTACCATCTTTATTGCAGTGATGGATTGCACTTAAATGGAAGAGGTGCAGCTTTTTTGGGAAGGAAGATGGCCAAAATGTTGGAAGAAATTTTGGTTGACGCTCCACCAGAATGTAAAGTTCACATTGAGAACCCACCAGAATGTGACTCTCACACTGAGACTCACCCAGAATGTGACGTTCACGTTGAGACTACACCTGAAAGCGGCGTTCACATTGTTTCTCCACCAGAATGTGGCATTCACGTTGTGACTTTACCAGAAAGTGACGCTCAAGATGAGACTCCACAAAAATGCCAGAGGAACCTTGGGAACATCTCCTCCAGTGAAGATGGGGGCAAAGTTCCAGCAAAGAATAGGAAGATATTGGTGGTAGGGGACTCAATCATTAGAAAGACAAAGAGGGAAATCTGCCACAAAGACAGTTATTACCGAACAGTATGTTGTTTACCAGGTGCTCGTGTTCGAGACATTATCCATCAGATGGACAGATTGTTGGATGGGGCTGAGGAGAGCCCAGCTGTCATGATACATATTGGTACTAACGAAAAAGTTGGAGGAAATTGGGACACCCTAACAAATGATTTCAGGAACTTAGGGGCTATATTGAAGAAAAGGACCTCCAAGGCAATATTTTCAGAAATACTGCCCGTACCTCGAGCCAAACCATGGAGGCAGCAGGAGCTTAGGGATCTTAACAACTGGCTGAGGTACTATTGCAGGGAGGAGGGGTTTGGCTTCATGGAGAACTGGGCTGACTTTTCAGCCGGTTACCATCTTTATTGCAGTGATGGATTGCACTTAAATGGAAGAGGTGCAGCTTTTTTGGGAAGGAAGATGGCCAAAATGTTGGAAGAAATTTTGGTTGACGCTCCACCAGAATGTAAAGTTCACATTGAGAACCCACCAGAATGTGACTCTCACACTGAGACTCACCCAGAATGTGACGTTCACGTTGAGACTACACCTGAAAGCGGCGTTCACATTGTTTCTCCACCAGAATGTGGCATTCACGTTGTGACTTTACCAGAAAGTGACGCTCAAGATGAGACTCCACAAAAATGCCAGAGGAACCTTGGGAACATCTCCTCCAGTGAAGATGGGGGCAAAGTTCCAGCAAAGAATAGGAAGGTATTGGTGGTAGGGGACTCAATCATTAGAAAGACAAAGAGGGAAATCTGCCACAAAGACAGTTATTACCGAACAGTATGTTGTTTACCAGGTGCTCGTGTTCGAGACATTATCCATCAGATGGACAGATTGTTGGATGGGGCTGAGGAGAGCCCAGCTGTCATGATACATATTGGTACTAACGAAAAAGTTAGAGGAAATTGGGACACCCTAACAAATGATTTCAGGAACTTAGGGGCTATATTGAAGAAAAGGACCTCCAAGGCAATATTTTCAGAAATACTGCCCGTACCTCGAGCCAAACCATGGAGGCAGCAGGAGCTTAGGGATCTTAACAACTGGCTGAGGAACTATTGCAGGGAGGAGGGGTTTGGCTTCATGGAGAACTGGGCTGACTTTTCAGCCGGTTACCATTTTTATTGCAGTGATGGATTGCACTTAAATGGAAGAGGTGCAGCTTTTTTGGGAAGGAAGATGGCCAAAATGCTGGAAGAAATTTTAAACTAGGAGATGATGAGGAAAAGGGATCAGAGAATGATTTTCTAGTGAACATGAGGGAGAAGATCTTCAAGTCGAGCCATCATCACCAGAGTCCAGATGTCATTACTCTCTAAAAAGATTCTCATCAGCACCTATCTTCAAAAGAGCAATACCTTCAGCTATCTTCACCCAACAAGAGTGCCATATTATCAGGGCCAGGACAAGGGGTGGGCAGGAGGGGCGGCTGCCCTGGGCACTGTGGTATCATGGGCGGTGGGGAGCACCACAAGGAAATAGGGGGAGGGGATTTGTGTTGGAAAGGGGGATTTGGGGGGCAACAGGAAGTATTGTTCTAGGAGGGGAAATTTGGGGGGTATGCTAAAATTTAGGGGGAGAAGGAATGGGGGAAGAAGATTTGTGCTAGGAAGGATGATTTGCAGTGGAGTTATTGGGAGGAGTAATCTTAGGGGTAGATAATTTGTGCTAGGAGGAGTGATTTTTTTTTGGGGGGGGCACTTGAATTGGGGGGATTTGGGGGGTGGGGGGGTAAGATTTGTGCTGGGATGAGGGGGAATTTATGCTTAGGGGGGGTGAAAAAGATTAGTGCTCAGTTTTTTTTGTGGGGGGGTTTTGATGACGCATAATGCCCATACACCTTGGGGGCGGCGGGTGTAGTTGGGCATGTTTGCCCTGGGCTCTGGATGACCTTGTCCCGTCACTGCATATTATCTTTTCTACATAGTCCAAGTTTTGTGTGTGGGAACAGAATGTTACAAGACTCAATGGAAAGTCTGAGGAATCCTGCCAGGGACCAGGTATATATGTACCAACACAGGCTCCTACACTGATGGCGGCTGCCACTCCAGTAACTGGAGGGCCTTCCCATCAGCCCTCTATTTCCCTTTCTGCAGCTTCTGGATCACCAACTATCAAGGATAAGTAGTATCAGCATGTTTTTGAGGTGTGTGTTGGACCGGCTATGAGGGGAGGTTGGAGGCCGGTATGTTTTTTTATTTTTTTTTTATTTATTTTTTTTTAATATATTAACAGACATTACTGTATAAATGACTTTGCCAGTGGTGGACGTTAGGCAACTAAAAGGAAATAAAACATACAAACATGTTCATACAACTTCCTTGGCATCATTATTACTAACTTGCTCACTGCAGGGAATATCACAACAAATGTGTTGGCCTCCCTTATTGCGGAGGCCGGTATGTTTTTGAGCCGTGTGTTACACCGGCTATGAGGGGAGGTTGGAAATCTTTTTGTCTTCAGAGGTCGGAGGAGTCTTTCCAGCTTTATTTAGGCTTTTTCTGCTGGAGAAATGAGAACTCTTCTCACCAATAAGGTCCTTTATGGAGAAGTTCAAGATCTCACTCACACGGGGTGTATGAATCTGTACCCTGTGTGGGGCTGTATTTACCCCAACAAGGACATCCATGCGGGTGCAGTTGTGCGGACGCACCCTGGGTGCATTTCGGGGCCTTGCACCAGCACCCACACAGATGCCACATTGGGTACAGCTGCTGCACCCCAGTTGACAGCAATGGGACTGCCTACACGGGATGCTGGGAACACCTGTGCATCCCCATTCTGATAAACACGGCCCTCCCATGGGGTATGGCTTCATACCCTCCATGTGAATAAGACGGAAGTATGAACGGAATCATTAGCTCCTTTGTGTTGCTAATTTGGGGACCACTGAACTCCCCCCCTCCCAGCTCCTCCAGTTACCATGGGCCTCTTGGCTGCTTCTCTGATTAATGCTCTCCTTGCCTGGCCTGTCAGTTTAGGTGGACGGCCATGTCTTGGTAGATCTGCAGTTATGCCATACTGTTTACATTTCCGGATGATGAATTAAACAGTGCTCCGCAAGATGTTCAAAGCTTGGCATTTTTTTTTTTTTTTTTTATAACCCAACCCCGTTTTAAATGTCTCCACAACTTTATCCCTGACCTTTCTGGTGTGTTCCTTGGCCTTCATGATGCCGTCTGTTCACAAAGGTTCTCTAACAAGCCTCTGAGGGCTTTGCAGAACAGCTGTATTTATACTGAGATTACAGCAGCTACCTAAACCAAACAACCAGTTTCCCCAGGAAGTAGTAGAGAAGTTAATATTGCAGTCCAGCAACAGGTTTTATTTGCCCACCACCTTTACTACATAAGGTTCTGATGAAACTGCACTGAGGCTCTGCAACACTACACTTTAAAGTGAACTCTGCTTTGCCCATGCAGGTTACGTGAACAACCGTTTTCTTCCCTCACTTGCCACCCGCCGGCCATCATATGACAGCCAGGCGGTGCGGCTCTTGTTCTGGGAGTGCTTCATATGATGGCCTCCCATTTAAACAGGGAATGCGCACGATCATGCGCACGCATCCCTGTTCCTTCAGTGGCGGCGTGTCACTGAGACACCGCTCGCCACTGAGGAGGGGTGTACAGCCATTTGACATGGCCGTTTACCACGTGATCAGCCGTGATGAAGTCACAGCCGATCACAAGTGGTACCGCCCCACTTTGCACAGCTCATGCACGCGATCGGAAACACGCTGCCCATGCACGTCGGTGGCGGCATGTTCCCAGGATCACTGCTCTTTACCGACGGTGGTAAACAGCCATTGGCTGGCGGCGGCATGTGATTGGCTGTGATCCTTTCACAGCCAATCACTAAATGTAAACAAACCGCGGTAACGAGATGTTACCAGGTTCTCCTCCTCACACACCAATCGTGTGTGAGGAGATTGCGGTAACATCTCGTTACTGCCTACAGTGTACACTGTCACAGTCCACCAGAGTACCCGAGTTCCTGTCCCCAGGCCATCAGAGTACCTGAGTACCTGTGGTGGTGAAGCACTCGGTCGGTGTTCCTATTAAACACTTTGGGTGGAGATAGAAGCATTATCAAGAAAATCTTAAACACTGAAGAGACTGTTTACATTTATGCACTATATTTATGCACAAAGCACTTTTTCTTACAGGAGATAATAAAACACTTGTAATATTAATGGTATATTGGAGCATATTGTGGTTTATACTGTTTGTGGTATATAGAAAGCAACAAACAGTTTTTTTCACACATTTTTTACACTGTTGAAACTATTTATTGTGGATGATTTTTTTCACAGCATCCCTATATAATTTTGGGGGCTTGAGCACTTTAGTTGTTCGTGGTCTGTGTAAGATTTCTTTATTTATTTGTTGACGCCAGTGCAGGAGTTGGGGGTCTGGTCAACAGACACAAACTGCAGTGGTACCATCACATATGTATATTTTTCCTTTTTTTTCTGGTTTTATAATTTGTAAAAGTGGTGGTTTAGTTGGTAGTGATATTAATGTATTTGAAACACATGGTCTAGACTTCTTGGAAGTAAGGCATTATTATAGGAAATAAAGTTAGCGCAACCCTGATCATACGCACATATTCATTAGATTGACTCACATAGTGATATCTCTATATTAGGTTGCAGCAAACAGATATATTTTACATTTTCTTGTCCCTAGTGCGCCGGTATTTTTACTATTTTTTGTTAAAACACATGCATGTTCACCTTAAAGCAGAGTTCCACCCAAAAGTGGAAGTTCCGCTTTATGCACTCCTCGCCCCTTACATGCCACAAATGGCATGCAATTTTTTTTGGGGGGGCTGGGTACCTATAAACACACCTTCTTGACAGGTACTTCCTGTCCCACTTCCTCCTTCCGTGTGCCTAGGCGATGCCTCCTCTCCCCCTAGGTGGCCCCTCCCTCGCTGCAATCTTCTGAGACATGTCACAGGTCCCACAAGATTTCCTGGCCACTAGGAGAGCTCAGAGCAACTCGCGCATTCGCAGAGTATGCCTGGCTGTGAAACCGCAAGCTGTCACAGCCAGGTGCCCACAGTTGCAATGACAGCACCGCGGAGAGGAGGGGGAGAGGAGTGAGGCTTGCGGCGGCCGCATTGCTGGAACGTGGGACAGGTGAGTGTTTTGTTAAAAGTCAGCAGCTACACTTCTTGTAGCTGCTGACTTTTAATAAACTGAAAAATGAGTGGAACGGTTTTGTTTTTTTACGTACTTGCAGTGCTTTTATAGGGATAACATTTAGAGAACTGTGTTTGTATTGCAGAGATATATTTTATATGTTTCTGTTTGTTTTTCTCAGACATACACTTGAAGTATCTTCTGACCTTTGGTATAAAATATCCATTCAGCTGAACATCTTTAATGGGTGCATGAGCAACTCCTATTGACACAACTGAGGCAAAGCCCTGGATTTCCTGTAGAACAGCCTGTGTGTACGGCATTTTTACTTTGTCATCATAGTCAAGGTTGTCTCTGTCTCCTCTATTTCTTCTCTATATTTCTCTGAAAGAGCATCTACAGTTTTATACTCATACTGAAAATATAATAAAATAAAACTGAAGGAAGCTTAGGTTTGTATTATTCAAAAAAATATATTGAATTGCAGGTGACAGAAAGTGAAAGCACCTGACTGGTGGGTTGTAACTGACAATACAGATACTTCTAGAACAAAGCTACTAGATAATAAGAGATATAAAGAAGGAAACCATTATCAGAAGACTTTACCCCGAATGTCCGGATAGGTTATCATGTAAAGCAGACTCCATTCCAGAGTGGCAGAGGTAGTTTCCGTCCCAGAAAGAAAGATCTCCCACACATGAATAGGTTCTCAGCATCAAAGGTTGAATTGTGACCATCGGGGAAGTCTGCAAAATCTCCACTTACCATTCCTCGCTGTGGGGTTATCTGAGATAAACCTAATCACCCTTCACGGTGGGCTCCAAAACCTTCAGGAACAGGGGAACCTAGAGGTTACCCACAATCCTGGACCTGCAACAGCACCCTGCCAGTAAAACTTTGTGGCCCTACTACCAAAAAGTACTGGATCCCAGGGTCCAGCTCTCTAAAAAGACAAACATTCGCAAGCAAAACCTTGTTTCTTCAAACACGAGGCCCAGGTACCATTCCTTTGGCCCATGAAAGGACACTCTAAACGGATCCGGTCAGCATGGCTAGTCCCAGCAAGGAAGCTTCCAGTGGAGCTTAGCACAGCAGATCTTTACTCGTGACCAACACCTTAGACACTGGGGAAAAAACTGAGGACTCCCAGTAGTGGGAGGGGTTATATAGGGAGTGCAATTCTTGCCTTAGGGTGTGCCAGTGTCCATCACCTATCAGTGGCCCTATAACCCGCATAGTAACTACTATGGCTCTGTGTCCCCTGATGTATGAAAAGAAAAGCAGATTTCAACTTTTGTAGACTGTTCATTTTACAGAAATCTTAAAAGCTGAACTTCAGTCATAGAAATAGAAAGTGCTTTCTACAGCAGGTGTGCTGCCTTACTGGGAATAAAGTGCCCAGTGCAGGGGGAAGCAGGGTGACATTTCAGCTCTAGAGATTACTTTTTTCATCACTGCAGCTTGCTGTTAAACTGAGTAACCTAGAAAAGCATTGCTTTGTCTGGGGGGTCCCTCTGCAACAAACTACAGCCAGTCTTTCCCTACTCATTGTGTGTGAGCATCTGTCTTCAGTAGCCCAGAGTTCAGCATAACCACTTGTTTAACGGGCACTTTCACCCACTTCCTGACCAGGCCAACATTTTAAGCTTTCAACACTGTCGCACTTTGACAACTGCACAGGCATGCAGCATTATACCCATGTGACATTTTTATCTCCCCCCCCACACTAGAGCTTTCTTTTGATGGTATTTAGTCACCACAAGGTTTTATTTTTTGCTAAACAAATGAAAGAGCAAACATTTTGAAAATCACTGATCGGTTCCCTGATTAGTGTAGCTGTCCCCTTTCACACTTGTCGGTCACTGGCTCTCCTTAAAAATGAATGCTGATTACTGGGAAGTGTGCTTATGTCTTGATCAGCCGTGTATGGACACAGCTGATCATGTGGTAAAGGGCCACTGTGATTGGCGATCACAGAGCACGCTGGGTGAGCACTGCAGCGGGCAACGATCTTGAGGACGTCAACAGAAGCCCTCCTAGAACTAAACGACAGCACTGTAGCTGTCATTCTGCTATAGCACGGTCGGCAAGTGGTTAGAGGTTATAGTGTCATAGATTATCTATTTTAATTCCAATTCCTATGGAGATCACCTGTCAAGAATGTCACCAAGATTTAAAAAGTTAATAGTAATCCTACCACCATTTGATGTCGATGACTGTCGCGTTGGCATCCTTTGTGGCTTAGAGTCTGTTGGGTTGCTAATAGGAGTCATTTTACAAGTGCGCACCCAAAGAGAAGGCCTGGGGCTCTCAGCAGAAGGAGCCTAAAGAATAGACAAATTTGTTATAGACAATTTATAGGGATACGCAATAGAAAGTTATTCTACTTTAGACTAAGTCTTGTCATCAATTATATACAGTGCCATAAGAAAGGTATTCAAACCGCTTGAAATTTTTACTTTGCCATGTTTCAACCAAAAAAACTTAAATTGGGATTTTATGTGATAGACCAACACAAAGTGGGACATAATTAGGGGTGCAACGGATCAAAAAAACTCACGGATCGGATCATTTTTAGGATCAGAAAATAGTAATTGAATTTGCAGAAACCTGTGAAAATTCCACCGCCATATAATCCCCACTGTAATATCCACAATCTCTGTAATATTGGCTGAGCGTGGCAGGGTACGGCTGGGTACGGCAGAGCATGGCTGGGTACGGCAGAGCATGGCTGGGTACGGCAGAGCATGGCTGCGTAAGGCAGAGCATGGCTGGGTACGGCAGAGCATGGCTGGGTACGGCAGAGCATGGCTGGGTACGGCAGAGTATTGCAGAGTAAGGCTGGGTATGTCAGAGTATCGGCAGGGTATGGCTGGGTATGGCAGAGTATTGGCAGAAGATGGCAGAGTAGTGGCAGGGGATGGCAGAGTATTGGCAGGGGATGGCTGGGTATGGCAGAGTATTGGCAGGGTATGGCAGAGTATTGGCAGGGTATGGCAGAATATTAGCAGGGTATGGCAGAATATTGGCAGGGTATTGCAGAGTAGGCTGTCAAAGAGCAGCGCTGTGGGCACTACAGATGCAGCCCACAGTGCTGCATCCATCCGACCTCTCCCCTTCCACTGTACAGATCAGTACAGAGAGGGGAGAGAGGAACCGGTGTCATGTCATGATTTGGTTTGTTTATAAGTGATCGCTCCGTCATTTGACGGAGCAATCACATTGTAAACGGCCTGGGTGAATAAAGATGGCTGCCGCTTCAGACCTAGGCCGAAGCCGCGGCCTTCCCTGAGACCGTGACCGGGGAGCTCGCCGCGGATCACGGCGTGTGCCGATCCGAGCGGGGTGACCCGTTTGGATCACGGATCGGTGACGATCCGTTGCACCCCTAGACATAATTGTGAAGTGGAAGGAACACGATAAAAATGGTTTTTAACTTTTAACTTTTTTTTTACTGATACCTCCAACTAAAATCTAGTCTTGCCTTCAGACGTCACCTAATTAATAAACAGTCCACCTGTGTGCAATTTAATCTCAGCATAAATGCAGCTGTTCTGTGAAGCCCTCAGAGGTTGGTTAGAGAATCTTAGTGAACAAACAGCATCATGAAGGCCAAGAAAAAGCCATAAGAAGTCTTGTTTGCGAGAAGTCATGTGGGGGACACAGAAAACATGTGAAAGATGGTGCTCTGGTCAGGAGACCAAAATTAAATTTTTTGGCCTAAAAGCAAAACGCTATGTGTGGCGGAAAACTAACACTGCACATCACCCTGAAAACAGCATCCCCACCGTGAAATATGGTGGTGGCAGCATCATGTTGTAGGAATGCTTTTCTTCAGCAGGGACAGGGAAGCTGGTCAGAGCCAGATACAGGGCAATCTTATAAGAAAACCTGTTAAGAGTCTACAAAAGACTTGACTGAGGCGGTGGTTCACCTTCCAGCAGAACAACTACCCTAAACCTACAGCCAGAGTTACAATAGAATGGTTTAGATCAAAGCATATACATGTGTTAGAATGACCCAAAGTCCAGACCTAAATCCAATTGATAATCTGTGGCAAGACTTGAACATTGCTGTTCACAGATGCTCTCCATCCAATCCTGACAGAGCTTGAGCTATTTTGCAAAGAATGGGCAAAAAGATCACTCTAGATGTGCAAAGCTGGTAGAGACATTCTCAAAGACTTGCAGCGAAAGGTGGTTCTACAAACTATTAACTCAGGGGGGCTGAATTAAAATCACGTTGGCCACCATTTATCATTTTACTTCTACTTTACAATTATGTGCCATTTTGTGTTGTTTTATCACAGTAAAATACATTTACGTTTTTGGTTGTAACATAACAAAATGTGGAAAATTCCAAGGGGATGAATACTTTTTCAAGGCACTGTATACACCAATGGCTGCCAACCTAGCATTCTGGAACCACTTAATTTCATTCTGCAAGCCACTCATGTTGACCTCTGCTTCACATGCAGTACAGCAGGGGTGCCCAACCAGTGGCCCGCGGAGCCCTCTGATGTGGCCCGCGACCTCCTGCTCTGGGATGGCTGGTTGGCAAGCCCAGATTGCAGGTTCTCGACCCGGCATCCCAGAGCATCAGTGTTGTGAATGAAGCCGGTGGTAGTGGAAGCAAGCGGTTGTGTAGCAGAGCCATATAAGACGATGCTTCCTGTATAGCGCCACATCCTGTCACAGACAGAGTGATACCAAATGCACTCTTTCTGGAACAGCAACAGCTGGTGATACCCGAATTGAAGACTATTATTAAAGGTATGTTTAATACTATAATCTGCAGTGGTTACTGGACTGCTTTCAAACTGCACTGAGCCATAGACCTCTGTTATTTCCTATGGGTTTGGTGCGCTTTCAGAAAGTACACAACACCTGCAGGATATAATAGAATTCTATGGCAAAGTGCAGCTAACCCCAAGAAAAGCCAGAGGTGCACTGCTCTGGGTAGACCACAGCACATCAGTGTGAAAACAGCCTTAGGCCCCTTTCACATGATTGGTCCAACCCAATCAGACCCTCCATTCACCTCTATGGAGTGGAAAATGTAAACAGACTTGTGTCCGTTTACATCTGCATACCTTCAATCCGATCCGCTAAAAGAAAAAAAAAACAGAAGGTGATCTGTCCCCTTCCATCTGGGTGGATCGGAGGGCCCATAGAGTAGAGTGGACTGTGTCGGCTCTGCATATGCGGAGTGTACATGGACCTGTCATCCTCCTTCTCCGCTCATTGTGGCCGTGACTGGTTACCAAGTCACTTAAGTGGCCCTTGCTCTTCAAAAGGTTGGCCATCCCTGCAGTACAGTCTGCAGGATTAACAGCAGCCTGATTAAGTTCTAAAGGGGCACAGAATGAGTAGAAAAAAACACCACATATTACTACAAATAATCAATTCTAGTTAAAAGGACAAACAAGCAATTTGTTTCTTATCTCCTCAGCAGGTTCTGCAGCTTCGGCCCTGCAGATTTAACAAACAAATTTAAGTCTGAAAAATCTAGCACCAGTCATTATACCACTTAGGATTTCCATTAATTTTTAAACACAACCATTATATACATGTATATATGCATACTAGTTGCAAGTACAATTCTTAACATGGTCACACAACCAATGAAGTCACCCAGAGGAGCAACGGATTCAAATGCAACTGGTGATAAGTATATCATAAAAAGAGTAATTAAGAGAAACAATAGCTAAGGCACTGGTCTAATAAAATTGTAACTTTTTTTTTTTTTTTTTTTAAACAACCCATATCCAAACTTACACTAAGGTACTGAGGACGCAGCTCCTAAAGCCCCATACACACTATCAGATTGTCTGCTGATTTTTGTCATCAGATTTACCAAAACCATGTAGTAGAAGGGCCTACCTGATTGCATACACATTGAAACTCCTAATGTTTGACCTCATATTATATGGTTTTGGTAAATCTGAAGGAAAAACTCAGCAGAAAATCTGATAGTGTGTATGGGGCTTTAGACAGGGTGATCACTAACTAGGACACAGGGTATCGAAGATCACTGAACTGAATGGAGGTGAGCCGGGCTCGCCACTCACCATGCCACTATTGGCATCTTTGTGAGCTCCCTCCGTCTCTGCGCTGCAAGCCAGAACCACAGTGAGTAGTGGGTGAGAATATGTTGGGGGCTTTGAAAAAGGGTCAAAGCCCCGAAACATATATGCCCTTTGGAGTTCTGGCTTGTAGCACAGAGATAAGAAGGGAGCTCACATGGACACCGACAGAGGCATGGTGGCCCCGTTCACCTCCATTCAGCTCAGTGATCTTTGATAACTAGGAAAGCAGCAAGCCACACCTCATGTGTGGATGGAGGAATCTTACTTATTTCAATCTTTGAAATATATAAAATAAGAAAACTTTACACAACTAAGAAAACTGTCAACTATTCAAACTAATCTCACAATCATTCTCACCTAATTTGAACAGTGACCTCTTCATTCACTATTTCAACGGAGCACTGGTCTGCAAAAAAAGGTAACACATTAAAGAAGAATTAAAATGTAACGTTAATCAAAAAATTAAGTCCTAAATAATGCAATAAGCACGTCTTAAACTACGGGAGATGGTTCCTCAGTGCTTTGTCCTACCAATGCTCATCCCAGGTCAGCAAGCACTTTTACCATTATGTCAAAATAAATTAAGACATTACGCCATCCATCGTTTGCACAGAAAGACTTTGGGAAACCAGCAGTGGAGGCTTTTTCTTCCTGAACTAAAAGCCAAAGCCCTGCATTAAAGTGATTCTAAAAGAGTTGCGATAAAAAAATAAAATAAAAATAAAAAAAAAAAAAATAAATAAAAGCAGGGAGCAGATACCTGTCAAATTCAGGAATTTGCTCCCACTTCCGGGCATAGATCGCTGCACTTTCTGCTGCAAGCTACGCCATGTCCTGCAAGAGTGAAGCCGCCAACGTATTTTTTTTCCCAGGTGGAACTCCGCTTTAAAGTGGTAGTAAACCCGCTAATTTTTTTTTTTTTTTAACACCTGCAAAGCAAAAGGCATAATGAGCTAGTATGCACCGCATACTAGCTCATTATGAAATACTTACCTTAGAACGAGGCCCCGACATCTGGCCCGATCCACGCCGAGGGAGCTGACATGCTCCCTCGGCGTTTCTTCCGGGTATCGCGGCTCCAGCGCTGTGAGTGGCCGCGATATCGTCACTCCCATGCATGCGCGCTGGAGATTTCATTCCGGCCGGTCGGCCACTGCCAGATTTTCAGGCCGAGAATCCCCTTGTGCGCATGCGCCGCTGCAGTCAGCGGCGCATACCGAGGGGAATATCTCCTAAACCGTACAGGTTTAGGAGATGTTTTTTTTTACCTACAGGTAGTCCATTGATTCTTCCTGTCATGTGAAAAAGCCTGCCTGTACGATGTATAGGGCAGACAGCTTACACTGACCGTCTGTAGGAGTCATGCATGGTGCAATGCTTTCCAGGCTTCTATAAAGAATAAAAAAATAAAATGGTAAATGCACTTTTGTTACCTACAAAAAAAGTGCACTTATTTTTTTAATAGTGAACTTATCCTTTAAATTTCACAATGTTGAATCTATATAGTAAAACATGCAGTACCTCCAGACAATGTATTGTATAGGTAAATAGTCACTGAAGGTACACCTGGGTAAATGGTTACTAGGGAGGAAAAGAATTATAGGTAGCAATTCCTCAACCAGGCCACCAAAACTGTCACCCCAATAGTAATCAATAAAGTGTGAGGGGTGTTCCTCTGAATCAGTAAACAGCATATAAAAAAGTAGGACAAATTCCAAAGAGATTCTTCAAAGAGAAACAAAATATTTTATTAAACAATTCCACATAAGCACTGGCGACAATGAAAAATATTACCTCCACCACAATCATTAAAATGAGATCACGTTGACCACGGTGTCCCATCAATATTGCCCCATCATATTCCTCTATTATAAATCCTTAGTAGATGGTGTGGCTGTGCTGTCCCCCGGGTTCTATAATCAGAGCTAAGATGTCCCAGCCGCCTCCCCCACTGCTCATCACTGTGCAGAAGCTTTGGTAACCATGGCAACAAAAGCCTGTCAGTTAGAGGAGCACCAGGAGATTTGAAAAAAAAAAAAAAGGTTTCCATGACAACACTGCTGCACTATGATGTCACTGGCTGCTCTCATATAAGAAACAGCTCAGCAGGGTTCCTGCCAGTTGCTTTGTTGACTCTGAACGGTTAACACGAGCTTCTTTCTCTAGCGAGTTTTTTCTTGTAATCTGATCAGATTTTATCCGATTTCATTACAATTTAATTCTCACCCATTTAAAGCGTGTTTCATTATTCTTCATAATGAACAGATTTAACCTTAAAAAGGTTGTTTCTCAAAATAACACCAAAGAGAAACCCACCATTGGAAGACCACCTATGGAAGGAGATATCAGTTTCCATCCTGCAGATATCTCAAGCAAGAAGCCCAAAAGAATGCAGAGAAGGATACTACGGGCTCTTATGCGCGGCTGCTTCAGAGCCGTTATTGGATGCTTTCATGCCGGCGTTAAAGTCAATGGCCAACAGCAGAAAACAGAAGACCTGAATGGTAAGTCCTTTTTTTATTAAGGTTTTTAGTTACAATCAACACAAGACATACACACAACCCATGTACGTATTGTACAATCATAATAAACACACATTTATAAGCAATATTTAAGAAAAAAAAAAGAAAAAAAAAAAGACCTCATAACATTGTATACTACTAATATCTTAATCTCCCAACCCCATCATTCAAGTTTTTACACCGCTATATTTAGAGGTTCATATATATCTGGTGTAATAAATGGTCAATACATCATCACGACTATATCTGTCCTCAAACCCCTTGTGCCACTCTACATAATTGATGGTTGTGAGCAGGGGCGGACTGACAACTCATGGGGCCCCTGGGCAATAGGGGATCATGGGGCCCCCTTTGTCTCCACCCACCCACACACAAGCCACACCCTCACAAAGCACCACGTATATATTGCACTGCTACATTACATGCATTGGTCACATAATTTATCTACTGTATGTTCAAAATAAATGTTTAAAGAGTTAAGAAAAATAAACTCACATTAACCATGTACATTTACTGCGGGGCTGCATCTCCTGTGAGCAGAATCACGTACAGGTACTTGATTCTGCACTTGCGGGTCTGCGCGCTGTTTGATTGGACACACCGAGAGCTAATCAGCGCGTCTGGTGGGCCCCGCCCGATCGTTTCCAACAGAGGCAGAATAGTGGTCTGCCGATGTAAACAAATCCCCAGAGAGCCTCCCCCACTTACACCAGGATCCCCAGAGAGCCCCCTCCTTACATCGGGTCCCCAGAGAGCCCCCGACCCCCTTACGTCAGGCTCCCCAGAGAGCCCCCTCTTTACATAAGGGTCCCCAGAGAGCCCCCTCCTTACATCAGGGTCCCCAGAGAGCCCCCTCTTTACATAAGGGTCCCCAGAGAGCCCTCTCCTTACAACAGGGTCCCCAGAGAGCCCCCTCCTTACATCAGGGTCCACATTGAGCCCCCTCATTACATCAGGGTCCCCAGAGTCCCCTCTTTACCTCCTGGTCCCCAGAGAGCCCCCTTACATCAGGGTCCTCAGAGAGCCCCCCTTACATCAGGGTCCCCAGAGAGACCCCCATAGATCTGGGTTCCCAGAGAGACCCCCCCATTGATCCGGGTCCCCAGAGAGCCCCCCATACATCAGAGTCCCCAAATATCCCCCCATACATCAGGGTCCCAAGAAAGCCCCCATACATCAGGGTCCCCAGAAAGCCCACCACCCCCCATACATCAAGGTCCACAGAGATCCCCCTCCCCCATACATCAGGGTCCTATGTAGATATATTTATTTTTCTCTAAGCACCATATCATTTGTTTGCATTTTCCATTCGCCTAATGTCGGAGGATGTGGAGACATCCCTTAATTAGGCTATAAAGAGAGTCCTTACTATCGGTATATGAGTGTTTTCCAGGGTCCTAGATTCATCTATCATACTTAAGGGGCATACCCCAGGTTCTTCCATCAATTCTGACTTAAAGTGGAGGTCCCGCAATTTTTTTTTTAAAGTCAGCAGCTACAAATACTGCATCTGCTGCCTTTTAAAATATAGACACTTACCTGTCCAGGGCGCCCGTGATGTCGGCACCCGTGATGTCGGCACCCGAAGCCGATCTGTCGCTTGGCTCTCGGGTGCTGCCACCGCCATCATCGGTAAAGGAATCAGGAAATGAAGCCTTGTACATCCCAGTTCCCTACTGCTCAAGCGTGAGTTGCGCTGCGCAATCCGGATGGTCCCTGCTGTCTCTGGGATCCGTGCATTTCACAGTAGACGGGGGGGGGGGGGGGGAGGGTGAAGAGGCGTAGACTCCAACGAGAGTCTATGCCCAGAAATGGGTGCAAATACCTGTATTATACAGTTCCATTTTTATGTAAAGACAGTTAGCAGTAGAAATAACCCCTTCCCAATACTGATGGAGTTTAGGACATCTCCATAACATGTCTTAAATTAGCCAGCCCCATATTACATCTAGGACAAAGAGGGGTATCTTTACGCTGCCATGTGATAGGTCCTGTGTGAAATGAATAGTTGGGTTCATTTCTGTGTGGAGGATAAAGAGACCATGGGCAGTGCGGACAATGCCACCTCCCAATGATCATCCCTTATGGGACTTAGATCCCTTTCCCACTGTCTCTTTGAAGGTTCAATTTTGATTGCAACTCTGTAGTCATATATGTCAATCTTTTGATTTAATTTCCAACAATCCACATGTACACACTACTGGGAAGTCCATACACATGCAGATGGATGGTTATAGATCTCTTATTAGCACCATCTCCCTGTGAATTTGTATTTTCTGAAAACCAGAAGATTACTTAACGGTGCCCCAAAGAAAACATGAAATAGTCCCCTCTGTTCCCTGCTGAATTGACAAAAAATAATGGATTGTCTGAACAGCCTTAGGGCTCATTTAAGCATGTTGTGCCCTCTGAACAGCAATCCACATTCAGGTCGCTCTTCAGAGTCCATTTGACAGGTGGTAAGAAGGTGTTATATTGCCTCCTCACCACTTGTTTAAACACGACAACGTTATATAAACATTTTAGATCCCTGTATGTGTGCTGTACAGGTTTTAAAATCCTTATACTGTTAGGAAAATGTTGTCACACCCCAATTTCTTCACAGAGCACACAATCTCCTTTTTCTTTACTGGCTGAATGTGAGCTGTCAGGCAGGCCCAGGCCCTGGCCCTTATAGGTGGAGGGGGCCCAGTCATGCAAGCTGTACGGGGCCCCATTTCTAACAGCGGCCCTGAGTGTGGGGGCGAATGGCACTGAATGCAGACAGTGCATATCATATTAGGAGAAGTAGCTGCGTGTGTTCTAATCATTTTCAATAGACTGCCTGCATGCAGCACCTGGAAGTTACAGATGTTGCAAAAACGGCCCGTTCATGCTATATGGGCCTCATCACCCTTGTAAACAAGTCCATACAGACAGACAAAACTAATACAAATAAAACAGCGATAATTAATTATCCATGAGCATTTTAATATGCACTATGCAGGGCCGGACTGGCCTACCGGGATACCGGGAAATTTCCCGGTGGGCCGGCTGCCTGGTTGTTCGTGGGGCCGCTGTGAGGGCAGCGGCGCCTGAAAAAATATGGCCGTGGGGCCGGGCCGACATGAAACTGAGCAGGCACCAGCGCTGTTCCGAAGCTGGCCGTGCTCGGGCTGAGCCCGTACACGCTCGTCAATTTTCGTAAAGGAGGGCTCATGCGCAGTTACACGATGGGAGGCGCCATTTTTAAAAGTAAAGCAGAGCTCAGTGAGGTCTCGTCTGATGGCGTGTGCCTCTTCTTACGTCCCACCCGCAGCTTATGACCTCCTGAACGCCCCCCCTCCCCCTGCAGCCTCCGACCTTCTGTCCGCCCCCCTCCCCCATGCAGCATCTGACCTCCTGTCCGCCCCCCTCCCTCATGCAGCATCTGACCTCCTGTCCGACCCCCATCCCCCATGCAGCATCTGACCTCCTGTCTGCCCCCACTCCCCCTGCAGCCTCTGACCTCCTGTCTGCCCCCCATGCAGCCTCTGACCTCCTGTCCGACCCCCCAGCAGCCTCTGACCTCCTGTCTGCCCCCCATGCAGCATCTGACCTCCTGTCCACCCCCCTGCATTATCTGACCTCCTGTCTGCCCCCACTCCCCCCTGCAGCCTCTGATCTCCTGTCTGCCCCTCCGCAGCATCTGACCTCCTGTCCGCCCCTCCTGCAGCCTCTGACCTCCTGTCCGGCCCCATGAAGCCACTGACCTCCTGTCCAGCCCCCGCAGCCTCTGGACTCCTGTCCACCCCCCCGCAGCCTCTGGCCTCCTGTCCGCCCCCCCCCCGCAGCCTCTGGCCTCGTGTTCGCCCCCCCCGCAGCCTCTGGCCTCCTGTCCGCCCCCCCGCAGCCTCTGGCCTCCTGTCCGCCCCCTCCCCGCAGCCTCTGACCTCCTGTCCGCCCCCCGCAGCCTCTGACCTCCTGTCAGCCCCCTTTAGCCTCTGACTTCCTGTCCGCCCCCCTCCCCCTGCAGCCTCTGACCTCCTGTTCGCCCCCCTGCAGCATCTGACCTCCTGTCCGCCCCACCCGCAGCCCTGACTTCTCCTGTCGTGCCCTGCGCAGCCTCTGACTTCCCCTGTCGTCCCTTCCGCAGCCTCTGACTTCCCCTGTCGTCCCCTCCGAAGCCTCTGACTTCCCCTGTTCTCCCCTCCGCAGCCTCTGACTTCCCCTGTCGTCCCCTCCGCAGCCTCTGACTTCCCCTGTCGTCCCCTCCGCAGCCTCTGACTTCCCCTTTCGTTCCCTCCGCAACCTCTGACTTCCCCTGTCGTCCCCTCCGCAGCCTCTGACTTCCCCTGTCGTCCCCTCCGCAGCCTCTGACTTGCCCTGTCCTCCCTTCTGCAGCCTCTGACCTCCTGTCCTCCCCCCTGCAGCCTCTGACCTCCTGTCTCCCCCCCTGCAGCTTCTGACCTCCTGTCCCCCCCGCACCTTCTGACCTCCTGTCTCCCCCTCTGCAACCTCTGATCTCCTGTCTGTCCCCATCCCCCCTGCAGCCTCTGACCTCCCATGTCCCCCCTCCTCCGCAGCCTCTGACCTCCCCTGTCCCCCTCTCTGCAGCCTCTGACCTCCCCTGTCCCCACCTCTGCAGCCTCTGACCTCCCCTCTTCCCCCTCTGCAGCCTCTGACCTCCCCTGTCCCCCCCTGCAGCCTCTGACCTCCCCTGTCCCCCCCTCTGCAGCCTCTGACCTCCCCTGTCCCCCCTCTGCAGCCTCTGACTTCCCCTGTGCCCCCCTCTGCAGCCTCTGACCTCCCCTGTTCCCCCCTCTGCAGCCTCTGACCTACCCTCTCCCCCCTCTGACCTCCCCTGTTCCCCCCAACCACAGCCTCTGACCTCCCCTGTTCCCCCCTCTGCAGCCTCTGACCTCCCCTGTTCCCCCCTCTGCAGCCTCTGACCTCCCCTGTCCCCCCTCCTCCACAGCCTCTGACCTCCCGTCCCCCCCATGCAGCATCTGACCACCTGTCCGCCCCCTGCATCATCTGACCTCCTGTCTGCCCCATCCCCCTGCAGCATCTGACCTCCTGTCCGCCCCCTCCCTCATGCAGAATCTGACCTCCTGTCCGCCCCCCTCCCCCATGCAGCATCTGACTTCCTGTCCGCCCCCCCTCCCCCTGCAGCCTCTGACCTCCTGTCTGCCCCCACCCCCCCTGCAGCCTCTGACCTCCCATGTCCCCCCTCCTCCGCAGCCTCTGACCTCCCCTGTCCCCCTCTGCAGCCTCTGACCTCCCCTGTCCCCCCTCTGCAGCTTCTGACCTCCGCTGTTTCCCCCAACCACAGCCTCTGACCTCCCCTGTTCCCCCCCAACCACAGCCTCTGACCTCCCCTGTTCCCCCCTCTGCAGCCTCTGACCTCCCCTGTCCCCCCCTCTGCAGCCTCTGACCTCCCCTGTTCCCCCCCTCCGCAGCATCTGACCTCCCCTGTTTCCCCCTCCGCAGCCTCTGACCTCCCCTGTCGTCCCCTCCGCAGCCTCTGACCTCCCCTGTCGTCCCCTTCACAGCCTCTGACCTCCCCTGTCGTCCCTTTCACCGCCTCTGACCTCCCCTGTCGTCCCCTCCGCAGCCTCTGACCTCCACTGTCGTCCCCTCTGCAGCCTCTGACCTCCCCTTTCGTCCCCTCCGCAGCCTCTGACCTCCCCTGTCGTCCCCTCCGCAGCCTCTGACCTCCCCTGTTGTCCCCTCCGCAGCCTCTGACCGCCCCTGTCGTCCCCTCGGCAGCCTCTGACCTCCCCTGTCGTCCCCTCCGCAGCCTCTGACCTTCCCTGTCGTCCCCTCCGCAGCCTCTGACCTTCCCTGTCGTCCCCTCCGCAGCCTCTGACCTCCACTGTCTTCCCCTCCGCAGCCTCTGACCTCCCGTCATCCCCTCCACAGCCTCAGACCTCCCATGTCGTCCCCTCCGCAGCCATTGACCTCCCCGTACCATCTGCAGCCTCTGACCTCCCCTGGAGAGGAGTCAAGAGTGGAAATGCCGCCAGGGGGGTCATGGGAGAAGTCAGACATGTATGGACTGTGGAGAGGAAATGATGGGATAAAACCAGAGCCACGAGCTGAACCGACTGACTGAGCCCTGCACGGTGCACCTGAGAAGAGGTCAGTGAAAGCACCGCCAGGCCAGCCTGGGGGGGGGGGGGGGCAATACAATATTGTAAGGGGGCACTGATATAAAGGTTTCCCCCTTATATCAGTAAACCCTCTTATCTTAGTGTTTTCTTTCTTTCTGGTCATCAGAGTCCTCCAAACATTCCCAGAGTTCCCCTTTACATCATAGTCTGCAGGATTTCACCTTACAGTGCAAGGGGCGACTCTGATGTAAAGGGCAATGCTGCAGACCCTGATGTAAGTGAGAACTCTAAAGGGGAATGCAGTGGACTCTGATATAAGTGGGGTCTCTGGTCACCAGTGCCCCCTTTTTATATCAGAGTTCCCGCTTAGATCGTGATCTGCAATGTTCCCCTTTATGTCAGAGTTCCCTTGCACTGTAAAGGGGGAATCCTCCTGATGTAAGGGGGAACTCTGTGCTGGGTTATATTAATCTGACCTTCATGTAAATGGAGAAATTTGGTTTTTGACTTTTGTTTAACTTAAACACATTGCTAATAGCATTAGCTACATGTTTATAGGGTAAATATTGATATTTGTACTGAAAACTGCCATTTTTGGCACCTTTTTTTTTGCAGTGTCAGTAAAAAATGTGCCAGTAAGGCCCCTTTCACACTGAGGCACTTTGCCGGCGCTAGAGTGCTAAAAATAGCGCCTGCAAAGCTTCCTCAAACAGCCGCTGCTGTCTCTCCAGTGTGAAAACCCGAGTGCTTTCACACTGGAGTGGTGCGCTTGCAGGACGCTGAAAAATGTCCTGCAAGCCGCATCTTCGGAGCGCTGTAGGAGCGGTGTATTTACCGTTCCTAAAGCGCCCCTTCCCATTGAAAACAATGGGGCAGCGCTCCAAACCCACCTGCAAAGCGCCGTTGCAGCAGTGCTTTGCGGGCGGTTTTAACCCTTTTTCAGGCGCTAGCAGGGTTTAAAACTGCCCCGCTAGTGGCCAAAAAGCACTGCTAAAACGATGGTAAAGCGCCGCTAAATATAGCGCCGCTTTACTGCCAGTGCGCCCAGCACCTCAGTGTGAAAGTAGCCTAAATGCCATGATTTTTTGCAAGTAAACAATTGGTGCTGTTTGTAAATTCCACGTCTCTCTTATCTATATATAATACACTCTTCAAATGTGCTTTAAAATGTATGGTTTTCCCTTTTGTGAACAAGAAAATAATGACGTTATGCTGTTGGGCTGGTATAATAATGCTCTGGGGCTGGTATGAAATTATTTCCAGGGCTGGTTTTTATTCTCAGTCCGGCCCTGGCATTATGCCTTTAACCTAAGTGCTGTAATTAAAAGTGTCTGTGTTCCTAAAGCCGGCCATAGACAGTTCGTATCTCGGCCAGTTCAGCAGGGACCAGCCGAGATTCTATCCATGTATGCGCAGGCTGATTACGGGCTGGGTACAACCAGCCTGTCTGGTTTTTCATGTGATTATTGCCAGCCAGTGGGCTGGGATGAGTGGCAGGCAACCAGCATTTTTATACAAAGGCCAACAATAGTCATCCTGGTGTCCCTGTCATATCACATTTATTCATTGTCTCTGGTACAAGAGTTTTGAACTTTTCTCTCTATAACTTGATGTTGTACAAAGAAAAATATATGAAATGTAGATGAAGGTGCTAAATCTAATTCCTCTTTTTTTTAATTGAAGATGTATGCACTATTTACTGCAGACAAGGCTCACATGGCAGGCCTGTTGACCAACACATTGAGACGCCGCCATCAAGTGACATTGAAATTAAGACTCCACCAGAATGCGGCCTGGACATGGCCACTCCACCAGAGTGCGGCCTGGACATGGCCACTCCACCAGAGTGCGGCCTGGACATGGCCACTCCACCAGAGTGCGGCCTGGACATGGCCACTCCACCAGAGTGCGGCCTGGACATGGCCACTCCACCAGAGTGCGGCCTGGACATGGCCACTCCACCAGAGTGCGACCTGGACATGGCCACTCCACCAGAGTGCGACCTGGACATGGCCACTCCACCAGAGTGCGACCTGGACATGGCCACTCCACCAGAGTGCGACCTGGACATGGCCACTCCACCAGAGTGCGACCTGGACATGGCCACTCCACCAGAGTGCGACCTGGACATGGCCACTCCCCCAGAGTGCGACCTGGACATGGCCACTCCCCCAGAGTGCGACCTGGACATGGCCACTCCACCAGAGTGCGACCTGGACATGGCCACTCCACCAGAGTGCGACCTGGACATGGCCACTCCACCAGAGTGCGACCTGGACATGGCCACTCCCCCAGAGTGCGACCTGGACATGGCCACTCCCCCAGAGTGCGACCTGGACATGGCCACTCCCCCAGAGTGCGACCTGGACATGGCCACTCCACCAGAGTGCGACCTTGACATGGCCACTCCACCAGAGTGCGACCTTGACATGGCCACTCCACCAGAGTGCGACCTTGACATGGGCACTCCACCAGAGTGTGACCTTGACATGGCCACTCCACCAGAGTGCGACCTTGACATGGCCACTCCACCAGAGTGCGACCTTGACATGGCCACTCCACCAGAGTGTGACCTAGACATGGCCACTCCACCAGAGTGTGACTTCCACAAGGATACTCCACCAGAGTGTGACTTCCACAGGGAGACTCCACCAGAGTGTGACTTCCACAGGGAGACTCCACCAGAGTGTGACTTCCACAGGGAGACTCCACCAGAGTGTGACTTCCACAGGGAGACTCCACCAGAGTGTGACTTCCACAGGGAGACTCCACCAGAGTGTGAATTCCACAGGGAGACTCCACCAGAGTGTGAATTCCACAGGGAGACTCCACCAGAGAATCCACTAGAATGTGACGTTCACATTCAGAACCCACCAGAATGTGACGTTCACGTTAAGACTACACCGGAAAGCGGCATTCACATTGTTAATCCACCAGAATGTGGCATTCACGTTGTGACTTCACCAGAATGTGACGCTCAAGATGAGACTCCACAAAAATGCCAGCGGAACCTTGGGAACATCTCCTCCGGTGAAGATGGGGGCAAAGTTCCAGCAAAGAATAGGAAGATATTGGTGGTAGGGGACTCAATCATTAGAAGGACAAAGAGGGAAATCTGTCTCAAAGACAGTTATTACCGAACAGTATGTTGTTTACCAGGTGCTCGTGTTCGAGACATTATCCATCAGATGGACAGATTGTTGGATGGGGCTGGGGAGAGCCCAGCTGTCATGATACATATTGGTACTAACGAAAAAGTTGGAGGAAATTGGGGCACCCTAAAAAATGATTTCAGGAACTTAGGGGCTATATTGAAGAAAAGGACCTCCAAGGCAATATTTTCAGAAATACTGCCCGTACCTCGAGCCAAACCATGGAGGCAGCAGGAGCTTAGGGATCTTAACAACTGGCTGAGGTACTATTGCAGGGAGGAGGGGTTTGGCTTCATGGAGAACTGGGCTGACTTTTCAGCCGGTTACCATCTTTATTGCAGTGATGGATTGCACTTAAATGGAAGAGGTGCAGCTTTTTTGGGAAGGAAGATGGCCAAAATGTTGGAAGAAATTTTGGTTGACGCTCCACCAGAATGTAAAGTTCACATTGAGAACCCACCAGAATGTGACTCTCACACTGAGACTCACCCAGAATGTGACGTTCACGTTGAGACTACACCTGAAAGCGGCGTTCACATTGTTTCTCCACCAGAATGTGGCATTCACGTTGTGACTTTACCAGAAAGTGACGCTCAAGATGAGACTCCACAAAAATGCCAGAGGAACCTTGGGGACATCTCCTCCAGTGAAGATGGGGGCAAAGTTCCAGCAAAGAATAGGAAGATATTGGTGGTAGGGGACTCAATCATTAGAAAGACAAAGAGGGAAATCTGCCACAAAGACAGTTATTACCGAACAGTATGTTGTTTACCAGGTGCTCGTGTTCGAGACATTATCCATCAGATGGACAGATTGTTGGATGGGGCTGAGGAGAGCCCAGCTGTCATGATACATATTGGTACTAACGAAAAAGTTGGAGGAAATTGGGACACCCTAACAAATGATTTCAGGAACTTAGGGGCTATATTGAAGAAAAGGACCTCCAAGGCAATATTTTCAGAAATACTGCCCGTACCTCGAGCCAAACCATGGAGGCAGCAGGAGCTTAGGGATCTTAACAACTGGCTGAGGTACTATTGCAGGGAGGAGGGGTTTGGCTTCATGGAGAACTGGGCTGACTTTTCAGCCGGTTACCATCTTTATTGCAGTGATGGATTGCACTTAAATGGAAGAGGTGCAGCTTTTTTGGGAAGGAAGATGGCCAAGATGTTGGAAGAAATTTTGGTTGACGCTCCACCAGAATGTAAAGTTCACATTGAGAACCCACCAGAATGTGACTCTCACACTGAGACTCACCCAGAATGTGACGTTCACGTTGAGACTACACCTGAAAGCGGCGTTCACATTGTTTCTCCACCAGAATGTGGCATTCACGTTGTGACTTTACCAGAAAGTGACGCTCAAGATGAGACTCCACAAAAATGCCAGAGGAACCTTGGGAACATCTCCTCCAGTGAAGATGGGGGCAAAGTTCCAGCAAAGAATAGGAAGGTATTGGTGGTAGGGGACTCAATCATTAGAAAGACAAAGAGGGAAATCTGCCACAAAGACAGTTATTACCGAACAGTATGTTGTTTACCAGGTGCTCGTGTTCGAGACATTATCCATCAGATGGACAGATTGTTGGATGGGGCTGAGGAGAGCCCAGCTGTCATGATACATATTGGTACTAACGAAAAAGTTAGAGGAAATTGGGACACCCTAACAAATGATTTCAGGAACTTAGGGGCTATATTGAAGAAAAGGACCTCCAAGGCAATATTTTCAGAAATACTGCCCGTACCTCGAGCCAAACCATGGAGGCAGCAGGAGCTTAGGGATCTTAACAACTGGCTGAGGAACTATTGCAGGGAGGAGGGGTTTGGCTTCATGGAGAACTGGGCTGACTTTTCAGCCGGTTACCATTTTTATTGCAGTGATGGATTGCACTTAAATGGAAGAGGTGCAGCTTTTTTGGGAAGGAAGATGGCCAAAATGCTGGAAGAAATTTTAAACTAGGAGATGATGAGGAAAAGGGATCAGAGAATGATTTTCTAGTGAACATGAGGGAGAAGATCTTCAAGTCGAGCCATCATCACCAGAGTCTAGATGTCATTACTCTCTAAAAAGATTCTCATCAGCACCTATCTTCAAAAGAGCAATACCTTCAGCTATCTTCACCCAACAAGAGTGCCATATTATCAGGGCCAGGACAAGGGGTGGGCAGGAGGGGCGGCTGCCCTGGGCACTGTGGTATCATGGGCGGTGGGGAGCACCACAAGGAAATAGGGGGAGGGGATTTGTGTTGGAAAGGGGGATTTGGGGGGCAACAGGAAGTATTGTTCTAGGAGGGGAAATTTGGGGGGTATGCTAAAATTTAGGGGGAGAAGGAATGGGGGAAGAAGATTTGTGCTAGGAAGGATGATTTGCAGTGGAGTTATTGGGAGGAGTAATCTTAGGGGTAGATAATTTGTGCTAGGAGGAGTGATTTTTTTTGGGGGGGGGCACTTGAATTGGGGGGATTTGGGGGGTGGGGGGGTAAGATTTGTGCTGGGATGAGGGGGAATTTATGCTTAGGGGGGGTGAAAAAGATTAGTGCTCAGTTTTTTTTGTGGGGGGGTTTTGATGACGCATAATGCCCATACACCTTGGGGGCGGCAGGTGTAGTTGGGCATGTTTGCCCTGGGCTCTGGATGACCTTGTCCCGTCACTGCATATTATCTTTTCTACATAGTCCAAGTTTTGTGTGTGGGAACAGAATGTTACAAGACTCAATGGAAAGTCTGAGGAATCCTGCCAGGGACCAGGTATATATGTACCAACACAGGCTCCTACACTGATGGCGGCTGCCACTCCAGTAACTGGAGGGCCTTCCCATCAGCCCTCTATTTCCCTTTCTGCAGCTTCTGGATCACCAACTATCAAGTATAAGTAGTATCAGCATGTTTTTGAGGTGTGTGTTGGACCGGCTATGAGGGGAGGTTGGAGGCCGGTATGTTTTTTTTTTTTTTTTTTTTTTTAGCATTTTATGTTTTTAATATATTAACAGACATTACTGTATAAATGACTTTGCCAGTGGTGGACGTTAGGCAACTAAAAGGAAATAAAACATACAAACATGTTCATACAACTTCCTTGGCATCATTATTACTAACTTGCTCACTGCAGGGAATATCACAACAAATGTGTTGGCCTCCCTTATTGCGGAGGCCGGTATGTTTTTGAGCCGTGTGTTACACCGGCTATGAGGGGAGGTTGGAAATCTTTTTGTCTTCAGAGGTCGGAGGAGTCTTTCCAGCTTTATTTAGGCTTTTTCTGCTGGAGAAATGAGAACTCTTCTCACCAATAAGGTCCTTTATGGAGAAGTTCAAGGCCTCACTCACACGGGGTGTATGAATCTGTACCCTGTGTGGGGCTGTATTTACCCCAAAAAGGACATCCATGCGGGTGCAGTTGTGCGGACGCACCCTGGGTGCATTTCGGGGCCTTGCACCAGCACCCACACAGATGCCACATTGGGTACAGCTGCTGCACCCCAGTTGACAGCAATGGGACTGCCTACACGGGATGCTGGGAACACCTGTGCATCCCAATTCTGATAAACACGGCCCTCCCATGGGGTATGGCTTCATACCCTCCATGTGAATAAGACGGAAGTATGAACGGAATCATTAGCTCCTTTGTGTTGCTAATTTGGGGACCACTGAACTCCCCCCTTCCCAGCTCCTCCAGTTACCATGGGCCTCTTGGCTGCTTCTCTGATTAATGCTCTCCTTGCCTGGCCTGTCAGTTTAGGTGGACGGCCATGTCTTGGTAGATCTGCAGTTATGCCATACTGTTTACATTTCCGGATGATGAATTAAACAGTGCTCCGCAAGATGTTCAAAGCTTGGCATTTTTTTTTTTTTTTTTTATAACCCAACCCCGTTTTAAATGTCTCCACAACTTTATCCCTGACCTTTCTGGTGTGTTCCTTGGCCTTCATGATGCCGTCTGTTCACAAAGGTTCTCTAACAAGCCTCTGAGGGCTTTGCAGAACAGCTGTATTTATACTGAGATTACAGCAGCTACCTAAACCAAACAACCAGTTTCCCCAGGAAGTAGTAGAGAAGTTAATATTGCAGTCCAGCAACAGGTTTTATTTGCCCACCACCTTTACTACATAAGGTTCTGATGAAACTGCACTGAGGCTCTGCAACACTACACTTTAAAGTGAACTCTGCTTTGCCCATGCAGGTTACGTGAACAACCGTTTTCTTCCCTCACTTGCCTCCCGCCGGCCATCATATGACAGCCAGGCGGTGCGGCTCTTGTTCTGGGAGTGCTTCATATGATGGCCTCCCATTTAAACAGGGAATGCGCACGATCATGCGCACGCATCCCTGTTCCTTCGGTGGCGGCGTGTCACTGAGACACCGCTCGCCACTGAGGAGGGGTGTACAGCCATTTGACATGGCCGTTTACCACGTGATCAGCCGTGATGAAGTCACAGCCGATCACAAGTGGTACCGCCCCACTTTGCACAGCTCATGCACGCGATCGGAAACACGCTGCCCATGCACGTCGGTGGCGGCATGTTCCCAGGATCACTGCTCTTTACCGACGGTGGTAAACAGCCATTGGCTGGCGGCGGCATGTGATTGGCTGTGATCCTTTCACAGCCAATCACTAAATGTAAACAAACCGCGGTAACGAGATGTTACCGGGTTCTCCTCCTCACACACCAATCGTGTGTGAGGAGATTGCGGTAACATCTCGTTACTGCCTACAGTGTACACCAACACACACTGATTGCCCCCCACACCTGTCACAGTCCACCAGAGTACCCGAGTACCTGTCCCCAGGCCATCAGAGTACCTGAGTACCTGTGGTGGTGAAGCACTCGGTCGGTGTTCCTATTAAACACTTTGGGTGGAGATAGAAGCATTATCAAGAAAATCTTAAACACTGAAGAGACTTTACATTTATGCACTATATTTATGCACAAAGCACTTTTTCTTACAGGAGATAATAAAGCACTTGTAATATTAATGGTATATTCTGAGCATATTGTGGTTTATACTGTTTGTGGTATATAGAAAGCAACAAACAGTTTTTTTCACACATTTTTTACACTGTTGAAACTATTTATTGTGGATGATTTTTTTCACAGCATCCCTATATAATTTTGGGGGCTTGAGCACTTTAGTTGTTCGTGGTCTGTGTAAGATTTCTTTATTTATTTGTTGACGCCAGTGCAGGAGTTGGGGGTCTGGTCAACAGACACAAACTGCAGTGGTACCATCACATATGTATATTTTTCCTTTTTTTTCTGGTTTTATAATTTGTAAAAGTGGTGGTTTAGTTGGTAGTGATATTAATGTATTTGAAACACATGGTCTAGACTTCTTGGAAGTAAGGCATTATTATAGGAAATAAAGTTAGCGCAACCCTGATCATACGCACATATTCATTAGATTGACTCACATAGTGATATCTCTATATTAGGTTGCAGCAAACAGATATATTTTACATTTTCTTGTCCCTAGTGCGCCGGTATTTTTACTATTTTTTGTTAAAACACATGCATGTTCACCTTAAAGCAGAGCTCCACCCAAAAGTGGAAGTTCCGCTTTATGCACTCCTCGCCCCTTACATGCCACAAATGGCATGCAATTTTTTTGGGGGGGGGTTGGGTACCTATAAACACACCTTCTTGACAGGTACTTCCTGTCCCACTTCCTCCTTCCGTGTGCCTAGGCGATGCCTCCTCTCCCCCTAGGTGGCCCCTCCCTCGCTGCAATCTTCTGAGACATGTCACAGGTCCCACAAGATTTCCTGGCCACTAGGAGAGCTCAGAGCAACTCGCGCATTCGCAGAGTATGCCTGGCTGTGAAACCGCAAGCTGTCACAGCCGGGTGCCCACAGTTGCAATGACAGCACCGCGGAGAGGAGGGGGAGAGGAGTGAGGCTTGCGGCGGCCGCATTGCTGGAACGTGGGACAGGTGAGTGTTTTGTTAAAAGTCAGCAGCTACACTTCTTGTAGCTGCTGACTTTTAATAAACTGAAAAATGAGTGGAACGGTTTTGTTTTTTTACGTACTTGCAGTGCTTTTATAGGGATAACAATTAGAGAACTGTGTTTGTATTGCAGAGATATATTTTATATGTTTCTGTTTGTTTTTCTCAGACATACACTTGAAGTATCTTCTGACCTTTGGTATAAAATATCCATTCAGCTGAACATCTTTAATGGGTGCATGAGCAACTCCTATTGACACAACTGAGGCAAAGCCCTGGATTTCCTGTAGAACAGCCTGTGTGTACGGCATTTTTACTTTGTCATCATAGTCAAGGTTGTCTCTGTCTCCTCTATTTCTTCTCTATATTTCTCTGAAAGAGCATCTACAGTTTTATACTCATACTGAAAATATAATAAAATAAAACTGAAGGCAGCTTAGGTTTGTATTATTCAAAAAAATATATTGAATTGCAGGTGACAGAAAGTGAAAGCACCTGATTGGTGGGTTGTAACTGACAATACAGATACTTCTAGAACAAAGCTACTAGATAATAAGAGATATAAAGAAGGAAACCATTATCAGAAGACTTTACCCCGAATGTCCGGATAGGTTATCATGTAAAGCAGACTCCATTCCAGAGTGGCAGAGGTAGTTTCCGTCCCAGAAAGAAAGATCTCCCACACATGAATAGGTTCTCAGCATCAAAGGTTGAATTGTGACCATCGGGGAAGTCTGCAAAATCTCCACTTACCATTCCTCGCTGTGGGGTTATCTGAGATAAACCTAATCACCCTTCACGGTGGGCTCCAAAACCTTCAGGAACAGGGGAACCTAGAGGTTACCCACAATCCTGGACCTGCAACAGCACCCTGCCAGTAAAACTTTGTGGCCCTACTACCAAAAAGTACTGGATCCCAGGGTCCAGCTCTCTAAAAAGACAAACATTCGCAAGCAAAACCTTGTTTCTTCAAACACGAGGCCCAGGTACCATTCCTTTGGCCCATGAAAGGACACTCTAAACGGATCCGGTCAGCATGGCTAGTCCCAGCAAGGAAGCTTCCAGTGGAGCTTAGCACAGCAGATCTTTACTCGTGACCAACACCTTAGACACTGGGGAAAAAACTGAGGACTCCCAGTAGTGGGAGGGGTTATATAGGGAGTGCAATTCATGCCTTAGGGTGTGCCAGTGTCCATCACCTATCAGTGGCCCTATAACCCGCATAGTAACTACTATGGCTCTGTGTCCCCTGATGTATGAAAAGAAAAGCAGATTTCAACTTTTGTAGACTGTTCATTTTACAGAAATCTTAAAAGCTGAACTTCAGTCATAGAAATAGAAAGTGCTTTCTACAGCAGGTGTGCTGCCTTACTGGGAATAAAGTGTCCAGTGCAGGGGGAAGCAGGGTGACATTTCAGCTCTAGAGATTACTTTTTTCATCACTGCAGCTTGCTGTTAAACTGAGTAACCTAGAAAAGCATTGCTTTGTCTGGGGGGTCCCTCTGCAACAAACTACAGCCAGTCTTTCCCTACTCATTGTGTGTGAGCATCTGTCTTCAGTAGCCCAGAGTTCAGCATAACCACTTGTTTAACGGGCACTTTCACCCACTTCCTGACCAGGCCAACATTTTAAGCTTTCAGCACTGTCGCACTTTGACAACTGCACAGGCATGCAGCATTATACCCATGTGACATTTTTATCTCCCCCCCACACTAGAGCTTTCTTTTGATGGTATTTAGTCACCACAAGGTTTTATTTTTTGCTAAACAAATGAAAGAGCAAACATTTTGAAAATCACTGATCGGTTCCCTGATTAGTGTAGCTGTCCCCTTTCACACTTGTCGGTCACTGGCTCTCCTTAAAAATGAATGCTGATTACTGGGAAGTGTGCTTATGTCTTGATCAGCCGTGTATGGACACAGCTGATCATGTGGTAAAGGGCCACTGTGATTGGCGATCACAGAGCACGCTGGGTGAGCACTGCAGCGGGCAACGATCTTGAGGACGTCAACAGAAGCCCTCCTAGAACTAAACGACAGCACTGTAGCCGTCATTCTGCTATAGCACGGTCGGCAAGTGGTTAGAGGTTATAGTGTCATAGATTATCTATTTTAATTCCAATTCCTATGGAGATCACCTGTCAAGAATGTCACCAAGATTTAAAAAGTTAATAGTAATCCTACCACCATTTGATGTCGATGACTGTCGCGTTGGCATCCTTTGTGGCTTAGAGTCTGTTGGGTTGCTAATAGGAGTCATTTTACAAGTGCGCACCCAAAGAGAAGGCCTGGGGCTCTCAGCAGAAGGAGCCTAAAGAATAGACAAATTTGTTATAGACAATTTATAGGGATACGCAATAGAAAGTTATTCTACTTTAGACTAAGTCTTGTCATCAATTATATACAGTGCCATAAGAAAGGTATTCAAACCGCTTGAAATTTTTACTTTGTCATGTCTCAACCAAAAAAACTTAAATTGGGATTTTATGTGATAGACCAACACAAAGTGGGACATAATTAGGGGTGCAACGGATCAAAAAAACTCACGGATCGGATCATTTTTAGGATCAGAAAATAGTAATTGAATTTGCAGAAACCTGTGAAAATTCCACCGCCATATAGTCCCCACTGTAATATCCACAATCTCCCCCACTGTAATATTGGCTGAGCGTGGCAGGGTACGGCTGGGTACGGCAGAGCATGGCTGGGTACAGCAGAGCATGGCTGGGTACGGCAGAGCATGGCTGCGTAAGGCAGAGCATGGCTGGGTAAGGCAGAGCATGGCTGGGTACGGCAGAGCATGGCTGGGTACGGCAGAGTATTGCAGAGTAAGGCTGGGTATGTCAGAGTATCGGCAGGGTATGGCTGGGTATGGCAGAGTATTGGCAGAAGATGGCAGAGTATTGGCAGGGGATGGCTGGGTATGGCAGAGTATTGGCAGGGTATGGCAGAGTATTGGCAGGGTATGGCAGAATATTAGCAGGGTATGGCAGAATATTGGCAGGGTATTGCAGAGTAGGCTGTCAAAGAGCAGCGCTGTGGGCACTACAGATGCAGCCCACAGTGCTGCATCCATCCGACCTCTCCCCTTCCACTGTACAGATCAGTACAGAGAGGGGAGAGAGGAACCGGTGTCATGTCATGATTTGGTTTGTTTATAAGTGATCGCTCCGTCATTTGACGGAGCAATCACATTGTAAACGGTCTGGGTGAATAAAGATGGCTGCCGCTTCAGACCTAGGCCGAAGCCGCGGCCTTCCCTGAGACCGTGACCGGGGAGCTCGCCGCGGATCACGGCGTGTGCCGATCCGAGCGGGGTGACCCGTTTGGATCACGGATCGGTGACGATCCGTTGCACCCCTAGACATAATTGTGAAGTGGAAGGAACACGATAAAAATGGTTTTTAACTTTTAACTTTTTTTTTACTGATACCTCCAACTAAAATCTAGTCTTGCCTTCAGACGTCACCTAATTAATAAACAGTCCACCTGTGTGCAATTTAATCTCAGCATAAATGCAGCTGTTCTGTGAAGCCTTCAGAGGTTGTTTAGAGAATCTTAGTGAACAAACAGCATCATGAAGGCCAAGAAAAAGCCATAAGAAGTCTTGTTTGCGAGAAGTCATGTGGGGGACACAGAAAACATGTGAAAGATGGTGCTCTGGTCAGGAGACCAAAATTAAATTTTTTGGCCTAAAAGCAAAACGCTATGTGTGGCGGAAAACTAACACTGCACATCACCCTGAAAACAGCATCCCCACCGTGAAATATGGTGGTGGCAGCATCATGTTGTAGGAATGCTTTTCTTCAGCAGGGACAGGGAAGCTGGTCAGAGCCAGATACAGGGCAATCTTATAAGAAAACCTGTTAAGAGTCTACAAAAGACTTGACTGAGGCGTGGTTCACCTTCCAGCAGAACAACTACCCTAAACCTACAGCCAGAGTTACAATAGAATGGTTTAGATCAAAGCATATACATGTGTTAGAATGACCCAAAGTCCAGACCTAAATCCAATTGATAATCTGTGGCAAGACTTGAACATTGCTGTTCACAGATGCTCTCCATCCAATCCTGACAGAGCTTGAGCTATTTTGCAAAGAATGGGCAAAAAGATCACTCTAGATGTGCAAAGCTGGTAGAGACATTCTCAAAGACTTGCAGCGAAAGGTGGTTCTACAAACTATTAACTCAGGGGGGCTGAATTAAAATCACGTTGGCCACCATTTATCATTTTACTTCTACTTTACAATTATGTGCCATTTTGTGTTGTTTTATCACAGTAAAATACATTTACGTTTTTGGTTGTAACATAACAAAATGTGGAAAATTTCAAGGGGATGAATACTTTTTCAAGGCACTGTATACACCAATGGCTGCCAACCTAGCATTCTGGAACCACTTAATTTCATTCTGCAAGCCACTCATGTTGACCTCTGCTTCACATGCAGTACAGCAGGGGTGCCCAACCAGTGGCCCGCGGAGCCCTCTGATGTGGCCCGCGACCTCCTGCTCTGGGATGGCTGGTTGGCAAGCCCAGATTGCAGGTTCTCGACCCGGCATCCCAGAGCATCAGTGTTGTGAATGAAGCCGGTGGTAGTGGAAGCAAGCGGTTGTGTAGCAGAGCCATATAAGACGATGCTTCCTGTATAGCGCCACATCCTGTCACAGACAGAGTGATACCAAATGCACTCTTTCTGGAACAGCAACAGCTGGTGATACCCGAATTGAAGACTATTATTAAAGGTATGTTTAATACTATAATCTGCAGTGGTTACTGGACTGCTTTCAAACTGCACTGAGCCATAGACCTCTGTTATTTCCTGTGGGTTTGGTGCGCTTTCAGAAAGTACACAACACCTGCAGGATATAATAGAATTCTATGGCAAAGTGCAGCTAACCCCAAGAAAAGCCAGAGGTGCACTGCTCTGGGTAGACCACAGCACATCAGTGTGAAAACAGCCTTAGGCCCCTTTCACATGATTGGTCCAACCCAATCAGACCCTCCATTCACCTCTATGGAGTGGAAAATGTAAACAGACTTGTGTCCGTTTACATCTGCATACCTTCAATCCGATCCGCTAAAAGAAAAAAAAAACAGAAGGTGATCTGTCCCCTTCCATCTGGGTGGATCGGAGGGCCCATAGAGTAGAGTGGACTGTGTCGGCTCTGCATATGCGGAGTGTACATGGACCTGTCATCCTCCTTCTCCGCTCATTGTGGCCGTGACTGGTTACCAAGTCACTTAAGTGGCCCTTGCTCTTCAAAAGGTTGGCCATCCCTGCAGTACAGTCTGCAGGATTAACAGCAGCCTGATTAAGTTCTAAAGGGGCACAGAATGAGTAGAAAAAAACACCACATATTACTACAAATAATCAATTCTAGTTAAAAGGACAAACAAGCAATTTGTTTCTTATCTCCTCAGCAGGTTCTGCAGCTTCGGCCCTGCAGATTTAACAAACAAATTTAAGTCTGAAAAATCTAGCACCAGTCATTATACCACTTAGGATTTCCATTAATTTTTAAACACAACCATTATATACATGTATATATGCATACTAGTTGCAAGTACAATTCTTAACATGGTCACACAACCAATGAAGTCACCCAGAGGAGCAACGGATTCAAATGCAACTGGTGATAAGTATATCATAAAAAGAGTAATTAAGAGAAACAATAGCTAAGGCACTGGTCTAATAAAATTGTAACTTTTTTTTTTTTAAACAACCCATATCCAAACTTACACTAAGGTACTGAGGACGCAGCTCCTAAAGCCCCATACACACTATCAGATTGTCTGCTGATTTTTGTCATCAGATTTACCAAAACCATGTAGTAGAAGGGCCTACCTGATTGCATACACATTGAAACTCCTAATGTTTGACCTCATATTATATGGTTTTGGTAAATCTGAAGGAAAAACTCAGCAGAAAATCTGATAGTGTGTATGGGGCTTTAGACAGGGTGATCACTAACTAGGACACAGGGTATCGAAGATCACTGAACTGAATGGAGGTGAGCCGGGCTCGCCACTCACCATGCCACTATTGGCATCTTTGTGAGCTCCCTCCGTCTCTGCGCTGCAAGCCAGAACCACAGTGAGTAGTGGGTGAGAATATGTTGGGGGCTTTGAAAAAGGGGCAAAGCCCCGAAACATATATACATTTTAGAGTTCTGGCTTGTAGCACAGAGATAAGAAGGGAGCTCACATGGACACCGACAGAGGCATGGTGGCCCCGTTCACCTCCATTCAGCTCAGTGATCTTTGATAACTAGGAAAGCAGCAAGCCACACCTCATGTGTGGATGGAGGAATCTTACTTATTTCAATCTTTGAAATATATAAAATAAGAAAACTTTACACAACTAAGAAAACTGTCAACTATTCAAACTAATCTCACAATCATTCTCACCTAATTTGAACAGTGACCTCTTCATTCACTATTTCAACGGAGCACTGGTCTGCAAAAAAAGGTAACACATTAAAGAAGAATTAAAATGTAACGTTAATCAAAAAATTAAGTCCTAAATAATGCAATAAGCACGTCTTAAACTACGGGAGATGGTTCCTCAGTGCTTTGTCCTACCAATGCTCATCCCAGGTCAGCAAGCACTTTTACCCTTATGTCAAAATAAATTAAGACATTACGCCATCCATCGTTTGCACAGAAAGACTTTGGGAAACCAGCAGTGGAGGCTTTTTCTTCCTGAACTAAAAGCCAAAGCCCTGCATTAAAGTGATTCTAAAAGAGTTGCGATAAAAAAAAAAAATAAAAAAAAAAAAAAAATAAATAAATAAAAGCAGGGAGCAGATACCTGTCAAATTCAGGAATTTGCTCCCACTTCCGGGCATAGATCGCTGCACTTTCTGCTGCAAGCTACGCCATGTCCTGCAAGAGTGAAGCCGCCAACGTATTTTTTTTCCCAGGTGGAACTCCGCTTTAAAGTGGTAGTAAACCCGCTAATTTTTTTTTTTTTTTAACACCTGCAAAGCAAAAGGCATAATGAGCTAGTATGCACCGCATACTAGCTCATTATGAAATACTTACCTTAGAACGAGGCTCCGACATCTGGCCCGATCCACGCCGAGGGAGCTGACATGCTCCCTTGGCGTTTCTTCCGGGTATCGCGGCTCCAGCGCTGTGAGTGGCCGGAGCCGCGATATCGTCACTCCCATGCATGCGCGCTGGAGATTTCATTCCGGCCGGTCGGCCACTGCCAGATTTTCAGGCCGAGAATCCCCTTGTGCGCATGCGCCGCTGCAGTCAGCGGCGCATACCGAGGGGAATATCTCCTAAACCGTACAGGTTTAGGAGATGTTTTTTTTTACCTACAGGTAGTCCATTGATTCTTCCTGTCATGTGAAAAAGCCTGCCTGTACGATGTATAGGGCAGACAGCTTACACTGACCGTCTGTAGGAGTCATGCATGGTGCAATGCTTTCCAGGCTTCTATAAAGAATAAAAAAATAAAATGGTAAATGCACTTTTGTTACCTACAAAAAAAGTGCACTTATTTTTTTAATAGTGAACTTATCCTTTAAATTTCACAATGTTGAATCTATATAGTAAAACATGCAGTACCTCCAGACAATGTATTGTATAGGTAAATAGTCACTGAAGGTACACCTGGGTAAATGGTTACTAGGGAGGAAAAGAATTATAGGTAGCAATTCCTCAACCAGGCCACCAAAACTGTCACCCCAATAGTAATCAATAAAGTGTGAGGGGTGTTCCTCTGAATCAGTAAACAGCATATAAAAAAGTAGGACAAATTCCAAAGAGATTCTTCAAAGAGAAACAAAATATTTTATTAAACAATTCCACATAAGCACTGGCGACAATGAAAAATATTACCTCCACCACAATCATTAAAATGAGATCACGTTGACCACGGTGTCCCATCAATATTGCCCCATCATATTCCTCTATTATAAATCCTTAGTAGATGGTGTGGCTGTGCTGTCCCCCGGGTTCTATAATCAGAGCTAAGATGTCCCAGCCGCCTCCCCCACTGCTCATCACTGTGCAGAAGCTTTGGTAACCATGGCAACAAAAGCCTGTCAGTTAGAGGAGCACCAGGAGATTTGAAAAAAAAAAAAAAGGTTTCCATGACAACACTGCTGCACTATGATGTCACTGGCTGCTCTCATATAAGAAACAGCTCAGCAGGGTTCCTGCCAGTTGCTTTGTTGACTCTGAACGGTTAACACGAGCTTCTTTCTCTAGCGAGTTTTTTCTTGTAATCTGATCAGATTTTATCCGATTTCATTACAATTTAATTCTCACCCATTTAAAGCGTGTTTCATTATTCTTCATAATGAACAGATTTAACCTTAAAAAGGTTGTTTCTCAAAATAACACCAAAGAGAAACCCACCATTGGAAGACCACCTATGGAAGGAGATATCAGTTTCCATCCTGCAGATATCTCAAGCAAGAAGCCCAAAAGAATGCAGAGAAGGATACTACGGGCTCTTATGCGCGGCTGCTTCAGAGCCGTTATTGGATGCTTTCATGCCGGCGTTAAAGTCAATGGCCAACAGCAGAAAACAGAAGACCTGAATGGTAAGTCCTTTTTTTATTAAGGTTTTTAGTTACAATCAACACAAGACATACACACAACCCATGTACGTATTGTACAATCATAATAAACACACATTTATAAGCAATATTTAAGAAAAAAAAAAGAAAAAAAAAAAGACCTCATAACATTGTATACTACTAATATCTTAATCTCCCAACCCCATCATTCAAGTTTTTACACCGCTATATTTAGAGGTTCATATATATCTGGTGTAATAAATGGTCAATACATCATCACGACTATATCTGTCCTCAAACCCCTTGTGCCACTCTACATAATTGATGGTTGTGAGCAGGGGCGGACTGACAACTCATGGGGCCCCTGGGCAATAGGGGATCATGGGGCCCCCTTTGTCTCCACCCACCCACACACAAGCCACACCCTCACAAAGCACCACGTATATATTGCACTGCTACATTACATGCATTGGTCACATAATTTATCTACTGTATGTTCAAAATAAATGTTTAAAGAGTTAAGAAAAATAAACTCACATTAACCATGTACATTTACTGCGGGGCTGCATCTCCTGTGAGCAGAATCACGTACAGGTACTTGATTCTGCACTTGCGGGTCTGCGCGCTGTTTGATTGGACACACCGAGAGCTAATCAGCGCGTCTGGTGGGCCCCGCCCGATCGTTTCCAACAGAGGCAGAATAGTGGTCTGCCGATGTAAACAAATCCCCAGAGAGCCTCCCCCACTTACACCAGGATCCCCAGAGAGCCCCCTCCTTACATCGGGTCCCCAGAGAGCCCCCGACCCCCTTACGTCAGGCTCCCCAGAGAGCCCCCTCTTTACATAAGGGTCCCCAGAGAGCCCCCTCCTTACATCAGGGTCCCCAGAGAGCCCCCTCTTTACATAAGGGTCCCCAGAGAGCCCTCTCCTTACAACAGGGTCCCCAGAGAGCCCCCTCCTTACATCAGGGTCCACATTGAGCCCCCTCATTACATCAGGGTCCCCAGAGTCCCCTCTTTACCTCCTGGTCCCCAGAGAGCCCCCTTACATCAGGGTCCTCAGAGAGCCCCCCTTACATCAGGGTCCCCAGAGAGACCCCCATAGATCTGGGTTCCCAGAGAGACCCCCCCATTGATCCGGGTCCCCAGAGAGCCCCCCATACATCAGAGTCCCCAAATATCCCCCCATACATCAGGGTCCCAAGAAAGCCCCCATACATCAGGGTCCCCAGAAAGCCCACCACCCCCCATACATCAAGGTCCACAGAGATCCCCCTCCCCCATACATCAGGGTCCTATGTAGATATATTTATTTTTCTCTAAGCACCATATCATTTGTTTGCATTTTCCATTCGCCTAATGTCGGAGGATGTGGAGACATCCCTTAATTAGGCTATAAAGAGAGTCCTTACTATCGGTATATGAGTGTTTTCCAGGGTCCTAGATTCATCTATCATACTTAAGGGGCATACCCCAGGTTCTTCCATCAATTCTGACTTAAAGTGGAGGTCCCGCAATTTTTTTTTTAAAGTCAGCAGCTACAAATACTGCATCTGCTGCCTTTTAAAATATAGACACTTACCTGTCCAGGGCGCCCGTGATGTCGGCACCCGTGATGTCGGCACCCGAAGCCGATCTGTCGCTTGGCTCTCGGGTGCTGCCACCGCCATCATCGGTAAAGGAATCAGGAAATGAAGCCTTGTACATCCCAGTTCCCTACTGCTCAAGCGTGAGTTGCGCTGCGCAATCCGGATGGTCCCTGCTGTCTCTGGGATCCGTGCATTTCACAGTAGACGGGGGGGGGGGGGGAGGGTGAAGAGGCGTAGACTCCAACGAGAGTCTATGCCCAGAAATGGGTGCAAATACCTGTATTATACAGTTCCATTTTTATGTAAAGACAGTTAGCAGTAGAAATAACCCCTTCCCAATACTGATGGAGTTTAGGACATCTCCATAACATGTCTTAAATTAGCCAGCCCCATATTACATCTAGGACAAAGAGGGGTATCTTTACGCTGCCATGTGATAGGTCCTGTGTGAAATGAATAGTTGGGTTCATTTCTGTGTGGAGGATAAAGAGACCATGGGCAGTGCGGACAATGCCACCTCCCAATGATCATCCCTTATGGGACTTAGATCCCTTTCCCACTGTCTCTTTGAAGGTTCAATTTTGATTGCAACTCTGTAGTCATATATGTCAATCTTTTGATTTAATTTCCAACAATCCACATGTACACACTACTGGGAAGTCCATACACATGCAGATGGATGGTTATAGATCTCTTATTAGCACCATCTCCCTGTGAATTTGTATTTTCTGAAAACCAGAAGATTACTTAACGGTGCCCCAAAGAAAACATGAAATAGTCCCCTCTGTTCCCTGCTGAATTGACAAAAAATAATGGATTGTCTGAACAGCCTTAGGGCTCATTTAAGCATGTTGTGCCCTCTGAACAGCAATCCACATCCAGGTCGCTCTTCAGAGTCCATTTGACAGGTGGTAAGAAGGTGTTATATTGCCTCCTCACCACTTGTTTAAACACGACAACGTTATATAAACATTTTAGATCCCTGTATGTGTGCTGTACAGGTTTTAAAATCCTTATACTGTTAGGAAAATGTTGTCACACCCCAATTTCTTCACAGAGCACACAATCTCCTTTTTCTTTACTGGCTGAATGTGAGCTGTCAGGCAGGCCCAGGCCCTGGCCCTTATAGGTGGAGGGGGCCCAGTCATGCAAGCTGTACGGGGCCCCATTTCTAACAGCGGCCCTGAGTGTGGGGGCGAATGGCACTGAATGCAGACAGTGCATATCATATTAGGAGAAGTAGCTGCGTGTGTTCTAATCATTTTCAATAGACTGCCTGCATGCAGCACCTGGAAGTTACAGATGTTGCAAAAACGGCCCGTTCATGCTATATGGGCCTCATCACCCTTGTAAACAAGTCCATACAGACAGACAAAACTAATACAAATAAAACAGCGATAATTAATTATCCATGAGCATTTTAATATGCACTATGCAGGGCCGGACTGGCCTACCGGGATACCGGGAAATTTCCCGGTGGGCCGGCTGCCTGGTTGTTCGTGGGGCCGCTGTGAGGGCAGCGGCGCCTGAAAAAATATGGCCGTGGGGCCGGGCCGACATGAAACTGAGCAGGCACCAGCGCTGTTCCGAAGCTGGCCGTGCTCGGGCTGAGCCCGTACACGCTCGTCAATTTTCGTAAAGGAGGGCTCATGCGCAGTTACACGATGGGAGGCGCCATTTTTAAAAGTAAAGCAGAGCTCAGTGAGGTCTCGTCTGATGGCGTGTGCCTCTTCTTACGTCCCACCCGCAGCTTATGACCTCCTGAACGCCCCCCCTCCCCCTGCAGCCTCCGACCTTCTGTCCACCCCCCTCCCCCATGCAGCATCTGACCTCCTGTCCGCCCCCCTCCCTCATGCAGCATCTGACCTCCTGTCCGACCCCCATCCCCCATGCAGCATCTGACCTCCTGTCTGCCCCCACTCCCCCTGCAGCCTCTGACCTCCTGTCTGCCCCCCATGCAGCCTCTGACCTCCTGTCCGACCCCCCAGCAGCCTCTGACCTCCTGTCTGCCCCCCATGCAGCATCTGACCTCCTGTCCACCCCCCTGCATTATCTGACCTCCTGTCTGCCCCCACTCCCCCCTGCAGCCTCTGATCTCCTGTCTGCCCCTCCGCAGCATCTGACCTCCTGTCCGCCCCTCCTGCAGCCTCTGACCTCCTGTCCGGCCCCATGAAGCCACTGACCTCCTGTCCAGCCCCCGCAGCCTCTGGACTCCTGTCCACCCCCCCGCAGCCTCTGGCCTCCTGTCCGCCCCCCCCCCCCCCCGCAGCCTCTGGCCTCCTGTTCGCCCCCCCCGCAGCCTCTGGCCTCCTGTCCGCCCCCCCGCAGCCTCTGGCCTCCTGTCCGCCCCCTCCCCGCAGCCTCTGACCTCCTGTCCGCCCCCCGCAGCCTCTGACCTCCTGTCAGCCCCCTTTAGCCTCTGACTTCCTGTCCGCCCCCCTCCCCCTGCAGCCTCTGACCTCCTGTTCGCCCCCCTGCAGCATCTGACCTCCTGTCCGCCCCACCCGCAGCCCTGACTTCTCCTGTCGTGCCCTGCGCAGCCTCTGACTTCCCCTGTCGTCCCTTCCGCAGCCTCTGACTTCCCCTGTCGTCCCCTCCGAAGCCTCTGACTTCCCCTGTTCTCCCCTCCGCAGCCTCTGACTTCCCCTGTCGTCCCCTCCGCAGCCTCTGACTTCCCCTGTCGTCCCCTCCGCAGCCTCTGACTTCCCCTTTCGTTCCCTCCGCAACCTCTGACTTCCCCTGTCGTCCCCTCCGCAGCCTCTGACTTCCCCTGTCGTCCCCTCCGCAGCCTCTGACTTGCCCTGTCCTCCCTTCTGCAGCCTCTGACCTCCTGTCCTCCCCCCTGCAGCCTCTGACCTCCTGTCTCCCCCCCTGCAGCTTCTGACCTCCTGTCCCCCCCGCACCTTCTGACCTCCTGTCTCCCCCTCTGCAACCTCTGATCTCCTGTCTGCCCCCATCCCCCCTGCAGCCTCTGACCTCCCATGTCCCCCCTCCTCCGCAGCCTCTGACCTCCCCTGTCCCCCTCTCTGCAGCCTCTGACCTCCCCTGTCCCCACCTCTGCAGCCTCTGACCTCCCCTCTTCCCCCTCTGCAGCCTCTGACCTCCCCTGTCCCCCCCTGCAGCCTCTGACCTCCCCTGTCCCCCCCTCTGCAGCCTCTGACCTCCCCTGTCCCCCCTCTGCAGCCTCTGACTTCCCCTGTGCCCCCCTCTGCAGCCTCTGACCTCCCCTGTTCCCCCCTCTGCAGCCTCTGACCTACCCTCTCCCCCCTCTGACCTCCCCTGTTCCCCCCAACCACAGCCTCTGACCTCCCCTGTTCCCCCCTCTGCAGCCTCTGACCTCCCCTGTTCCCCCCTCTGCAGCCTCTGACCTCCCCTGTCCCCCCTCCTCCACAGCCTCTGACCTCCCGTCCCCCCCATGCAGCATCTGACCACCTGTCCGCCCCCTGCATCATCTGACCTCCTGTCTGCCCCATCCCCCTGCAGCATCTGACCTCCTGTCCGCCCCCTCCCTCATGCAGAATCTGACCTCCTGTCCGCCCCCCTCCCCCATGCAGCATCTGACTTCCTGTCCGCCCCCCCTCCCCCTGCAGCCTCTGACCTCCTGTCTGCCCCCACCCCCCCTGCAGCCTCTGACCTCCCATGTCCCCCCTCCTCCGCAGCCTCTGACCTCCCCTGTCCCCCTCTGCAGCCTCTGACCTCCCCTGTCCCCCCTCTGCAGCTTCTGACCTCCGCTGTTTCCCCCAACCACAGCCTCTGACCTCCCCTGTTCCCCCCCAACCACAGCCTCTGACCTCCCCTGTTCCCCCCTCTGCAGCCTCTGACCTCCCCTGTCCCCCCCCTCTGCAGCCTCTGACCTCCCCTGTTCCCCCCCTCCGCAGCATCTGACCTCCCCTGTTTCCCCCTCCGCAGCCTCTGACCTCCCCTGTCGTCCCCTCCGCAGCCTCTGACCTCCCCTGTCGTCCCCTTCACAGCCTCTGACCTCCCCTGTCGTCCCTTTCACCGCCTCTGACCTCCCCTGTCGTCCCCTCCGCAGCCTCTGACCTCCACTGTCGTCCCCTCCGCAGCCTCTGACCTCCCCTTTCGTCCCCTCCGCAGCCTCTGACCTCCCCTGTCGTCCCCTCCGCAGCCTCTGACCTCCCCTGTTGTCCCCTCCGCAGCCTCTGACCGCCCCTGTCGTCCCCTCGGCAGCCTCTGACCTCCCCTGTCGTCCCCTCCGCAGCCTCTGACCTTCCCTGTCGTCCCCTTCGCAGCCTCTGACCTTCCCTGTCGTCCCCTCCGCAGCCTCTGACCTCCACTGTCTTCCCCTCCGCAGCCTCTGACCTCCCGTCATCCCCTCCGCAGCCTCAGACCTCCCATGTCGTCCCCTCCGCAGCCATTGACCTCCCCGTACCATCTGCAGCCTCTGACCTCCCCTGGAGAGGAGTCAAGAGTGGAAATGCCGCCAGGGGGGTCATGGGAGAAGTCAGACATGTATGGACTGTGGAGAGGAAATGATGGGATAAAACCAGAGCCACGAGCTGAACCGACTGACTGAGCCCTGCACGGTGCACCTGAGAAGAGGTCAGTGAAAGCACCGCCAGGCCAGCCTGGGGGGGGGGGGGGCAATACAATATTGTAAGGGGGCACTGATATAAAGGTTTCCCCCTTATATCAGTAAACCCTCTTATCTTAGTGTTTTCTTTCTTTCTGGTCATCAGAGTCCTCCAAACATTCCCAGAGTTCCCCTTTACATCATAGTCTGCAGGATTCCACCTTACAGTGCAAGGGGCGACTCTGATGTAAAGGGCAATGCTGCAGACCCTGATGTAAGTGAGAACTCTAAAGGGGAATGCAGTGGACTCTGATATAAGTGGGGTCTCTGGTCACCAGTGCCCCCTTTTTATATCAGAGTTCCCGCTTAGATCGTGATCTGCAATGTTCCCCTTTATGTCAGAGTTCCCTTGCACTGTAAAGGGGGAATCCTCCTGATGTAAGGGGGAACTCTGTGCTGGGTTATATTAATCTGACCTTCATGTAAATGGAGAAATTTGGTTTTTGACTTTTGTTTAACTTAAACACATTGCTAATAGCATTAGCTACATGTTTATAGGGTAAATATTGATATTTGTACTGAAAACTGAAATCTTTGGCACCTTTTTTTTTGCAGTGTCAGTAAAAAATGTGCCAGTAAGGCCCCTTTCACACTGAGGCACTTTGCCGGCGCTAGAGTGCTAAAAATAGCGCCTGCAAAGCTTCCTCAAACAGCCGCTGCTGTCTCTCCAGTGTGAAAACCCGAGTGCTTTCACACTGGAGTGGTGCGCTTGCAGGACGCTGAAAAATGTCCTGCAAGCCGCATCTTCGGAGCGCTGTAGGAGCGGTGTATTTACCGTTCCTAAAGCGCCCCTTCCCATTGAAAACAATGGGGCAGCGCTCCAAACCCACCTGCAAAGCGCCGTTGCAGCAGTGCTTTGCGGGCGGTTTTAACCCTTTTTCAGGCGCTAGCGGGGTTTAAAACTGCCCCGCTAGTGGCCAAAAAGCACTGCTAAAACGATGGTAAAGTGCCGCTAAATATAGCGCCGCTTTACTGCCAGTGCGCCCAGCACCTCAGTGTGAAAGTAGCCTAAATGCCATGATTTTTTGCAAGTAAACAATTGGTGCTGTTTGTAAATTCCACGTCTCTCTTATCTATATATAATACACTCTTCAAATGTGCTTTAAAATGTATGGTTTTCCCTTTTGTGAACAAGAAAATAATGACGTTATGCTGTTGGGCTGGTATAATAATGCTCTGGGGCTGGTATGAAATTATTTCCAGGGCTGGTTTTTATTCTCAGTCCGGCCCTGGCATTATGCCTTTAACCTAAGTGCTGTAATTAAAAGTGTCTGTGTTCCTAAAGCCGGCCATAGACAGTTCGTATCTCGGCCAGTTCAGCAGGGACCAGCCGAGATTCTATCCATGTATGCGCAGGCTGATTACGGGCTGGGTACAACCAGCCTGTCTGGTTTTTCATGTGATTATTGCCAGCCAGTGGGCTGGGATGAGTGGCAGGCAACCAGCATTTTTATACAAAGGCCAACAATAGTCATCCTGGTGTCCCTGTCATATCACATTTATTCATTGTCTCTGGTACAAGAGTTTTGAACTTTTCTCTCTATAACTTGATGTTGTACAAAGAAAAATATATGAAATGTAGATGAAGGTGCTAAATCTAATTCCTCTTTTTTTTAATTGAAGATGTATGCACTATTTACTGCAGACAAGGCTCACATGGCAGGCCTGTTGACCAACACATTGAGACGCCGCCATCAAGTGACATTGAAATTAAGACTCCACCAGAATGCGGCCTGGACATGGCCACTCCACCAGAGTGCGGCCTGGACATGGCCACTCCACCAGAGTGCGGCCTGGACATGGCCACTCCACCAGAGTGCGGCCTGGACATGGCCACTCCACCAGAGTGCGGCCTGGACATGGCCACTCCACCAGAGTGCGGCCTGGACATGGCCACTCCACCAGAGTGCGGCCTGGACATGGCCACTACACCAGAGTGCGACCTGGACATGGCCACTCCACCAGAGTGCGACCTGGACATGGCCACTCCACCAGAGTGCGACCTGGACATGGCCACTCCACCAGAGTGCGACCTGGACATGGCCACTCCACCAGAGTGCGACCTGGACATGGCCACTCCACCAGAGTGCGACCTGGACATGGCCACACCACCAGAGTGCGACCTGGACATGGCCACTCCCCCAGAGTGCGACCTGGACATGGCCACTCCCCCAGAGTGCGACCTGGACATGGCCACTCCACCAGAGTGCGACCTGGACATGGCCACTCCACCAGAGTGCGACCTGGACATGGCCACTCCACCAGAGTGCGACCTGGACATGGCCACTCCCCCAGAGTGCGACCTGGACATGGCCACTCCCCCAGAGTGCGACCTGGACATGGCCACTCCCCCAGAGTGCGACCTGGACATGGCCACTCCACCAGAGTGCGACCTTGACATGGCCACTCCACCAGAGTGCGATCTTGACATGGCCACTCCACCAGAGTGCGACCTTGACATGGGCACTCCACCAGAGTGCGACCTTGACATGGCCACTCCACCAGAGTGCGACCTTGACATGGCCACTCCACCAGAGTGCGACCTTGACATGGCCACTCCACCAGAGTGCGACCTAGACATGGCCACTCCACCAGAGTGTGACTTCCACAAGGATACTCCACCAGAGTGTGACTTCCACAGGGAGACTCCACCAGAGTGTGACTTCCACAGGGAGACTCCACCAGAGTGTGACTTCCACAGGGAGACTCCACCAGAGTGTGACTTCCACAGGGAGACTCCACCAGAGTGTGACTTCCACAGGGAGACTCCACCAGAGTGTGAATTCCACAGGGAGACTCCACCAGAGTGTGAATTCCACAGGGAGACTCCACCAGAGAATCCACTAGAATGTGACGTTCACATTCAGAACCCACCAGAATGTGACGTTCACGTTAAGACTACACCGGAAAGCGGCATTCACATTGTTAATCCACCAGAATGTGGCATTCACGTTGTGACTTCACCAGAATGTGACGCTCAAGATGAGACTCCACAAAAATGCCAGCGGAACCTTGGGAACATCTTCTCCGGTGAAGATGGGGGCAAAGTTCCAGCAAAGAATAGGAAGATATTGGTGGTAGGGGACTCAATCATTAGAAGGACAAAGAGGGAAATCTGTCTCAAAGACAGTTATTACCGAACAGTATGTTGTTTACCAGGTGCTCGTGTTCGAGACATTATCCATCAGATGGACAGATTGTTGGATGGGGCTGGGGAGAGCCCAGCTGTCATGATACATATTAGTACTAACGAAAAAGTTGGAGGAAATTGGGGCACCCTAAAAAATGATTTCAGGAACTTAGGGGCTATATTGAAGAAAAGGACCTCCAAGGCAATATTTTCAGAAATACTGCCCGTACCTCGAGCCAAACCATGGAGGCAGCAGGAGCTTAGGGATCTTAACAACTGGCTGAGGTACTATTGCAGGGAGGAGGGGTTTGGCTTCATGGAGAACTGGGCTGACTTTTCAGCCGGTTACCATCTTTATTGCAGTGATGGATTGCACTTAAATGGAAGAGGTGCAGCTTTTTTGGGAAGGAAGATGGCCAAAATGTTGGAAGAAATTTTGGTTGACGCTCCACCAGAATGTAAAGTTCACATTGAGAACCCACCAGAATGTGACTCTCACACTGAGACTCACCCAGAATGTGACGTTCACGTTGAGACTACACCTGAAAGCGGCGTTCACATTGTTTCTCCACCAGAATGTGGCATTCACGTTGTGACTTTACCAGAAAGTGACGCTCAAGATGAGACTCCACAAAAATGCCAGAGGAACCTTGGGGACATCTCCTCCAGTGAAGATGGGGGCAAAGTTCCAGCAAAGAATAGGAAGATATTGGTGGTAGGGGACTCAATCATTAGAAAGACAAAGAGGGAAATCTGCCACAAAGACAGTTATTACCGAACAGTATGTTGTTTACCAGGTGCTCGTGTTCGAGACATTATCCATCAGATGGACAGATTGTTGGATGGGGCTGAGGAGAGCCCAGCTGTCATGATACATATTGGTACTAACGAAAAAGTTGGAGGAAATTGGGACACCCTAACAAATGATTTCAGGAACTTAGGGGCTATATTGAAGAAAAGGACCTCCAAGGCAATATTTTCAGAAATACTGCCCGTACCTCGAGCCAAACCATGGAGGCAGCAGGAGCTTAGGGATCTTAACAACTGGCTGAGGTACTATTGCAGGGAGGAGGGGTTTGGCTTCATGGAGAACTGGGCTGACTTTTCAGCCGGTTACCATCTTTATTGCAGTGATGGATTGCACTTAAATGGAAGAGGTGCAGCTTTTTTGGGAAGGAAGATGGCCAAAATGTTGGAAGAAATTTTGGTTGACGCTCCACCAGAATGTAAAGTTCACATTGAGAACCCACCAGAATGTGACTCTCACACTGAGACTCACCCAGAATGTGACGTTCACGTTGAGACTACACCTGAAAGCGGCGTTCACATTGTTTCTCCACCAGAATGTGGCATTCACGTTGTGACTTTACCAGAAAGTGACGCTCAAGATGAGACTCCACAAAAATGCCAGAGGAACCTTGGGAACATCTCCTCCAGTGAAGATGGGGGCAAAGTTCCAGCAAAGAATAGGAAGGTATTGGTGGTAGGGGACTCAATCATTAGAAAGACAAAGAGGGAAATCTGCCACAAAGACAGTTATTACCGAACAGTATGTTGTTTACCAGGTGCTCGTGTTCGAGACATTATCCATCAGATGGACAGATTGTTGGATGGGGCTGAGGAGAGCCCAGCTGTCATGATACATATTGGTACTAACGAAAAAGTTAGAGGAAATTGGGACACCCTAACAAATGATTTCAGGAACTTAGGGGCTATATTGAAGAAAAGGACCTCCAAGGCAATATTTTCAGAAATACTGCCCGTACCTCGAGCCAAACCATGGAGGCAGCAGGAGCTTAGGGATCTTAACAACTGGCTGAGGAACTATTGCAGGGAGGAGGGGTTTGGCTTCATGGAGAACTGGGCTGACTTTTCAGCCGGTTACCATTTTTATTGCAGTGATGGATTGCACTTAAATGGAAGAGGTGCAGCTTTTTTGGGAAGGAAGATGGCCAAAATGCTGGAAGAAATTTTAAACTAGGAGATGATGAGGAAAAGGGATCAGAGAATGATTTTCTAGTGAACATGAGGGAGAAGATCTTCAAGTCGAGCCATCATCACCAGAGTCCAGATGTCATTACTCTCTAAAAAGATTCTCATCAGCACCTATCTTCAAAAGAGCAATACCTTCAGCTATCTTCACCCAACAAGAGTGCCATATTATCAGGGCCAGGACAAGGGGTGGGCAGGAGGGGCGGCTGCCCTGGGCACTGTGGTATCATGGGCGGTGGGGAGCACCACAAGGAAATAGGGGGAGGGGATTTGTGTTGGAAAGGGGGATTTGGGGGGCAACAGGAAGTATTGTTCTAGGAGGGGAAATTTGGGGGGTATGCTAAAATTTAGGGGGAGAAGGAATGGGGGAAGAAGATTTGTGCTAGGAAGGATGATTTGCAGTGGAGTTATTGGGAGGAGTAATCTTAGGGGTAGATAATTTGTGCTAGGAGGAGTGATTTTTTTTGGGGGGGCACTTGAATTGGGGGGATTTGGGGGGTGGGGGGGTAAGATTTGTGCTGGGATGAGGGGGAATTTATGCTTAGGGGGGGTGAAAAAGATTAGTGCTCAGTTTTTTTTGTGGGGGGGTTTTGATGACGCATAATGCCCATACACCTTGGGGGCGGCGGGTGTAGTTGGGCATGTTTGCCCTGGGCTCTGGATGACCTTGTCCCGTCACTGCATATTATCTTTTCTACATAGTCCAAGTTTTGTGTGTGGGAACAGAATGTTACAAGACTCAATGGAAAGTCTGAGGAATCCTGCCAGGGACCAGGTATATATGTACCAACACAGGCTCCTACACTGATGGCGGCTGCCACTCCAGTAACTGGAGGGCCTTCCCATCAGCCCTCTATTTCCCTTTCTGCAGCTTCTGGATCACCAACTATCAAGTATAAGTAGTATCAGCATGTTTTTGAGGTGTGTGTTGGACCGGCTATGAGGGGAGGTTGGAGGCCGGTATGTTTTTTTTTTTTTTTTTTTAGCATTTTATGTTTTTAATATATTAACAGACATTACTGTATAAATGACTTTGCCAGTGGTGGACGTTAGGCAACTAAAAGGAAATAAAACATACAAACATGCTCATACAACTTCCTTGGCATCATTATTACTAACTTGCTCACTGCAGGGAATATCACAACAAATGTGTTGGCCTCCCTTATTGCGGAGGCCGGTATGTTTTTGAGCCGTGTGTTACACCGGCTATGAGGGGAGGTTGGAAATCTTTTTGTCTTCAGAGGTCGGAGGAGTCTTTCCAGCTTTATTTAGGCTTTTTCTGCTGGAGAAATGAGAACTCTTCTCACCAATAAGGTCCTTTATGGAGAAGTTCAAGGCCTCACTCACACGGGTTGTGTATGAATCTGTACCCTGTGTGGGGCTGTATTTACCCCAAAAAGGACATCCATGCGGGTGCAGTTGTGCGGACGCACCCTGGGTGCATTTCGGGGCCTTGCACCAGCACCCACACAGATGCCACATTGGGTACAGCTGCTGCACCCCAGTTGACAGCAATGGGACTGCCTACACGGGATGCTGGGAACACCTGTGCATCCCCATTCTGATAAACACGGCCCTCCCATGGGGTATGGCTTCATACCCTCCATGTGAATAAGACGGAAGTATGAACGGAATCATTAGCTCCTTTGTGTTGCTAATTTGGGGACCACTGAACTCCCCCCCTCCCAGCTCCTCCAGTTACCATGGGCCTCTTGGCTGCTTCTCTGATTAATGCTCTCCTTGCCTGGCCTGTCAGTTTAGGTGGACGGCCACGTCTTGGTAGATCTGCAGTTATGCCATACTGTTTACATTTCCGGATGATGAATTAAACAGTGCTCCGCAAGATGTTCAAAGCTTGGCATTTTTTTTTTTTTTTTTATAACCCAACCCCGTTTTAAATGTCCCCACAACTTTATCCCTGACCTTTCTGGTGTGTTCCTTGGCCTTCATGATGCCGTCTGTTCACAAAGGTTCTCTAACAAGCCTCTGAGGGCTTTGCAGAACAGCTGTATTTATACTGAGATTACAGCAGCTACCTAAACCAAACAACCAGTTTCCCCAGGAAGTAGTAGAGAAGTTAATATTGCAGTCCAGCAACAGGTTTTATTTGCCCACCACCTTTACTACATAAGGTTCTGATGAAACTGCACTGAGGCTCTGCAACACTACACTTTAAAGTGAACTCTGCTTTGCCCATGCAGGTTACGTGAACAACCGTTTTCTTCCCTCACTTGCCTCCCGCCGGCCATCATATGACAGCCAGGCGGTGCGGCTCTTGTTCTGGGAGTGCTTCATATGATGGCCTCCCATTTAAACAGGGAATGCGCACGATCATGCGCACGCATCCCTGTTCCTTCGGTGGCGGCGTGTCACTGAGACACCGCTCGCCACTGAGGAGGGGTGTACAGCCATTTGACATGGCCGTTTACCACGTGATCAGCCGTGATGAAGTCACAGCCGATCACAAGTGGTACCGCCCCCCTTTGCACAGCTCATGCACGCGATCGGAAACACGCTGCCCATGCACGTCGGTGGCGGCATGTTCCCAGGATCACTGCTCTTTACCGACGGTGGTAAACAGCCATTGGCTGGCGGCGGCATGTGATTGGCTGTGATCCTTTCACAGCCAATCACTAAATGTAAACAAACCGCGGTAACGAGATGTTACCGGGTTCTCCTCCTCACACACCAATCGTGTGTGAGGAGATTGCGGTAACATCTCGTTACTGCCTACAGTGTACACCAACACACACTGATTGCCCCCCACACCTGTCACAGTCCACCAGAGAACCCGAGTACCTGTCCCCAGGCCATCAGAGTACCTGAGTACCTGTGGTGGTGAAGCACTCGGTCGGTGTTCCTATTAAACACTTTGGGTGGAGATAGAAGCATTATCAAGAAAATCTTAAACACTGAAGAGACTGTTTACATTTATGCACTATATTTATGCACAAAGCACTTTTTCTTACAGGAGATAATAAAGCACTTGTAATATTAATGGTATATTCTGAGCATATTGTGGTTTATACTGTTTGTGGTATATAGAAAGCAACAAACAGTTTTTTTCACACATTTTTTACACTGTTGAAACTATTTATTGTGGATGATTTTTTTCACAGCATCCCTATATAATTTTGGGGGCTTGAGCACTTTAGTTGTTCGTGGTCTGTGTAAGATTTCTTTATTTATTTGTTGACGCCAGTGCAGGAGTTGGGGGTCTGGTCAACAGACACAAACTGCAGTGGTACCATCACATATGTATATTTTTCCTTTTTTTTCTGGTTTTATAATTTGTAAAAGTGGTGGTTTAGTTGGTAGTGATATTAATGTATTTGAAACACATGGTCTAGACTTCTTGAAAGTAAGGCATTATTATAGGAAATAAAGTTAGCGCAACCCTGATCATACGCACATATTCATTAGATTGACTCACATAGTGATATCTCTATATTAGGTTGCAGCAAACAGATATATTTTACATTTTCTTGTCCCTAGTGCGCCGGTATTTTTACTATTTTTTGTTAAAACACATGCATGTTCACCTTAAAGCAGAGTTCCACCCAAAAGTGGAAGTTCCGCTTTATGCACTCCTCGCCCCTTACATGCCACAAATGGCATGCAATTTTTTTTGGGGGGGGTTGGGTACCTATAAACACACCTTCTTGACAGGTACTTCCTGTCCCACTTCCTCCTTCCGTGTGCCTAGGCGATGCCTCCTCTCCCCCTAGGTGGCCCCTCCCTCGCTGCAATCTTCTGAGACATGTCACAGGTCCCACAAGATTTCCTGGCCACTAGGAGAGCTCAGAGCAACTCGCGCATTCGCAGAGTATGCCTGGCTGTAAAACCGCAAGCTGTCACAGCCGGGTGCCCACAGTTGCAATGACAGCACCGCGGAGAGGAGGGGGAGAGGAGTGAGGCTTGCGGCGGCCGCATTGCTGGAACGTGGGACAGGTGAGTGTTTTGTTAAAAGTCAGCAGCTACACTTCTTGTAGCTGCTGACTTTTAATAAACTGAAAAATGAGTGGAACGGTTTTGTTTTTTTACGTACTTGCAGTGCTTTTATAGGGATAACATTTAGAGAACTGTGTTTGTATTGCAGAGATATATTTTATATGTTTCTGTTTGTTTTTCTCAGACATACACTTGAAGTATCTTCTGACCTTTGGTATAAAATATCCATTCAGCTGAACATCTTTAATGGGTGCATGAGCAACTCCTATTGACACAACTGAGGCAAAGCCCTGGATTTCCTGTAGAACAGCCTGTGTGTACGGCATTTTTACTTTGTCATCATAGTCAAGGTTGTCTCTGTCTCCTCTATTTCTTCTCTATATTTCTCTGAAAGAGCATCTACAGTTTTATACTCATACTGAAAATATAATAAAATAAAACTGAAGGCAGCTTAGGTTTGTATTATTCAAAAAAATATATTGAATTGCAGGTGACAGAAAGTGAAAGCACCTGATTGGTGGGTTGTAACTGACAATACAGATACTTCTAGAACAAAGCTACTAGATAATAAGAGATATAAAGAAGGAAACCATTATCAGAAGACTTTACCCCGAATGTCCGGATAGGTTATCATGTAAAGCAGACTCCATTCCAGAGTGGCAGAGGTAGTTTCCGTCCCAGAAAGAAAGATCTCCCACACATGAATAGGTTCTCAGCATCAAAGGTTAAATTGTGACCATCGGGGAAGTCTGCAAAATCTCCACTTACCATTCCTCGCTGTGGGGTTATCTGAGATAAACCTAATCACCCTTCACGGTGGGCTCCAAAACCTTCAGGAACAGGGGAACCTAGAGGTTACCCACAATCCTGGACCTGCAACAGCACCCTGCCAGTAAAACTTTGTGGCCCTACTACCAAAAAGTACTGGATCCCAGGGTCCAGCTCTCTAAAAAGACAAACATTCGCAAGCAAAACCTTGTTTCTTCAAACACGAGGCCCAGGTACCATTCCTTTGGCCCATGAAAGGACACTCTAAACGGATCCGGTCAGCATGGCTAGTCCCAGCAAGGAAGCTTCCAGTGGAGCTTAGCACAGCAGATCTTTACTCGTGACCAACACCTTAGACACTGGGGAAAAAACTGAGGACTCCCAGTAGTGGGAGGGGTTATATAGGGAGTGCAATTCTTGCCTTAGGGTGTGCCAGTGTCCATCACCTATCAGTGGCCCTATAACCCGCATAGTAACTACTATGGCTCTGTGTCCCCTGATGTATGAAAAGAAAAGCAGATTTCAACTTTTGTAGACTGTTCATTTTACAGAAATCTTAAAAGCTGAACTTCAGTCATAGAAATAGAAAGTGCTTTCTACAGCAGGTGTGCTGCCTTACTGGGAATAAAGTGCCCAGTGCAGGGGGAAGCAGGGTGACATTTCAGCTCTAGAGATTACTTTTTTCATCACTGCAGCTTGCTGTTAAACTGAGTAACCTAGAAAAGCATTGCTTTGTCTGGCGGGTCCCTCTGCAACAAACTACAGCCAGTCTTTCCCTACTCATTGTGTGTGAGCATCTGTCTTCAGTAGCCCAGAGTTCAGCATAACCACTTGTTTAACGGGCACTTTCACCCACTTCCTGACCAGGCCAACATTTTAAGCTTTCAACACTGTCGCACTTTGACAACTGCACAGGCATGCAGCATTATACCCATGTGACATTTTTATCTCCCCCCCACACTAGAGCTTTCTTTTGATGGTATTTAGTCACCACAAGGTTTTATTTTTTGCTAAACAAATGAAAGAGCAAACATTTTGAAAATCACTGATCGGTTCCCTGATTAGTGTAGCTGTCCCCTTTCACACTTGTCGGTCACTGGCTCTCCTTAAAAATGAATGCTGATTACTGGGAAGTGTGCTTATGTCTTGATCAGCCGTGTATGGACACAGCTGATCATGTGGTAAAGGGCCACTGTGATTGGCGATCACAGAGCACGCTGGGTGAGCACTGCAGCGGGCAACGATCTTGAGGACGTCAACAGAAGCCCTCCTAGAACTAAACGACAGCACTGTAGCCGTCATTCTGCTATAGCACGGTCGGCAAGTGGTTAGAGGTTATAGTGTCATAGATTATCTATTTTAATTCCAATTCCTATGGAGATCACCTGTCAAGAATGTCACCAAGATTTAAAAAGTTAATAGTAATCCTACCACCATTTGATGTCGATGACTGTCGCGTTGGCATCCTTTGTGGCTTAGAGTCTGTTGGGTTGCTAATAGGAGTCATTTTACAAGTGCGCACCCAAAGAGAAGGCCTGGGGCTCTCAGCAGAAGGAGCCTAAAGAATAGACAAATTTGTTATAGACAATTTATAGGGATACGCAATAGAAAGTTATTCTACTTTAGACTAAGTCTTGTCAACAATTATATACAGTGCCATAAGAAAGGTATTCAAACCGCTTGAAATTTTTACTTTGTCATGTTTCAACCAAAAAAACTTAAATTGGGATTTTATGTGATAGACCAACACAAAGTGGGACATAATTAGGGGTGCAACGGATCAAAAAAACTCACGGATCGGATCATTTTTAGGATCAGAAAATAGTAATTGAATTTGCAGAAACCTGTGAAAATTCCACCGCCATATAGTCCCCACTGTAATATCCACAATCTCCCCCACTGTAATATTGGCTGAGCGTGGCAGGGTACGGCTGGGTACGGCAGAGCATGGCTGGGTAAGGCAGAGCATGGCTGGGTACGGCAGAGCATGGCTGCGTAAGGCAGAGCATGGCTGGGTACGGCAGAGCATGGCTGGGTACGGCAGAGCATGGCTGGGTACGGCAGAGTATTGCAGAGTAAGGCTGGGTATGTCAGAGTATCGGCAGGGTATGGCTGGGTATGGCAGAGTATTGGCAGAAGATGGCAGAGTAGTGGCAGGGGATGGCAGAGTATTGGCAGGGGATGGCTGGGTATGGCAGAGTATTGGCAGGGTATGGCAGAGTATTGGCAGGGTATGGCAGAATATTAGCAGGGTATGGCAGAATATTGGCAGGGTATTGCAGAGTAGGCTGTCAAAGAGCAGCGCTGTGGGCACTACAGATGCAGCCCACAGTGCTGCATCCATCCGACCTCTCCCCTTCCACTGTACAGATCAGTACAGAGAGGGGAGAGAGGAACCGGTGTCATGTCATGATTTGGTTTGTTTATAAGTGATCGCTCCGTCATTTGACAGAGCAATCACATTGTAAACGGCCTGGGTGAATAAAGATGGCTGCCGCTTCAGACCTAGGCCGAAGCCGCGGCCTTCCCTGAGACCGTGACCGGGGAGCTCGCCGCGGATCACGGCGTGTGCCGATCCGAGCGGGGTGACCCGTTTGGATCACGGATCGGTGACAATCCGTTGCACCCCTAGACATAATTGTGAAGTGGAAGGAACACGATAAAAATGGTTTTTAACTTTTAACTTTTTTTTTACTGATACCTCCAACTAAAATCTAGTCTTGCCTTCAGACGTCACCTAATTAATAAACAGTCCACCTGTGTGCAATTTAATCTCAGCATAAATGCAGCTGTTCTGTGAAGCCCTCAGAGGTTGGTTAGAGAATCTTAGTGAACAAACAGCATCATGAAGGCCAAGAAAAAGCCATAAGAAGTCTTGTTTGCGAGAAGTCATGTGGGGGACACAGAAAACATGTGAAAGATGGTGCTCTGGTCAGGAGACCAAAATTAAATTTTTTGGCCTAAAAGCAAAACGCTATGTGTGGCGGAAAACTAACACTGCACATCACCCTGAAAACAGCATCCCCACCGTGAAATATGGTGGTGGCAGCATCATGTTGTAGGAATGCTTTTCTTCAGCAGGGACAGGGAAGCTGGTCAGAGCCAGATACAGGGCAATCTTATAAGAAAACCTGTTAAGAGTCTACAAAAGACTTGACTGAGGCGGTGGTTCACCTTCCAGCAGAACAACTACCCTAAACCTACAGCCAGAGTTACAATAGAATGGTTTAGATCAAAGCATATACATGTGTTAGAATGACCCAAAGTCCAGACCTAAATCCAATTGATAATCTGTGGCAAGACTTGAACATTGCTGTTCACAGATGCTCTCCATCCAATCTGACAGAGCTTGAGCTATTTTGCAAAGAATGGGCAAAAAGGTCACTCTAGATGTGCAAAGCTGGTAGAGACATTCTCAAAGACTTGCAGCGAAAGGTGGTTCTACAAACTATTAACTCAGGGGGGCTGAATTAAAATCACGTTGGCCACCATTTATCATTTTACTTCTACTTTACAATTATGTGCCATTTTGTGTTGTTTTATCACAGTAAAATACATTTACGTTTTTGGTTGTAACATAACAAAATGTGGAAAATTTCAAGGGGATGAATACTTTTTCAAGGCACTGTATACACCAATGGCTGCCAACCTAGCATTCTGGAACCACTTAATTTCATTCTGCAAGCCACTCATGTTGACCTCTGCTTCACATGCAGTACAGCAGGGGTGCCCAACCAGTGGCCCGCGGAGCCCTCTGATGTGGCCCGCGACCTCCTGCTCTGGGATGGCTGGTTGGCAAGCCCAGATTGCAGGTTCTCGACCCGGCATCCCAGAGCATCAGTGTTGTGAATGAAGCCGGTGGTAGTGGAAGCAAGCGGTTGTGTAGCAGAGCCATATAAGACGATGCTTCCTGTATAGCGCCACATCCTGTCACAGACAGAGTGATACCAAATGCACTCTTTCTGGAACAGCAACAGCTGGTGATACCCGAATTGAAGACTATTATTAAAGGTATGTTTAATACTATAATCTGCAGTGGTTACTGGACTGCTTTCAAACTGCACTGAGCCATAGACCTCTGTTATTTCCTATGGGTTTGGTGCGCTTTCAGAAAGTACACAACACCTGCAGGATATAATAGAATTCTATGGCAAAGTGCAGCTAACCCCAAGAAAAGCCAGAGGTGCACTGCTCTGGGTAGACCACAGCACATCAGTGTGAAAGCAGCCTTAGGCCCCTTTCACATGATTGGTCCAACCCAATCAGACCCTCCATTCACCTCTATGGAGTGGAAAATGTAAACAGACTTGTGTCCGTTTACATCTGCATACCTTCAATCCGATCCGCTAAAAGAAAAAAAAAAAAAAAGGTGATCTGTCCCCTTCCATCTGGGTGGATCGGAGGGCCCATAGAGTAGAGTGGACTGTGTCGGCTCTGCATATGCGGAGTGTACATGGACCTGTCATCCTCCTTCTCCGCTCATTGTGGCCGTGACTGGTTACCAAGTCACTTAAGTGGCCCTTGCTCTTCAAAAGGTTGGCCATCCCTGCAGTACAGTCTGCAGGATTAACAGCAGCCTGATTAAGTTCTAAAGGGGCACAGAATGAGTAGAAAAAAACACCACATATTACTACAAATAATCAATTCTAGTTAAAAGGACAAACAAGCAATTTGTTTCTTATCTCCTCAGCAGGTTCTGCAGCTTCGGCCCTGCAGATTTAACAAACAAATTTAAGTCTGAAAAATCTAGCACCAGTCATTATACCACTTAGGATTTCCATTAATTTTTAAACACAACCATTATATACATGTATATATAAATACTAGTTGCAAGTACAATTCTTAACATGGTCACACAACCAATGAAGTCACCCAGAGGAGCAACGGATTCAAATGCAACTGGTGATAAGTATATCATAAAAAGAGTAATTAAGAGAAACAATAGCTAAGGCACTGGTCTAATAAAATTGTAACTTTTTTTTTTTTTTTTTTTAAACAACCCATATCCAAACTTACACTAAGGTACTGAGGACGCAGCTCCTAAAGCCCCATACACACTATCAGATTGTCTGCTGATTTTTGTCATCAGATTTACCAAAACCATGTAGTAGAAGGGCCTACCTGATTGCATACACATTGAAACTCCTAATGTTTGACCTCATATTATATGGTTTTGGTAAATCTGAAGGAAAAACTCAGCAGAAAATCTGATAGTGTGTATGGGGCTTTAGACAGGGTGATCACTAACTAGGACACAGGGTATCGAAGATCACTGAACTGAATGGAGGTGAGCCGGGCTCGCCACTCACCATGCCACTATTGGCATCTTTGTGAGCTCCCTCCGTCTCTGCGCTGCAAGCCAGAACCACAGTGAGTAGTGGGTGAGAATATGTTGGGGGCTTTGAAAAAGGGGCAAAGCCCCGAAACATATATGCCCTTTGGAGTTCTGGCTTGTAGCACAGAGATAAGAAGGGAGCTCACATGGACACCGACAGAGGCATGGTGGCCCCGTTCACCTCCATTCAGCTCAGTGATCTTTGATAACTAGGAAAGCAGCAAGCCACACCTCATGTGTGGATGGAGGAATCTTACTTATTTCAATCTTTGAAATATATAAAATAAGAAAACTTTACACAACTAAGAAAACTGTCAACTATTCAAACTAATCTCACAATCATTCTCACCTAATTTGAACAGTGACCTCTTCATTCACTATTTCAACGGAGCTCTGGTCTGCAAAAAAAGGTAACACATTAAAGAAGAATTAAAATGTAACGTTAATCAAAAAATTAAGTCCTAAATAATGCAATAAGCACGTCTTAAACTACGGGAGATGGTTCCTCAGTGCTTTGTCCTACCAATGCTCATCCCAGGTCAGCAAGCACTTTTACCATTATGTCAAAATAAATTAAGACATTACGCCATCCATCGTTTGCACAGAAAGACTTTGGGAAACCAGCAGTGGAGGCTTTTTCTTCCTGAACTAAAAGCCAAAGCCCTGCATTAAAGTGATTCTAAAAGAGTTGCGATAAAAAAATAAATAAATAAAAGCAGGGAGCAGATACCTGTCAAATTCAGGAATTTGCTCCCACTTCCGGGCATAGATCGCTGCACTTTCTGCTGCAAGCTACGCCATGTCCTGCAAGAGTGAAGCCGCCAACGTATTTTTTTTCCCCAGGTGGAACTCCGCTTTAAAGTGGTAGTAAACCTGCTAATTTTTTTTTTTTTTTTAACACCTGCAAAGCAAAAGGCATAATGAGCTAGTATGCACCGCATACTAGCTCATTATGAAATACTTACCTTAGAACGAGGCCCCGACATCTGGCCCGATCCACGCCGAGGGAGCTGACATGCTCCCTCGGCGTTTCTTCCGGGTATCGCGGCTCCAGCGCTGTGAGTGGCCGGAGCCGCGATATCGTCACTCCCATGCATGCGCGCTGAAGATTTCATTCCGGCCGGTCGGCCACTGCCAGATTTTCAGGCCGAGAATCCCCTTGTGCGCATGCGCCGCTGCAGTCAGCGGCGCATACCGAGGGGAATATCTCCTAAACCGTACAGGTTTAGGAGATGTTTTTTTATACCTACAGGTAGTCCATTGATTCTTCCTGTCATGTGAAAAAGCCTGCCTGTACGATGTATAGGGCAGACAGCTTACACTGACCGTCTGTAGGAGTCATGCATGGTGCAATGCTTTCCAGGCTTCTATAAAGAATAAAAAAATAAAATGGTAAATGCACTTTTGTTACCTACAAAAAAAGTGCACTTATTTTTTTAATAGTGAACTTATCCTTTAAATTTCACAATGTTGAATCTATATAGTAAAACATGCAGTACCTCCAGACAATGTATTGTATAGGTAAATAGTCACTGAAGGTACACCTGGGCAAATGGTTACTAGGGAGGAAAAGAATTATAGGTAGCAATTCCTCAACCAGGCCACCAAAACTGTCACCCCAATAGTAATCAATAAAGTGTGAGGGGTGTTCCTCTGAATCAGTAAACAGCATATAAAAAAGTAGGACAAATTCCAAAGAGATTCTTCAAAGAGAAACAAAATATTTTATTAAACAATTCCACATAAGCACTGGCGACAATGAAAAATATTACCTCCACCACAATCATTAAAATGAGATCACGTTGACCACGGTGTCCCATCAATATTGCCCCATCATATTCCTCTATTATAAATCCTTAGTAGATGGTGTGGCTGTGCTGTCCCCCGGGTTCTATAATCAGAGCTAAGATGTCCCAGCCGCCTCCCCCACTGCTCATCACTGTGCAGAAGCTTTGGTAACCATGGCAACAAAAGCCTGTCAGTTAGAGGAGCACCAGGAGATTTGAAAAAAAAAAAAAAAAAGGTTTCCATGACAACACTGCTGCACTATGATGTCACTGGCTGCTCTCATATAAGAAACAGCTCAGCAGGGTTCCTGCCAGTTGCTTTGTTGACTCTGAACGGTTAACACGAGCTTCTTTCTCTAGCGAGTTTTTTCTTGTAATCTGATCAGATTTTATCCGATTTCATTACAATTTAATTCTCACCCATTTAAAGCGTGTTTCATTATTCTTCATAATGAACAGATTTAACCTTAAAAAGGTTGTTTCTCAAAATAACACCAAAGAGAAACCCACCATTGGAAGACCACCTATGGAAGGAGATATCAGTTTCCATCCTGCAGATATCTCAAGCAAGAAGCCCAAAAGAATGCAGAGAAGGATACTACGGGCTCTTATGCGCGGCTGCTTCAGAGCCGTTATTGGATGCTTTCATGCCGGCGTTAAAGTCAATGGCCAACAGCAGAAAACAGAAGACCTGAATGGTAAGTCCTTTTTTTATTAAGGTTTTTAGTTACAATCAACACAAGACATACACACAACCCATGTACGTATTGTACAATCATAATAAACACACATTTATAAGCAATATTTAAGAAAAAGAAAAGAAAAAAAAAAAAAGACCTCATAACATTGTATACTACTAATATCTTAATCTCCCAACCCCATCATTCAAGTTTTTACACCGCTATATTTAGAGGTTCATATATATCTGGTATAATAAATGGTCAATACATCATCACGACTATATCTGTCCTCAAACCCCTTGTGCCACTCTACATAATTGATGGTTGTGAGCAGGGGCGGACTGACAACTCATGGGGCCCCTGGGCAATAGGGGATCATGGGGCCCCCTTTGTCTCCACCCACCCACACACAAGCCACACCCTCACAAAGCACCACGTATATATTGCACTGCTACATTACATGCATTGGTCACATAATTTATCTACTGTATGTTCAAAATAAATGTTTAAAGAGTTAAGAAAAATAAACTCACATTAACCATGTACATTTACTGCGGGGCTGCATCTCCTGTGAGCAGAATCACGTACAGGTACTTGATTCTGCACTTGCGGGTCTGCGCGCTGTTTGATTGGACACACCGAGAACTAATCAGCGCGTCTGGTGGGCCCCGCCCGATCGTTTCCAACAGAGGCAGAATAGTGGTCTGCCGATGTAAACAAATCCCCAGAGAGCCTCCCCCATTTACACCAGGATCCCCAGAGAGCCCCCTCCTTACATCGGGTCCCCAGAGAGCCCCCGACCCCCTTACGTCAGGCTCCCCAGAGAGCCCCCTCTTTACATAAGGGTCCCCAGAGAGCCCCCTCCTTACATCAGGGTCCCCAGAGAGCCCCCTCTTTACATAAGGGTCCCCAGAGAGCCCTCTGCTTACAACAGGGTCCCCAGAGAGCCCCCTCCTTACATCAGGGTCCACATTGAGCCCCCTCATTACATCAGGGTCCCCAGAGTCCCCTCTTTACCTCCTGGTCCCCAGAGAGCCCCCTTACATCAGGGTCCTCAGAGAGCCCCCCTTACATCAGGGTCCCCAGAGAGACCCCCATAGATCTGGGTTCCCAGAGAGACCCCCCCATTGATCCGGGTCCCCAGAGAGCCCCCCATACATCAGAGTCCCCAAATATCCCCCCATACATCAGGGTCCCAAAAAAGCCCCCATACATCAGGGTCCCCAGAAAGCCCACCACCCCCCATACATCAAGGTCCACAGAGATCCCCCCCCCCATACATCAGGGTCCTATGTAGATATATTTATTTTTCTCTAAGCACCATATCATTTGTTTGCATTTTCCATTCGCCTAATGTCGGAGGATGTGGAGACATCCCTTAATTAGGCTATAAAGAGAGTCCTTACTATCGGTATATGAGTGTTTTCCAGGGTCCTAGATTCATCTATCATACTTAAGGGGCATACCCCAGGTTCTTCCATCAATTCTGACTTAAAGTGGAGGTCCCGCAATTTTTTTTTTAAAGTCAGCAGCTACAAATACTGCATCTGCTGCCTTTTAAAATATAGACACTTACCTGTCCAGGGCGCCCGTGATGTCGGCACCCGTGATGTCGGCACCCGAAGCCGATCTGTCGCTTGGCTCTCGGGTGCTGCCATCGCCATCATCGGTAAAGGAATCAGGAAATGAAGCCTTGTACATCCCAGTTCCCTACTGCTCAAGCGTGAGTTGCGCTGCGCAATCCGGATGGTCCCTGCTGTCTCTGGGATCCGTGCATTTCACAGTAGACGGGGGGGGGGAGGGTGAAGAGGCGTAGACTCCAACGAGAGTCTATGCCCAGAAATGGGTGCAAATACCTGTATTATACAGTTCCATTTTTATGTAAAGACAGTTAGCAGTAGAAATAACCCCTTCCCAATACTGATGGAGTTTAGGACATCTCCATAACATGTCTTAAATTAGCCAGCCCCATATTACATCTAGGACAAAGAGGGGTATCTTTACGCTGCCATGTGATAGGTCCTGTGTGAAATGAATAGTTGGGTTCATTTCTGTGTGGAGGATAAAGAGACCATGGGCAGTGCGGACAATGCCACCTCCCAATGATCATCCCTTATGGGACTTAGATCCCTTTCCCACTGTCTCTTTGAAGGTTCAATTTTGATTGCAACTCTGTAGTCATATATGTCAATCTTTTGATTTAATTTCCAACAATCCACATGTACACACTACTGGGAAGTCCATACACATGCAGATGGATGGTTATAGATCTCTTATTAGCACCATCTCCCTGTGAATTTGTATTTTCTGAAAACCAGAAGATTACTTAACGGTACCCCAAAGAAAACATGAAATAGTCCCCTCTGTTCCCTGCTGAATTGACAAAAAATAATGGATTGTCTGAACAGCCTTAGGGCTCATTTAAGCATGTTGTGCCCTCTGAACAGCAATCCACATCCAGGTCGCTCTTCAGAGTCCATTTGACAGGTGGTAAGAAGGTGTTATATTGCCTCCTCACCACTTGTTTAAACACGACAACGTTATATAAACATTTTAGATCCCTGTATGTGTGCTGTACAGGTTTTAAAATCCTTATACTGTTAGGAAAATGTTGTCACACCCCAATTTCTTCACAGAGCACACAATCTCCTTTTTCTTTACTGGCTGAATGTGAGCTGTCAGGCAGGCCCAGGCCCTGGCCCTTATAGGTGGAGGGGGCCCAGTCATGCAAGCTGTACGGGGCCCCATTTCTAACAGCGGCCCTGAGTGTGGGGGCGAATGGCACTGAATGCAGACAGTGCATATCATATTAGGAGAAGTAGCTGCGTGTGTTCTAATCATTTTCAATAGACTGCCTGCATGCAGCACCTGGAAGTTACAGATGTTGCAAAAACGGCCCGTTCATGCTATATGGGCCTCATCACCCTTGTAAACAAGTCCATACAGACAGACAAAACTAATACAAATAAAACAGCGATAATTAATTATCCATGAGCATTTTAATATGCACTATGCAGGGCCGGACTGGCCTACCGGGATACCGGGAAATTTCCCGGTGGGCCGGCTGCCTGGTTGTTCGTGGGGCCGCTGTGAGGGCAGCGGCGCCTGAAAAAATATGGCCGTGGGGCCGGGCCGACATGAAACGCTGTTCCGAAGCGCTGTTCCGAAGCTGGCCGTGCTCGGGCTGAGCCCGTACACGCTCGCCAATTTTCGTAAAGGAGGGCTCATGCGCAGTTACACGATGGGAGGCGCCATTTTTAAAAGTAAAGCAGAGCTCAGTGAGGTCTCAGTCTGATGGCATGTGCCTCTTCTTACGTCCCACCCGCAGCTTATGACCTCCTGAACGCCCCCCCTCCCCCTGCAGCCTCCGACCTTCTGTCCGCCCCCCTCCCCCATGCAGCATCTGACCTCCTGTCCGCCCCCCTCCCTCATGCAGCATCTGACCTCCTGTCCGACCCCCATCCCCCATGCAGCATCTGACCTCCTGTCTGCCCCCACTCCCCCTGCAGCCTCTGACCTCCTGTCCGACCCCCCAGCAGCCTCTGACCTCCTGTCTTCCCCCCATGCAGCATCTGACCTCCTGTCCACCCCCCTGCATTATCTGACCTCCTGTCTGCCCCCACTCCCCCCTGCAGCCTCTGATCTCCTGTCTGCCCCTCCGCAGCATCTGACCTCCTGTCCGCCCCTCCTGCAGCCTCTGACCTCCTGTCCGGCCCCATGAAGCCACTGACCTCCTGTCCAGCCCCCGCAGCCTCTGGACTCCTGTCCACCCCCCCGCAGCCTCTGGCCTCCTGTCCGCCCCCCCCGCAGCCTCTGGCCTCCTGTTCGCCCCCCCCCCCCGCAGCCTCTGGCCTCCTGTCCGCCCCCCCGCAGCCTCTAGCCTCCTGTCCGCCCCCTCCCCGCAGCCTCTGACCTCCTGTCCGCCCCCCGCAGCCTCTGACCTCCTGTCAGCCCCCTTTAGTCTCTGACTTCCTGTCCGCCCCCCTCCCCCTGCAGCCTCTGACCTCCTGTTCGCCCCCCTGCAGCATCTGACCTCCTGTCCGCCCCACCCGCAGCCCTGACTTCTCCTGTCGTGCCCTGCGCAGCCTCTGACTTCCCCTGTCGTCCCTTCCGCAGCCTCTGACTTCCCCTGTCGTCCCCTCCGAAGCCTCTGACTTCCCCTGTTCTCCCCTCCGCAGCCTCTGACTTCCCCTGTCGTCCCCTCCGCAGCCTCTGACTTCCCCTGTCGTCCCCTCCGCAGCCTCTGACTTCCCCTTTCGTTCCCTCCGCAACCTCTAACTTCCCCTGTCGTCCCCTCCGCAGCCTCTGACTTCCCCTGTCGTCCCCTCCGCAGCCTCTGACTTGCCCTGTCCTCCCTTCTGCAGCCTCTGACCTCCTGTCCTCCCCCCTGCAGCCTCTGACCTCCTGTCTCCCCCCCTGCAGCTTCTGACCTCCTGTCCCCCCCGCACCTTCTGACCTCCTGTCTCCCCCTCTGCAACCTCTGATCTCCTGTCTGCCCCCATCCCCCCTGCAGCCTCTGACCTCCCATGTCCCCCCTCCTCCGCAGCCTCTGACCTCCCCTGTCCCCCTCTCTGCAGCCTCTGACCTCCCCTGTCCCCACCTCTGCAGCCTCTGACCTCCCCTCTTCCCCCTCTGCAGCCTCTGACCTCCCCTGTCCCCCCCCTGCAGCCTCTGACCTCCCCTGTCCCCCCCTCTGCAGCCTCTGACCTCCCCCGTCCCCCCTCTGCAGCCTCTGACTTCCCCTGTGCCCCCCTCTGCAGCCTCTGACCTCCCCTGTTCCCCCCTCTGCAGCCTCTGACCTACCCTCTCCCCCCTCTGACCTCCCCTGTTCCCCCCAACCACAGCCTCTGACCTCCCCTGTTCCCCCCTCTGCAGCCTCTGACCTCCCCTGTTCCCCCCTCTGCAGCCTCTGACCTCCCCTGTCCCCCCTCCTCCACAGCCTCTGACCTCCCGTCCCCCCCATGCAACATCTGACCACCTGTCCGCCCCCTGCATCATCTGACCTCCTGTCTGCCCCATCCCCCTGCAGCATCTGACCTCCTGTCCGCCCCCTCCCTCATGCAGAATCTGACCTCCTGTCCGCCCCCCTCCCCCATGCAGCATCTGACTTCCTGTCCGCCCCCCCTCCCCCTGCAGCCTCTGACCTCCTGTCTGCCCCCATCCCCCCTGCAGCCTCTGACCTCCCATGTCCCCCCTCCTCCGCAGCCTCTGACCTCCCCTGTCCCCCTCTGCAGCCTCTGACCTCCCCTGTCCCCCCTCTGCAGCTTCTGACCTCCCCTGTTTCCCCCAACCACAGCCTCTGACCTCCCCTGTTCCCCCCCAACCACAGCCTCTGACCTCCCCTGTTCCCCCCTCTGCAGCCTCTGACCTCCCCTGCCCCCCCCCTCTGCAGCCTCTGACCTCCCCTGTTCCCCCCCTCCGCAGCATCTGACCTCCCCTGTTTCCCCCTCCGCAGCCTCTGACCTCCCCTGTCGTCCCCTCCGCAGCCTCTGACCTCCCCTGTCGTCCCCTTCACAGCCTCTGACCTCCCCTGTCGTCCCTTTCACAGCCTCTGACCTCCCCTGTCGTCCCCTCCGCAGCCTCTGACCTCCACTGTCGTCCCCTCCGCAGCCTCTGACCTCCCCTTTCGTCCTCTCCGCAGCCTCTGACCTCCCCTGTCGTCCCCTCCGCAGCCTCTGACCTCCCCTGTCGTCCCCTCCGCAGCCTCTGACCGCCCCTGTCGTCCCCTCGGCAGCCTCTGACCTCCCCTGTCGTCCCCTCCGCAGCCTCTGACCTTCCCTGTCGTCCCCTCCGCAGCCTCTGACCTTCCCTGTCGTCCCCTCCGCAGCCTCTGACCTCCCCTGTCTTCCCCTCCGCAGCCTCTGACCTCCCGTCATCCCCTCCGCAGCCTCAGACCTCCCATGTCGTCCCCTCCGCAGCCATTGACCTCCCCGTACCATCTGCAGCCTCTGACCTCCCCTGGAGAGGAGTCAAGAGTGGAAATGCCGCCAGGGGGGTCATGGGAGAAGTCAGACATGTATGGACTGTGGAGAGGAAATGATGGGATAAAACCAGAGCCACGAGCTGAACCGACTGACTGAGCCCTGCACGGTGCACCTGAGAAGAGGTCAGTGAAAGCACCGCCAGGCCAGCCTGGGGGGGGGGGCAATACAATATTGTAAGGGGGCACTGATATAAAGGTTTCCCCCTTATATCAGTAAACCCTCTTATCTTAGTGTTTTCTTTCTTTCTGGTCATCAGAGTCCTCCAAACATTCCCAGAGTTCCCCTTTACATCATAGTCTGCAGGATTCCACCTTACAGTGCAAGGGGCGACTCTGATGTAAAAGAAAAAAAAATGTGCCAGTAAGGCCCCTTTCACACTGAGGAACTTTGCCGGCGCTAGAGTGCTAAAAATAGCGCCTGCAAAGCTTCCTCAAACAGCCGCTGCTGTCTCTCCAGTGTGAAAACCCGAGTGCTTTCACACTGGAGTGGTGCGCTTGCAGGACGCTGAAAAATGTCCTGCAAGCCGCATCTTCGGAGCGCTGTAGGAGCGGTGTATTTACCGTTCCTAAAGCGCCCCTTCCCATTGAAAACAATGGGGCAGCGCTCCAAACCCACCTGCAAAGCGCCGTTGCAGCAGTGCTTTGCGGGCGGTTTTAACCCTTTTTCAGGCGCTAGCGGGGTTTAAAACTGCCCCGCTAGTGGCCAAAAAGCACTGCTAAAACGATGGTAAAGCGCCGCTAAATATAGCGCCGCTTTACTGCCAGTGCGCCCAGCACCTCAGTGTGAAAGTAGCCTAAATGCCATGATTTTTTGCAAGTAAACAATTGGTGCTGTTTGTAAATTCCACGTCTCTCTTATCTATATATAATACACTCTTCAAATGTGCTTTAAAATGTATGGTTTTCCCTTTTGTGAACAAGAAAATAATGACGTTATGCTGTTGGGCTGGTATAATAATGCTCTGGGGCTGGTATGAAATTATTTCCAGGGCTGGTTTTTATTCTCAGTCCGGCCCTGGCATTATGCCTTTAACCTAAGTGCTGTAATTAAAAGTGTCTGTGTTCCTAAAGCCGGCCATAGACAGTTCGTATCTCGGCCAGTTCAGCAGGGACCAGCCGAGATTCTATCCATGTATGCGCAGGCTGATTACGGGCTGGGTACAACCAGCCTGTCTGGTTTTTCATGTGATTATTGCCAGCCAGTGGGCTGGGATGAGTGGCAGGCAACCAGCATTTTTATACAAAGGCCAACAATAGTCATCCTGGTGTCCCTGTCATATCACGTTTATTCATTGTCTCTGGTACAAGAGTTTTGAACTTTTCTCTCTATAACTTGATGTTGTACAAAGAAAAATATATGAAATGTAGATGAAGGTGCTAAATCTAATTCCTCTTTTTTTTTATTGAAGATGTATGCACTATTTACTGCAGACAAGGCTCACATGGCAGGCCTGTTGACCAACACATTGAGACGCCGCCATCAAGTGACATTGAAATTAAGACTCCACCAGAATGCGGCCTGGACATGGCCACTCCACCAGAGTGCGGCCTGGACATGGCCACTCCACCAGAGTGCGGCCTGGACATGGCCACTCCACCAGAGTGCGGCCTGGACATGGCCACTCCACCAGAGTGCGGCCTGGACATGGCCACTCCACCAGAGTGTGGCCTGGACATGGCCACTCCACCAGAGTGCGGCCTGGACATGGCCACTCCACCAGAGTGCGGCCTGGACATGGCCACTCCACCAGAGTGCGACCTGGACATGGCCACTCCACCAGAGTGCGACCTGGACATGGCCACTCCACCAGAGTGCGACCTGGACATGGCCACTCCCCCAGAGTGCGACCTGGACATGGCCACTCCCCCAGAGTGCGACCTGGACATGGCCACTCCACCAGAGTGCGACCTGGACATGGCCACTCCACCAGAGTGCGACCTGGACATGGCCACTCCCCCAGAGTGCGACCTGGACATGGCCACTCCCCCAGAGTGCGACCTGGACATGGCCACTCCCCCAGAGTGCGACCTGGACATGGCCACTCCCCCAGAGTGCGACCTGGACATGGCCACTCCACCAGAGTGCGACCTTGACATGGCCACTCCCCCAGAGTGCGACCTGGACATGGCCACTCCCCCAGAGTGCGACCTGGACATGGCCACTCCCCCAGAGTGCGACCTGGACATGGCCACTCCACCAGAGTGCGACCTTGACATGGCCACTCCACCAGAGTGCGACCTTGACATGGCCACTCCACCAGAGTGCGACCTTGACATGGCCACTCCACCAGAGTGCGACCTTGACATGGCCACTCCACCAGAGTGCGACCTTGACATGGCCACTCCACCAGAGTGCGACCTTGACATGGCCACTCCACCAGAGTGCGACCTAGACATGGCCACTCCACCAGAGTGTGACTTCCACAAGGATACTCCACCAGAGTGTGACTTCCACAGGGAGACTCCACCAGAGTGTGACTTCCACAGGGAGACTCCACCAGAGTGTGACTTCCACAGGGAGACTCCACCAGAGTGTGACTTCCACAGGGAGACTCCACCAGAGTGTGACTTCCACAGGGAGACTCCACCAGAGTGTGAAATCCACAGGGAGACTCCACCAGAGTGTGAATTCCACAGGGAGACTCCACCAGAGAATCCACTAGAATGTGACGTTCACATTCAGAACCCACCAGAATGTGACGTTCACGTTAAGACTACACCGGAAAGCGGCATTCACATTGTTAATCCACCAGAATGTGGCATTCACGTTGTGACTTCACCAGAATGTGACGCTCAAGATGAGACTCCACAAAAATGCCAGCGGAACCTTGGGAACATCTCCTCCGGTGAAGATGGGGGCAAAGTTCCAGCAAAGAATAGGAAGATATTGGTGGTAGGGGACTCAATCATTAGAAGGACAAAGAGGGAAATCTGTCTCAAAGACAGTTATTACCGAACAGTATGTTGTTTACCAGGTGCTCGTGTTCGAGACATTATCCATCAGATGGACAGATTGTTGGATGGGGCTGGGGAGAGCCCAGCTGTCATGATACATATTGGTACTAACGAAAAAGTTGGAGGAAATTGGGGCACCCTAAAAAATGATTTCAGGAACTTAGGGGCTATATTGAAGAAAAGGACCTCCAAGGCAATATTTTCAGAAATACTGCCCGTACCTCGAGCCAAACCATGGAGGCAGCAGGAGCTTAGGGATCTTAACAACTGGCTGAGGTACTATTGCAGGGAGGAGGGGTTTGGCTTCATGGAGAACTGGGCTGACTTTTCAGCCGGTTACCATCTTTATTGCAGTGATGGATTGCACTTAAATGGAAGAGGTGCAGCTTTTTTGGGAAGGAAGATGGCCAAAATGTTGGAAGAAATTTTGGTTGACGCTCCACCAGAATGTAAAGTTCACATTGAGAACCCACCAGAATGTGACTCTCACACTGAGACTCACCCAGAATGTGACGTTCACGTTGAGACTACACCTGAAAGCGGCGTTCACATTGTTTCTCCACCAGAATGTGGCATTCACGTTGTGACTTTACCAGAAAGTGACGCTCAAGATGAGACTCCACAAAAATGCCAGAGGAACCTTGGGAACATCTCCTCCAGTGAAGATGGGGGCAAAGTTCCAGCAAAGAATAGGAAGATATTGGTGGTAGGGGACTCAATCATTAGAAAGACAAAGAGGGAAATCTGCCACAAAGACAGTTATTACCGAACAGTATGCTGTTTACCAGGTGCTCGTGTTCGAGACATTATCCATCAGATGGACAGATTGTTGGATGGGGCTGAGGAGAGCCCAGCTGTCATGATACATATTGGTACTAACGAAAAAGTTAGAGGAAATTGGGACACCCTAACAAATGATTTCAGGAACTTAGGGGCTATATTGAAGAAAAGGACCTCCAAGGCAATATTTTCAGAAATACTGCCCGTACCTCGAGCCAAACCATGGAGGCAGCAGGAGCTTAGGGATCTTAACAACTGGCTGAGGTACTATTGCAGGGAGGAGGGGTTTGGCTTCATGGAGAACTGGGCTGACTTTTCAGCCAGTTACCATCTTTATTGCAGTGATGGATTGCACTTAAATGGAAGAGGTGCAGCTTTTTTGGGAAGGAAGATGGCCAAAATGTTGGAAGAAATTTTGGTTGACGCTCCACCAGAATGTAAAGTTCACATTGAGAACCCACCAGAATGTGACTCTCACACTGAGACTCACCCAGAATGTGACGTTCACGTTGAGACTACACCTGAAAGCGGCGTTCACATTGTTTCTCCACCAGAATGTGGCATTCACGTTGTGACTTTACCAGAAAGTGACGCTCAAGATGAGACTCCACAAAAATGCCAGAGGAACCTTGGGAACATCTCCTCCAGTGAAGATGGGGGCAAAGTTCCAGCAAAGAATAGGAAGGTATTGGTGGTAGGGGACTCAATCATTAGAAAGACAAAGAGGGAAATCTGCCACAAAGACAGTTATTACCGAACAGTATGTTGTTTACCAGGTGCTCGTGTTCGAGACATTATCCATCAGATGGACAGATTGTTGGATGGGGCTGAGGAGAGCCCAGCTGTCATGATACATATTGGTACTAACGAAAAAGTTAGAGGAAATTGGGACACCCTAACAAATGATTTCAGGAACTTAGGGGCTATATTGAAGAAAAGGACCTCCAAGGCAATATTTTCAGAAATACTGCCCGTACCTCGAGCCAAACCATGGAGGCAGCAGGAGCTTAGGGATCTTAACAACTGGCTGAGGAACTATTGCAGGGAGGAGGGGTTTGGCTTCATGGAGAACTGGGCTGACTTTTCAGCCGGTTACCATTTTTATTGCAGTGATGGATTGCACTTAAATGGAAGAGGTGCAGCTTTTTTGGGAAGGAAGATGGCCAAAATGCTGGAAGAAATTTTAAACTAGGAGATGATGAGGAAAAGGGATCAGAGAATGATTTTCTAGTGAACATGAGGGAGAAGATCTTCAAGTCGAGCCATCATCACCAGAGTCCAGATGTCATTACTCTCTAAAAAGATTCTCATCAGCACCTATCTTCAAAAGAGCAATACCTTCAGCTATCTTCACCCAACAAGAGTGCCATATTATCAGGGCCAGGACAAGGGGTGGGCAGGAGGGGCGGCTGCCCTGGGCACTGTGGTATCATGGGCGGTGGGGAGCACCACAAGGAAATAGGGGGAGGGGATTTGTCTTGGAAAGGGGGATTTGGGGGGCAACAGGAAGTATTGTTCTAGGAGGGGAAATTTGGGGGGTATGCTAAAATTTAGGGGGAGAAGGAATGGGGGAAGAAGATTTGTGCTAGGAAGGATGATTTGCAGTGGAGTTATTGGGAGGAGTAATCTTAGGGGTAGATAATTTGTGCTAGGAGGAGTGATTTTTTTTGGGGGGGGGCACTTGAATTGGGGGGATTTGGGGGGTGGGGGGGTAAGATTTGTGCTGGGATGAGGGGGAATTTATGCTTAGGGGGGTGAAAAAGATTAGTGCTCAGTTTTTTTTGTGGGGGGGTTTTGATGACGCATAATGCCCATACACCTTGGGGGCGGCGGGTGTAGTTGGGCATGTTTGCCCTGGGCTCTGGATGACCTTGTCCCGTCACTGCATATTATCTTTTCTACATAGTCCAAGTTTTGTGTGTGGGAACAGAATGTTACAAGACTCAATGGAAAGTCTGAGGAATCCTGCCAGGGACCAGGTATATATGTACCAACACAGGCTCCTACACTGATGGCGGCTGCCACTCCAGTAACTGGAGGGCCTTCCCATCAGCCCTCTATTTCCCTTTCTGCAGCTTCTGGATCACCAACTATCAAGTATAAGTAGTATCAGCATGTTTTTGAGGTGTGTGTTGGACCGGCTATGAGGGGAGGTTGGAGGCCGGTATGTTTTTTTTTTTTTTTTTTTTTTTTTTTTTAGCATTTTATGTTTTTAATATATTAACAGACATTACTGTATAAATGACTTTGCCAGTGGTGGACGTTAGGCAACTAAAAGGAAATAAAACATACAAACATGTTCATACAACTTCCTTGGCATCATTATTACTAACTTGCTCACTGCAGGGAATATCACAACAAATGTGTTGGCCTCCCTTATTGCGGAGGCCGGTATGTTTTTGAGCCGTGTGTTACACCGGCTATGAGGGGAGGTTGGAAATCTTTTTGTCTTCAGAGGTCGGAGGAGTCTTTCCAGCTTTATTTAGGCTTTTTCTGCTGGAGAAATGAGAACTCTTCTCACCAATAAGGTCCTTTATGGAGAAGTTCAAGGCCTCACTCACACGGGGTGTATGAATCTGTACCCTGTGTGGGGCTGTATTTACCCCAAAAAGGACATCCATGCGGGTGCAGTTGTGCGGACGCACCCTGGGTGCATTTCGGGGCCTTGCACCAGCACCCACACAGATGCCACATTGGGTACAGCTGCTGCACCCCAGTTGACAGCAATGGGACTGCCTACACGGGATGCTGGGAACACCTGTGCATCCCCATTCTGATAAACACGGCCCTCCCATGGGGTATGGCTTCATACCCTCCATGTGAATAAGATGGAAGTATGAACGGAATCATTAGCTCCTTTGTGTTGCTAATTTGGGGACCACTGAACTCCCCCCCTCCCAGCTCCTCCAGTTACCATGGGCCTCTTGGCTGCTTCTCTGATTAATGCTCTCCTTGCCTGGCCTGTCAGTTTAGGTGGACGGCCATGTCTTGGTAGATCTGCAGTTATGCCATACTGTTTACATTTCCGGATGATGAATTAAACAGTGCTCCGCAAGATGTTCAAAGCTTGGCATTTTTTTTTTTTTTTATAACCCAACCCCGTTTTAAATGTCTCCACAACTTTATCCCTGACCTTTCTGGTGTGTTCCTTGGCCTTCATGATGCCGTCTTTTCACAAAGGTTCTCTAACAAGCCTCTGAGGGCTTTGCAGAACAGCTGTATTTATACTGAGATTACAGCAGCTACCTAAACCAAACAACCAGTTTCCCCAGGAAGTAGTAGAGAAGTTAATATTGCAGTCCAGCAACAGGTTTTATTTGCCCACCACCTTTACTACATAAGGTTCTGATGAAACTGCACTGAGGCTCTGCAACATTACACTTTAAAGTGAACTCTGCTTTGCCCATGCAGGTTACGTGAACAACCGTTTTCTTCCCTCACTTGCCACCCGCCGGCCATCATATGACAGCCAGGCGGTGCGGCTCTTGTTCTGGGAGTGCTTCATATGATGGCCTCCCTTTTAAACAGGGAATGCGCACGATCATGCGCATGCATCCCTGTTCCTTCGGTGGCGGCGTGTCACTGAGACACCGCTCGCCACTGAGGAGGGGTGTACAGCCATTTGACATGGCCGTTTACCACGTGATCAGCCGTGATGAAGTCACAGCCAATCACAAGTGGTACCGCCCCACTTTGCACAGCTCATGCACGCGATCGGAAACACGCTGCCCATGCACGTCGGTGGCGGCATGTTCCCAGGATCACTGCTCTTTACCGACGGTGGTAAACAGCCATTGGCTGGCGGCGGCATGTGATTGGCTGTGATCCTTTCACAGCCAATCACTAAATGTAAACAAACCGCGGTAACGAGATGTTACCGGGTTCTCCTCCTCACACACCAATCGTGTGTGAGGAGATTGCGGTAACATCTCGTTACTGCCTACAGTGTACACCAACACACACTGATTGCCCCCCACACCTGTCACAGTCCACCAGAGTACCCGAGTACCTGTCCCCAGGCCATCAGAGTACCTGAGTACCTGTGGTGGTGAAGCACTCGGTCGGTGTTCCTATTAAACACTTTGGGTGGAGATAGAAGCATTATCAAGAAAATCTTAAACACTGAAGAGACTGTTTACATTTATGCACTATATTTATGCACAAAGCACTTTTTCTTACAGGAGATAATAAAGCACTTGTAATATTAATGGTATATTGGAGCATATTGTGGTTTATACTGTTTGTGGTATATAGAAAGCAACAAACAGTTTTTTTCACACATTTTTTACACTGTTGAAACTATTTATTGTGGATGATTTTTTTCACAGCATCCCTATATAATTTTGGGGGCTTGAGCACTTTAGTTGTTCGTGGTCTGTGTAAGATTTCTTTATTTATTTGTTGACGCCAGTGCAGGAGTTGGGGGTCTGGTCAACAGACACAAACTGCAGTGGTACCATCACATATGTATATTTTTCCTTTTTTTTCTGGTTTTATAATTTGTAAAAGTGGTGGTTTAGTTGGTAGTGATATTAATGTATTTGAAACACATGGTCTAGACTTCTTGAAAGTAAGGCATTATTATAGGAAATAAAGTTAGCGCAACCCTGATCATACGCACATATTCATTAGATTGACTCACATAGTGATATCTCTATATTAGGTTGCAGCAAACAGATATATTTTACATTTTCTTGTCCCTAGTGCGCCGGTATTTTTACTATTTTTTGTTAAAACACATGCATGTTCACCTTAAAGCAGAGTTCCACCCAAAAGTGGAAGTTCCGCTTTATGCACTCCTCGCCCCTTACATGCCACAAATGGCATGCAATTTTTTTTGGGGGGGGTTGGGTACCTATAAACACACCTTCTTGACAGGAACTTCCTGTCCCACTTCCTCCTTCCGTGTGCCTAGGCGATGCCTCCTCTCCCCCTAGGTGGCCCCTCCCTCGCTGCAATCTTCTGAGATATGTCACAGGTCCCACAAGATTTCCTGGCCACTAGGAGAGCTCAGAGCAACTCGTGCATTCGCAGAGTATGCCTGGCTGTGAAACCGCAAGCTGTCACAGCCGGGTGCCCACAGTTGCAATGACAGCACCGCGGAGAGGAGGGGGAGAGGAGTGAGGCTTGCGGCGGCCGCATTGCTGGAACGTGGGACAGGTGAGTGTTTTGTTAAAAGTCAGCAGCTACACTTCTTGTAGCTGCTGACTTTTAATAAACTGAAAAATGAGTGGAACGGTTTTGTTTTTTTACGTACTTGCAGTGCTTTTATAGGGATAACATTTAGAGAACTGTGTTTGTATTGCAGAGATATATTTTATATGTTTCTGTTTGTTTTTCTCAGACATACACTTGAAGTATCTTCTGACCTTTGGTATAAAATATCCATTCAGCTGAACATCTTTAATGGGTGCATGAGCAACTCCTATTGACACAACTGAGGCAAAGCCCTGGATTTCCTGTAGAACAGCCTGTGTGTACGGCATTTTTACTTTGTCATCATAGTCAAGGTTGTCTCTGTCTCCTCTATTTCTTCTCTATATTTCTCTGAAAGAGCATCTACAGTTTTATACTCATACTGAAAATATAATAAAATAAAACTGAAGGCAGCTTAGGTTTGTATTATTCAAAAAAATATATTGAATTGCAGGTGACAGAAAGTGAAAGCACCTGATTGGTGGGTTGTAACTGACAATACAGATACTTATAGAACAAAGCTACTAGATAATAAGAGATATAAAGAAGGAAACCATTATCAGAAGACTTTACCCCGAATGTCCGGATAGGTTATCATGTAAAGCAGACTCCATTCCAGAGTGGCAGAGGTAGTTTCCGTCCCAGAAAGAAAGATCTCCCACACATGAATAGGTTCTCAGCATCCAAGGTTGAATGGTGACCATCGGGGAAGTCTGCAAAATTTCCACTTACCATTCCTCGCTGTGGGGTTATCTGAGATAAACCTAATCACCCTTCACGGTGGGCTCCAAAACCTTCAGGAACAGGGGAACCTAGAGGTTACCCACAATCCTGGACCTGCAACAGCACCCTGCCAGTAAAACTTTGTGGCCCTACTACCAAAAAGTACTGGATCCCAGGGTCCAGCTCTCTAAAAAGACAAACATTCGCAAGCAAAACCTTGTTTCTTCAAACACGAGGCCCAGGTACCATTCCTTTGGCCCATGAAAGGACACTCTAAACGGATCCGGTCAGCATGGCTAGTCCCAGCAAGGAAGCTTCCAGTGGATCTTAGCACAGCAGATCTTTACTCGTGACCAACACCTTAGACACTGGGGAAAAAACTGAGGACTCCCAGTAGTGGGAGGGGTTATATAGGGAGTGCAATTCTTGCCTTAGGGTGTGCCAGTGTCCATCACCTATCAGTGGCCCTATAACCCGCATAGTAACTACTATGGCTCTGTGTCCCCTGATGTATGAAAAGAAAAGCAGATTTCAACTTTTGTAGACTGTTCATTTTACAGAAATCTTAAAAGCTGAACTTCAGTCATAGAAATAGAAAGTGCTTTCTACAGCAGGTGTGCTGCCTTACTGGGAATAAAGTGCCCAGTGCAGGGGGAAGCAGAGTGACATTTCAGCTCTAGAGATTACTTTTTTCATCACTGCAGCTTGCTGTTAAACTGAGTAACCTAGAAAAGCATTGCTTTGTCTGGCGGGTCCCTCTGCAACAAACTACAGCCAGTCTTTCCCTACTCATTGTGTGTGAGCATCTGTCTTCAGTAGCCCAGAGTTCAGCATAACCACTTGTTTAACGGGCACTTTCACCCACTTCCTGACCATGCCAACATTTTAAGCTTTCAACACTGTCGCACTTTGACAACTGCACAGGCATGCAGCATTATACCCATGTGACATTTTTATCTCCCCCCCACACTAGAGCTTTCTTTTGATGGTATTTAGTCACCACAAGGTTTTATTTTTTGCTAAACAAATGAAAGAGCAAACATTTTGAAAATCACTGATCGGTTCCCTGATTAGTGTAGCTGTCCCCTTTCACACTTGTCGGTCACTGGCTCTCCTTAAAAATGAATGCTGATTACTGGGAAGTGTGCTTATGTCTTGATCAGCCGTGTATGGACACAGCTGATCATGTGGTAAAGGGCCACTGTGATTGCCGATCACAGAGCACGCTGGGTGAGCACTGCAGCGGGCAACGATCTTGAGGACGTCAACAGAAGCCCTCCTAGAACTAAACGACAGCACTGTAGCCGTCATTCTGCTATAGCACGGTCGGCAAGTGGTTAGAGGTTATAGTGTCATAGATTATCTATTTTAATTCCAATTCCTATGGAGATCACCTGTCAAGAATGTCACCAAGATTTAAAAAGTTAATAGTAATCCTACCACCATTTGATGTCGATGACTGTCACGTTGGCATCCTTTGTGGCTTAGAGTCTGTTGTGTTGCTAATAGGAGTCATTTTACAAGTGCGCACCCAAAGAGAAGGCCTGGGGCTCTCAGCAGAAGGAGCCTAAAGAATAGACAAATTTGTTATAGACAATTTATAGGGATACGCAATAGAAAGTTATTCTACTTTAGACTAAGTCTTGTCATCAATTACATACAGTGCCATAAGAAAGGTATTCAAACCGCTTGAAATTTTTACTTTGTCATGTTTCAACCAAAAAAACTTAAATTGGGATTTTATGTGATAGACCAACACAAAGTGGGACATAATTAGGGGTGCAACGGATCAAAAAAACTCACGGATCGGATCATTTTTAGGATCAGAAAATAGTAATTGAATTTGCAGAAACCTGTGAAAATTCCACCGCCATATAGTCCCCACTGTAATATCCACAATCTCCCCCACTGTAATATTGGCTGAGCGTGGCAGGGTACGGCTGGGTACGGCAGAGCATGGCTGGGTACGGCAGAGCATGGCTGCGTAAGGCAGAGCATGGCTGGGTACGGCAGAGCATGGCTGGGTACGGCAGAGCATGGCTGGGTACGGCAGAGTATTGCAGAGTAAGGCTGGGTATGTCAGAGTATCGGCAGGGTATGGCTGGGTATGGCAGAGTATTGGCAGAAGATGGCAGAGTAGTGGCAGGGGATGGCAGAGTATTGGCAGGGGATGGCTGGGTATGGCAGAGTATTGGCAGGGTATGGCAGAGTATTGGCAGGGTATGACAGAATATTAGCAGGGTATGGCAGAATATTGGCAGGGTATTGGCAGGGTATTGCAGAGTAGGCTGTCAAAGAGCAGCGCTGTGGGCACTACAGATGCAGCCCACAGTGCTGCATCCATCCGACCTCTCCCCTTCCACTGTACAGATCAGTACAGAGAGGGGAGAGAGGAACCGGTGTCATGTCATGATTTGGTTTGTTTATAAGTGATCGCTCCGTCATTTGACGGAGCAATCACATTGTAAACGGCCTGGGTGAATAAAGATGGCTGCCGCTTCAGACCTAGGCCGAAGCCGCGGCCTTCTCTGAGACCGTGACCGGGGAGCGCGCCGCGGATCACGGCGTGTGCCGATCCGAGCTGGGTGACCCGTTTGGATCACGGATCGGTGACGATCCGTTGCACCCCTAGACATAATTGTGAAGTGGAAGGAACACGATAAAAATGGTTTTTAACTTTTAACTTTTTTTTTACTGATACCTCCAACTAAAATCTAGTCTTGCCTTCAGACGTCACCTAATTAATAAACAGTCCACCTGTGTGCAATTTAATCTCAGCATAAATGCAGCTGTTCTGTGAAGCCCTCAGAGGTTGGTTAGAGAATCTTAGTGAACAAACAGCATCATGAAGGCCAAGAAAAAGCCATAAGAAGTCTTGTTTGCGAGAAGTCATGTGGGGGACACAGAAAACATGTGAAAGATGGTGCTCTGGTCAGGAGACCAAAATTAAATTTTTTGGCCTAAAAGCAAAACGCTATGTGTGGCGGAAAACTAACACTGCACATCACCCTGAAAACAGCATCCCCACCGTGAAATATGGTGGTGGCAGCATCATGTTGTAGGAATGCTTTTCTTCAGCAGGGACAGGGAAGCTGGTCAGAGCCAGATACAGGGCAATCTTATAAGAAAACCTGTTAAGAGTCTACAAAAGACTTGACTGAGGCGGTGGTTCACCTTCCAGCAGAACAACTACCCTAAACCTACAGCCAGAGTTACAATAGAATGGTTTAGATCAAAGCATATACATGTGTTAGAATGACCCAAAGTCCAGACCTAAATCCAATTGATAATCTGTGGCAAGACTTGAACATTGCTGTTCACAGATGCTCTCCATCCAATCTGACAGAGCTTGAGCTATTTTGCAAAGAATGGGCAAAAAGGTCACTCTAGATGTGCAAAGCTGGTAGAGACATTCTCAAAGACTTGCAGCGAAAGGTGGTTCTACAAACTATTAACTCAGGGGGGCTGAATTAAAATCACGTTGGCCACCATTTATCATTTTACTTCTACTTTACAATTATGTGCCATTTTGTGTTGTTTTATCACAGTAAAATACATTTACGTTTTTGGTTGTAACATAACAAAATGTGGAAAATTTCAAGGGGATGAATACTTTTTCAAGGCACTGTATACACCAATGGCTGCCAACCTAGCATTCTGGAACCAGTTAATTTCATTCTGCAAGCCACTCATGTTGACCTCTGCTTCACATGCAGTACAGCAGGGGTGCCCAACCAGTGGCCCGCGGAGCCCTCTGATGTGGCCCGCGACCTCCTGCTCTGGGATGGCTGGTTGGCAAGCCCAGATTGCAGGTTCTCGACCCGGCATCCCAGAGCATCAGTGTTGTGAATGAAGCCGGTGGTAGTGGAAGCAAGCGGTTGTGTAGCAGAGCCATATAAGACGATGCTTCCTGTATAGCGCCACATCCTGTCACAGACAGAGTGATACCAAATGCACTCTTTCTGGAACAGCAACAGCTGGTGATACCCGAATTGAAGACTATTATTAAAGGTATGTTTAATACTATAATCTGCAGTGGTTACTGGACTGCTTTCAAACTGCACTGAGCCATAGACCTCTGTTATTTCCTATGGGTTTGGTGCGCTTTCAGAAAGTACACAACACCTGCAGGATATAATAGAATTCTATGGCAAAGTGCAGCTAACCCCAAGAAAAGCCAGAGGTGCACTGCTCTGGGTAGACCACAGCACATCAGTGTGAAAGCAGCCTTAGGCCCCTTTCACATGATTGGTCCAACCCAATCAGACCCTCCATTCACCTCTATGGAGTGGAAAATGTAAACAGACTTGTGTCCGTTTACATCTGCATACCTTCAATCCGATCCGCTAAAAGAAAAAAAAAACAGAAGGTGATCTGTCCCCTTCCATCTGGGTGGATCGGAGGGCCCATAGAGTAGAGTGGACTGTGTCGGCTCTGCATATGCGGAGTGTACATGGACCTGTCATCCTCCCACTCCGCTCATTGTGGCCGTGACTGGTTACCAAGTCACTTAAGTGGCCCTTGCTCTTCAAAAGGTTGGCCATCCCTGCAGTACAGTCTGCAGGATTAACAGCAGCCTGATTAAGTTCTAAAGGGGCACAGAATGAGTAGAAAAAAACACCACATATTACTACAAATAATCAATTCTAGTTAAAAGGACAAACAAGCAATTTGTTTCTTATCTCCTCAGCAGGTTCTGCAGCTTCGGCCCTGCAGATTTAACAAACAAATTTAAGTCTGAAAAATCTAGCACCAGTCATTATACCACTTAGGATTTCCATTAATTTTTAAACACAACCATTATATACATGTATATATGCATACTAGTTGCAAGTACAATTCTTAACATGGTCACACAACCAATGAAGTCACCCAGAGGAGCAACGGATTCAAATGCAACTGGTGATAAGTATATCATAAAAAGAGTAATTAAGAGAAACAATAGCTAAGGCACTGGTCTAATAAAATTGTAACTTTTTTTTTTTTTTTTTTAAACAACCCATATCCAAACTTACACTAAGGTACTGAGGACGCAGCTCCTAAAGCCCCATACACACTATCAGATTGTCTGCTGATTTTTATCACCAGATTTACCAAAACCATGTAGTTGAAGGGCCTACCTGATTGCATACACATTGAAACTCCTAATGTTTGACCTCATATTATATGGTTTTGGTAAATCTGAAGGAAAAACTCAGCAGAAAATCTGATAGTGTGTATGGGGCTTTAGACAGGGTGATCACTAACTAGGACACAGGGTATCGAAGATCACTGAACTGAATGGAGGTGAGCCGGGCTCGCCACTCACCATGCCACTATTGGCATCTTTGTGAGCTCCCTCCGTCTCTGCGCTGCAAGCCAGAACCACAGTGAGTAGTGGGTGAGAATATGTTGGGGGCTTTGAAAAAGGGGCAAAGCCCCGAAACATATATGCCCTTTGGAGTTCTGGCTTGTAGCACAGAGATAAGAAGGGAGCTCACATGGACACCGACAGAGGCATGGTGGCCCCGTTCACCTCCATTCAGCTCAGTGATCTTTGATAACTAGGAAAGCAGCAAGCCAAACCTCATGTGTGGATGGAGGAATCTTACTTATTTCAATCTTTGAAATATATAAAATAAGAAAACTTTACACAACTAAGAAAACTGTCAACTATTCAAACTAATCTCACAATCATTCTCACCTAATTTGAACAGTGACCTCTTCATTCACTATTTCAACGGAGCTCTGGTCTGCAAAAAAAGGTAACACATTAAAGAAGAATTAAAATGTAACGTTAATCAAAAAATTAAGTCCTAAATAATGCAATAAGCACGTCTTAAACTACGGGAGATGGTTCCTCAGTGCTTTGTCCTACCAATGCTCATCCCAGGTCAGCAAGCACTTTTACCATTATGTCAAAATAAATTAAGACATTACGCCATCCATCGTTTGCACAGAAAGACTTTGGGAAACCAGCAGTGAGGCTTTTTCTTCCTGAACTAAAAGCCAAAGCCCTGCATTAAAGTGATTCTAAAAGAGTTGCGATAAAAAATAAAATAAAATAAAAAATAAAAGCAGGGAGCAGATACCTGTCAAATTCAGGAATTTGCTCCCACTTCCGGGCATAGATCGCTGCACTTTCTGCTGCAAGCTACGCCATGTCCTGCAAGAGTGAAGCCGCCAACGTATTTTTTTTTCCCAGGTGGAACTCCGCTTTAAAGTGGTAGTAAACCCGCTCATTTATTTTTATTTTTTTAACACCTGCAAAGCAAAAGGCATAATGAGCTAGTATGCACCGCATACTAGCTCATTATGAAATACTTACCTTAGAACGAGGCCCCGACATCTGGCCCGATCCACGCCGAGGGAGCTGACATGCTCCCTCGGCGTTTCTTCCGGGTATCGCGGCTCCAGCGCTGTGAGTGGCCGGAGCCGCGATATCGTCACTCCCATGCATGCGCGCTGGAGATTTCATTCCGGCCGGTCGGCCACTGCCAGATTTTCAGGCCGAGAATCCCCTTGTGCGCATGCGCCGCTGCAGTCAGCGGCGCATACCGAGGGGAATATCTCCTAAACCGTACAGGTTTAGGAGATGTTTTTTTTTACCTACAGGTAGTCCATTGATTCTTCCTGTCATGTGAAAAAGCCTGCCTGTACGATGTATAGGGCAGACAGCTTACACTGACCGTCTGTAGGAGTCATGCATGGTGCAATGCTTTCCAGGCTTCTATAAAGAATAAAAAAATAAAATGGTAAATGCACTTTTGTTACCTACAAAAAAAGTGCACTTATTTTTTTAATAGTGAACTTATCCTTTAAATTTCACAATGTTGAATCTATATAGTAAAACATGCAGTACCTCCAGACAATGTATTGTATAGGTAAATAGTCACTGAAGGTACACCTGGGTAAATGGTTACTAGGGAGGAAAAGAATTATAGGTAGCAATTCCTCAACCAGGCCACCAAAACTGTCACCCCAATAGTAATCAATAAAGTGTGAGGGGTGTTTCTCTGAATCAGTAAACAGCATATAAAAAAGTAGGACAAATTCCAAAGAGATTCTTCAAAGAGAAACAAAATATTTTATTAAACAATTCCACATAAGCACTGGCGACAATGAAAAATATTACCTCCACCACAATCATTAAAATGAGATCACGTTGACCACGGTGTCCCATCAATATTGCCCCATCATATTCCTCTATTATAAATCCTTAGTAGATGGTGTGGCTGTGCTGTCCCCCGGGTTCTATAATCAGAGCTAAGATGTCCCAGCCGCCTCCCCCACTGCTCATCACTGTGCAGAAGCTTTGGTAACCATGGCAACAAAAGCCTGTCAGTTAGAGGAGCACCAGGAGATTTGAAAAAAAAAAAAAAAAGGTTTCCATGACAACACTGCTGCACTATGATGTCACTGGCTGCTCTCATATAAGAAACAGCTCAGCAGGGTTCCTGCCAGTTGCTTTGTTGACTCTGAACGGTTAACACGAGCTTCTTTCTCTAGCGAGTTTTTTCTTGTAATCTGATCAGATTTTATCCGATTTCATTACAATTTAATTCTCACCCATTTAAAGCGTGTTTCATTATTCTTCATAATGAACAGATTTAACCTTAAAAAGGTTGTTTCTCAAAATAACACCAAAGAGAAACCCACCATTGGAAGACCACCTATGGAAGGAGATATCAGTTTCCATCCTGCAGATATCTCAAGCAAGAAGCCCAAAAGAATGCAGAGAAGGATACTACGGGCTCTTATGCGCGGCTGCTTCAGAGCCGTTATTGGATGCTTTCATGCCGGCGTTAAAGTCAATGGCCAACAGCAGAAAACAGAAGACCTGAATGGTAAGTCCTTTTTTTATTAAGGTTTTTAGTTACAATCAACACAAGACATACACACAACCCATGTACGTATTGTACAATCATAATAAACACACATTTATAAGCAATATTTAAGAAAAAAAAAAGAAAAAAAAAAAAAGACCTCATAACATTGTATACTACTAATATCTTAATCTCCCAACCCCATCATTCAAGTTTTTACACCGCTATATTTAGAGGTTCATATATATCTGGTGTAATAAATGGTCAATACATCATCACGACTATATCTGTCCTCAAACCCCTTGTGCCACTCTACATAATTGATCGTTGTGAGCAGGGGCGGACTGACAACTCATGGGGCCCCTGGGCAATAGGGGATCATGGGGCCCCCTTTGTCTCCACCCACCCACACACAAGCCACACCCTCACAAAGCACCACGTATATATTGCACTGCTACATTACATGCATTGGTCACATAATTTATCTACTGTATGTTCAAAATAAATGTTTAAAGAGTTAAGAAAAATAAACTCACATTAACCATGTACATTTACTGCGGGGCTGCATCTCCTGTGAGCAGAATCACGTACAGGTACTTGATTCTGCACTTGCGGGTCTGCGCGCTGTTTGATTGGACACACCGAGAGCTAATCAGCGCGTCTGGTGGGCCCCGCCCGATCGTTTCCAACAGAGGCAGAATAGTGGTCTGCCGATGTAAACAAATCCCCAGAGAGCCTCCCCCACTTACACCAGGATCCCCAGAGAGCCCCCTCCTTACATCGGGTCCCCAGAGAGCCCCCGACCCCTTACGTCAGGCTCCCCAGAGAGCCCCCTCTTTACATAAGGGTCCCCAGAGAGCCCCCTCCTTACATCAGGGTCCCCAGAGAGCCCCCTCTTTACATAAGGGTCCCCAGAGAGCCCTCTCCTTACAACAGGGTCCCCAGAGAGCCCCCTCCTTACATCAGGGTCCACATTGAGCCCCCTCATTACATCAGGGTCCCCAGAGAGCCCCCAACCCCCCCTTACATAAGGGTCCCCAGAGAGCCCCCTCTTTACATCAGGGTCCCCAGACAGCCCCCGACCCCCCTTACATAAGGGCCCCCAGAGAGCCCCCTCTTTATATCCTGGTTCCCAGAGAGCCCCCTCTTTACATCCTGGTCCCCAGAGAGCCCCCTCCTTATGTCAGGGTCCCCAGAGAGCCCCTGACCCCCCCTTACATCAGTGTCCCCAGAGAACCCCCGACCCCCCTTATGTCAGGGTCCCCAGAGAGCCCCTTCCTTACATAAGGGTCCCTAGAGAGCCCCCTCTTTACATCCTGGTCTCCAGAGAGCCCCCTCCTTACATCAGGGTCCTCAGAGAGCCCCCGACCCCCCTTATGTCAGTGTCCCCAGAGAGCCCCCGACCCCCCTTACGTCAGGGTCCCCAGAGAGCCCCCTCCTTACATAAGGGTCTCCAGAGAGCCCCCTCTTTACATCAGGGTCCCCAGAGAGCCCCCGACCCCCCCCCTTTACATCAGGGTCCCCAGAGAGCCCCCTCCTTACATAAGGGTCCCCAGAGTCCCCTCTTTACCTCCTGGTCCCCAGAGAGCCCCCTTACATCAGGGTCCTCAGAGAGCCCCCCTTACATCAGGGTCCCCAGAGAGACCCCCATAGATCTGGGTTCCCAGAGAGACCCCCCATTGATCCGGGTCCCCAGAGAGCCCCCCATACATCAGAGTCCCCAAATATCCCCCCATACATCAGGGTCCCAAGAAAGCCCCCATACATCAGGGTCCCCAGAAAGCCCACCACCCCCCATACATCAAGGTCCACAGAGATCCCCCTCCCCCATACATCAGGGTCCTATGTAGATATATTTATTTTTCTCTAAGCACCATATCATTTGTTTGCATTTTCCATTCGCCTAATGTCGGAGGATGTGGAGACATCCCTTAATTAGGCTATAAAGAGAGTCCTTACTATCGGTATATGAGTGTTTTCCAGGGTCCTAGATTCATCTATCATACTTAAGGGGCATACCCCAGGTTCTTCCATCAATTCTGACTTAAAGTGGAGGTCCCGCAATTTTTTTTTTAAAGTCAGCAGCTACAAATACTGCATCTGCTGCCTTTTAAAATATAGACACTTACCTGTCCAGGGCGCCCGTGATGTCGGCACCCGTGATGTCGGCACCCGAAGCCGATCTGTCGCTTGGCTCTCGGGTGCTGCCACCGCCATCATCGGTAAAGGAATCAGGAAATGAAGCCTTGTACATCCCAGTTCCCTACTGCTCAAGCGTGAGTTGCGCTGCGCAATCCGGATGGTCCCTGCTGTCTCTGGGATCCGTGCATTTCACAGTAGACGGGGGGGGGAGGGTGAAGAGGCGTAGACTCCAACGAGAGTCTATGCCCAGAAATGGGTGCAAATACCTGTATTATACAGTTCCATTTTTATGTAAAGACAGTTAGCAGTAGAAATAACCCCTTCCCAATACTGATGGAGTTTAGGACATCTCCATAACATGTCTTAAATTAGCCAGCCCCATATTACATCTAGGACAAAGAGGGGTATCTTTACGCTGCCATGTGATAGGTCCTGTGTGAAATAAATAGTTGGGTTCATTTCTGTGTGGAGGATAAAGAGACCATGGGCAGTGCGGACAATGCCACCTCCCAATGATCATCCCTTATGGGACTTAGATCCCTTTCCCACTGTCTCTTTGAAGGTTCAATTTTGATTGCAACTCTGTAGTCATATATGTCAATCTTTTGATTTAATTTCCAACAATCCACATGTACACACTACTGGGAAGTCCATACACATGCAGATGGATGGTTATAGATCTCTTATTAGCACCATCTCCCTGTGAATTTGTATTTTCTGAAAACCAGAAGATTACTTAACGGTGCCCCAAAGAAAACATGAAATAGTCCCCTCTGTTCCCTGCTGAATTGACAAAAAATAATGGATTGTCTGAACAGCCTTAGGGCTCATTTAAGCATGTTGTGCCCTCTGAACAGCAATCCACATCCAGGTCGCTCTTCAGAGTCCATTTGACAGGTGGTAAGAAGGTGTTATATTGCCTCCTCACCACTTGTTTAAACACGACAACGTTATATAAACATTTTAGATCCCTGTATGTGTGCTGTACAGGTTTTAAAATCCTTATACTGTTAGGAAAATGTTGTCGCACCCCAATTTCTTCACAGAGCACACAATCTCCTTTTTCTTTACTGGCTGAATGTGAGCTGTCAGGCAGGCCCAGGCCCTGGCCCTTATAGGTGGAGGGGGCCCAGTCATGCAAGCTGTACGGGGCCCCATTTCTAACAGCGGCCCTGAGTGTGGGGGCGAATGGCACTGAATGCAGACAGTGCATATCATATTAGGAGAAGTAGCTGCGTGTGTTCTAATCATTTTCAATAGACTGCCTGCATGCAGCACCTGGAAGTTACAGATGTTGCAAAAACGGCCCTTTCATGCTATATGGGCCTCATCGCCCTTGTAAACAAGTCCATACAGACAGACAAAACTAATACAAATAAAACAGCGATAATTAATTATCCATGAGCATTTTAATATGCACTATGCAGGGCCGGACTGGCCTACCGGGATACCGGGAAATTTCCCGGTGGGCCGGCTGCCTGGTTGTTCGTGGGGCCGCTGTGAGGGCAGCGGCGCCTGAAAAAATATGGCCGTGGGGCCGGGCCGACATGAAACTGAGCAGGCACCAGCGCTGTTCCGAAGCTGGCCGTGCTCGGGCTGAGCCCGTACACGCTCGTCAATTTTTGTAAAGGAGGGCTCATGCGCAGTTACACGATGGGAGGCGCCATTTTTAAAAGTAAAGCAGAGCTCAGTGAGGTCTCGTCTGATGGCGTGTGCCTCTTCTTACGTCCCACCCACAGCTTATGACCTCCTGAACGCCCCCCTCCCCCTGCAGCCTCCGACCTTCTGTCCGCCCCCCTCCCCCATGCAGCATCTGACCTCCTGTCCGCCCCCCTCCCTCATGCAGCATCTGACCTCCTGTCCGACCCCCATCCCCCATGCAGCATCTGACCTCCTGTCTGCCCCCACTCCCCCTGCAGCCTCTGACCTCCTGTCTGCCCCCCATGCAGCCTCTGACCTCCTGTCCGACCCCCCAGCAGCCTCTGACCTCCTGTCTGCCCCCCATGCAGCATCTGACCTCCTGTCCACCCCCCTGCATTATCTGACCTCCTGTCTGCCCCCACTCCCCCCTGCAGCCTCTGATCTCCTGTCTGCCCCTCCGCAGCATCTGACCTCCTGTCCGCCCCTCCTGCAGCCTCTGACCTCCTGTCCGGCCCCATGAAGCCACTGACCTCCTGTCCAGCCCCCGCAGCCTCTGGACTCCTGTCCACCCCCCCGCAGCCTCTGGCCTCCTGTCCGCCCCCCCCCCCCCCCGCAGCCTCTGGCCTCCTGTTCGCCCCCCCCCGCAGCCTCTGGCCTCCTGTCCGCCCCCCCGCAGCCTCTGGCCTCCTGTCCGCCCCCTCCCCGCAGCCTCTGACCTCCTGTCCGCCCCCCGCAGCCTCTGACCTCCTGTCAGCCCCCTTTAGCCTCTGACTTCCTGTCCGCCCCCCTCCCCCTGCAGCCTCTGACCTCCTGTTCGCCCCCCTGCAGCATCTGACCTCCTGTCCGCCCCACCCGCAGCCCTGACTTCTCCTGTCGTGCCCTGCGCAGCCTCTGACTTCCCCTGTCGTCCCTTCCGCAGCCTCTGACTTCCCCTGTCGTCCCCTCCGAAGCCTCTGACTTCCCCTGTTCTCCCCTCCGCAGCCTCTGACTTCCCCTGTTGTCCCCTCCGCAGCCTCTGACTTCCCCTGTCGTCCCCTCCGCAGCCTCTGACTTCCCCTTTCGTTCCCTCCGCAACCTCTGACTTCCCCTGTCGTCCCCTCCGCAGCCTCTGACTTCCCCTGTCGTCCCCTCCGCAGCCTCTGACTTGCCCTGTCCTCCCTTCTGCAGCCTCTGACCTCCTGTCCTCCCCCCTGCAGCCTCTGACCTCCTGTCTCCCCCCCTGCAGCTTCTGACCTCCTGTCCCCCCCGCACCTTCTGACCTCCTGTCTCCCCCTCTGCAACCTCTGATCTCCTGTCTGCCCCCATCCCCCCTGCAGCCTCTGACCTCCCATGTCCCCCCTCCTCCGCAGCCTCTGACCTCCCCTGTCCCCCTCTCTGCAGCCTCTGACCTCCCCTGTCCCCACCTCTGCAGCCTCTGACCTCCCCTCTTCCCCCTCTGCAGCCTCTGACCTCCCCTGTCCCCCCCCTGCAGCCTCTGACCTCCCCTGTCCCCCCCTCTGCAGCCTCTGACCTCCCCCGTCCCCCCTCTGCAGCCTCTGACTTCCCCTGTGCCCCCCTCTGCAGCCTCTGACCTCCCCTGTTCCCCCCTCTGCAGCCTCTGACCTACCCTCTCCCCCCTCTGACCTCCCCTGTTCCCCCCAACCAAAGCCTCTGACCTCCCCTGTTCCCCCCTCTGCAGCCTCTGACCTCCCCTGTTCCCCCCTCTGCAGCCTCTGACCTCCCCTGTACCCCCTCCTCCACAGCCTCTGACCTCCCGTCCCCCCCATGCAGCATCTGACCACCTGTCCGCCCCCTGCATCATCTGACCTCCTGTCTGCCCCATCCCCCTGCAGCATCTGACCTCCTGTCCGCCCCCTCCCTCATGCAGAATCTGACCTCCTGTCCGCCCCCCTCCCCCATGCAGCATCTGACTTCCTGTCCGCCCCCCCTCCCCCTGCAGCCTCTGACCTCCTGTCTGCCCCCATCCCCCCTGCAGCCTCTGACCTCCCATGTCCCCCCTCCTCCGCAGCCTCTGACCTCCCCTGTCCCCCTCTGCAGCCTCTGACCTCCCCTGTCCCCCCTCTGCAGCTTCTGACCTCCCCTGTTTCCCCCAACCACAGCCTCTGACCTCCCCTGTTCCCCCCCAACCACAGCCTCTGACCTCCCCTGTTCCCCCCTCTGCAGCCTCTGACCTCCCCTGTCCCCCCCCTCTGCAGCCTCTGACCTCCCCTGTTCCCCCCCTCCGCAGCATCTGACCTCCCCTGTTTCCCCCTCCGCAGCCTCTGACCTCCCCTGTCTTCCCCTCCGCAGCCTCTGACCTCCCCTGTCTTCCCCTCCGCAGCCTCTGACCTCCCGTCATCCCCTCCGCAGCCTCAGACCTCCCATGTCGTCCCCTCCGCAGCCATTGACCTCCCCGTACCATCTGCAGCCTCTGACTTCCCCTGGAGAGGAGTCAAGAGTGGAAATGCCGCCAGGGGGGTCATGGGAGAAGTCAGACATGTATGGACTGTGGAGAGGAAATGATGGGATAAAACCAGAGCCACGAGCTGAACCGACTGACTGAGCCCTGCACGGTGCACCTGAGAAGAGGTCAGTGAAAGCACCGCCAGGCCAGCCTGGGGGGGGGGCAATACAATATTGTAAGGGGGCACTGATATAAAGGTTTCCCCCTTATATCAGTAAACCCTCTTATCTTAGTGTTTTCTTTCTTTCTGGTCATCAGAGTCCTCCCCACATTCCCAGAGTTCCCCTTTACATCAAAGTCTGCAGGATTCCACCTTACAGTGCAAGGGGCGACTCTGATGTAAAGGGCAATGCTGCAGACCCTGATGTAAGTGAGAACTCTAAAGGGGAATGCTGTGGACTCTGATATAAGTGGGGTCTCTGGTCACCAGTGCCCCCTTTTTATATCAGAGTTCCCGCTTAGATCGTGATCTGCAATGTTCCCCTTTATGTCAGAGTTCCCTTGCACTGTAAAGGGGGAATCCTCCTGATGTAAGGGGGAACTCTGTGCTGGGTTATATTAATCTGACCTTCATGTAAATGGAGAAATTTGGTTTTTGACTTTTGTTTAACTTAAACACATTGCTAATAGCATTAGCTACATGTTTATAGGGTAAATATTGATATTTGTACTGAAAACTGCCATTTTTGGCACATTTTTTACTGACACTGCAAAAAAAAAGGTGCCAAAAATGGCAGTTTTCAGTACAAATATCAATATTTACCCTATAAACATGTAGCTAATGCTATTAGCAATGTGTTTAAGTTAAACAAAAGTCAAAAACCAAATTTCTCCATTTACATGAAGGTCAGATTAATATAACCCAGCACAGAGTTCCCCCTTACATCAGGAGGATTCCCCCTTTACAGTGCAAGGGAACTCTGACAGCCTCTGACCTCCCCTGGAGAGGAGTCAAGAGTGGAAATGCCGCCAGGGGGGTCATGGGAGAAGTCAGACATGTATGGACTGTGGAGAGGAAATGATGGGATAAAACCAGAGCCACGAGCTGAACCGACTGACTGAGCCCTGCACGGTGCACCTGAGAAGAGGTCAGTGAAAGCACCGCCAGGCCAGCCTGGGGGGGGGGGGGGGGCAATACAATATTGTAAGGGGGCACTGATATAAAGGTTTCCCCCTTATATCAGTAAACCCTCTTATCTTAGTGTTTTCTTTCTTTCTGGTCATCAGAGTCCTCCCCACATTCCCAGAGTTCCCCTTTACATCAAAGTCTGCAGGATTCCACCTTACAGTGCAAGGGGCGACTCTGATGTAAAGGGCAATGCTGCAGACCCTGATGTAAGTGAGAACTCTAAAGGGGAATGCTGTGGACTCTGATATAAGTGGGGTCTCTGGTCACCAGTGCCCCCTTTTTATATCAGAGTTCCCGCTTAGATCGTGATCTGCAATGTTCCCCTTTATGTCAGAGTTCCCTTGCACTGTGCTGGGTTATATTAATCTGACCTTCATGTAAATGGAGAAATTTGGTTTTTGACTTTTGTTTAACTTAAACACATTGCTAATAGCATTAGCTACATGTTTATAGGGTAAATATTGATATTTGTACTGAAAACTGCCATTTTTGGCACCTTTTTTTTTGCAGTGTCAGTAAAAAATGTGCCAGTAAGGCCCCTTTCACACTGAGGCACTTTGCCGGCGCTAGAGTGCTAAAAATAGCGCCTGCAAAGCTTCCTCAAACAGCCGCTGCTGTCTCTCCAGTGTGAAAACCCGAGTGCTTTCACACTGGAGTGGTGCGCTTGCAGGACGCTGAAAAATGTCCTGCAAGCCGCATCTTCGGAGCGCTGTAGGAGCGGTGTATTTACCGTTCCTAAAGCGCCCCTTCCCATTGAAAACAATGGGGCAGCGCTCCAAACCCACCTGCAAAGCGCCGTTGCAGCAGTGCTTTGCGGGCGGTTTTAACCCTTTTTCAGGCGCTAGCGGGGTTTAAAACTGCCCCGCTAGTGGCCAAAAAGCACTGCTAAAACGATGGTAAAGCGCCGCTAAATATAGCGCCGCTTTACTGCCAGTGCGCCCAGCACCTCAGTGTGAAAGTAGCCTAAATGCCATGATTTTTTGCAAGTAAACAATTGGTGCTGTTTGTAAATTCCACGTCTCTCTTATCTATATATAATACACTCTTCAAATGTGCTTTAAAATGTATGGTTTTCCCTTTTGTGAACAAGAAAATAATGACGTTATGCTGTTGGGCTGGTATAATAATGCTCTGGGGCTGGTATGAAATTATTTCCAGGGCTGGTTTTTATTCTCAGTCCGGCCCTGGCATTATGCCTTTAACCTAAGTGCTGTAATTAAAAGTGTCTGTGTTCCTAAAGCCGGCCATAGACAGTTCGTATCTCGGCCAGTTCAGCAGGGACCAGCCGAGATTCTATCCATGTATGCGCAGGCTGATTACGGGCTGGGTACAACCAGCCTGTCTGGTTTTTCATGTGATTATTGCCAGCCAGTGGGCTGGGATGAGTGGCAGGCAACCAGCATTTTTATACAAAGGCCAACAATAGTCATCCTGGTGTCCCTGTCATATCACGTTTATTCATTGTCTCTGGTACAAGAGTTTTGAACTTTTCTCTCTATAACTTGATGTTGTACAAAGAAAAATATATGAAATGTAGATGAAGGTGCTAAATCTAATTCCTCTTTTTTTTTATTGAAGATGTATGCACTATTTACTGCAGACAAGGCTCACATGGCAGGCCTGTTGACCAACACATTGAGACGCCGCCATCAAGTGACATTGAAATTAAGACTCAACCAGAATGCGGCCTGGACATGGCCACTCCACCAGAGTGCGGCCTGGACATGGCCACTCCACCAGAGTGCGGCCTGGACATGGCCACTCCACCAGAGTGCGGCCTGGACATGGCCACTCCACCAGAGTGCGGCCTGGACATGGCCACTCCACCAGAGTGCGGCCTGGACATGGCCACTCCACCAGAGTGCGGCCTGGACATGGCCACTCCACCAGAGTGCGGCCTGGACATGGCCACTCCACCAGAGTGCGACCTGGACATGGCCACTCCACCAGAGTGCGACCTGGACATGGCCACTCCACCAGAGTGCGACCTGGACATGGCCACTCCCCCAGAGTGCGACCTGGACATGGCCACTCCCCCAGAGTGCGACCTGGACATGGCCACTCCACCAGAGTGCGACCTGGACATGGCCACTCCACCAGAGTGCGACCTGGACATGGCCACTCCACCAGAGTGCGACCTGGACATGGCCACTCCACCAGAGTGCGACCTGGACATGGCCACTCCCCCAGAGTGCGACCTGGACATGGCCACTCCCCCAGAGTGCGACCTGGACATGGCCACTCCCCCAGAGTGCGACCTGGACATGGCCACTCCACCAGAGTGCGACCTTGACATGGCCACTCCACCAGAGTGCGACCTTGACATGGCCACTCCACCAGAGTGCGACCTTGACATGGCCACTCCACCAGAGTGCGACCTTGACATGGCCACTCCACCAGAGTGCGACCTAGACATGGCCACTCCACCAGAGTGTGACTTCCACAAGGATACTCCACCAGAGTGTGACTTCCACAGGGAGACTCCACCAGAGTGTGACTTCCACAGGGAGACTCCACCAGAGTGTGACTTCCACAGGGAGACTCCACCAGAGTGTGACTTCCACAGGGAGACTCCACCAGAGTGTGACTTCCACAGGGAGACTCCACCAGAGTGTGAATTCCACAGGGAGACTCCACCAGAGTGTGAATTCCACAGGGAGACTCCACCAGAGAATCCACTAGAATGTGACGTTCACATTCAGAACCCACCAGAATGTGACGTTCACGTTAAGACTACACCGGAAAGCGGCATTCACATTGTTAATCCACCAGAATGTGGCATTCACGTTGTGACTTCACCAGAATGTGACGCTCAAGATGAGACTCCACAAAAATGCCAGCAGAACCTTGGGAACATCTCCTCCGGTGAAGATGGGGGCAAAGTTCCAGCAAAGAATAGGAAGATATTGGTGGTAGGGGACTCAATCATTAGAAGGACAAAGAGGGAAATCTGTCTCAAAGACAGTTATTACCGAACAGTATGTTGTTTACCAGGTGCTCGTGTTCGAGACATTATCCATCAGATGGACAGATTGTTGGATGGGGCTGGGGAGAGCCCAGCTGTCATGATACATATTGGTACTAACGAAAAAGTTGGAGGAAATTGGGGCACCCTAAAAAATGATTTCAGGAACTTAGGGGCTATATTGAAGAAAAGGACCTCCAAGGCAATATTTTCAGAAATACTGCCCGTACCTCGAGCCAAACCATGGAGGCAGCAGGAGCTTAGGGATCTTAACAACTGGCTGAGGTACTATTGCAGGGAGGAGGGGTTTGGCTTCATGGAGAACTGGGCTGACTTTTCAGCCGGTTACCATCTTTATTGCAGTGATGGATTGCACTTAAATGGAAGAGGTGCAGCTTTTTTGGGAAGGAAGATGGCCAAAATGTTGGAAGAAATTTTGGTTGACGCTCCACCAGAATGTAAAGTTCACATTGAGAACCCACCAGAATGTGACTCTCACACTGAGACTCACCCAGAATGTGACGTTCACGTTGAGACTACACCTGAAAGCGGCGTTCACATTGTTTCTCCACCAGAATGTGGCATTCACGTTGTGACTTTACCAGAAAGTGACGCTCAAGATGAGACTCCACAAAAATGCCAGAGGAACCTTGGGAACATCTCCTCCAGTGAAGATGGGGGCAAAGTTCCAGCAAAGAATAGGAAGATATTGGTGGTAGGGGACTCAATCATTAGAAAGACAAAGAGGGAAATCTGCCACAAAGACAGTTATTACCGAACAGTATGTTGTTTACCAGGTGCTCGTGTTCGAGACATTATCCATCAGATGGACAGATTGTTGGATGGGGCTGAGGAGAGCCCAGCTGTCATGATACATATTGGTACTAACGAAAAAGTTGGAGGAAATTGGGACACCCTAACAAATGATTTCAGGAACTTAGGGGCTATATTGAAGAAAAGGACCTCCAAGGCAATATTTTCAGAAATACTGCCCGTACCTCGAGCCAAACCATGGAGGCAGCAGGAGCTTAGGGATCTTAACAACTGGCTGAGGTACTATTGCAGGGAGGAGGGGTTTGGCTTCATGGAGAACTGGGCTGACTTTTCAGCCGGTTACCATCTTTATTGCAGTGATGGATTGCACTTAAATGGAAGAGGTGCAGCTTTTTTGGGAAGGAAGATGGCCAAAATGTTGGAAGAAATTTTGGTTGACGCTCCACCAGAATGTAAAGTTCACATTGAGAACCCACCAGAATGTGACTCTCACACTGAGACTCACCCAGAATGTGATGTTCACGTTGAGACTACACCTGAAAGCGGCGTTCACATTGTTTCTCCACCAGAATGTGGCATTCACGTTGTGACTTTACCAGAAAGTGACGCTCAAGATGAGACTCCACAAAAATGCCAGAGGAACCTTGGGAACATCTCCTCCAGTGAAGATGGGGGCAAAGTTCCAGCAAAGAATAGGAAGGTATTGGTGGTAGGGGACTCAATCATTAGAAAGACAAAGAGGGAAATCTGCCACAAAGACAGTTATTACCGAACAGTATGTTGTTTACCAGGTGCTCGTGTTCGAGACATTATCCATCAGATGGACAGATTGTTGGATGGGGCTGAGGAGAGCCCAGCTGTCATGATACATATTGGTACTAACGAAAAAGTTAGAGGAAATTGGGACACCCTAACAAATGATTTCAGGAACTTAGGGGCTATATTGAAGAAAAGGACCTCCAAGGCAATATTTTCAGAAATACTGCCCGTACCTCGAGCCAAACCATGGAGGCAGCAGGAGCTTAGGGATCTTAACAACTGGCTGAGGAACTATTGCAGGGAGGAGGGGTTTGGCTTCATGGAGAACTGGGCTGACTTTTCAGCCGGTTACCATTTTTATTGCAGTGATGGATTGCACTTAAATGGAAGAGGTGCAGCTTTTTTGGGAAGGAAGATGGCCAAAATGCTGGAAGAAATTTTAAACTAGGAGATGATGAGGAAAAGGGATCAGAGAATGATTTTCTAGTGAACATGAGGGAGAAGATCTTCAAGTCGAGCCATCATCACCAGAGTCCAGATGTCATTACTCTCTAAAAAGATTCTCATCAGCACCTATCTTCAAAAGAGCAATACCTTCAGCTATCTTCACCCAACAAGAGTGCCATATTATCAGGGCCAGGACAAGGGGTGGGCAGGAGGGGCGGCTGCCCTGGGCACTGTGGTATCATGGGCGGTGGGGAGCACCACAAGGAAATAGGGGGAGGGGATTTGTCTTGGAAAGGGGGATTTGGGGGGCAACAGGAAGTATTGTTCTAGGAGGGGAAATTTGGGGGGTATGCTAAAATTTAGGGGGAGAAGGAATGGGGGAAGAAGATTTGTGCTAGGAAGGATGATTTGCAGTGGAGTTATTGGGAGGAGTAATCTTAGGGGTAGATAATTTGTGCTAGGAGGAGTGATTTTTTTTGGGGGGGGGGCACTTGAATTGGGGGGATTTGGGGGGCGGGGGGGTAAGATTTGTGCTGGGATGAGGGGGAATTTATGCTTAGGGGGGGTGAAAAAGATTAGTGCTCAGTTTTTTTTGTGGGGGGGTTTTGATGACGCATAATGCCCATACACCTTGGGGGTGGCGGGTGTAGTTGGGCATGTTTGCCCTGGGCTCTGGATGACCTTGTCCCGTCACTGCATATTATCTTTTCTACATAGTCCAAGTTTTGTGTGTGGGAACAGAATGTTACAAGACTCAATGGAAAGTCTGAGGAATCCTGCCAGGGACCAGGTATATATGTACCAACACAGGCTCCTACACTGATGGCGGCTGCCACTCCAGTAACTGGAGGGCCTTCCCATCAGCCCTCTATTTCCCTTTCTGCAGCTTCTGGATCACCAACTATCAAGTATAAGTAGTATCAGCATGTTTTTGAGGTGTGTGTCGGACCGGCTATGAGGGGAGGTTGGAGGCCGGTATGTTTTTTTTTTTTTTTTTTTTTTTTTTTTTAGCATTTTATGTTTTTAATATATTAACAGACATTACTGTATAAATGACTTTGCCAGTGGTGGACGTTAGGCAACTAAAAGGAAATAAAACATACAAACATGTTCATACAACTTCCTTGGCATCATTATTACTAACTTGCTCACTGCAGGGAATATCACAACAAATGTGTTGGCCTCCCTTATTGCGGAGGCCGGTATGTTTTTGAGCCGTGTGTTACACCGGCTATGAGGGGAGGTTGGAAATCTTTTTGTCTTCAGAGGTCGGAGGAGTCTTTCCAGCTTTATTTAGGCTTTTTCTGCTGGAGAAATGAGAACTCTTCTCACCAATAAGGTCCTTTATGGAGAAGTTCAAGGCCTCACTCACACGGGGTGTATGAATCTGTACCCTGTGTGGGGCTGTATTTACCCCAAAAAGGACATCCATGCGGGTGCAGTTGTGCGGACGCACCCTGGGTGCATTTCGGGGCCTTGCACCAGCACCCACACAGATGCCACATTGGGTACAGCTGCTGCACCCCAGTTGACAGCAATGGGACTGCCTACACGGGATGCTGGGAACACCTGTGCATCCCCATTCTGATAAACACGGCCCTCCCATGGGGTATGGCTTCATACCCTCCATGTGAATAAGACGGAAGTATGAACGGAATCATTAGCTCCTTTGTGTTGCTAATTTGGGGACCACTGAACTCCCCCCCTCCCAGCTCCTCCAGTTACCATGGGCCTCTTGGCTGCTTCTCTGATTAATGCTCTCCTTGCCTGGCCTGTCAGTTTAGGTGGACGGCCATGTCTTGGTAGATCTGCAGTTATGCCATACTGTTTACATTTCCGGATGATGAATTAAACAGTGCTCCGCAAGATGTTCAAAGCTTGGCATTTTTTTTTTTTTTTTTATAACCCAACCCCGTTTTAAATGTCTCCACAACTTTATCCCTGACCTTTCTGGTGTGTTCCTTGGCCTTCATGATGCCGTCTGTTCACAAAGGTTCTCTAACAAGCCTCTGAGGGCTTTGCAGAACAGCTGTATTTATACTGAGATTACAGCAGCTACCTAAACCAAACAACCAGTTTCCCCAGGAAGTAGTAGAGAAGTTAATATTGCAGTCCAGCAACAGGTTTTATTTGCCCACCACCTTTACTACATAAGGTTCTGATGAAACTGCACTGAGGCTCTGCAACACTACACTTTAAAGTGAACTCTGCTTTGCCCATGCAGGTTACGTGAACAACCGTTTTCTTCCCTCACTTGCCTCCCGCCGGCCATCATATGACAGCCAGGCGGTGCGGCTCTTGTTCTGGGAGTGCTTCATATGATGGCCTCCCATTTAAACAGGGAATGCGCACGATCATGCGCACGCATCCCTGTTCCTTCGGTGGCGGCGTGTCACTGAGACACCGCTCGCCACTGAGGAGGGGTGTACAGCCATTTGACATGGCCGTTTACCACGTGATCAGCCGTGATGAAGTCACAGCCGATCACAAGTGGTACCGCCCCACTTTGCACAGCTCATGCACGCGATCGGAAACACGCTGCCCATGCACGTCGGTGGCGGCATGTTCCCAGGATCACTGCTCTTTACCGACGGTGGTAAACAGCCATTGGCTGGCGGCGGCATGTGATTGGCTGTGATCCTTTCACAGCCAATCACTAAATGTAAACAAACCGCGGTAACGAGATGTTACCGGGTTCTCCTCCTCACACACCAATCGTGTGTGAGGAGATTGCGGTAACATCTCGTTACTGCCTACAGTGTACACCAACACACACTGATTGCCCCCCACACCTGTCACAGTCCACCAGAGTACCCGAGTTCCTGTCCCCAGGCCATCAGAGTACCTGAGTACCTGTGGTGGTGAAGCACTCGGTCGGTGTTCCTATTAAACACTTTGGGTGGAGATAGAAGCATTATCAAGAAAATCTTAAACACTGAAGAGACTGTTTACATTTATGCACTATATTTATGCACAAAGCACTTTTTCTTACAGGAGATAATAAAGCACTTGTAATATTAATGGTATATTGGAGCATATTGTGGTTTATACTGTTTGTGGTATATAGAAAGCAACAAACAGTTTTTTTCACACATTTTTTACACTGTTGAAACTATTTATTGTGGATGATTTTTTTCACAGCATCCCTATATAATTTTGGGGGCTTGAGCACTTTAGTTGTTCGTGGTCTGTGTAAGATTTCTTTATTTATTTGTTGACGCCAGTGCAGGAGTTGGGGGTCTGGTCAACAGACACAAACTGCAGTGGTACCATCACATATGTATATTTTTCCTTTTTTTTCTGGTTTTATAATTTGTAAAAGTGGTGGTTTAGTTGGTAGTGATATTAATGTATTTGAAACACATGGTCTAGACTTCTTGGAAGTAAGGCATTATTATAGGAAATAAAGTTAGCGCAACCCTGATCATACGCACATATTCATTAGATTGACTCACATAGTGATATCTCTATATTAGGTTGCAGCAAACAGATATATTTTACATTTTCTTGTCCCTAGTGCGCCGGTATTTTTACTATTTTTTGTTAAAACACATGCATGTTCACCTTAAAGCAGAGTTCCACCCAAAAGTGGAAGTTCCGCTTTATGCACTCCTCGCCCCTTACATGCCACAAATGGCATGCAATTTTTTTTGGGGGGGGTTGGGTACCTATAAACACACCTTCTTGACAGGTACTTCCTGTCCCACTTCCTCCTTCCGTGTGCCTAGGCGATGCCTCCTCTCCCCCTAGGTGGCCCCTCCCTCGCTGCAATCTTCTGAGACATGTCACAGGTCCCACAAGATTTCCTGGCCACTAGGAGAGTTCAGAGCAACTCGCGCATTCGCAGAGTATGCCTGGCTGTGAAACCGCAAGCTGTCACAGCCGGGTGCCCACAGTTGCAATGACAGCACCGTGGAGAGGAGGGGGAGAGGAGTGAGGCTTGCGGCGGCCGCATTGCTGGAACGTGGGACAGGTGAGTGTTTTGTTAAAAGTCAGCAGCTACACTTCTTGTAGCTGCTGACTTTTAATAAACTGAAAAATGAGTGGAACGGTTTTGTTTTTTTACGTACTTGCAGTGCTTTTATAGGGATAACATTTAGAGAACTGTGTTTGTATTGCAGAGATATATTTTATATGTTTCTGTTTGTTTTTCTCAGACATACACTTGAAGTATCTTCTGACCTTTGGTATAAAATATCCATTCAGCTGAACATCTTTAATGGGTGCATGAGCAACTCCTATTGACACAACTGAGGCAAAGCCCTGGATTTCCTGTAGAACAGCCTGTGTGTACGGCATTTTTACTTTGTCATCATAGTCAAGGTTGTCTCTGTCTCCTCTATTTCTTCTCTATATTTCTCTGAAAGAGCATCTACAGTTTTATACTCATACTGAAAATATAATAAAATAAAACTGAAGGCAGCTTAGGTTTGTATTATTCAAAAAAATATATTGAATTGCAGGTGACAGAAAGTGAAAGCACCTGATTGGTGGGTTGTAACTGACAATACAGATACTTCTAGAACAAAGCTACTAGATAATAAGAGATATAAAGAAGGAAACCATTATCAGAAGACTTTACCCCGAATGTCCGGATAGGTTATCATGTAAAGCAGACTCCATTCCAGAGTGGCAGAGGTAGTTTCCGTCCCAGAAAGAAAGATCTCCCACACATGAATAGGTTCTCAGCATCAAAGGTTGAATTGTGACCATCGGGGAAGTCTGCAAAATCTCCACTTACCATTCCTCGCTGTGGGGTTATCTGAGATAAACCTAATCACCCTTCACAGTGGGCTCCAAAACCTTCAGGAACAGGGGAACCTAGAGGTTACCCACAATCCTGGACCTGCAACAGCACCCTGCCAGTAAAACTTTGTGGCCCTACTACCAAAAAGTACTGGATCCCAGGGTCCAGCTCTCTAAAAAGACAAACATTCGCAAGCAAAACCTTGTTTCTTCAAACACGAGGCCCAGGTACCATTCCTTTGGCCCATGAAAGGACACTCTAAACGGATCCGGTCAGCATGGCTAGTCCCAGCAAGGAAGCTTCCAGTGGAGCTTAGCACAGCAGATCTTTACTCGTGACCAACACCTTAGACACTGGGGAAAAAACTGAGGACTCCCAGTAGTGGGAGGGGTTATATAGAGAGTGCAATTCTTGCCTTAGGGTGTGCCAGTGTCCATCACCTATCAGTGGCCCTATAACCCGCATAGTAACTACTATGGCTCTGTGTCCCCTGATGTATGAAAAGAAAAGCAGATTTCAACTTTTGTAGACTGTTCATTTTACAGAAATCTTAAAAGCTGAACTTCAGTCATAGAAATAGAAAGTGCTTTCTACAGCAGGTGTGCTGCCTTACTGGGAATAAAGTGCCCAGTGCAGGGGGAAGCAGGGTGACATTTCAGCTCTAGAGATTACTTTTTTCATCACTGCAGCTTGCTGTTAAACTGAGTAACCTAGAAAAGCATTGCTTTGTCTGGCGGGTCCCTCTGCAACAAACTACAGCCAGTCTTTCCCTACTCATTGTGTGTGAGCATCTGTCTTCAGTAGCCCAGAGTTCAGCATAACCACTTGTTTAACGGGCACTTTCACCCACTTCCTGACCAGGCCAACATTTTAAGCTTTCAACACTGTCGCACTTTGACAACTGCACAGGCATGCAGCATTATACCCATGTGACATTTTTATCTCCCCCCCACACTAGAGCTTTCTTTTGATGGTATTTAGTCACCACAAGGTTTTATTTTTTGCTAAACAAATGAAAGAGCAAACATTTTGAAAATCACTGATCGGTTCCCTGATTAGTGTAGCTGTCCCCTTTCACACTTGTCGGTCACTGGCTCTCCTTAAAAATGAATGCTGATTACTGGGAAGTGTGCTTATGTCTTGATCAGCCGTGTATGGACACAGCTGATCATGTGGTAAAGGGCCACTGTGATTGGCGATCACAGAGCACGCTGGGTGAGCACTGCAGCGGGCAACGATCTTGAGGACGTCAACAGAAGCCCTCCTAGAACTAAACGACAGCACTGTAGCCGTCATTCTGCTATAGCACGGTCGGCAAGTGGTTAGAGGTTATAGTGTCATAGATTATCTATTTTAATTCCAATTCCTATGGAGATCACCTGTCAAGAATGTCACCAAGATTTAAAAAGTTAATAGTAATCCTACCACCATTTGATGTCGATGACTGTCGCGTTGGCATCCTTTGTGGCTTAGAGTCTGTTGGGTTGCTAATAGGAGTCATTTTACAAGTGCGCACCTAAAGAGAAGGCCTGGGGCTCTCAGCAGAAGGAGCCTAAAGAATAGACAAATTTGTTATAGACAATTTATAGGGATACGCAATAGAAAGTTATTCTACTTTAGACTAAGTCTTGTCATCAATTATATACAGTGCCATAAGAAAGGTATTCAAACCGCTTGAAATTTTTACTTTGTCATGTTTCAACCAAAAAAACTTAAATTGGGATTTTATGTGATAGACCAACACAAAGTGGGACATAATTAGGGGTGCAACGGATCAAAAAAACTCACGGATCGGATCATTTTTAGGATCAGAAAATAGTAATTGAATTTGCAGAAACCTGTGAAAATTCCACCGCCATATAGTCCCCACTGTAATATCCACAATCTCCCCCACTGTAATATTGGCTGAGCGTGGCAGGGTACGGCTGGGTACGGCAGAGCATGGCTGGGTACGGCAGAGCATGGCTGGGTACGGCAGAGCATGGCTGCGTAAGGCAGAGCATGGCTGGGTACGGCAGAGCATGGCTGGGTACGGCAGAGCATGGCTGGGTACGGCAGAGTATTGCAGAGTAAGGCTGGGTATGTCAGAGTATCGGCAGGGTATGGCTGGGTATGGCAGAGTATTGGCAGAAGATGGCAGAGTAGTGGCAGGGGATGGCAGAGTATTGGCAGGGGATGGCTGGGTATGGCAGAGTATTGGCAGGGTATGGCAGAGTATTGGCAGGGTATGGCAGAATATTAGCAGGGTATGGCAGAATATTGGCAGGGTATTGCAGAGTAGGCTGTCAAAGAGCAGCGCTGTGGGCACTACAGATGCAGCCCACAGTGCTGCATCCATCCAACCTCTCCCCTTCCACTGTACAGATCAGTACAGAGAGGGGAGAGAGGAACCGGTGTCATGTCATGATTTGGTTTGTTTATAAGTGATCGCTCCGTCATTTGACGGAGCAATCACATTGTAAACGGTCTGGGTGAATAAAGATGGCTGCCGCTTCAGACCTAGGCCGAAGCCGCGGCCTTCCCTGAGACCGTGACCGGGGAGCTCGCCGCGGATCACGGCGTGTGCCGATCCGAGCGGGGTGACCCGTTTGGATCACGGATCGGTGACGATCCGTTGCACCCCTAGACATAATTGTGAAGTGGAAGGAACACGATAAAAATGGTTTTTAACTTTTAACTTTTTTTTTACTGATACCTCCAACTAAAATCTAGTCTTGCCTTCAGACGTCACCTAATTAATAAACAGTCCACCTGTGTGCAATTTAATCTCAGCATAAATGCAGCTGTTCTGTGAAGCCCTCAGAGGTTGGTTAGAGAATCTTAGTGAACAAACAGCATCATGAAGGCCAAGAAAAAGCCATAAGAAGTCTTGTTTGCGAGAAGTCATGTGGGGGACACAGAAAACATGTGAAAGATGGTGCTCTGGTCAGGAGACCAAAATTAAATTTTTTGGCCTAAAAGCAAAACGCTATGTGTGGCGGAAAACTAACACTGCACATCACCCTGAAAACAGCATCCCCACCGTGAAATATGGTGGTGGCAGCATCATGTTGTAGGAATGCTTTTCTTCAGCAGGGACAGGGAAGCTGGTCAGAGCCAGATACAGGGCAATCTTATAAGAAAACCTGTTAAGAGTCTACAAAAGACTTGACTGAGGCGGTGGTTCACCTTCCAGCAGAACAACTACCCTAAACCTACAGCCAGAGTTACAATAGAATGGTTTAGATCAAAGCATATACATGTGTTAGAATGACCCAAAGTCCAGACCTAAATCCAATTGATAATCTGTGGCAAGACTTGAACATTGCTGTTCACAGATGCTCTCCATCCAATCTGACAGAGCTTGAGCTATTTTGCAAAGAATGGGCAAAAAGGTCACTCTAGATGTGCAAAGCTGGTAGAGACATTCTCAAAGACTTGCAGCGAAAGGTGGTTCTACAAACTATTAACTCAGGGGGGCTGAATTAAAATCACGTTGGCCACCATTTATCATTTTACTTCTACTTTACAATTATGTGCCATTTTGTGTTGTTTTATCACAGTAAAATACATTTACGTTTTTGGTTGTAACATAACAAAATGTGGAAAATTTCAAGGGGATGAATACTTTTTCAAGGCACTGTATACACCAATGGCTGCCAACCTAGCATTCTGGAACCACTTAATTTCATTCTGCAAGCCACTCATGTTGACCTCTGCTTCACATGCAGTACAGCAGGGGTGCCCAACCAGTGGCCCGCGGAGCCCTCTGATGTGGCCCGCGACCTCCTGCTCTGGGATGGCTGGTTGGCAAGCCCAGATTGCAGGTTCTCGACCCGGCATCCCAGAGCATCAGTGTTGTGACTGAAGCCGGTGGTAGTGGAAGCAAGCGGTTGTGTAGCAGAGCCATATAAGACGATGCTTCCTGTATAGCGCCACATCCTGTCACAGACAGAGTGATACCAAATGCACTCTTTCTGGAACAGCAACAGCTGGTGATACCCGAATTGAAGACTATTATTAAAGGTATGTTTAATACTATAATCTGCAGTGGTTACTGGATTGCTTTCAAACTGCACTGAGCCATAGACCTCTGTTATTTCCTATGGGTTTGGTGCGCTTTCAGAAAGTACACAACACCTGCAGGATATAATAGAATTCTATGGCAAAGTTCAGCTAACTCCAAGAAAAGCCAGAGGTGCACTGCTCTGGGTAGACCACAGCACATCAGTGTGAAAGCAGCCTTAGGCCCCTTTCACATGATTGGTCCAACCCAATCAGACCCTCCATTCACCTCTATGGAGTGGAAAATGTAAACAGACTTGTGTCCGTTTACATCTGCATACCTTCAATCTGATCCGCTAAAAGAAAAAAAAACAGAAGGTGATCTGTCCCCTTCCATCTGGGTGGATCGGAGGGCCCATAGAGTAGAGTGGACTGTGTCGGCTCTGCATATGCGGAGTGTACATGGACCTGTCATCCTCCTTCTCCGCTCATTGTGGCCGTGACTGGTTACCAAGTCACTTAAGTGGCCCTTGCTCTTCAAAAGGTTGGCCATCCCTGCAGTACAGTCTGCAGGATTAACAGCAGCCTGATTAAGTTCTAAAGGGGCACAGAATGAGTAGAAAAAAACACCACATATTACTACAAATAATCAATTCTAGTTAAAAGGACAAACAAGCAATTTGTTTCTTATCTCCTCAGCAGGTTCTGCAGCTTCGGCCCTGCAGATTTAACAAACAAATTTAAGTCTGAAAAATCTAGCACCAGTCATTATACCACTTAGGATTTCCATTAATTTTTAAACACAACCATTATATACATGTATATATGCATACTAGTTGCAAGTACAATTCTTAACATGGTCACACAACCAATGAAGTCACCCAGAGGAGCAACGGATTCAAATGCAACTGGTGATAAGTATATCATAAAAAGAGTAATTAAGAGAAACAATAGCTAAGGCACTGGTCTAATAAAATTGTAACTTTTTTTTTTTTTTTTTTAAACAACCCATATCCAAACTTACACTAAGGTACTGAGGACGCAGCTCCTAAAGCCCCATACACACTATCAGATTGTCTGCTGATTTTTGTCATCAGATTTACCAAAACCATGTAGTAGAAGGGCCTACCTGATTGCATACACATTGAAACTCCTAATGTTTGACCTCATATTATATGGTTTTGGTAAATCTGAAGGAAAAACTCAGCAGAAAATCTGATAGTGTGTATGGGGCTTTAGACAGGGTGATCACTAACTAGGACACAGGGTATCGAAGATCACTGAACTGAATGGAGGTGAGCCGGGCTCGCCACTCACCATGCCACTATTGGCATCTTTGTGAGCTCCCTCCGTCTCTGCGCTGCAAGCCAGAACCACAGTGAGTAGTGGGTGAGAATATGTTGGGGGCTTTGAAAAAGGGGCAAAGCCCCGAAACATATATGCCCTTTGGAGTTCTGGCTTGTAGCACAGAGATAAGAAGGGAGCTCACATGGACACCGACAGAGGCATGGTGGCCCCGTTCACCTCCATTCAGCTCAGTGATCTTTGATAACTAGGAAAGCAGCAAGCCACACCTCATGTGTGGATGGAGGAATCTTACTTATTTCAATCTTTGAAATATATAAAATAAGAAAACTTTACACAACTAAGAAAACTGTCAACTATTCAAACTAATCTCACAATCATTCTCACCTAATTTGAACAGTGACCTCTTCATTCACTATTTCAACGGAGCTCTGGTCTGCAAAAAAAGGTAACACATTAAAGAAGAATTAAAATGTAACGTTAATCAAAAAATTAAGTCCTAAATAATGCAATAAGCACGTCTTAAACTACGGGAGATGGTTCCTCAGTGCTTTGTCCTACCAATGCTCATCCCAGGTCAGCAAGCACTTTTACCATTATGTCAAAATAAATTAAGACATTACGCCATCCATCGTTTGCACAGAAAGACTTTGGGAAACCAGCAGTGGAGGCTTTTTCTTCCTGAACTAAAAGCCAAAGCCCTGCATTAAAGTGATTCTAAAAGAGTTGCGATAAAAAAATAAAAAAATAAATAAATAAAAGCAGGGAGCAGATACCTGTCAAATTCAGGAATTTGCTCCCACTTCCGGGCATAGATCGCTGCACTTTCTGCTGCAAGCTACGCCATGTCCTGCAAGAGTGAAGCCGCCAACGTATTTTTTTTCCCAGGTGGAACTCCGCTTTAAAGTGGTAGTAAACCCGCTAATTTTTTTTTTTTTTTAACACCTGCAAAGCAAAAGGCATAATGAGCTAGTATGCACCGCATACTAGCTCATTATGAAATACTTACCTTAGAACGAGGCCCCGACATCTGGCCCGATCCACGCCGAGGGAGCTGACATGCTCCCTCGGCGTTTCTTCCGGGTATCGCGGCTCCAGCGCTGTGAGTGGCCGGAGCCGCGATATCGTCACTCCCATGCATGCGCGCTGGAGATTTAATTCCGGCCGGTCGGCCACTGCCAGATTTTCAGGCCGAGAATCCCCTTGTGCGCATGCGCCGCTGCAGTCAGCGGCGCATACCGAGGGGAATAGCTCCTAAACCGTACAGGTTTAGGAGATGTTTTTTTTTACCTACAGGTAGTCCATTGATTCTTCCTGTCATGTGAAAAAGCCTGCCTGTACGATGTATAGGGCAGACAGCTTACACTGACCGTCTGTAGGAGTCATGCATGGTGCAATGCTTTCCAGGCTTCTATAAAGAATAAAAAAATAAAATGGTAAATGCACTTTTGTTACCTACAAAAAAAGTGCACTTATTTTTTTAATAGTGAACTTATCCTTTAAATTTCACAATGTTGAATCTATATAGTAAAACATGCAGTACCTCCAGACAATGTATTGTATAGGTAAATAGTCACTGAAGGTACACCTGGGTAAATGGTTACTAGGGAGGAAAAGAATTATAGGTAGCAATTCCTCAACCAGGCCACCAAAACTGTCACCCCAATAGTAATCAATAAAGTGTGAGGGGTGTTCCTCTGAATCAGTAAACAGCATATAAAAAAGTAGGACAAATTCCAAAGAGATTCTTCAAAGAGAAACAAAATATTTTATTAAACAATTCCACATAAGCACTGGCGACAATGAAAAATATTACCTCCACCACAATCATTAAAATGAGATCACGTTGACCACGGTGTCCCATCAATATTGCCCCATCATATTCCTCTATTATAAATCCTTAGTAGATGGTGTGGCTGTGCTGTCCCCCGGGTTCTATAATCAGAGCTAAGATGTCCCAGCCGCCTCCCCCACTGCTCATCACTGTGCAGAAGCTTTGGTAACCATGGCAACAAAAGCCTGTCAGTTAGAGGAGCACCAGGAGATTTGAAAAAAAAAAAAGGTTTCCATGACAACACTGCTGCACTATGATGTCACTGGCTGCTCTCATATAAGAAACAGCTCAGCAGGGTTCCTGCCAGTTGCTTTGTTGACTCTGAACGGTTAACACGAGCTTCTTTCTCTAGCGAGTTTTTTCTTGTAATCTGATCAGATTTTATCCGATTTCATTACAATTTAATTCTCACCCATTTAAAGCGTGTTTCATTATTCTTCATAATGAACAGATTTAACCTTAAAAAGGTTGTTTCTCAAAATAACACCAAAGAGAAACCCACCATTGGAAGACCACCTATGGAAGGAGATATCAGTTTCCATCCTGCAGATATCTCAAGCAAGAAGCCCAAAAGAATGCAGAGAAGGATACTACGGGCTCTTATGCGCGGCTGCTTCAGAGCCGTTATTGGATGCTTTCATGCCGGCGTTAAAGTCAATGGCCAACAGCAGAAAACAGAAGACCTGAATGGTAAGTCCTTTTTTTATTAAGGTTTTTAGTTACAATCAACACAAGACATACACACAACCCATGTACGTATTGTACAATCATAATAAACACACATTTATAAGCAATATTTAAGAAAAAGAAAAGAAAAAAAAAAAAAGACCTCATAACATTGTATACTACTAATATCTTAATCTCCCAACCCCATCATTCAAGTTTTTACACCGCTATATTTAGAGGTTCATATATATCTGGTGTAATAAATGGTCAATACATCATCACGACTATATCTGTCCTCAAACCCCTTGTGCCACTCTACATAATTGATGGTTGTGAGCAGGGGCGGACTGACAACTCATGGGGCCCCTGGGCAATAGGGGATCATGGGGCCCCCTTTGTCTCCACCCACCCACACACAAGCCACACCCTCACAAAGCACCACGTATATATTGCACTGCTACATTACATGCATTGGTCACATAATTTATCTACTGTATGTTCAAAATAAATGTTTAAACAGTTAAGAAAAATAAACTCACATTAACCATGTACATTTACTGCGGGGCTGCATCTCCTGTGAGCAGAATCACGTACAGGTACTTGATTCTGCACTTGCGGGTCTGCGCGCTGTTTGATTGGACACACCGAGAGCTAATCAGCGCGTCTGGTGGGCCCCGCCCGATCGTTTCCAACAGAGGCAGAATAGTGGTCTGCCGATGTAAACAAATCCCCAGAGAGCCTCCCCCACTTACACCAGGATCCCCAGAGAGCCCCCTCCTTACATCGGGTCCCCAGAGAGCCCCCGACCCCCTTACGTCAGGCTCCCCAGAGAGCCCCCTCTTTACATAAGGGTCCCCAGAGAGCCCCCTCCTTACATCAGGGTCCCCAGAGAGCCCCCTCTTTACATAAGGGTCCCCAGAGAGCCCTCTCCTTACAACAGGGTCCCCAGAGAGCCCCCCTCCTTACATCAGGGTCCACATTGAGCCCCCTCATTACATCAGGGTCCCCAGAGTCCCCTCTTTACCTCCTGGTCCCCAGAGAGCCCCCTTACATCAGGGTCCTCAGAGAGCCCCCCTTACATCAGGGTCCCCAGAGAGACCCCCATAGATCTGGGTTCCCAGAGAGACCCCCCCATTGATCCGGGTCCCCAGAGAGCCCCCCATACATCAGAGTCCCCAAATATCCCCCCATACATCAGGGTCCCAAGAAAGCCCCCATATATCAGGGTCCCCAGAAAGCCCACCACCCCCCATACATCAAGGTCCACAGAGATCCCCCCCCCCATACATCAGGGTCCTATGTAGATATATTTATTTTTCTCTAAGCACCATATCATTTGTTTGCATTTTCCATTCGCCTAATGTCGGAGGATGTGGAGACATCCCTTAATTAGGCTATAAAGAGAGTCCTTACTATCGGTATATGAGTGTTTTCCAGGGTCCTAGATTCATCTATCATACTTAAGGGGCATACCCCAGGTTCTTCCATCAATTCTGACTTAAAGTGGAGGTCCCGCAATTTTTTTTTTAAAGTCAGCAGCTACAAATACTGCATCTGCTGCCTTTTAAAATATAGACACTTACCTGTCCAGGGCGCCCGTGATGTCGGCACCCGTGATGTCGGTACCCGAAGCCGATCTGTCGCTTGGCTCTCGGGTGCTGCCACCGCCATCATCGGTAAAGGAATCAGGAAATGAAGCCTTGTACATCCCAGTTCCCTACTGCTCAAGCGTGAGTTGCGCTGCGCAATCCGGATGGTCCCTGCTGTCTCTGGGATCCGTGCATTTCACAGTAGACGGGGGGGGGGGGGAGGGTGAAGAGGCGTAGACTCCAACGAGAGTCTATGCCCAGAAATGGGTGCAAATACCTGTATTATACAGTTCCATTTTTATGTAAAGACAGTTAGCAGTAGAAATAACCCCTTCCCAATACTGATGGAGTTTAGGACATCTCCATAACATGTCTTAAATTAGCCAGCCCCATATTACATCTAGGACAAAGAGGGGTATCTTTACGCTGCCATGTGATAGGTCCTGTGTGAAATGAATAGTTGGGTTCATTTCTGTGTGGAGGATAAAGAGACCATGGGCAGTGCGGACAATGCCACCTCCCAATGATCATCCCTTATGGGACTTAGATCCCTTTCCCACTGTCTCTTTGAAGGTTCAATTTTGATTGCAACTCTGTAGTCATATATGTCAATCTTTTGATTTAATTTCCAACAATCCACATGTACACACTACTGGGAAGTCCATACACATGCAGATGGATGGTTATAGATCTCTTATTAGCACCATCTCCCTGTGAATTTGTATTTTCTGAAAACCAGAAGATTACTTAACGGTGCCCCAAAGAAAACATGAAATAGTCCCCTCTGTTCCCTGCTGAATTGACAAAAAATAATGGATTGTCTGAACAGCCTTAGGGCTCATTTAAGCATGTTGTGCCCTCTGAACAGCAATCCACATCCAGGTCGCTCTTCAGAGTCCATTTGACAGGTGGTAAGAAGGTGTTATATTGCCTCCTCACCACTTGTTTAAACACGACAACGTTATATAAACATTTTAGATCCCTGTATGTGTGCTGTACAGGTTTTAAAATCCTTATACTGTTAGGAAAATGTTGTCACACCCCAATTTCTTCACAGGGCACACAATCTCCTTTTTCTTTACTGGCTGAATGTGAGCTGTCAGGCAGGCCCAGGCCCTGGCCCTTATAGGTGGAGGGGGCCCAGTCATGCAAGCTGTACGGGGCCCCATTTCTAACAGCGGCCCTGAGTGTGGGGGCGAATGGCACTGAATGCAGACAGTGCATATCATATTAGGAGAAGTAGCTGCGTGTGTTCTAATCATTTTCAATAGACTGCCTGCATGCAGCACCTGGAAGTTACAGATGTTGCAAAAACGGCCCGTTCATGCTATATGGGCCTCATCACCCTTGTAAACAAGTCCATACAGACAGACAAAACTAATACAAATAAAACAGCGATAATTAATTATCCATGAGCATTTTAATATGCACTATGCAGGGCCGGACTGGCCTACCGGGATACCGGGAAATTTCCCGGTGGGCCGGCTGCCTGGTTGTTCGTGGGGCCGCTGTGAGGGCAGCGGCGCCTGAAAAAATATGGCCGTGGGGCCGGGCCGACATGAAACTGAGCAGGCACCAGCGCTGTTCCGAAGCTGGCCGTGCTCGGGCTGAGCCCGTACACGCTCGTCAATTTTCGTAAAGGAGGGCTCATGCGCAGTTACACGATGGGAGGCGCCATTTTTAAAAGTAAAGCAGAGCTCAGTGAGGTCTCGTCTGATGGCGTGTGCCTCTTCTTACGTCCCACCCGCAGCTTATGACCTCCTGAACGCCCCCCCTCCCCCTGCAGCCTCCGACCTTCTGTCCGCCCCCCTCCCCCATGCAGCATCTGACCTCCTGTCCGCCCCCCTCCCTCATGCAGCATCTGACCTCCTGTCCGACCCCCATCCCCCATGCAGCATCTGACCTCCTGTCTGCCCCCACTCCCCCTGCAGCCTCTGACCTCCTGTCTGCCCCCCATGCAGCCTCTGACCTCCTGTCCGACCCCCCAGCAGCCTCTGACCTCCTGTCTGCCCCCCATGCAGCATCTGACCTCCTGTCCACCCCCCTGCATTATCTGACCTCCTGTCTGCCCCCACTCCCCCCTGCAGCCTCTGATCTCCTGTCTGCCCCTCCGCAGCATCTGACCTCCTGTCCGCCCCTCCTGCAGCCTCTGACCTCCTGTCCGGCCCCATGAAGCCACTGACCTCCTGTCCAGCCCCCGCAGCCTCTGGACTCCTGTCCACCCCCCCGCAGCCTCTGGCCTCCTGTCCGCCCCCCCCCCCGCAGCCTCTGGCCTCCTGTTCACCCCCCCCGCAGCCTCTGGCCTCCTGTCCGCCCCCCCGCAGCCTCTGGCCTCCTGTCCGCCCCCTCCCCGCAGCCTCTGACCTCCTGTCAGCCCCCTTTAGCCTCTGACTTCCTGTCTGCCCCCCTCCCCCTGCAGCCTCTGACCTCCTGTTCGCCCCCCTGCAGCATCTGACCTCCTGTCCGCCCCACCCGCAGCCCTGACTTCTCCTGTCGTGCCCTGCGCAGCCTCTGACTTCCCCTGTCGTCCCTTCCGCAGCCTCTGACTTCCCCTCTCGTCCCCTCCGAAGCCTCTGACTTCCCCTGTTCTCCCCTCCGCAGCCTCTGACTTCCCCTGTCATCCCCTCCGCAGCCTCTGACTTCCCCTGTCGTCCCCTCCGCAGCCTCTGACTTCCCCTTTCGTTCCCTCCGCAACCTCTGACTTCCCCTGTCGTCCCCTCCGCAGCCTCTGACTTCCCCTGTCGTCCCCTCCGCAGCCTCTGACTTGCCCTGTCCTCCCTTCTGCAGCCTCTGACCTCCTGTCCTCCCCCCTGCAGCCTCTGACCTCCTGTCTCCCCCCCTGCAGCTTCTGACCTCCTGTCCCCCCTGCACCTTCTGACCTCCTGTCTCCCCCTCTGCAACCTCTGATCTCCTGTCTGCCCCCATCCCCCCTGCAGCCTCTGACCTCCCATGTCCCCCCTCCTCCGCAGCCTCTGACCTCCCCTGTCCCCCTCTCTGCAGCCTCTGACCTCCCCTGTCCCCACCTCTGCAGCCTCTGACCTCCCCTCTTCCCCCTCTGACCTCCCCTGTCCCCCCCTGCAGCCTCTGACCTCCCCTGTCCCCCCCTCTGCAGCCTCTGACCTCCCCCGTCCCCCCTCTGCAGCCTCTGACTTCCCCTGTGCCCCCCTCTGCAGCCTCTGACCTCCCCTGTTCCCCCCTCTGCAGCCTCTGACCTACCCTCTCCCCCCTCTGACCTCCCCTGTTCCCCCCAACCACAGCCTCTGACCTCCCCTGTTCCCCCCTCTGCAGCCTCTGACCTCCCCTGTTCCCCCCTCTGCAGCCTGTGACCTCCCCTGTCCCCCCTCCTCCACAGCCTCTGACCTCCCGTCCCCCCCATGCAGCATCTGACCACCTGTCCGCCCCCTGCATCATCTGACCTCCTGTCTGCCCCATCCCCCTGCAGCATCTGACCTCCTGTCCGCCCCCTCCCTCATGCAGAATCTGACCCCCTGTCCGCCCCCCTCCCCCATGCAGCATCTGACTTCCTGTCCGCCCCCCCTCCCCCTGCAGCCTCTGACCTCCTGTCTGCCCCCATCCCCCCTGCAGCCTCTGACCTCCCATGTCCCCCCTCCTCCGCAGCCTCTGACCTCCCCTGTCCCCCTCTGCAGCCTCTGACCTCCCCTGTCCCCCCTCTGCAGCTTCTGACCTCCCCTGTTTCCCCCAACCACAGCCTCTGAACTCCCCTGTTCCCCCCCAACCACAGCCTCTGACCTCCCCTGTTCCCCCCTCTGCAGCCTCTGACCTCCCCTGTCCCCCCCCTCTGCAGCCTCTGACCTCCCCTGTTCCCCCCCTCCGCAGCATCTGACCTCCCCTGTTTCCCCCTCCGCAGCCTCTGACCTCCCCTGTCGTCCCCTCCGCAGCCTCTGACCTCCCCTGTCGTCCCCTTCACAGCCTCTGACCTCCCCTGTCGTCCCTTTCACCGCCTCTGACCTCCCCTGTCGTCCCCTCCGCAGCCTCTGACCTCCACTGTCGTCCCCTCCGCAGCCTCTGACCTCCCCTTTCGTCCCCTCCGCAGCCTCTGACCTCCCCTGTCGTCCCCTCCGCAGCCTCTGACCTCCCCTGTTGTCCCCTCCGCAGCCTCTGACCGCCCCTGTCGTCCCCTCGGCAGCCTCTGACCTCCCCTGTCGTCCCCTCCGCAGCCTCTGACCTTCCCTGTCGTCCCCTCCGCAGCCTCTGACCTTCCCTGTCGTCCCCTCCGCAGCCTCTGACCTCCCCTGTCTTCCCCTCCGCAGCCTCTAACCTCCCGTCATCCCCTCCGCAGCCTCAGACCTCCCATGTCGTCCCCTCAGCAGCCATTGACCTCCCCGTACCATCTGCAGCCTCTGACCTCCCCTGGAGAGGAGTCAAGAGTGGAAATGCCGCCAGGGGGGTCATGGGAGAAGTCAGACATGTATGGACTGTGGAGAGGAAATGATGGGATAAAACCAGAGCCACGAGCTGAACCGACTGACTGAGCCCTGCACGGTGCACCTGAGAAGAGGTCAGTGAAAGCACCGCCAGGCCAGCCTGGGGGGGGGGCAATACAATATTGTAAGGGGGCACTGATATAAAGGTTTCCCCCTTATATCAGTAAACCCTCTTATCTTAGTGTTTTCTTTCTTTCTGGTCATCAGAGTCCTCCAAACATTCCCAGAGTTCCCCTTTACATCATAGTCTGCAGGATTCCACCTTACAGTGCAAGGGGCGACTCTGATGTAAAGGGCAATGCTGCAGACCCTGATGTAAGTGAGAACTCTAAAGGGGAATGCAGTGGACTCTGATATAAGTGGGGTCTCTGGTCACCAGTGCCCCCTTTTTATATCAGAGTTCCCGCTTAGATCGTGATCTGCAATGTTCCCCTTTATGTCAGAGTTCCCTTGCACTGTAAAGGGGGAATCCTCCTGATGTAAGGGGGAACTCTGTGCTGGGTTATATTAATCTGACCTTCATGTAAATGGAGAAATTTGGTTTTTGACTTTTGTTTAACTTAAACACATTGCTAATAGCATTAGCTACATGTTTATAGGGTAAATATTGATATTTGTACTGAAAACTGCCATTTTTGGCACCTTTTTTTTGCAGTGTCAGTAAAAAATGTGCCAGTAAGGCCCCTTTCACACTGAGGCACTTTGCCGGCGCTAGAGTGCTAAAAATAGCGCCTGCAAAGCTTCCTCAAACAGCCGCTGCTGTCTCTCCAGTGTGAAAACCCGAGTGCTTTCACACTGGAGTGGTGCGCTTGCAGGACGCTGAAAAATGTCCTGCAAGCCGCATCTTCGGAGCGCTGTAGGAGCGGTGTATTTACCGTTCCTAAAGCGCCCCTTCCCATTGAAAACAATGGGGCAGCGCTCCAAACCCACCTGCAAAGCGCCGTTGCAGCAGTGCTTTGCGGGCGGTTTTAACCCTTTTTCAGGCGCTAGCGGGGTTTAAAACTGCCCCGCTAGTGGCCAAAAAGCACTGCTAAAACAATGGTAAAGCGCCGCTAAATATAGCGCCGCTTTACTGCCAGTGCGCCCAGCACCTCAGTGTGAAAGTAGCCTAAATGCCATGATTTTTTGCAAGTAAACAATTGGTGCTGTTTGTAAATTCCACGTCTCTCTTATCTATATATAATACACTCTTCAAATGTGCTTTAAAATGTATGGTTTTCCCTTTTGTGAACAAGAAAATAATGACGTTATGCTGTTGGGCTGGTATAATAATGCTCTGGGGCTGGTATGAAATTATTTCCAGGGCTGGTTTTTATTCTCAGTCCGGCCCTGGCATTATGCCTTTAACCTAAGTGCTGTAATTAAAAGTGTCTGTGTTCCTAAAGTCGGCCATAGACAGTTCGTATCTTGGCCAGTTCAGCAGGGACCAGCCGAGATTCTATCCATGTATGCGCAGGCTGATTACGGGCTGGGTACAACCAGCCTGTCTGGTTTTTCATGTGATTATTGCCAGCCAGTGGGCTGGGATGAGTGGCAGGCAACCAGCATTTTTATACAAAGGCCAACAATAGTCATCCTGGTGTCCCTGTCATATCACATTTATTCATTGTCTCTGGTACAAGAGTTTTGAACTTTTCTCTCTATAACTTGATGTTGTACAAAGAAAAATATATGAAATGTAGATGAAGGTGCTAAATCTAATTCCTCTTTTTTTTTATTGAAGATGTATGCACTATTTACTGCAGACAAGGCTCACATGGCAGGCCTGTTGACCAACACATTGAGACGCCGCCATCAAGTGACATTGAAATTAAGACTCCACCAGAATGCGGCCTGGACATGGCCACTCCACCAGAGTGCGGCCTGGACATGGCCACTCCACCAGAGTGCGGCCTGGACATGGCCACTCCACCAGAGTGCGGCCTGGACATGGCCACTCCACCAGAGTGCGGCCTGGACATGGCCACTCCACCAGAGTGCGACCTGGACATGGCCACTCCACCAGAGTGCGACCTGGACATGGCCACTCCACCAGAGTGCGACCTGGACATGGCCACTCCCCCAGAGTGCGACCTGGACATGGCCACTCCCCCAGAGTGCGACCTGGACATGGCCACTCCCCCAGAGTGCGACCTGGACATGGCCACTCCCCCAGAGTGCGACCTGGACATGGCCACTCCACCAGAGTGCGACCTTGACATGGCCACTCCACCAGAGTGCGACCTTGACATGGCCACTCCACCAGAGTGCGACCTTGACATGGCCACTCCACCAGAGTGCGACCTTGACATGGCCACTCCACCAGAGTGCGACCTTGACATGGCCACTCCACCAGAGTGCGACCTTGACATGGCCACTCCACCAGAGTGCGACCTTGACATGGCCACTCCACCAGAGTGCGACCTAGACATGGCCACTCCACCAGAGTGTGACTTCCACAAGGATACTCCACCAGAGTGTGACTTCCACAGGGAGACTCCACCAGAGTGTGACTTCCACAGGGAGACTCCACCAGAGTGTGACTTCCACAGGGAGACTCCACCAGAGTGTGACTTCCACAGGGAGACTCCACCAGAGTGTGAATTCCACAGGGAGACTCCACCAGAGTGTGAATTCCACAGGGAGACTCCACCAGAGAATCCACTAGAATGTGACGTTCACATTCAGAACCCACCAGAATGTGACGTTCACGTTAAGACTACACCGGAAAGCGGCATTCACATTGTTAATCCACCAGAATGTGGCATTCACGTTGTGACTTCACCAGAATGTGACGCTCAAGATGAGACTCCACAAAAATGCCAGCGGAACCTTGGGAACATCTCCTCCGGTGAAGATGGGGGCAAAGTTCCAGCAAAGAATAGGAAGATATTGGTGGTAGGGGACTCAATCATTAGAAGGACAAAGAGGGAAATCTGTCTCAAAGACAGTTATTACCGAACAGTATGTTGTTTACCAGGTGCTCGTGTTCGAGACATTATCCATCAGATGGACAGATTGTTGGATGGGGCTGGGGAGAGCCCAGCTGTCATGATACATATTGGTACTAACGAAAAAGTTGGAGGAAATTGGGGCACCCTAAAAAATGATTTCAGGAACTTAGGGGCTATATTGAAGAAAAGGACCTCCAAGGCAATATTTTCAGAAATACTGCCCGTACCTCGAGCCAAACCATGGAGGCAGCAGGAGCTTAGGGATCTTAACAACTGGCTGAGGTACTATTGCAGGGAGGAGGGGTTTGGCTTCATGGAGAACTGGGCTGACTTTTCAGCCGGTTACCATCTTTATTGCAGTGATGGATTGCACTTAAATGGAAGAGGTGCAGCTTTTTTGGGAAGGAAGATGGCCAAAATGTTGGAAGAAATTTTGGTTGACGCTCCACCAGAATGTAAAGTTCACATTGAGAACCCACCAGAATGTGACTCTCACACTGAGACTCACCCAGAATGTGACGTTCACGTTGAGACTACACCTGAAAGCGGCGTTCACATTGTTTCTCCACCAGAATGTGGCATTCACGTTGTGACTTTACCAGAAAGTGACGCTCAAGATGAGACTCCACAAAAATGCCAGAGGAACCTTGGGAACATCTCCTCCAGTGAAGATGGGGGCAAAGTTCCAGCAAAGAATAGGAAGATATTGGTGGTAGGGGACTCAATCATTAGAAAGACAAAGAGGGAAATCTGCCACAAAGACAGTTATTACCGAACAGTATGTTGTTTACCAGGTGCTCGTGTTCGAGACATTATCCATCAGATGGACAGATTGTTGGATGGGGCTGAGGAGAGCCCAGCTGTCATGATACATATTGGTACTAACGAAAAAGTTGGAGGAAATTGGGACACCCTAACAAATGATTTCAGGAACTTAGGGGCTATATTGAAGAAAAGGACCTCCAAGGCAATATTTTCAGAAATACTGCCCGTACCTCGAGCCAAACCATGGAGGCAGCAGGAGCTTAGGGATCTTAACAACTGGCTGAGGTACTATTGCAGGGAGGAGGGGTTTGGCTTCATGGAGAACTGGGCTGACTTTTCAGCCGGTTACCATCTTTATTGCAGTGATGGATTGCACTTAAATGGAAGAGGTGCAGCTTTTTTGGGAAGGAAGATGGCCAAAATGTTGGAAGAAATTTTGGTTGACGCTCCACCAGAATGTAAAGTTCACATTGAGAACCCACCAGAATGTGACTCTCACACTGAGACTCACCCAGAATGTGACGTTCACGTTGAGACTACACCTGAAAGCGGCGTTCACATTGTTTCTCCACCAGAATGTGGCATTCACGTTGTGACTTTACCAGAAAGTGACGCTCAAGATGAGATTCCACAAAAATGCCAGAGGAACCTTGGGAACATCTCCTCCAGTGAAGATGGGGGCAAAGTTCCAGCAAAGAATAGGAAGGTATTGGTGGTAGGGGACTCAATCATTAGAAAGACAAAGAGGGAAATCTGCCACAAAGACAGTTATTACCGAACAGTATGTTGTTTACCAGGTGCTCGTGTTCGAGACATTATCCATCAGATGGACAGATTGTTGGATGGGGCTGAGGAGAGCCCAGCTGTCATGATACATATTGGTACTAACGAAAAAGTTAGAGGAAATTGGGACACCCTAACAAATGATTTCAGGAACTTAGGGGCTATATTGAAGAAAAGGACCTCCAAGGCAATATTTTCAGAAATACTGCCCGTACCTCGAGCCAAACCATGGAGGCAGCAGGAGCTTAGGGATCTTAACAACTGGCTGAGGAACTATTGCAGGGAGGAGGGGTTTGGCTTCATGGAGAACTGGGCTGACTTTTCAGCCGGTTACCATTTTTATTGCAGTGATGGATTGCACTTAAATGGAAGAGGTGCAGCTTTTTTGGGAAGGAAGATGGCCAAAATGCTGGAAGAAATTTTAAACTAGGAGATGATGAGGAAAAGGGATCAGAGAATGATTTTCTAGTGAACATGAGGGAGAAGATCTTCAAGTCGAGCCATCATCACCAGAGTCCAGATGTCATTACTCTCTAAAAAGATTCTCATCAGCACCTATCTTCAAAAGAGCAATACCTTCAGCTATCTTCACCCAACAAGAGTGCCATATTATCAGGGCCAGGACAAGGGGTGGGCAGGAGGGGCGGCTGCCCTGGGCACTGTGGTATCATGGGCGGTGGGGAGCACCACAAGGAAATAGGGGGAGGGGATTTGTCTTGGAAAGGGGGATTTGGGGGGCAACAGGAAGTATTGTTCTAGGAGGGGAAATTTGGGGGGTATGCTAAAATTTAGGGGGAGAAGGAATGGGGGAAGAAGATTTGTGCTAGGAAGGATGATTTGCAGTGGAGTTATTGGGAGGAGTAATCTTAGGGGTAGATAATTTGTGCTAGGAGGAGTGATTTTTTTTGGGGGGGGGCACTTGAATTGGGGGGATTTGGGGGGTGGGGGGGTAAGATTTGTGCTGGGATGAGGGGGAATTTATGCTTAGGGGGGGTGAAAAAGATTAGTGCTCAGTTTTTTTTGTGGGGGGGTTTTGATGACGCATAATGCCCATACACCTTGGGGGCGGCGGGTGTAGTTGGGCATGTTTGCCCTGGGCTCTGGATGACCTTGTCCCGTCACTGCATATTATCTTTTCTACATAGTCCAAGTTTTGTGTGTGGGAACAGAATGTTACAAGACTCAATGGAAAGTCTGAGGAATCCTGCCAGGGACCAGGTATATATGTACCAACACAGGCTCCTACACTGATGGCGGCTGCCACTCCAGTAACTGGAGGGCCTTCCCATCAGCCCTCTATTTCCCTTTCTGCAGCTTCTGGATCACCAACTATCAAGTATAAGTAGTATCAGCATGTTTTTGAGGTGTGTGTTGGACCGGCTATGAGGGGAGGTTGGAGGCCGGTATGTTTTTTTTTTTTTTAGCATTTTATGTTTTTAATATATTAACAGACATTACTGTATAAATGACTTTGCCAGTGGTGGACGTTAGGCAACTAAAAGGAAATAAAACATACAAACATGTTCATACAACTTCCTTGGCATCATTATTACTAACTTGCTCACTGCAGGGAATATCACAACAAATGTGTTGGCCTCCCTTATTGCGGAGGCCGGTATGTTTTTGAGCCGTGTGTTACACCGGCTATGAGGGGAGGTTGGAAATCTTTTTGTCTTCAGAGGTCGGAGGAGTCTTTCCAGCTTTATTTAGGCTTTTTCTGCTGGAGAAATGAGAACTCTTCTCACCAATAAGGTCCTTTATGGAGAAGTTCAAGGCCTCACTCACACGGGGTGTATGAATCTGTACCCTGTGTGGGGCTGTATTTACCCCAAAAAGGACATCCATGCGGGTGCAGTTGTGCGGACGCACCCTGGGTGCATTTCGGGGCCTTGCACCAGCACCCACACAGATGCCACATTGGGTACAGCTGCTGCACCCCAGTTGACAGCAATGGGACTGCCTACACGGGATGCTGGGAACACCTGTGCATCCCCATTCTGATAAACACGGCCCTCCCATGGGGTATGGCTTCATACCCTCCATGTGAATAAGACGGAAGTATGAACGGAATCATTAGCTCCTTTGTGTTGCTAATTTGGGGACCACTGAACTCCCCCCCTCCCAGCTCCTCCAGTTACCATGGGCCTCTTGGCTGCTTCTCTGATTAATGCTCTCCTTGCCTGGCCTGTCAGTTTAGGTGGACGGCCATGTCTTGGTAGATCTGCAGTTATGCCATACTGTTTACATTTCCGGATGATGAATTAAACAGTGCTCCGCAAGATGTTCAAAGCTTGGCATGTTTTTTTTTTTTTTATAACCCAACCCCGTTTTAAATGTCTCCACAACTTTATCCCTGACCTTTCTGGTGTGTTCCTTGGCCTTCATGATGCCGTCTGTTCACAAAGGTTCTCTAACAAGCCTCTGAGGGCTTTGCAGAACAGCTGTATTTATACTGAGATTACAGCAGCTACCTAAACCAAACAACCAGTTTCCCCAGGAAGTAGTAGAGAAGTTAATATTGCAGTCCAGCAACAGGTTTTATTTGCCCACCACCTTTACTACATAAGGTTCTGATGAAACTGCACTGAGGCTCTGCAACACTACACTTTAAAGTGAACTCTGCTTTGCCCATGCAGGTTGCGTGAACAACCGTTTTCTTCCCTCACTTGCCTCCCGCCGGCCATCATATGACAGCCAGGCGGTGCGGCTCTTGTTCTGGGAGTGCTTCATATGATGGCCTCCCATTTAAACAGGGAATGCGCACGATCATGCGCACGCATCCCTGTTCCTTCGGTGGCGGCGTGTCACTGAGACACCGCTCGCCACTGAGAAGGGGTGTACAGCCATTTGATATGGCCGTTTACCACGTGATCAGCCGTGATGAAGTCACAGCCGATCACAAGTGGTACCGCCCCACTTTGCACAGCTCATGCACGCGATCGGAAACACGCTGCCCATGCACGTCGGTGGCGGCATGTTCCCAGGATCACTGCTCTTTACCGACGGCGGTAAACAGCCATTGGCTGGCGGCAGCATGTGATTGGCTGTGATCCTTTCACAGCCAATCACTAAATGTAAACAAACCGCGGTAACGAGATGTTACCGGGTTCTCCTCCTCACACACCAATCGTGTGTGAGGAGATTGCGGTAACATCTCGTTACTGCCTACAGTGTACACCAACACACACTGATTGCCCCCCACACCTGTCACAGTCCACCAGAGTACCCGAGTACCTGTCCCCAGGCCATCAGAGTACCTGAGTACCTGTGGTGGTGAAGCACTCGGTCGGTGTTCCTATTAAACACTTTGGGTGGAGATAGAAGCATTATCAAGAAAATCTTAAACACTGAAGAGACTGTTTACATTTATGCACTATATTTATGCACAAAGCACTTTTTCTTACAGGAGATAATAAAGCACTTGTAATATTAATGGTATATTGGAGCATATTGTGGTTTATACTGTTTGTGGTATATAGAAAGCAACAAACAGTTTTTTTCACACATTTTTTACACTGTTGAAACTATTTATTGTGGATGATTTTTTTCACAGCATCCCTATATAATTTTGGGGGCTTGAGCACTTTAGTTGTTCGTGGTCTGTGTAAGATTTCTTTATTTATTTGTTGACGCCAGTGCAGGAGTTGGGGGTCTGGTCAACAGACACAAACTGCAGTGGTACCATCACATATGTATATTTTTCCTTTTTTTTCTGGTTTTATAATTTGTAAAAGTGGTGGTTTAGTTGGTAGTGATATTAATGTATTTGAAACACATGGTCTAGACTTCTTGAAAGTAAGGCATTATTATAGGAAATAAAGTTAGCGCAACCCTGATCATACGCACATATTCATTAGATTGACTCACATAGTGATATCTCTATATTAGGTTGCAGCAAACAGATATATTTTACATTTTCTTGTCCCTAGTGCGCCGGTATTTTTACTATTTTTTGTTAAAACACATGCATGTTCACCTTAAAGCAGAGTTCCACCCAAAAGTGGAAGTTCCGCTTTATGCACTCCTCGCCCCTTACATGCCACAAATGGCATGCAATTTTTTTTGGGGGGGGTTGGGTACCTATAAACACACCTTCTTGACAGGTACTTCCTGTCCCACTTCCTCCTTCCGTGTGCCTAGGCGATGCCTTCTCTCCCCCTAGGTGGCCCCTCCCTCGCTGCAATCTTCTGAGACATGTCACAGGTCCCACAAGATTTCCTGGCCACTAGGAGAGCTCAGAGCAACTCGCGCATTCGCAGAGTATGCCTGGCTGTGAAACCGCAAGCTGTCACAGCCGGGTGCCCACAGTTGCAATGACAGCACCGCGGAGAGGAGGGGGAGAGGAGTGAGGCTTGCGGCGGCCGCATTGCTGGAACGTGGGACAGGTGAGTGTTTTGTTAAAAGTCAGCAGCTACACTTCTTGTAGCTGCTGACTTTTAATAAACTGAAAAATGAGTGGAACGGTTTTGTTTTTTTACGTACTTGCAGTGCTTTTATAGGGATAACATTTAGAGAACTGTGTTTGTATTGCAGAGATATATTTTATATGTTTCTGTTTGTTTTTCTCAGACATACACTTGAAGTATCTTCTGACCTTTGGTATAAAATATCCATTCAGCTGAACATCTTTAATGGGTGCATGAGCAACTCCTATTGACACAACTGAGGCAAAGCCCTGGATTTCCTGTAGAACAGCCTGTGTGTACGGCATTTTTACTTTGTCATCATAGTCAAGGTTGTCTCTGTCTCCTCTATTTCTTCTCTATATTTCTCTGAAAGAGCATCTACAGTTTTATACTCATACTGAAAATATAATAAAATAAAACTGAAGGCAGCTTAGGTTTGTATTATTCAAAAAAATATATTGAATTGCAGGTGACAGAAAGTGAAAGCACCTGATTGGTGGGTTGTAACTGACAATACAGATACTTCTAGAACAAAGCTACTAGATAATAAGAGATATAAAGAAGGAAACCATTATCAGAAGACTTTACCCCGAATGTCCGGATAGGTTATCATGTAAAGCAGACTCCATTCCAGAGTGGCAGAGGTAGTTTCCGTCCCAGAAAGAAAGATCTCCCACACATGAATAGGTTCTCAGCATCAAAGGTTGAATTGTGACCATCGGGGAAGTCTGCAAAATCTCCACTTACCATTCCTCGCTGTGGGGTTATCTGAGATAAACCTAATCACCCTTCACGGTGGGCTCCAAAACCTTCAGGAACAGGGGAACCTAGAGGTTACCCACAATCCTGGACCTGCAACAGCACCCTGCCAGTAAAACTTTGTGGCCCTACTACCAAAAAGTACTGGATCCCAGGGTCCAGCTCTCTAAAAAGACAAACATTCGCAAGCAAAACCTTGTTTCTTCAAACACGAGGCCCAGGTACCATTCCTTTGGCCCATGAAAGGACACTCTAAACGGATCCGGTCAGCATGGCTAGTCCCAGCAAGGAAGCTTCCAGTGGAGCTTAGCACAGCAGATCTTTACTCGTGACCAACACCTTAGACACTGGGGAAAAAACTGAGGACTCCCAGTAGTGGGAGGGGTTATATAGGGAGTGCAATTCTTGCCTTAGGGTGTGCCAGTGTCCATCACCTATCAGTGGCCCTATAACCCGCATAGTAACTACTATGGCTCTGTGTCCCCTGATGTATGAAAAGAAAAGCAGATTTCAACTTTTGTAGACTGTTCATTTTACAGAAATCTTAAAAGCTGAACTTCAGTCATAGAAATAGAAAGTGCTTTCTACAGCAGGTGTGCTGCCTTACTGGGAATAAAGTGCCCAGTGCAGGGGGAAGCAGGGTGACATTTCAGCTCTAGAGATTACTTTTTTCATCACTGCAGCTTGCTGTTAAACTGAGTAACCTAGAAAAGCATTGCTTTGTCTGGGGGGTCCCTCTGCAACAAACTACAGCCAGTCTTTCCCTACTCATTGTGTGTGAGCATCTGTCTTCAGTAGCCCAGAGTTCAGCATAACCACTTGTTTAACGGGCACTTTCACCCACTTCCTGGCCAGGCCAACATTTTAAGCTTTCAACACTGTCGCACTTTGACAACTGCACAGGCATGCAGCATTATACCCATGTGACATTTTTATCTCCCCCCCACACTAGAGCTTTCTTTTGATGGTATTTAGTCACCACAAGGTTTTATTTTTTGCTAAACAAATGAAAGAGCAAACATTTTGAAAATCACTGATCGGTTCCCTGATTAGTGTAGCTGTCCCCTTTCACACTTGTCGGTCACTGGCTCTCCTTAAAAATGAATGCTGATTACTGGGAAGTGTGCTTATGTCTTGATCAGCCGTGTATGGACACAGCTGATCATGTGGTAAAGGGCCACTGTGATTGGCGATCACAGAGCACGCTGGGTGAGCACTGCAGCGGGCAACGATCTTGAGGACGTCAACAGAAGCCCTCCTAGAACTAAACGACAGCACTGTAGCCGTCATTCTGCTATAGCACGGTCGGCAAGTGGTTAGAGGTTATAGTGTCATAGATTATCTATTTTAATTCCAATTCCTATGGAGATCACCTGTCAAGAATGTCACCAAGATTTAAAAAGTTAATAGTAATCCTACCACCATTTGATGTCGATGACTGTCGCGTTGGCATCCTTTGTGGCTTAGAGTCTGTTGGGTTGCTAATAGGAGTCATTTTACAAGTGCGCACCCAAAGAGAAGGCCTGGGGCTCTCAGCAGAAGGAGCCTAAAGAATAGACAAATTTGTTATAGACAATTTATAGGGATACGCAATAGAAAGTTATTCTACTTTAGACTAAGTCTTGTCATCAATTATATACAGTGCCATAAGAAAGGTATTCAAACCGCTTGAAATTTTTACTTTGTCATGTTTCAACCAAAAAAACTTAAATTGGGATTTTATGTGATAGACCAACACAAAGTGGGACATAATTAGGGGTGCAACGGATCAAAAAAACTCACGGATCGGATCATTTTTAGGATCAGAAAATAGTAATTGAATTTGCAGAAACCTGTGAAAATTCCACCGCCATATAGTCCCCACTGTAATATCCACAATCTCCCCCACTGTAATATTGGCTGAGCGTGGCAGGGTACGGCTGGGTACGGCAGAGCATGGCTGGGTACGGCAGAGCATGGCTGGGTACGGCAGAGCATGGCTGCGTAAGGCAGAGCATGGCTGGGTACGGCAGAGCATGGCTGGGTACGGCAGAGCATGGCTGGGTACGGCAGAGTATTGCAGAGTAAGGCTGGGTATGTCAGAGTATCGGCAGGGTATGGCTGGGTATGGCAGAGTATTGGCAGAAGATGGCAGAGTAGTGGCAGGGGATGGCAGAGTATTGGCAGGGGATGGCTGGGTATGGCAGAGTATTGGCAGGGTATGGCAGAGTATTGGCAGGGTATGGCAGAATATTAGCAGGGTATGGCAGAATATTGGCAGGGTATTGCAGAGTAGGCTGTCAAAGAGCAGCGCTGTGGGCACTACAGATGCAGCCCACAGTGCTGCATCCATCCGACCTCTCCCCTTCCACTGTACAGATCAGTACAGAGAGGGGAGAGAGGAACCGGTGTCATGTCATGATTTGGTTTGTTTATAAGTGATCGCTCCGTCATTTGACGGAGCAATCACATTGTAAACGGCCTGGGTGAATAAAGATGGCTGCCGCTTCAGACCTAGGCCGAAGCCGCGGCCTTCCCTGAGACCGTGACCGGGGAGCTCGCCGCGGATCACGGCGTGTGCCGATCCGAGCGGGGTGACCCGTTTGGATCACGGATCGGTGACGATCCGTTGCACCCCTAGACATAATTGTGAAGTGGAAGGAACACGATAAAAATGGTTTTTAACTTTTAACTTTTTTTTTACTGATACCTCCAACTAAAATCTAGTCTTGCCTTCAGACGTCACCTAATTAATAAACAGTCCACCTGTGTGCAATTTAATCTCAGCATAAATGCAGCTGTTCTGTGAAGCCCTCAGAGGTTGGTTAGAGAATCTTAGTGAACAAACAGCATCATGAAGGCCAAGAAAAAGCCATAAGAAGTCTTGTTTGCGAGAAGTCATGTGGGGGACACAGAAAACATGTGAAAGATGGTGCTCTGGTCAGGAGACCAAAATTAAATTTTTTGGCCTAAAAGCAAAACGCTATGTGTGGCGGAAAACTAACACTGCACATCACCCTGAAAACAGCATCCCCACCGTGAAATATGGTGGTGGCAGCATCATGTTGTAGGAATGCTTTTCTTCAGCAGGGACAGGGAAGCTGGTCAGAGCCAGATACAGGGCAATCTTATAAGAAAACCTGTTAAGAGTCTACAAAAGACTTGACTGAGGCGGTGGTTCACCTTCCAGCAGAACAACTACCCTAAACCTACAGCCAGAGTTACAATAGAATGGTTTAGATCAAAGCATATACATGTGTTAGAATGACCCAAAGTCCAGACCTAAATCCAATTGATAATCTGTGGCAAGACTTGAACATTGCTGTTCACAGATGCTCTCCATCCAATCTGACAGAGCTTGAGCTATTTTGCAAAGAATGGGCAAAAAGGTCACTCTAGATGTGCAAAGCTGGTAGAGACATTCTCAAAGACTTGCAGCGAAAGGTGGTTCTACAAACTATTAACTCAGGGGGGCTGAATTAAAATCACGTTGGCCACCATTTATCATTTTACTTCTACTTTACAATTATGTGCCATTTTGTGTTGTTTTATCACAGTAAAATACATTTACGTTTTTGGTTGTAACATAACAAAATGTGGAAAATTTCAAGGGGATGAATACTTTTTCAAGGCACTGTATACACCAATGGCTGCCAACCTAGCATTCTGGAACCACTTAATTTCATTCTGCAAGCCACTCATGTTGACCTCTGCTTCACATGCAGTACAGCAGGGGTGCCCAACCAGTGGCCCGCGGAGCCCTCTGATGTGGCCCGCGACCTCCTGCTCTGGGATGGCTGGTTGGCAAGCCCAGATTGCAGGTTCTCGACCCGGCATCCCAGAGCATCAGTGTTGTGAATGAAGCCGGTGGTAGTGGAAGCAAGCGGTTGTGTAGCAGAGCCATATAAGACGATGCTTCCTGTATAGCGCCACATCCTGTCACAGACAGAGTGATACCAAATGCACTCTTTCTGGAACAGCAACAGCTGGTGATACCCGAATTGAAGACTATTATTAAAGGTATGTTTAATACTATAATCTGCAGTGGTTACTGGACTGCTTTCAAACTGCACTGAGCCATAGACCTCTGTTATTTCCTATGGGTTTGGTGCGCTTTCAGAAAGTACACAACACATGCAGGATATAATAGAATTCTATGGCAAAGTGCAGCTAACCCCAAGAAAAGCCAGAGGTGCACTGCTCTGGGTAGACCACAGCACATCAGTGTGAAAGCAGCCTTAGGCCCCTTTCACATGATTGGTCCAACCCAATCAGACCCTCCATTCACCTCTATGGAGTGGAAAATGTAAACAGACTTGTGTCCGTTTACATCTGCATACCTTCAATCCGATCCGCTAAAAGAAAAAAAAAACAGAAGGTGATCTGTCCCCTTCCATCTGGGTGGATCGGAGGGCCCATAGAGTAGAGTGGACTGTGTCGGCTCTGCATATGCGGAGTGTACATGGACCTGTCATCCTCCCACTCCGCTCATTGTGGCCGTGACTGGTTACCAAGTCACTTAAGTGGCCCTTGCTCTTCAAAAGGTTGGCCATCCCTGCAGTACAGTCTGCAGGATTAACAGCAGCCTGATTAAGTTCTAAAGGGGCACAGAATGAGTAGAAAAAAACACCACATATTACTACAAATAATCAATTCTAGTTAAAAGGACAAACAAGCAATTTGTTTCTTATCTCCTCAGCAGGTTCTGCAGCTTCGGCCCTGCAGATTTAACAAACAAATTTAAGTCTGAAAAATCTAGCACCAGTCATTATACCACTTAGGATTTCCATTAATTTTTAAACACAACCATTATATACATGTATATATGCATACTAGTTGCAAGTACAATTCTTAACATGGTCACACAACCAATGAAGTCACCCAGAGGAGCAACGGATTCAAATGCAACTGGTGATAAGTATATCATAAAAAGAGTAATTAAGAGAAACAATAGCTAAGGCACTGGTCTAATAAAATTGTAACTTTTTTTTTTTTTTTTTTAAACAACCCATATCCAAACTTACACTAAGGTACTGAGGACGCAGCTCCTAAAGCCCCATACACACTATCAGATTGTCTGCTGATTTTTGTCACCAGATTTACCAAAACCATGTAGTTGAAGGGCCTACCTGATTGCATACACATTGAAACTCCTAATGTTTGACCTCATATTATATGGTTTTGGTAAATCTGAAGGAAAAACTCAGCAGAAAATCTGATAGTGTGTATGGGGCTTTAGACAGGGTGATCACTAACTAGGACACAGGGTATCGAAGATCACTGAACTGAATGGAGGTGAGCCGGGCTCGCCACTCACCATGCCACTATTGGCATATAAACATATATGCCCTTTGGAGTTCTGGCTTGTAGCACAGAGATAAGAAGGGAGCTCACATGGACACCGACAGAGGCATGGTGGCCCCGTTCACCTCCATTCAGCTCAGTGATCTTTGATAACTAGGAAAGCAGCAAGCCACACCTCATGTGTGGATGGAGGAATCTTACTTATTTCAATCTTTGAAATATATAAAATAAGAAAACTTTACACAACTAAGAAAACTGTCAACTATTCAAACTAATCTCACAATCATTCTCACCTAATTTGAACAGTGACCTCTTCATTCACTATTTCAACGGAGCTCTGGTCTGCAAAAAAAGGTAACACATTAAAGAAGAATTAAAATGTAACGTTAATCAAAAAATTAAGTCCTGAATAATGCAATAAGCACGTCTTAAACTACGGGAGATGGTTCCTCAGTGCTTTGTCCTACCAATGCTCATCCCAGGTCAGCAAGCACTTTTACCATTATGTCAAAATAAATTAAGACATTACGCCATCCATCGTTTGCACAGAAAGACTTTGGGAAACCAGCAGTGGAGGCTTTTTCTTCCTGAACTAAAAGCCAAAGCCCTGCATTAAAGTGATTCTAAAAGAGTTGCGATAAAAAAATAAATAAATAAATAAATAAAAGCAGGGAGCAGATACCTGTCAAATTCAGGAATTTGCTCCCACTTCCGGGCATAGATCGCTGCACTTTCTGCTGCAAGCTACGCCATGTCCTGCAAGAGTGAAGCCGCCAACGTATTTTTTTTTCCCAGGTGGAACTCCGCTTTAAAGTGGTAGTAAACCCGCTAATTATTATTTTTTTTTTTAACACCTGCAAAGCAAAAGGCATAATGAGCTAGTATGCACCGCATACTAGCTCATTATGAAATACTTACCTTAGAACGAGGCCCCGACATCTGGCCCGATCCACGCCGAGGGAGCTGACATGCTCCCTCGGCGTTTCTTCCGGGTATCGCGGCTCCAGCGCTGTGAGTGGCCGGAGCCGCGATATCGTCACTCCCATGCATGCGCGCTGGAGATTTCATTCTGGCCGGTCGGCCACTGCCAGATTTTCAGGCCGAGAATCCCCTTGTGCGCATGCGCCGCTGCAGTCAGCGGCGCATACTGAGGGGAATATCTCCTAAACCGTACAGGTTTAGGAGATGTTTTTTTTTTACCTACAGGTAGTCCATTGATTCTTCCTGTCATGTGAAAAAGCCTGCCTGTACGATGTATAGGCCAGACAGCTTACACTGACCGTCTGTAGGAGTCATGCATGGTGCAATGCTTTCCAGGCTTCTATAAAGAATAAAAAAATAAAATGGTAAATGCACTTTTGTTACCTACAAAAAAAGTGCACTTATTTTTTTAATAGTGAACTTATCCTTTAAATTTCACAATGTTGAATCTATATAGTAAAACATGCAGTACCTCCAGACAATGTATTGTATAGGTAAATAGTCACTGAAGGTACACCTGGGTAAATGGTTACTAGGGAGGAAAAGAATTATAGGTAGCAATTCCTCAACCAGGCCACCAAAACTGTCACCCCAATAGTAATCAATAAAGTGTGAGGGGTGTTCCTCTGAATCAGTAAACAGCATATAAAAAAGTAGGACAAATTCCAAAGAGATTCTTCAAAGAGAAACAAAATATTTTATTAAACAATTCCACATAAGCACTGGCGACAATGAAAAATATTACCTCCACCACAATCATTAAAATGAGATCACGTTGACCACGGTGTCCCATCAATATTGCCCCATCATATTCCTCTATTATAAATCCTTAGTAGATGGTGTGGCTGTGCTGTCCCCCGGGTTCTATAATCAGAGCTAAGATGTCCCAGCCGCCTCCCCCACTGCTCATCACTGTGCAGAAGCTTTGGTAACCATGGCAACAAAAGCCTGTCAGTTAGAGGAGCACCAGGAGATTTGAAAAAAAAAAAAAAAAGGTTTCCATGACAACACTGCTGCACTATGATGTCACTGGCTGCTCTCATATAAGAAACAGCTCAGCAGGGTTCCTGCCAGTTGCTTTGTTGACTCTGAACGGTTAACACGAGCTTCTTTCTCTAGCGAGTTTTTTCTTGTAATCTGATCAATTTTATCCGATTTCATTACAATTTAATTCTCACCCATTTAAAGCGTGTTTCATTATTCTTCATAATGAACAGATTTAACCTTAAAAAGGTTGTTTCTCAAAATAACACCAAAGAGAAACCCACCATTAGAAGACCACCTATGGAAGGAGATATCAGTTTCCATCCTGCAGATATCTCAAGCAAGAAGCCCAAAAGAATGCAGAGAAGGATACTATGGGCTCTTATGCGCGGCTGCTTCAGAGCCGTTATTGGATGCTTTCATGCCGGCGTTAAAGTCAATGGCCAACAGCAGAAAACAGAAGACCTGAATGGTAAGTCCTTTTTTTATTAAGGTTTTTAGTTACAATCAACACAAGACATACACACAACCCATGTACGTATTGTACAATCATAATAAACACACATTTATAAGCAATATTTAAGAAAAAGAAAAGAAAAAAAAAAAAAAGACCTCATAACATTGTATACTACTAATATCTTAATCTCCCAACCCCATCATTCAAGTTTTTACACCGCTATATTTAGAGGTTCATATATATCTGGTGTAATAAATGGTCAATACATCATCCACGACTATATCTGTCCTCAAACCCCTTGTGCCACTCTACATAATTGATGGTTGTGAGCAGGGGCGGACTGACAACTCATGGGGCCCCTGGGCAATAGGGGATCATGGGGCCCCCTTTGTCTCCACCCACCCACACACAAGCCACACCCTCACAAAGCACCACGTATATATTGCACTGCTACATTACATGCATTGGTCACATAATTTATCTACTGTATGTTCAAAATAAATGTTTAAAGAGTTAAGAAAAATAAACTCACATTAACCATGTACATTTACTGCGGGGCTGCATCTCCTGTGAGCAGAATCACGTACAGGTACTTGATTCTGCACTTGCGGGTCTGCGCGCTGTTTGATTGGACACACCGAGAGCTAATCAGCGCGTCTGGTGGGCCCCGCCCGATCGTTTCCAACAGAGGCAGAATAGTGGTCTGCCGATGTAAACAAATCCCCAGAGAGCCTCCCCCACTTACACCAGGATCCCCAGAGAGCCCCCTCCTTACATCGGGTCCCCAGAGAGCCCCGGACCCCCTTACGTCAGGCTCCCCAGAGAGCCCCCTCTTTACATAAGGGTCCCCAGAGAGCCCCCTCCTTACATCAGGGTCCCCAGAGAGCCCCCTCTTTACATAAGGGTCCCCAGAGAGCCCTCTCCTTACAACAGGGTCCCCAGAGAGCCCCCTCCTTACATCAGGGTCCACATTGAGCCCCCTCTTTACATCAGGGTCCCCAGACAGCCCCCGACCCCCCTTACATAAGGGCCCCCAGAGAGCCCCCTCTTTATATCCTGGTTCCCAGAGAGCCCCCTCTTTACATCCTGGTCCCCAGAGAGCCCCCTCCTTATGTCAGGGTCCCCAGAGAGCCCCCGACCCCCCCTTACATCAGTGTCCCCAGAGAACCCCCGACCCCCCTTATGTCAGGGTCCCCAGAGAGCCCCTTCCTTACATAAGGGTCCCTAGAGAGCCCCCTCTTTACATCCTGGTCTCCAGAGAGCCCCCTCCTTACATCAGGGTCCTCAGAGAGCCCCCGACCCCCCTTATGTCAGTGTCCCCAGAGAGCCCCCGACCCCCCTTACGTCAGGGTCCCCAGAGAGCCCCCTCCTTACATAAGGGTCTCCAGAGAGCCCCCTCTTTACATCAGGGTCCCCAGAGAGCCCCCGACCCCCCCCTTTACATCAGGGTCCCCAGAGAGCCCCCTCCTTACATAAGGGTCCCCAGAGTCCCCTCTTTACCTCCTGGTCCCCAGAGAGCCCCCTTACATCAGGGTCCTCAGAGAGCCCCCCTTACATCAGGGTCCCCAGAGAGACCCCCATAGATCTGGGTTCCCAGAGAGACCCCCCCATTGATCCGGGTCCCCAGAGAGCCCCCCATACATCAGAGTCCCCAAATATCCCCCCATACATCAGGGTCCCAAGAAAGCCCCCATACATCAGGGTCCCCAGAAAGCCCACCACCCCCCATACATCAAGGTCCACAGAGATCCCCCTCCCCCATACATCAGGGTCCTATGTAGATATATTTATTTTTCTCTAAGCACCATATCATTTGTTTGCATTTTCCATTCGCCTAATGTCGGAGGATGTGGAGACATCCCTTAATTAGGCTATAAAGAGAGTCCTTACTATCGGTATATGAGTGTTTTCCAGGGTCCTAGATTCATCTATCATACTTAAGGGGCATACCCCAGGTTCTTCCATCAATTCTGACTTAAAGTGGAGGTCCCGCAATTTTTTTTTTTTAAAGTCAGCAGCTACAAATACTGCATCTGCTGCCTTTTAAAATATAGACACTTACCTGTCCAGGGCGCCCGTGATGTCGGCACCCGTGATGTCGGCACCCGAAGCCGATCTGTCGCTTGGCTCTCGGGTGCTGCCACCGCCATCATCGGTAAAGGAATCAGGAAATGAAGCCTTGTACATCCCAGTTCCCTACTGCTCAAGCGTGAGTTGCGCTGCGCAATCCGGATGGTCCCTGCTGTCTCTGGGATCCGTGCATTTCACAGTAGACGGGGGGGGGAGGGTGAAGAGGCGTAGACTCCAACGAGAGTCTATGCCCAGAAATGGGTGCAAATACCTGTATTATACAGTTCCATTTTTATGTAAAGACAGTTAGCAGTAGAAATAACCCCTTCCCAATACTGACGGAGTTTAGGACATCTCCATAACATGTCTTAAATTAGCCAGCCCCATATTACATCTAGGACAAAGAGGGGTATCTTTACGCTGCCATGTGATAGGTCCTGTGTGAAATGAATAGTTGGGTTCATTTCTGTGTGGAGGATAAAGAGACCATGGGCAGTGCGGACAATGCCCCCTCCCAATGATCATCCCTTATGGGACTTAGATCCCTTTCCCACTCTCTCTTTGAAGGTTCAATTTTGATTGCAACTCTGTAGTCATATATGTCAATCTTTTGATTTAATTTCCAACAATCCACATGTACACACTACTGGGAAGTCCATACACATGCAGATGGATGGTTATAGATCTCTTATTAGCACCATCTCCCTGTGAATTTGTATTTTCTGAAAACCAGAAGATTACTTAACGGTGCCCCAAAGAAAACATGAAATAGTCCCCTCTGTTCCCTGCTGAATTGACAAAAAATAATGGATTGTCTGAACAGCCTTAGGGCTCATTTAAGCATGTTGTGCCCTCTGAACAGCAATCCACATCCAGGTCGCTCTTCAGAGTCCATTTGACAGGTGGTAAGAAGGTGTTATATTGCCTCCTCACCACTTGTTTAAACACGACAACGTTATATAAACATTTTAGATCCCTGTATGTGTGCTGTACAGGTTTTAAAATCCTTATACTGTTAGGAAAATGTTGTCACACCCCAATTTCTTCACAGAGCACACAATCTCCTTTTTCTTTACTGGCTGAATGTGAGCTGTCAGGCAGGCCCAGGCCCTGGCCCTTATAGGTGGAGGGGGCCCAGTCATGCAAGCTGTACGGGGCCCCATTTCTAACAGCGGCCCTGAGTGTGGGGGCGAATAGCACTGAATGCAGACAGTGCATATCATATTAGGAGAAGTAGCTGCGTGTGTTCTAATCATTTTCAATAGACTGCCTGCATGCAGCACCTGGAAGTTACAGATGTTGCAAAAACGGCCCTTTCATGCTATATGGGCCTCATCGCCCTTGTAAACAAGTCCATACAGACAGACAAAACTAATACAAATAAAACAGCGATAATTAATTATCCATGAGCATTTTAATATGCACTATGAAGGGCCGGACTGGCCTACCGGGATACCGGGAAATTTCCCGGTGGGCCGGCTGCCTGGTTGTTCGTGGGGCCGCTGTGAGGGCAGCGGCGCCGGAAAAAATATGGCCGTGGGGCCGGGCCGACATGAAACTGAGCAGGCACCAGCGCTGTTCCGAAGCTGGCCGTGCTCGGGCTGAGCCCGTACACGCTCGTCAATTTTTGTAAAGGAGGGCTCATGCGCAGTTACACGATGGGAGGCGCCATTTTTAAAAGTAAAGCAGAGCTCAGTGAGGTCTCGTCTGATGGCGTGTGCCTCTTCTTACGTCCCACCCACAGCTTATGACCTCCTGAACGCCCCCCTCCCCCTGCAGCCTCCGACCTTCTGTCCGCCCCCCTCCCCCATGCAGCATCTGACCTCCTGTCCGCCCCCCTCCCTCATGCAGCATCTGACCTCCTGTCCGACCCCCATCCCCCATGCAGCATCTGACCTCCTGTCTGCCCCCACTCCCCCTGCAGCCTCTGACCTCCTGTCTGCCCCCCATGCAGCCTCTGACCTCCTGTCCGACCCCCCAGCAGCCTCTGACCTCCTGTCTGCCCCCCATGCAGCATCTGACCTCCTGTCCACCCCCCTGCATTATCTGACCTCCTGTCTGCCCCCACTCCCCCCTGCAGCCTCTGATCTCCTGTCTGCCCCTCCGCAGCATCTGACCTCCTGTCCGCCCCTCCTGCAGCCTCTGACCTCCTGTCCGGCCCCATGAAGCCACTGACCTCCTGTCCAGCCCCCGCAGCCTCTGGACTCCTGTCCACTCCCCCGCAGCCTCTGGCCTCCTGTCCGCCCCCCCCCCCCCGCAGCCTCTGGCCTCCTGTTCGCCCCCCCGCAGCCTCTGGCCTCCTGTCCGCCCCCCCGCAGCCTCTGGCCTCCTGTCCGCCCCCTCCCCGCAGCCTCTGACCTCCTGTCCGCCCCCCGCAGCCTCTGACCTCCTGTCAGCCCCCTTTAGCCTCTGACTTCCTGTCCGCCCCCCTCCCCCTGCAGCCTCTGACCTCCTGTTCGCCCCCCTGCAGCATCTGACCTCCTGTCCGCCCCACCCGCAGCCCTGACTTCTCCTGTCGTGCCCTGCGCAGCCTCTGACTTCCCCTGTCGTCCCTTCCGCAGCCTCTGACTTCCCCTGTCGTCCCCTCCGAAGCCTCTGACTTCCCCTGTTCTCCCCTCCGCAGCCTCTGACTTCCCCTGTTGTCCCCTCCGCAGCCTCTGACTTCCCCTGTCGTCCCCTCCGCAGCCTCTGACTTCCCCTTTCGTTCCCTCCGCAACCTCTGACTTCCCCTGTCGTCCCCTCCGCAGCCTCTGACTTCCCCTGTCGTCCCCTCCGCAGCCTCTGACTTGCCCTGTCCTCCCTTCTGCAGCCTCTGACCTCCTGTCCTCCCCCCTGCAGCCTCTGACCTCCTGTCTCCCCCCCTGCAGCTTCTGACCTCCTGTCCCCCCCGCACCTTCTGACCTCCTGTCTCCCCCTCTGCAACCTCTGATCTCCTGTCTGCCCCCATCCCCCCTGCAGCCTCTGACCTCCCATGTCCCCCCTCCTCCGCAGCCTCTGACCTCCCCTGTCCCCCTCTTTGCAGCCTCTGACCTCCCCTGTCCCCACCTCTGCAGCCTCTGACCTCCCCTCTTCCCCCTCTGCAGCCTCTGACCTCCCCTGTCCCCCCCCTGCAGCCTCTGACCTCCCCTGTCCCCCCCTCTGCAGCCTCTGACCTCCCCCGTCCCCCCTCTGCAGCCTCTGACTTCCCCTGTGCCCCCCTCTGCAGCCTCTGACCTCCCCTGTTCCCCCCTCTGCAGCCTCTGACCTACCCTCTCCCCCCTCTGACCTCCCCTGTTCCCCCCAACCAAAGCCTCTGACCTCCCCTGTTCCCCCCTCTGCAGCCTCTGACCTCCCCTGTTCCCCCTCTGCAGCCTCTGACCTCCCCTGCCCCCCTCCTCCACAGCCTCTGACCTCCCGTCCCCCCCATGCAGCATCTGACCACCTGTCCGCCCCCTGCATCATCTGACCTCCTGTCTGCCCCATCCCCCTGCAGCATCTGACCTCCTGTCCGCCCCCTCCCTCATGCAGAATCTGACCTCCTATCCGCCCCCTCCCCCATGCAGCATCTGACTTCCTGTCCGCCCCCCCTCCCCCTGCAGCCTCTGACCTCCTGTCTGCCCCCATCCCCCCTGCAGCCTCTGACCTCCCGTGTCCCCCCTCCTCCGCAGCCTCTGACCTCCCCTGTCCCCCTCTGCAGCCTCTGACCTCCCCTGTCCCCCCTCTGCAGCTTCTGACCTCCCCTGTTTCCCCCAACCACAGCCTCTGACCTCCCCTGTTCCCCCCCAACCACAGCCTCTGACCTCCCCTGTTCCCCCCCTCTGCAGCCTCTGACCTCCCCTGTCCCCCCCCTCTGCAGCCTCTGACCTCCCCTGTTCCCCCCCTCCGCAGCATCTGACCTCCCCTGTTTCCCCCTCCGCAGCCTCTGACCTCCCCTGTCGTCCCCTCCGCAGCCTCTGACCTTCCCTGTCGTCCCCTCCGCAGCCTCTGACCTCCCCTGTCTTCCCCTCCGCAGCCTCTGACCTCCCGTCATCCCCTCCGCAGCCTCAGACCTCCCATGTCGTCCCCTCCGCAGCCATTGACCTCCCCGTACCATCTGCAGCCTCTGACCTCCCCTGGAGAGGAGTCAAGAGTGGAAATGCCGCCAGGGGGGTCATGGGAGAAGTCAGACATGTATGGACTGTGGAGAGGAAATGATGGGATAAAACCAGAGCCACGAGCTGAACCGACTGACTGAGCCCTGCACGGTGCACCTGAGAAGAGGTCAGTGAAAGCACCGCCAGGCCAGCCTGGGGGGGGGGGGGCAATACAATATTGTAAGGGGGCACTGATATAAAGGTTTCCCCCTTATATCAGTAAACCCTCTTATCTTAGTGTTTTCTTTCTTTCTGGTCATCAGAGTCCTCCCCACATTCCCAGAGTTCCCCTTTACATCATAGTCTGCAGGATTCCACCTTACAGTGCAAGGGGCGACTCTGATGTAAAGGGCAATGCTGCAGACCCTGATGTAAGTGAGAACTCTAAAGGGGAATGCAGTGGACTCTGATATAAGTGGGGTCTCTGGTCACCAGTGCCCCCTTTTTATATCAGAGTTCCCGCTTAGATCGTGATCTGCAATGTTCCCCTTTATGTCAGAGTTCCCTTGCACTGTAAAGGGGGAATCCTCCTGATGTAAGGGGGAACTCTGTGCTGGGTTATATTAATCTGACCTTCATGTAAATGGAGAAATTTGGTTTTTGACTTTTGTTTAACTTAAACACATTGCTAATAGCATTAGCTACATGTTTATAGGGTAAATATTGATATTTGTACTGAAAACTGCCATTTTTGGCACCTTTTTTTTTGCAGTGTCAGTAAAAAATGTGCCAGTAAGGCCCCTTTCACACTGAGGCACTTTGCCGGCGCTAGAGTGCTAAAAATAGCGCCTGCAAAGCTTCCTCAAACAGCCGCTGCTGTCTCTCCAGTGTGAAAACCCGAGTGCTTTCACACTGGAGTGGTGCGCTTGCAGGACGCTGAAAAATGTCCTGCAAGCCGCATCTTCGGAGCGCTGTAGGAGCGGTGTATTTACCGTTCCTAAAGCGCCCCTTCCCATTGAAAACAATGGGGCAGCGCTCCAAACCCACCTGCAAAGCGCCGTTGCAGCAGTGCTTTGCGGGCGGTTTTAACCCTTTTTCAGGCGCTAGCGGGGTTTAAAACTGCCCCGCTAGTGGCCAAAAAGCACTGCTAAAACGATGGTAAAGCGCCGCTAAATATAGCGCCGCTTTACTGCCAGTGCGCCCAGCACCTCAGTGTGAAAGTAGCCTAAATGCCATGATTTTTTGCAAGTAAACAATTGGTGCTGTTTGTAAATTCCACGTCTCTCTTATCTATATATAATACACTCTTCAAATGTGCTTTAAAATGTATGGTTTTCCCTTTTGTGAACAAGAAAATAATGACGTTATGCTGTTGGGCTGGTATAATAATGCTCTGGGGCTGGTATGAAATTATTTCCAGGGCTGGTTTTTATTCTCAGTCCGGCCCTGGCATTATGCCTTTAACCTAAGTGCTGTAATTAAAAGTGTCTGTGTTCCTAAAGCCGGCCATAGACAGTTCGTATCTCGGCCAGTTCAGCAGGGACCAGCCGACATTCTATCCATGTATGCGCAGGCTGATTACGGGCTGGGTACAACCAGCCTGTCTGGTTTTTCATGTGATTATTGCCAGCCAGTGGGCTGGGATGAGTGGCAGGCAACCAGCATTTTTATACAAAGGCCAACAATAGTCATCCTGGTGTCCCTGTCATATCATGTTTATTCATTGTCTCTGGTACAAGAGTTTTGAACTTTTCTCTCTATAACTTGATGTTGTACAAAGAAAAATATATGAAATGTAGATGAAGGTGCTAAATCTAATTCCTCTTTTTTTTATTGAAGATGTATGCACTATTTACTGCAGACAAGGCTCACATGGCAGGCCTGTTGACCAACACATTGAGACGCCGCCATCAAGTGACATTGAAATTAAGACTCCACCAGAATGCGGCCTGGACATGGCCACTCCACCAGAGTGCGGCCTGGACATGGCCACTCCACCAGAGTGCGGCCTGGACATGGCCACTCCACCAGAGTGCGGCCTGGACATGGCCACTCCACCAGAGTGCGGCCTGGACATGGCCACTCCACCAGAGTGCGGCCTGGACATGGCCACTCCACCAGAGTGCGACCTGGACATGGCCACTCCCCCAGAGTGCGACCTGGACATGGCCACTCCACCAGAGTGCGACCTGGACATGGCCACTCCACCAGAGTGCGACCTGGACATGGCCACTCCACCAGAGTGCGACCTGGACATGGCCACTCCACCAGAGTGCGACCTGGACATGGCCACTCCCCCAGAGTGCGACCTGGACATGGCCACTCCCCCAGAGTGCGACCTGGACATGGCCACTCCCCCAGAGTGCGACCTGGACATGGCCACTCCCCCAGAGTGCGACCTGGACATGGCCACTCCCCCAGAGTGCGACCTTGACATGGCCACCCCACCAGAGTGCGACCTTGACATGGCCACTCCACCAGAGTGCGACCTTGACATGGCCACTCCACCAGAGTGCGACCTTGACATGGCCACTCCACCAGAGTGCGACCTTGACATGGCCACTCCACCAGAGTGCGACCTTGACATGGCCACTCCACCAGAGTGTGACCTAGACATGGCCACTCCACCAGAGTGTGACTTCCACAAGGATACTCCACCAGAGTGTGACTTCCACAGGGAGACTCCACCAGAGTGTGACTTCCACAGAGAGACTCCACCAGAGTGTGACTTCCACAGGGAGACTCCACCAGAGTGTGACTTCCACAGGGAGACTCCACCAGAGTGTGACTTCCACAGGGAGACTCCACCAGAGTGTGAATTCCACAGGGAGACTCCACCAGAGTGTGAATTCCACAGGGAGACTCCACCAGAGAATCCACTAGAATGTGACGTTCACATTCAGAACCCACCAGAATGTGACGTTCACGTTAAGACTACACCGGAAAGCGGCATTCACATTGTTAATCCACCAGAATGTGGCATTCACGTTGTGACTTCACCAGAATGTGACGCTCAAGATGAGACTCCACAAAAATGCCAGCGGAACCTTGGGAACATCTCCTCCGGTGAAGATGGGGGCAAAGTTCCAGCAAAGAATAGGAAGATATTGGTGGTAGGGGACTCAATCATTAGAAGGACAAAGAGGGAAATCTGTCTCAAAGACAGTTATTACCGAACAGTATGTTGTTTACCAGGTGCTCGTGTTCGAGACATTATCCATCAGATGGACAGATTGTTGGATGGGGCTGGGGAGAGCCCAGCTGTCATGATACATATTGGTACTAACGAAAAAGTTGGAGGAAATTGGGGCACCCTAAAAAATGATTTCAGGAACTTAGGGGCTATATTGAAGAAAAGGACCTCCAAGGCAATATTTTCAGAAATACTGCCCGTACCTCGAGCCAAACCATGGAGGCAGCAGGAGCTTAGGGATCTTAACAACTGGCTGAGGTACTATTGCAGGGAGGAGGGGTTTGGCTTCATGGAGAACTGGGCTGACTTTTCAGCCGGTTACCATCTTTATTGCAGTGATGGATTGCACTTAAATGGAAGAGGTGCAGCTTTTTTGGGAAGGAAGATGGCCAAAATGTTGGAAGAAATTTTGGTTGACGCTCCACCAGAATGTAAAGTTCACATTGAGAACCCACCAGAATGTGACTCTCACACTGAGACTCACCCAGAATGTGACGTTCACGTTGAGACTACACCTGAAAGCGGCGTTCACATTGTTTCTCCACCAGAATGTGGCATTCACGTTGTGACTTTACCAGAAAGTGACGCTCAAGATGAGACTCCACAAAAATGCCAGAGGAACCTTGGGAACATCTCCTCCAGTGAAGATGGGGGCAAAGTTCCAGCAAAGAATAGGAAGATATTGGTGGTAGGGGACTCAATCATTAGAAAGACAAAGAGGGAAATCTGCCACAAAGACAGTTATTACCGAACAGTATGTTGTTTACCAGGTGCTCGTGTTCGAGACATTATCCATCAGATGGACAGATTGTTGGATGGGGCTGAGGAGAGCCCAGCTGTCATGATACATATTGGTACTAACGAAAAAGTTGGAGGAAATTGGGACACCCTAACAAATGATTTCAGGAACTTAGGGGCTATATTGAAGAAAAGGACCTCCAAGGCAATATTTTCAGAAATACTGCCCGTACCTCGAGCCAAACCATGGAGGCAGCAGGAGCTTAGGGATCTTAACAACTGGCTGAGGTACTATTGCAGGGAGGAGGGGTTTGGCTTCATGGAGAACTGGGCTGACTTTTCAGCCGGTTACCATCTTTATTGCAGTGATGGATTGCACTTAAATGGAAGAGGTGCAGCTTTTTTGGGAAGGAAGATGGCCAAAATGTTGGAAGAAATTTTGGTTGACGCTCCACCAGAATGTAAAGTTCACATTGAGAACCCACCAGAATGTGACTCTCACACTGAGACTCACCCAGAATGTGACGTTCACGTTGAGACTACACCTGAAAGCGGCGTTCACATTGTTTCTCCACCAGAATGTGGCATTCACGTTGTGACTTTACCAGAAAGTGACGCTCAAGACGAGACTCCACAAAAATGCCAGAGGAACCTTGGGAACATCTCCTCCAGTGAAGATGGGGGCAAAGTTCCAGCAAAGAATAGGAAGGTATTGGTGGTAGGGGACTCAATCATTAGAAAGACAAAGAGGGAAATCTGCCACAAAGACAGTTATTACCGAACAGTATGTTGTTTACCAGGTGCTCGTGTTCGAGACATTATCCATCAGATGGACAGATTGTTGGATGGGGCTGAGGAGAGCCCAGCTGTCATGATACATATTGGTACTAACGAAAAAGTTAGAGGAAATTGGGACACCCTAACAAATGATTTCAGGAACTTAGGGGCTATATTGAAGAAAAGGACCTCCAAGGCAATATTTTCAGAAATACTGCCCGTACCTCGAGCCAAACCATGGAGGCAGCAGGAGCTTAGGGATCTTAACAACTGGCTGAGGAACTATTGCAGGGAGGAGGGGTTTGGCTTCATGGAGAACTGGGCTGACTTTTCAGCCGGTTACCATTTTTATTGCAGTGATGGATTGCACTTAAATGGAAGAGGTGCAGCTTTTTTGGGAAGGAAGATGGCCAAAATGCTGGAAGAAATTTTAAACTAGGAGATGATGAGGAAAAGGGATCAGAGAATGATTTTCTAGTGAACATGAGGGAGAAGATCTTCAAGTCGAGCCATCATCACCAGAGTCCAGATGTCATTACTCTCTAAAAAGATTCTCATCAGCACCTATCTTCAAAAGAGCAATACCTTCAGCTATCTTCACCCAACAAGAGTGCCATATTATCAGGGCCAGGACAAGGGGTGGGCAGGAGGGGCGGCTGCCCTGGGCACTGTGGTATCATGGGCGGTGGGGAGCACCACAAGGAAATAGGGGGAGGGGATTTGTGTTGGAAAGGGGGATTTGGGGGGCAACAGGAAGTATTGTTCTAGGAGGGGAAATTTGGGGGGTATGCTAAAATTTAGGGGGAGAAGGAATGGGGGAAGAAGATTTGTGCTAGGAAGGATGATTTGCAGTGGAGTTATTGGGAGGAGTAATCTTAGGGGTAGATAATTTGTGCTAGGAGGAGTGATTTTTTTTTGGGGGGGTCACTTGAATTGGGGGGATTTGGGGGGTGGGGGGGTAAGATTTGTGCTGGGATGAGGGGGAATTTATGTTTAGGGGGGGTGAAAAAGATTAGTGCTCAGTTTTTTTTGTGGGGGGGTTTTGATGACGCATAATGCCCATACACCTTGGGGGCGGCGGGTGTAGTTGGGCATGTTTGCCCTGGGCTCTGGATGACCTTGTCCCGTCACTGCATATTATCTTTTCTACATAGTCCAAGTTTTGTGTGTGGGAACAGAATGTTACAAGACTCAATGGAAAGTCTGAGGAATCCTGCCAGGGACCAGGTATATATGTACCAACACAGGCTCCTACACTGATGGCGGCTGCCACTCCAGTAACTGGAGGGCCTTCCCATCAGCCCTCTATTTCCCTTTCTGCAGCTTCTGGATCACCAACTATCAAGGATAAGTAGTATCAGCATGTTTTTGAGGTGTGTGTTGGACCGGCTATGAGGGGAGGTTGGAGGCCGGTATGTTTTTTTTTTTTTTTTTTTTTTTTTTTTTTTTAGCATTTTATGTTTTTAATATATTAACAGACATTACTGTATAAATGACTTTGCCAGTGGTGGACGTTAGGCAACTAAAAGGAAATAAAACATACAAACATGTTCATACAACTTCCTTGGCATCATTATTACTAACTTGCTCACTGCAGGGAATATCACAACAAATGTGTTGGCCTCCCTTATTGCGGAGGCCGGTATGTTTTTGAGCCGTGTGTTACACCGGCTATGAGGGGAGGTTGGAAATCTTTTTGTCTTCAGAGGTCGGAGGAGTCTTTCCAGCTTTATTTAGGCTTTTTCTGCTGGAGAAATGAGAACTCTTCTCACCAATAAGGTCCTTTATGGAGAAGTTCAAGGCCTCACTCACACGGGGTGTATGAATCTGTACCCTGTGTGGGGCTGTATTTACCCCAAAAAGGACATCCATGCGGGTGCAGTTGTGCGGACGCACCCTGGGTGCATTTCGGGGCCTTGCACCAGCACCCACACAGATGCCACATTGGGTACAGCTGCTGCACCCCAGTTGACAGCAATGGGACTGCCTACACGGGATGCTGGGAACACCTGTGCATCCCCATTCTGATAAACACGGCCCTCCCATGGGGTATGGCTTCATACCCTCCATGTGAATAAGACGGAAGTATGAACGGAATCATTAGCTCCTTTGTGTTGCTAATTTGGGGACCACTGAACTCCCCCCCCCTCCCAGCTCCTCCAGTTACCATGGGCCTCTTGGCTGCTTCTCTGATTAATGCTCTCCTTGCCTGGCCTGTCAGTTTAGGTGGACGGCCATGTCTTGGTAGATCTGCAGTTATGCCATACTGTTTACATTTCCGGATGATGAATTAAACAGTGCTCCGCAAGATGTTCAAAGCTTGGCATTTTTTTTTTTTTTTTTATAACCCAACCCCGTTTTAAATGTCTCCACAACTTTATCCCTGACCTTTCTGGTGTGTTCCTTGGCCTTCATGATGCCGTCTGTTCACAAAGGTTCTCTAACAAGCCTCTGAGGGCTTTGCAGAACAGCTGTATTTATACTGAGATTACAGCAGCTACCTAAACCAAACAACCAGTTTCCCCAGGAAGTAGTAGAGAAGTTAATATTGCAGTCCAGCAACAGGTTTTATTTGCCCACCACCTTTACTACATAAGGTTCTGATGAAACTGCACTGAGGCTCTGCAACACTACACTTTAAAGTGAACTCTGCTTTGCCCATGCAGGTTACGTGAACAACCGTTTTCTTCCCTCACTTGCCACCCGCCGGCCATCATATGACAGCCAGGCGGTGCGGCTCTTGTTCTGGGAGTGCTTCATATGATGGCCTCCCATTTAAACAGGGAATGCGCACGATCATGCGCACGCATCCCTGTTCCTTCAGTGGCGGCGTGTCACTGAGACACCGCTCGCCACTGAGGAGGGGTGTACAGCCATTTGACATGGCCGTTTACCACGTGATCAGCCGTGATGAAGTCACAGCCGATCACAAGTGGTACCGCCCCACTTTGCACAGCTCATGCACGCGATCGGAAACACGCTGCCCATGCACGTCGGTGGCGGCATGTTCCCAGGATCACTGCTCTTTACCGACGGTGGTAAACAGCCATTGGCTGGCGGCGGCATGTGATTGGCTGTGATCCTTTCACAGCCAATCACTAAATGTAAACAAACCGCGGTAACGAGATGTTACCAGGTTCTCCTCCTCACACACCAATCGTGTGTGAGGAGATTGCGGTAACATCTCGTTACTGCCTACAGTGTACACCAACACACACTGATTGCCCCCCACACCTGTCACAGTCCACCAGAGTACCCGAGTTCCTGTCCCCAGGCCATCAGAGTACCTGAGTACCTGTGGTGGTGAAGCACTCGGTCGGTGTTCCTATTAAACACTTTGGGTGGAGATAGAAGCATTATCAAGAAAATCTTAAACACTGAAGAGACTGTTTACATTTATGCACTATATTTATGCACAAAGCACTTTTTCTTACAGGAGATAATAAAGCACTTGTAATATTAATGGTATATTGGAGCATATTGTGGTTTATACTGTTTGTGGTATATAGAAAGCAACAAACAGTTTTTTTCACACATTTTTTACACTGTTGAAACTATTTATTGTGGATGATTTTTTTCACAGCATCCCTATATAATTTTGGGGGCTTGAGCACTTTAGTTGTTCGTGGTCTGTGTAAGATTTCTTTATTTATTTGTTGACGCCAGTGCAGGAGTTGGGGGTCTGGTCAACAGACACAAACTGCAGTGGTACCATCACATATGTATATTTTTCCTTTTTTTTCTGGTTTTATAATTTGTAAAAGTGGTGGTTTAGTTGGTAGTGATATTAATGTATTTGAAACACATGGTCTAGACTTCTTGGAAGTAAGGCATTATTATAGGAAATAAAGTTAGCGCAACCCTGATCATACGCACATATTCATTAGATTGACTCACATAGTGATATCTCTATATTAGGTTGCAGCAAACAGAAATATTTTACATTTTCTTGTCCCTAGTGCGCCGGTATTTTTACTATTTTTTGTTAAAACACATGCATGTTCACCTTAAAGCAGAGTTCCACCCAAAAGTGGAAGTTCCGCTTTATGCACTCCTCGCCCCTTACATGCCACAAATGGCATGCAATTTTTTTTGGGGGGGTTGGGTACCTATAAACACACCTTCTTGACAGGTACTTCCTGTCCCACTTCCTCCTTCCGTGTGCCTAGGCGATGCCTCCTCTCCCCCTAGGTGGCCCCTCCCTCGCTGCAATCTTCTGAGACATGTCACAGGTCCCACAAGATTTCCTGGCCACTAGGAGAGCTCAGAGCAACTCGCGCATTCGCAGAGTATGCCTGGCTGTGAAACCGCAAGCTGTCACAGCCAGGTGCCCACAGTTGCAATGACAGCACCGCGGAGAGGAGGGGGAGAGGAGTGAGGCTTGCGGCGGCCGCATTGCTGGAACGTGGGACAGGTGAGTGTTTTGTTAAAAGTCAGCAGCTACACTTCTTGTAGCTGCTGACTTTTAATAAACTGAAAAATGAGTGGAACGGTTTTGTTTTTTTACGTACTTGCAGTGCTTTTATAGGGATAACATTTAGAGAACTGTGTTTGTATTGCAGAGATATATTTTATATGTTTCTGTTTGTTTTTCTCAGACATACACTTGAAGTATCTTCTGACCTTTGGTATAAAATATCCATTCAGCTGAACATCTTTAATGGGTGCATGAGCAACTCCTATTGACACAACTGAGGCAAAGCCCTGGATTTCCTGTAGAACAGCCTGTGTGTACGGCATTTTTACTTTGTCATCATAGTCAAGGTTGTCTCTGTCTCCTCTATTTCTTCTCTATATTTCTCTGAAAGAGCATCTACAGTTTTATACTCATACTGAAAATATAATAAAATAAAACTGAAGGAAGCTTAGGTTTGTATTATTCAAAAAAATATATTGAATTGCAGGTGACAGAAAGTGAAAGCACCTGATTGGTGGGTTGTAACTGACAATACAGATACTTCTAGAACAAAGCTACTAGATAATAAGAGATATAAAGAAGGAAACCATTATCAGAAGACTTTACCCCGAATGTCCGGATAGGTTATCATGTAAAGCAGACTCCATTCCAGAGTGGCAGAGGTAGTTTCCGTCCCAGAAAGAAAGATCTCCCACACATGAATAGGTTCTCAGCATCAAAGGTTGAATTGTGACCATCGGGGAAGTCTGCAAAATCTCCACTTACCATTCCTCGCTGTGGGGTTATCTGAGATAAACCTAATCACCCTTCACGGTGGGCTCCAAAACCTTCAGGAACAGGGGAACCTAGAGGTTACCCACAATCCTGGACCTGCAACAGCACCCTGCCAGTAAAACTTTGTGGCCCTACTACCAAAAAGTACTGGATCCCAGGGTCCAGCTCTCTAAAAAGACAAACATTCGCAAGCAAAACCTTGTTTCTTCAAACACGAGGCCCAGGTACCATTCCTTTGGCCCATGAAAGGACACTCTAAACGGATCCGGTCAGCATGGCTAGTCCCAGCAAGGAAGCTTCCAGTGGAGCTTAGCACAGCAGATCTTTACTCGTGACCAACACCTTAGACACTGGGGAAAAAACTGAGGACTCCCAGTAGTGGGAGGGGTTATATAGGGAGTGCAATTCTTGCCTTAGGGTGTGCCAGTGTCCATCACCTATCAGTGGCCCTATAACCCGCATAGTAACTACTATGGCTCTGTGTCCCCTGATGTATGAAAAGAAAAGCAGATTTCAACTTTTGTAGACTGTTCATTTTACAGAAATCTTAAAAGCTGAACTTCAGTCATAGAAATAGAAAGTGCTTTCTACAGCAGGTGTGCTGCCTTACTGGGAATAAAGTGCCCAGTGCAGGGGGAAGCAGGGTGACATTTCAGCTCTAGAGATTACTTTTTTCATCACTGCAGCTTGCTGTTAAACTGAGTAACCTAGAAAAGCATTGCTTTGTCTGGGGGGTCCCTCTGCAACAAACTACAGCCAGTCTTTCCCTACTCATTGTGTGTGAGCATCTGTCTTCAGTAGCCCAGAGTTCAGCATAACCACTTGTTTAACGGGCACTTTCACCCACTTCCTGACCAGGCCAACATTTTAAGCTTTCAACACTGTCGCACTTTGACAACTGCACAGGCATGCAGCATTATACCCATGTGACATTTTTATCTCCCCCCCACACTAGAGCTTTCTTTTGATGGTATTTAGTCACCACAAGGTTTTATTTTTTGCTAAACAAATGAAAGAGCAAACATTTTGAAAATCACTGATCGGTTCCCTGATTAGTGTAGCTGTCCCCTTTCACACTTGTCGGTCACTGGCTCTCCTTAAAAATGAATGCTGATTACTGGGAAGTGTGCTTATGTCTTGATCAGCCGTGTATGGACACAGCTGATCATGTGGTAAAGGGCCACTGTGATTGGCGATCACAGAGCACGCTGGGTGAGCACTGCAGCGGGCAACGATCTTGAGGACGTCAACAGAAGCCCTCCTAGAACTAAACGACAGCACTGTAGCCGTCATTCTGCTATAGCACGGTCGGCAAGTGGTTAGAGGTTATAGTGTCATAGATTATCTATTTTAATTCCAATTCCTATGGAGATCACCTGTCAAGAATGTCACCAAGATTTAAAAAGTTAATAGTAATCCTACCACCATTTGATGTCGATGACTGTCGCGTTGGCATCCTTTGTGGCTTAGAGTCTGTTGGGTTGCTAA